>NC_139224.1:165232359-165832359 GCF_055691185.1 Crinia signifera
TGTAGATGTCAGCACATTAGGTTACTGTATCCCGTCCCGTCGGTGTAGTCCTATTCTTAACCAGAGTCTATGTGGGTGGTAAATATGGAAACATTCAAAATAAATAGAAAAAAAAACCTCATGTTGACTATTTTACCTTGTTGACCATGCGGTGTCGGCCTGGACAGTCTCGGACTATCATCCGGATCCCCCTTCATAATTCTAATGCCTTCATTTATTTCTTCTCGATTTTGAATATTGAAGACGTTGTCCGTCCGAGTTAGTTTATTAGTGAAGCCATGTTTGCCACGTGTCCTTGGTCTTGTGTAGCAAAAAAAAAAAATTCCACGTGATGTCAAATGTGTAATTTTTTTTTTATATATTCTGATGTGTTCCTGAAATTTATACATTTTGTAATTAGCGGCTATTTTATTTAAATCGACTTAAATGTGTTCTTTGGCGGCCCTTAATTTTCTTTTTGTCAAGTGAAGCGCTGAAATATAGTTTTTAATTAATTTGTCTGGGATGAATTCTCTCCCTCCAGCTGAACCGCATGCCAGCTGACCGCTCGGCAGAATTTGATTTCACGAAGAAAGGCTTATTGGTATTTGAAGCGGACTCCTCTTCCTACTTTGAAAGCCAGAACAGCTCCGTGTTCGCGGACAACTTTGAGACCTCTAGATTTCCTCTGGACAGCCACAACCTGAGCCCAAATGAGTTCAGCAGAAAAATTCAGCAGATGGCCGCGGTGAGTGACCCTTGCCCTACGTGTCGTATTAAAAAAAAAAAAAAAGCACTTCTTTTAATAATGCACATATTGTTTTTTTTTATTTTTTATTAATTGCTAGCAATGAGCTCCCGAGTGATGTCTGCTAAACATGCAGGTTAATTTGGCTTTATAGCCAAACGTTCTGCATGTCCCGGTAATGTCACTGAATGATATTGGCGTCCGATTGGAAGACCACATTGTAAAAGTGCTATGCACTCAAAGGCTGGGACTTGTAGTTCTTTAACAGCAGTCTCCTCTGGCTGTGGGAATCCAGTATACACTGATGTCCTAGTAGAGTTTGGACTGTCACTTCCTATCATGCCCCAGTTGTCTGATAGGCACAGTAGGATCAGATGGAATGAAAAAAAAAATTTTTTTTACCATCCACAACGAGAAAGTTAATGGTGGCGCTATGATAGAAGCTGCCCTGTCCAAGCGCCACCATCTCCTGGGCATTCTTTTCCGCTGATGTCCTAGTGCAGGGTTTGGCAGTTCTGAGTAGGAGAGCATTTTCTATTAATGCCGAAATACTATAGGTATTGTCAATGTAACCTATCAACTACAATGTAGTACAGGGGTATTTATCAAAGTATGGATAGATCTAAAGCACTAACCAATCAGCCCCTCGCCGTCATTTTTCAAACACAGTCTGTAACATGGCAGTAAGGCGAATGGTTAGTACTTTATCTCTCTCTTTCTCTCTCTCTCTCTCTCTCTCTCTCTCTCTCTCTCTCTCTCTCTCTCTCTCTCTCTCTCTCTCTCTCTCTCTCTCTCTCTCTCTCTCTCTCTCTCTCTCTCTCTCTCTCTCTCTCTCTCTCTCTCTCTCTCTCTCTCTCTCTCTCTCTCTCTCTCTCTCTCTCTCTCTCTCTCTCTTTGATAAATACCCTCTTCATGAGAGTCTATAGCTTAGGTGCTTGTAATGTTCTAAGTGTTTTTTATGCAAACCTCCTTTTAGGGAGTATAGTTCTTATAATGCAACTAAATTAAAAAGTATCACACAACATATAGTGCCCATACACTAGGGCGATTTCACTGCAATTTGGTCACTTTTCATCCGATCGGAGACGGAAGATCTATCGCATCGACCAAGCTTTCAGCAGGCTGGGATTGCATACGATACATCGTATGTAAAAGGACTGCAGACGATGTATCATATTAAATCCTGCCATGTGGGAGGTTCCCAGGTGGTTGAAGGGGGGGTCGCGGAAATAGCAGTCGTTGCCCATTTAATGCTGCCCTTTCCGGCAGCGTTGAAGGCCAATTACGACAAAATAGATCCATCTTTTAAAACAAGTTTCGATGACACGCCCACTTTCCAACACTTCGGAACGTTGAATTCTGACTGTCGAGCTGAGCAAAAACGGACCGGGATTCCGACTGTTGGTACGTTCCGACAGCCGGAATGCTGGATTGAATACCGCCCTTAGTATTCATTCTAGCACCCTGCACCTTTGAAAGCTGGTGCAGTTCCTCTTTCCTGCCTGGGGTGTCGCTCTCTGCTGTGGTGCTTCAAACACAATCTGGTCAGCATCTCATTGCTGTGATACAAACCAGTCTGTGCTAGAAGCATCAGAGCAGACAGCGACTCCCCATGGAGGAAAGAGGAACTGCACGGGTTTTGGAAGGTGCAGGGTGCTTCAATGAACACTGCAACTGTAATCTATGAGGCTGGGTAATAACCAGAGCTAGAAGGAGCATGTTAAACGCACAGAGAGCTGTTTATACTAATTGCTGTCTCATGTCATTTTGTTTCCCCATTTGGAATTGCTCCGATAATGAAGCCCATTTTAGCGAGATAAAAAAAGGTACTTATGTATTAGCAGGGCGCCCAATTAGCATACGTACGGCACCGTTGGGAAATCGCATCGCATTTTTTTGCATGCAATGCGATTTTCCTATGTAATTTATTGACTGCTCTCTGTCCTTGGGTGGTGCGATGAGATCGCATCGGATCGCACTGCACTTAAAATCACATGCGATTTATAGGGTGCGATGCCATTTAATGTACTATACACTTGTATGACATACAGTGGGATTTAGGCACCCCCCCCCCACTATCCACGCCACCCCGAAGCGTGGCGAGCGCAGCGGAACGCGTCCTCCCGACCTTTTCTTACCCCCCACTATCTACGTCGGCGTGGAGTTGATTGTATATAGTGTGGCGAGGGGACGCAGAATACTTGTAACATAATCTGCGGGGCTCGCTGCGCTCGCCATGTTTCAGGCTTGGCTCGCTGCGCTCGCCACACTATATGAAATCAACTCCACGCCGACGTGGATAGTGGGGGTATGAAAAGGTCGGGAGGACGCGTTCCGCTGCGCTCGCCACGCTTTGGGGTGCCTAAATTCCATTGTACAAGTGTATACTAAATTAATTGGCATCGCACTCTTTAAACTCGTATGCGATTTTATGTGCGGTGCAATAGCATACGATGCGATCTCATCGCACCGCCCAAGGCCAGAGAGCAGTGAATAAATTACATAGGAAAATCGCATCGCATTCAAAAATCGCATGCAATGCGATTTTCTTACGCAGAATCGCCCACAAAGCTATTTGCTTAGTGGGCACCTGGCAAATACATATGTACCAAAAAAAATTCCTGTAGTTTTTGTGGAATACGTAAAGTTCATTATTGAAAAAAAATGTGAACGCATGTGAACGCATGCTTTGACAAACAGCAGTTAATTCAGTCTTCATTTAACCTGGAACCTCTCGCACAACTTATTTAGCCAGAGAATGAAGTGTGAAAATAGTTCTGCAAATTCCCCGAGGTCTTCAGGCACCGAGCGGGCCGACGCAACGCTCTGTTCACTGAAAGTAATGAAGTGAGATCCTCTGCAGAATTAATTTATTATCAAAGTGCTGAGTTTGTTCTGTCTTACAGGATATAAATTTCTCCGAGTTCACCAGTCTCTCCGGAGCAGATTGGACGTGTTGGCAGAGACATCAGCTCAACAAATCAAAATTCTATTTGTTTTTGTTTTTCATTAGGGCAGGCAAATTGAATATATAGATATAGAAAAACCTTCTGTGGGAGGCCTTGGGTTTGCTGTCGTTGCATTGAAGAATCCCAGCGTGGGGGATGTTGGCGTGTTTGTCAGTGGGGTACAAGCAGGAAGCCTCGCGGACAGGTAAGATTTAAATACTGGCTTTTCTTTTTCTTCCCGTCTTTCAAATCATGTTTCCGAGCTTGTTTATGTAACAGAGTGTAGGCCTATAATTTACAGAACCCAAGCAGTCAGCGATCGGCATTTATAGAGAACGTATGAGTAAAATTGGCCAGGTAAGGGGGGGATGTGTTTTGACTGTGGCATTCAGTTGCAGTATTTTTTTGTATCGCTGGGTAATTATGTGCTGGGTCAGGTAAGTCCAAATCCTTCTTTTTTTTTTTTTTTTTTACACTGGTCATTGATACCAGATGGTGTAATACATATTTATGGCATTAAGTGACTGAAACAGGCATTGTTTACTTGTACGCATTCAGAATGATTTGCATCTGTAGGGGTCCTTTTGGTATTTAATGACGCACGCAACTTTAGGCTTACAGGTGATTCCTCTCTCTGCAATGTAGTCGATAAATAGAAGCATGTGTCTTTTTTTTTTTATTAGGTAAACGTGATAATTTAAAACGTTATTATGACATGCAATAAGTTATCTACGCACCGTGTTGTGTACCAAACAAAAAAGTAAGAAAGATTTCCTAGTATACTGATATAAATAACTGATGATGAGGATGATATGTTGTTTGACTGCCATGGCAACTACAGTTTTATATGGCAATAATTTAGCAAGCCGAGAGGTCTTGGAAGAGTCATTCCCGCCTTTTTTCTGCTGTCACATGACTGATGAGGAGCTTGGCGACAGACTGGCTCAGACTTATGCTGGACACACATCAGACCAACTTTCCTCCAACTAGTTGGTTGGATGGAATAAAAACCTGGTACTGGATAGGAGCAAATGTAATTTGTAATGAAGTCATTTGTTCCCCAAATTTGAAAATGGACAACGGTCACTCAGACAATGTACTGTAGTTGGACCTATTTGATTTAAACAATTTCACTGAATGTTTTTGTCCATTCTCCTGAGTTTGTGAGCAAAGTGCTTATTGGCATTTACCCCCATACAGTACCAGATTGTCAGTCCAAACAACCAACTAGTTGGATGGTCAGTCAAATTAAAGGGGAAGGGGGGGGGGGGTTGCGCATTGATTCATTGCTGTTTTTTTGTCACAAGTTTGGCGTTGTGCATGCGCACTGCGGTCCAGACACACTCAGAGTCATTTGATAATTTATTGGCTTGCGAATTCTCCCAACAGCGATTGCGCCTGAATAACCCCTTAGTCAACCAGAACCAGTACCTTGCCACTTTCCTTAGGGCGCTAAATGTTGGGTAGGCTGGGAAAACAAACCTATTGACATGGATTCCATATTCTTCTTACCGTGGCTCAACTGCAAGCACAGACGGTTCGTATGGTTGCCCTCACGCTATATGTTTAGAATTCTTTCACCACTAACTCAACCGCTTTACTGACCCCTCTCCCCAGACTCCTCTCTACCCTCTTTGTCATGTGGCCATTCCTCCCATATGGCTTCTATCTGGACAGCAGATATGACCCAACATTTTTCGAAGATATGCAGGAGAATCACTTTTTTGGTCTTACTGCTACCAATCTTCAAATTCAGAATTAACTCCTTTCTTCCCGTCCCTAATTTCCTAAGCAACTCAACGCTGATGGAACATCTCTGTATATATTTGCCCATGGATAAAGAACCCTATCTCACAATTGTGCCACATCATTTTACCCCTTGGCTGCCCATGAACTCTCATGGGAAGTGGATCTCAGATCACCTCCAGACGTGATCACCTGGGAGGAAGTTATGGCTAACAGTTCCAATTAGATCAGTGGTTCCCAACCCTGGTTCTCAAGTACCCCCAACAGTGTATGTTTTCCAGGTCTCCACACAGAATCACAAGTGCTATCATTAGCTCCACCTGTGGATCTTTTCAAATGTGCCTGAGTAATGAGTGCACCTGCCGGGTGACCTGGGAAAACATGCACTGTTCGGGGTACTTGAGGACCAGGGTTGGGAACCACTGTAGTAGAGTCTCCATGACGGTGAACTCCTATAAGCTGTACATTTGTTGATACCTGTTCCCAGGACATCTGCAGCAATTTTTTTTCTAATACATTTCAGCTGTGTTGGTGTCAACGTGGCTAGGTAGTCTCCTCCTTTGGTACTTGTGTAATATCTGGGCGCCCGATTATTTGATTGTATGGCTTAACTTAAGGCATACAATCAGATGCGATGCGATTTTCAGCAAAATCGCATCGCGACCAAATCGCATGTGATGCGATGCGATCGACGCAATTTTCCATAGGATTCAATGTTAAATTGGTCCTGTTCATTTCCCCACTATCCAAGTGGGCATAGAGTTGATTTTATATAGCGTGGCGTGGTAGCATGCGATGTGATGTGATTTTTCCGACCCGATCTCAAAATCGGGTCGGAAAAATCATTATTTCAATTATCAATTATTACACAAGTACCCCTCCTTTTTTCACAAATGGTGGACCTGCCCACAAATCATGTCATCCTGGGCAAAAATTTGCCCTATATAGCCTGTGAGCCCCCACCCCTCCTCAACCCAACCTCCGTGCCCCTGTATGCCCCATTCTGCCAGTTACCCAAATGGCTCAGTAAACTGATCGTTCTTATCTCTTGCGTGGCTAAATTCCAGATTGTTAGGGCTCGGAAACAAACTTTTTCATTTATGTTTTCATGACATTGTTCCCCTCTCCCTTTTTCTTGTTGGCATGTACCATACCATGCTGGGTGTAAAAATACACCCAGCATGGTAACTCCCAGTTTTGTTTCTCTGCATAGTATAAATAGAAAGGTGATCAAGCAAATTAAAAACCGGCATGTATTGTTTTCAGAGATGGAAGGCTTAAGGAGAATGACCAGATATTGGCTATTAATTATACCCTATTGGACATGAATGTCTCACACCAGGAGGCTTTGACCTTACTACAACTGTCATCGGGAAATGTGCGTTTGATCGTTGCAAAGAAGCCTGTGCCAATTGTTCCTCAGAGCCAAATTAACCAGCTGGATGACCAGGTATCTATCTATTTATCTCATATCTATCTATCTATCTATCTATCTATCTATCTATCTATCTATCTATCTATCTATCTATGTGTGATTAGCACTGCAGTTAAGTTACTTTCAATTATTCCCCCTTTACTTTGAGTAGAACCTAAGATTGCCACTTGTTGAAAGGGCATAAACACTGCTAACATGTAATATCTGTGGTAGATGGCTTTTAAAAAAAAAAATATATAATAAAAACAATGTCTCTAGATATACAGTATGGTGTATATTGATAAGTGAATGTTACATCCTTGCAATACCACCATGTTTTGGGCCACTGCAGCTGCGTGTGGCATCGCACAGCAATCACAGCCCTCTCCACAAATTATATTTTTGCACCTGGGCCCGCAACCCACAAGTTCCGCCACTGTATTAAATGGTGGTGTAATGGTAAACCTAATAAGTGATAAAGGCCCCCACTTATCATTGATCGCATTTACAATGCGATCTGGGCGGAATATTACCGCCCAGGATCGCACTGTAAAATGCGATTAATTTTGCCCAAATGTATCTGCCAGGAGCCCGTCCCTGCAAAGCCCTGACCCGGAAGCCGGGGGGTCTGCGCATTCGCGGTTACGCGCTCCCCCCCCCCCTTGACCCCGCTGACCGCACTGCCGCTCGGGCAGTGCGATCCCGTAGCCATAGGCTACAACGGGCTATCGCCACATTAGAATGGCGATAGCCCAGGGCTGCGATGCCGGGCTGCCCGATGTTGATACATCGGGCAGCTTCGCATCCCCCATAGAAACCTATGGGGGATGCGGCCGGCGGCGCTGTAGGGGGGGATCGCAGCAGGGATCAAAGATTCCTGCTGCGGTCCCCTGTGATACATTTAGGTGATACTTAATATTTGCGGTTAACCCCCGAAAACGTGTGTTTTCGGGGATTTAGCCGCAAATATTGCTTGATAAATGGGCCCCTTAGAGACTTTGTAGAATGGTAAGTGTTTTACTGATAAATGTTTGGGTTCTTTATTTCTATTCTTTTTAATGTAACAAAATGAGTTCTAACATTTAACAATCTATACCCAAGACAATAGTGGTGTGTGTGACCATCTTTACTTGCAGTGGTGTCACAGTCTCCTCCCTCTAATTTGAATACTAGTGCCACCAGCATTGGTCACCAAATGCTAATAGATGGGAGAATGTGAAAGGGAAGAACATATAAGGCTTGTTATACCCTTAATGATTGATATTCAAGAATAAATATAGTATATGTTGCTAAGTTTCTCTTTATACCAAAGCTTCTATGTTGTTGGAAATGTCATCTGGCTCCAACGTCTGAAACTGCGGCCTTACTCTGTATGAGAATAATTGCCGTCTCTATGTGAGAACATCCATCAGAGCGAGTCTAATCTGATCAGCATGCTGGCGATAGGCAGCCTCTGTCGTTTGTGCTCCGTAGACGAGCAGCATATGTAGATTTTAAATATAGCCTATTATTAAAATGGGCAATTGTTAATGTTCATTCTGATGGGGACCATATGGGAGAGCGGCAGGCTTTCCCTAGAAACCCTCCGAGGCAGATCACTCCTATTGTGCTTTTTCACATACTGTAGCGAAAGTGCCGTAAATCGAAAAAATATCCTTATTATAAGCATTATTTTGTTCCTGTAGCGTTGTCATTGTTGTCCGTGGTTTAGGGGGGATAGTGAGTGTCAGCTGATGGATTAAACATTTGGAATTTGTTAAAAATAAAAATCTGTTTTTACGAATTTGCAGATCCGCTGGGGCCACGTGGAAGATATTGAACTCATTAATGACGGATCAGGATTGGGGTTCGGGATTGTTGGCTCAAAAGCCAACTGTGTAATTGTGAAAACAATTGTCCCCGGGGGACTGGCCGATCGGGTGATTTATCTTTCTAAATTTCTAAAATATTTATTGTACGGTGAATAATTTGGATTATATAAATAGTATGTGATGAATATATCTAGGGCAAACGCACAGTGATTTGAGGCTTGTTAGCAGTGGTGGTTTTTACCTATGGGCCGGACTGCAGCCTTCGCAGCCCCCCCCCCAGGTAAAATCCGCCACTTTGTTCTGAATAAGTGAAGCCAGATGAGAGGAGTGCTAGCCATAGTGAAGCCAGTGCAGTCTCAGTGATTTCCTATTGGAAGTCCGACCTTCCCGTCACCCAAGGCCGTCCCATTGGGAGGTATTCCTTCTCTCCGGAATGCCTCTGGGCTGCTTTGGTTGAAGCCCATAGAATCCGGGGGTATGCTCATGCGCAGTACTGAGGCCGATGCTGCACGTGCGCCAGTCCTGGTACCTGTCTGTAATCTGCATTGTACAGTTGCTGGGACTGTGACTATCCGCTCTATTCATCAAACTCAGCATTCCAGAACTTGTAGTGTCCTATCTGGGAGGTGCCTTTATAGCTGTCACCGGGGACATGGTAATTGAGAGATTGCAGCCTTCCTGTGTGGGCCAGACAGATCTGTTTTTTATTACCTGGACCATACAGAGAGGCCTCGTTCTCTCCATCCTCCTCTCCCTACTGGCATGTGTTACAGGCAGCTCCCCCCGGGCAAGACACCACCCAGACCAGACACAACATGCTCGCGTATACCCACCGAACATGTACGAGAACACATTCCCTCGCTTGTGGCCGAAGAGGGGGAGAAGTCATTTGATGGTCTTAGACCATTGAATGATCTTTTTCAACTTCGGAAAGAAGTCAGTCTAAACTGAATTTTATTTCAGCCACTGATCTCTGAAGACGGGCAGGGCGCTGACATCATATGACCCCCCCCCCCACCACCACCACCTTTGAAAACTGGTCCAAATTCGGATGTGTACAAATGGGTCTGAATCTGTCCCATACAGAGGGAACCCCTCTCATTCAGCTCCAGCGCTCGCCAGAATGTCCCTGCTGGCTGAGAGGGACTCCATTAGACCGGGACAGACACTTGGCGGCTGGGCGGCGGAACCCTGCCCGTATCAACTTCAGGGAGACAGGCAGGGTTAGGGGGGATGTGGGGACCGGCGGACAGGGATGCAGCGGACGGCAGCGAGGAGCTCCGTCGGAGCGGTTTGCAAGGCCTGGGCTGAGTCATCCCAAGCCCCCGCAACAACTAGAACGCCTTCATCTGTAGTTAGCGAATATCTCTGACATTTTTTTTCTTATTATTATTCATTTTATTTATCAATTTTATTTATCCGTCAAACTTAAGGCTGGTTACTGTAGATCCATTGATCTGCAGCTGTTTCTCTGGATAGATCTGGTAGCACATTCTCCAGACACACTGCCCAATCCGTTGTGACTGACATCACAACTGGCGCTTTTAACAGTTGTGATGTCATTCTCCATCGGCTACTGCTGCAGTGTGCTGTGGTTAATTTATTGCTCGTACACACTGGCTGATAATTAAACAATATAAGAGCCTATCAATTGATACAAAATATCTGCCAGTGCATACCTAGCATAACTCTCAAGTCTTTCCAACAGGCCATGTTTTGTGGATTTATGTCTGTAAAGCCGTTGGGTTAATTACAGACCCAGCAAAATAGATTAACTCACCTGGGCATGATTAAAGACATCCCCAAAACATGACCTGTTGGTGGTACAGGACTGGAGTAGGGAACCTCTGGTGTAAAGAGAACATGAATTAAATTATTTTTTTTTTTTATATACCTAAATGTAACTGGATTTTAGGCAGTTCCTTGTGCTATATGCTGGACATTGTGCCGGACTTTTAGTTTCCCTTCTCTAGCGACGAGCTCACTCAAAACATTTTGCCTTTTTTTAATTTAAAATACATTGGCAGTAAATGCGACCGTATACTATATGGATTAAGAGGGCTGCTTCTGGAATTTAAAGGGGTTTATGGCTGGTTAATTGCAAAAATAAATAGATCTCATCAATTTAACGCTGGAGATAAATAAGGCATTTAAGCGGCTCAGCGCGGCATGCTGGAAAATTGGGATTCAATTAAAAGGAAACATGCAAAAAAGAAATACAATTTTTTTTTTTTTTTTCTGAGCGCGTGTTAAATAAAACCTGATATTAATCACCGGTGCTAATATATTTTATGTGTTTTACAATGTCTTCATTAACTAGAATCCCTTCCGTATAACTAATTTCAAAGCACCCTCTCAAAGCCGCAGTATAGAAGCAGAATGGTGCTAAAAGTCATAGTGTGTATGTATTTATAATAAAAATAAATAAATATCGTCCATCGCATACCCTATATATAGTGGTATGCGATGCGATATTCGCGTAAATTAACTTGAATGTACAATTAAATATCGCATCGCAAGCCAGCAAATGGCATGCAATGCGATTTTTAATTGTACAAGCACCCTGATGGGTGCTTACAATGTTAAATGCACCCCCATTGTCAACGCCACCCCCACTATCAATGCCAACCCGAAGCGTGGCGAGCGGCGGCGGTACGCGTCCTCCGACCTTTTCATACCGCCACTATCCACGTTGGTGTGGAGTTGATTTTAGACAGTGTGGCGAACGCAGCGAGCCACCGAGCCCAAAGCATGGCGAGCGGACTTGGAATACATGTAAAGTAATCCGCGGCCCCTCGCGGGGCTCGCTGCGCTCGCCACGCTTCGGGCATGGTGGCTTGCCGTGCTCGCCACAATATCTAAAATCAACTCCACGACGATGCGGATAATGGGGGTATGAAAAGGTCGGAGGACGCGTACCGCTGCGCTAGCCACGCTTCGGGTTGGCATTGATAGTGGGGGTGGCATTGACAATGGGGGTGCATTTTTTTTTTTCCTTCCATATTTTGGACTTTTTTATGCTTGTTAATCGATGTGGACTCCACGTGTGAACGTTAAAGTGTGCCAAGTACAGACTACTGGGAAACCTGAGCTAGAGAATCCTGCAGTTTTCCAGTAAAGTTTTTAATATTATGTACATTGTAACTTTATACTGGATATCGCACTTGTAGGATGGAAGACTTAAGACCGGCGATTACATCTTAAAAATTGGCGACACTGACGTCCAAAGAATGGCCAGTGACCAGGTCGCTAAAGTTTTGAGGAGCTGTGGAAATTCTGTTAGAATGGTGGTTGCCCGGAATCCTCAGGGAAAGCTCCCCGCCAGACCACCACCGCCGCCTCCACCGGCCACATTGCCAGTGGGGTCACTGCCTCTTCTGGACATCAAAAATAACACCACTGTAAGTACAACAGTAACTTTTATGCTTAGCGAATACAGTTTTTATTATTATTATAATTTTATTTATAAGGTGCCACAAGTGTTTCGCAGCGCCGTACACAGGAACAGTACAGGGAGACAAAACTTGGCATAACATTGAATAAATAACAAAAATACAGTACAAATAAAGAGCGCCACAGATCAATACACATTACAGCTTAAATGTAAGTAGTGAGGACTCAATCAACATACAACTAGAGGCTTGAGGCCAATGATGGAGATGAGTATGCGGATGAAGATGGTCACTGAGTGTTGGAGTATAGGAGAGCTGTGAGTGAACATGTGAAGAGAAGTGGGCTTTGACAACAGGAGGGAAGAGGGCCCTGCTCGGAGGAGCTTACAATCTAGTAGGAAGGGGAGACAGATTTCAAGAGGTGCAAGCAAGTGGGTGGTGGCTAGATAGCAGGATGTAAACAGGCAAGGGTCGGAGAACCAGCTAGTTTATGTAGGACTAGTTTATGCAGTGGAAGGGTACGCTTTGATGAATAGGTACAGTTTCAGTCCCTGGTGTCATTAACTTGGCGCAAGACTTTAGTGGTCCATGTTGGGAAGTATTGTGGAGATCAAGTTCACCTCAATAGTGTTGTCGACTATACTTTGTTACATACAAGTACCAAATATGAAGGGAATATTTTAGGATAAACCTTTTTTGTGACCAGTGCACATAAAGCTTTATTCCAGACAAATGTAGAAAACAGCACATTTTCACAATAAAGAGAGACTATACAGTGATCGCTTAAAATACATTACCATCTACACTCCCTCCAGTATACTCAATCAGTCATTCAAACAGTGCTTAGCCTTTAGCTGTTGCTGTTCTCCAACATACAAGTAGATTATCTTGTGCAGATACTTTTGTCTACTTACTAGCTTACGTGCTTTCATTATAGTTATGACATGTTTGTAGTCTTCTAAATTGTACTAATGCCCCCCATACACGGTCCGTTAATCGGATCCGTTGTGTGCTTAAACAGCATACATCGGATCGGATCGCATCCCTAGTGCATGCAGTGTGCATGCACTGCAATCCGATCCGATGTGTAGCTAGTACAAAAAGTATGTGCAGCACATACTTTTTGTACTGTACTATGTGATGCGCGGGAGCGCGCATCGCATAGTACAGAACGGAGCCATACACAACGGACCGTGTATGGGCTCCTTAAGTATTGTAAATAGAATAGAATTCCTTTGTTCGTCTCACAATGGAGAAATCTGCATTGGAAAAATTGGATATTTGTAAACCAATCTCTCTTTCGCACACCCCACTTTATACTAGTCTGTAACATTAATTTCTCCAGTTTAGCTTAACCCATAGGACAATCCTTTTTTTCTACTTCCAGGAAAATGCTGAGCGCAACCTGTACGATATTGCACTAACTAAACAGCAAGGTCAGAGCCTTGGAATAACCGTTGCTGGCTACACCGGGGGAAGTAATGGTGGTAAGATCAATTTGACTTCATGTGGACATTTTCAGCTAGCCAAATTGAGGGCCACTGTTTGTGTACATTGCAGAGAATGTCTCTTTGTGGTGATCTCGGCCCACGTGGTTAGGCTTTAGCATTATTACAGTGTATAAGAGACTAAACAAACCAATCATTAACTTGTTACCTTAAGATATTTGCAGTGATTGAACAAAACACTGATCAAATCTTTTTCTGTTTTAATTGAAAATTTAAAGTGAGCATTGCCAGGCAATGACCGTGTGCCGTTCTAATGTCTGCAGACCAGTGTTGGTTTGGGGTCTTTGTTGATGCACGATCAGTGTGTCGCGTGCTTGCACACTATTGGATGGGCAGAATTTATCAACAACCTGTTGGAGCCATTTTTTAGGTTACTTTGCTGGGAAGTAATTGGCACAAGTTTTAATGAACATTTTGTCCAACCATCTCTTCTTGTTTTATCCCCTCCTCCCGTTTCCTTAATGGCGATGCACCAGACAGGTATGGGCGTTTTGAGTTCTGTTGATGTTGCCTGTTCCATGCAACAATTCTTCCCTACATCTTACGGCTCCTACATCTGTGTGTCCATCTTGCTGCAAGCGCATGCCTGGTCACAACTGTCTGTCTTAAGTGGTTCCCAAGCTCCATCAACATCCAAACATAGCAGTCTCTCATTGGTGTTGTGATCAGGATCAACACTGGGCTCCGTTTCCCAGTATAAATGTTATTCTTTTCACCCATTGATAACTAGACCGTTTGACAGGCATTTTGGGTGCTGAACGGATGGTGCCAGTGCCTGGTGAGTACTGGTAGCGAGGTGCGTCACTTCTAGTGAAAAGTAATGGGTCCGTGATATTTAAATCCTTCTCTTTCATTATATGTGTGTTTTTCTGTGGTCTGTGCATGTTCTGTTTGATTATTTAAAATAAAATAAAAGATTTTGCCCCGTGGGTGAAACCTAGTACTAGGAATACTTCTTTCTACCCTCCTCTGTATGAAGCAGGATCCATACAGCATCTGATTCTGGGTGGCCAGATGTATCCATCCAAAAGTGATCAAATGGAGAGTGATAAGCAGCCAGCCAATCAGCTCCTACCTTCCATGTTACAGGCTGTGTTTGAAAAATGACAGGTAGGAGCTGATTGGCTGGTTGTTTCTCACTCTCTACTTAAATCACTTTTTGAACCTTGATACATCAGGTCTTCAGTACCCTATGGCTTCACACGTAACTGATCTGGTGTGTACATCGGCAAGTTAGATGCCTAATGGACGCTCGGGTCACAGCCTTCGTGTGTTGCGGAACTTGTGCGTTACCCAGCCGCGCGACTCCGGTCCATGTTGTTTATGCGGTTTTATATGAGATCCATTATCCGTCTGAACTATCTATCCGCTACAGTGTGGGGCAACTGGTCCCAGTCCAACTAGAAGCGGTATTTGGTTCCCAGCCTCGCCTTACTGGGCCGCGGTCGCCTCCGCTGGTCCCTTCTGTTCTATGATGTTCCAGTGTTCACGTGTGGAATATGAAGCTGAACTGGAAATGTCATTTATACCATACTCGCGGCCTAGGGAACTGGTTAACGCCCCCGGCTGACCGCATCTGCTCCCACACCCATCCGCTCGCATGCGGCTGAACGGAAGATAAATCATGAGATGGTCGCTCACCATCAAATTATTTTTCTCCCCTTTAGTAATGAGTCAGTCTAGACTGACTTTTTTTATTCCAGCCGCTATCCGCCGAATTTGGGGTGGGTGCTGATGTCATGTGACTTCAGCTGCCCGCCCCCCAAGCAGGCATCAACGCATTCTCATCCCAACCGGCGAATTCTCATCCCGACAGTCGTGACCCTAGCCCATTCTCGGCCCACTAGACTGCAACTCGGCAGGTGGGATTCAATGTCCCACCTTCCGATCGTCGAAAGGGGGTGTGGCCGCGCAAACGGACCTAGATTGTCGTGATACGGCCGTGGTCTCGACATTCCACGGCCATTCTCGGCAAAACGGGCCCGACAGCTTTTAAAGTCAGGTCCGTTCTGCCGAGCATTGAATAGGCACCAGCCGCTATTTCCCCCCATCGGAAATAGCGGGGGGGGGGGGGCTTGAATACCCCCCCTAAGTGTCATACTGCAAGCATAAGCCAATGCAGTCGCTAGAATGTTTTCCCAGTGCTTTTGTTGTCCTCTGATAGGACTTTAGGGGCCAAATGTAATAAGGTGGGAGAATCCGAAAGTGAGAGATTTTGGGAGCATGTGACAATTTTTTAAAGCGCCGATCATTTACACTGAAAAAAAAAAAAAAAAGACTGATTTGCCATGTAAATAATTGCCGCTTTTAAAAAAATAAATGGGGAAAACTCTCCCAAAATCTCTGAATGCCGGATTCCCGTACCCTATTACATATAGCCCTTATCCTTGCTTGAAGGTAATGTCCGTTATCTCTTTCCTTCCCCCAGGTTCTTCCGGTATCTTCGTAAAGGGAATAATACCAGGCAGTGCTGCTGATCAAAGTGGATGCATTCAAGTCTCTGACAGGATCGTAGCTGTAAGTCCTTTAGGGCACACTTATCAACGAGTC
Organism: Crinia signifera; assembly: GCF_055691185.1. Taxonomy (NCBI): domain Eukaryota; kingdom Metazoa; phylum Chordata; class Amphibia; order Anura; family Myobatrachidae; genus Crinia; species Crinia signifera. The sequence continues at coordinate 165,248,456 of NC_139224.1, forward strand.
ATAATCTTGTTATTACCCATTGTGAATGATAAAGGGTGCTCCAGCTAATAAGTTCCTGTCGTATTTGAAAATGACAGTTACAAGTTGATTGGTAGGGGGACATGGACGGCTGGTGAGTCCTGCCTTTGCGGGTGGCGTTGGGTACTTTCTTATGGAGTGCCCTCGCCATGCCATAGCAAGAGTAGTAGGCAGTGGCAACGCGGTTCATGCCTTTAGTTAGATGGGGCGTTTAGTCGCTGCCATGTTGTAAGTTGGGGGCGTTTCAGTCGCCACCATTTTAATGGATTTGACTGCAGCTGGTCGTATTGGCACCTTCCTTGCCACCCCTTTACAAAATATAGGGTCATACCATTTAGTAAATATTTATGACCTTTAACTTAAGAAGTTGTTTTCCGTGTGGTTATTTTAGCGATAAGCTAGGTTTAATGGTATAAGGTTCAATCTTATTGGTCTGTGCCGTATTTTGCCGATAGGCCTTTTTTAATAGAGTGTGATAAGTTGAGTTATGTTGTATGGTCAACAAGACTCAAATCGTCATTTTCTTTTCCGGTCTGTGTTCAATTAAAATTATCCAGTATAAGTGTTTCTTTTACTTCTGTAGGTTAACGGAGTGAACGTCCAGGGTTTGTCCAATGAGGATGTAATGACGGTTTTACGTAACACTGGGCAAACGGTCCATCTCGCTCTATCCAGAGGTAAAGTGCCATCTATACCAATGCCTCTGGCGAGCCCTACTCAACAAGGTGGGTTTGTTTTCTTTTGGTCTTAACGCAGTTGAGCTCTCTGTTTCTTTCCATACATATGTACAGCATCAAAATACGCATCACACCAGAAACATGCAGGGCCGTTTGTAGGACTGAGCGAGCTGGGCAGTGGCATTGGTTAAATGTGGCCAGTGTCTGCAGTGTTCCAGGTGGTCTGGCTGTTATATGGTATACTGTTGAAAATGTCCCTCCCAAAATGGCCTCCGCCTCAGAAGAGACAGAAGGCAGAAGCAAACAGGACGTGCCGGGAGTAACATAGTTTGTGAGGGGCAGGGGCATTACTGTGTGAGGCATAATATGGTGTCAGGGGAATAATATGATGTGAGGATTAACTGTGTGGCATAATAAGGTGTCAGGGGCATTACTGTGTGGGACATAATATGGTGTCATGGGGCATGATTGTGTGAGGCATAATATGGTGTCTGGGGCATTACTGTGTGGGGCATAATACGGAGTATGGGGCATTAATGTGTGGGACATAATATAATGTCAGGTGCATTACTGTGTGGGGCATAATACGAAGTATGGGGCAATACTGTGTGAGGTATAATATGCTGTCAGGGGAATAATATGATGTCAGGGGCATTACTGTGTGAGGCATAATATGGTGTCAGGGGAATAATATGATGTAAGGATTAACTGTGTGGCATAATAGGGTGTCAGGGGCATTACTGTGTGGTGGGTAATGTGCAAGGGCTTTGTAATCTGGGACAGCCATAGGACCTTGTCAGGCAGCGCAATGAGTAGGCAGGCCACTAATGAGGGTATATGTCATTTAAATATTGCAAAGTATAGATTAGTTTTGGATTATTTGCTGTAGCAAGTTGCACCCTCCGTCTGTTAGTAACTTAATAAGTTTTACTAATACCCCTTTCAGACAGAAAACAAATTTGCTGGGTGAAGCAGTTCCACCCGGTAATTTGTGAATAACACAGGTCCTTTTTCTGTGTGAAAGGGCACACCCATGTTGTAAATCCTGTGTCTCCAACCCTGGAATTGACCAGGGTCGAGGACACGGGATTTATGACCCGTGTTGACCCTTTCACACGGAAGAAATAACCGTGTTATTCAGCAAATTACCGGGTAGAAATTTTCAACCCGGTAATTTTGTTCTGTGTGAAGGGGGGTCAGGCTGCTCCCGGCAAAATGACACGGCTTTTGAAATGCCATATATTTGCCGGGATTTTCAGACTTTTCTGTCTGAAAGGGGTATTACAAAGTACCGCTCTTTGGCTGGAACCTGGCACTTCCATCGTAGTGTGTAATTGGTTAGAGACTTTTCATTTCTTAAATACAACAGAGGCACTCCTCTGATTCAGTGCTGTGCTGGAGGGGGAGGGGAGTGTAGCTCATCGCTGATTAGTTGTGTCTCACACAAGCCACCAGAGGTTTACTTGTTAAGTTTTTTTGTTAACATGAGTCTGAACAATGTTGTCCCTGTGGTTCCGGCAGCCGTGCTTCAGACAGCATAGCGAGGTGCGTGCCGAGCTGGGAGCCGTGCAGTGTGTTTGGCTGCAGTAATTAGCCTGCAAAGTGCCAGCATTTTCTGTGCTGTCTGTTGGTGAGGAAGTTTTACTTTCTTGTTCCTAGAACATTTTGCTGACTCTTTCTATGTGCGTAGGTTTGCAGGCTGCCGCACTACCTCCGCTGCCTGCCACGCCACCGAAGGCTGATATAAGTGATGCATCAGAAAGTCTTCCAGTCAGCACCGCGGGGAACCTGGAGCAGGTGTATACCCAAAGAAGTGAACGGGAGGAGGTGGATAACCAGATAAATGAATGGCGGGCAGGTAACTTGAAATAAACTGAACTGCTTGCTATTGGTTTATTTTGGAAGACTCTGCGATAAACAGACGATGTATCGACTTTACACCTTTGCTCAAGTCACGACAGGTAGCGTGCCACGGACTTTGCAACTTCGCCACGGCAAGCATCCTGCCAGGGCCTTTTCTAAACACACAATATACGTTTTTAAGTTGAATCCTTAGGACATTACTGCAGCTTCTTCCTTGGTGAAGTGGCAGCTGATCACCCCCCTCCCTGCCCTTGAGTCATCTGGGGAAACAGTCGTCTGGAATTTTGTTTCTGTGCAGGGTAAATACTGGCTACTTTATTTTTGATTGATTAACCAATAGGATGCAACCTAGGGCGCCAGGACCGGGAGGGTGTGGTGGGTGCGCAGCGCCTCGGCGCCTTGCAGGTGACGGCTAAGGAATAAAATGAAGGCCTCATTTATTCCATGCTTGTTATCGATCACCCGTCCCGATGTACTGTGGGGGGGGGGGTAAAGTTATTATGGGGTAAAGTTATTATGGTGCTAGTAGGTCCAAATGCCGAACCCCGATGCGCATTGGACCACGCGGTGGATCGGACCAGATGTCAAACACCTGCGATTTGGACACTTTTCACCTGATTTCTCGGCCCAATCCCAAATCGGGCAAGTACAGTACATGGCCAGCTTTAGTGTGACCAAAGTACAGTGCAAGAGTACGTAACTACTGTTGCTGGCGTTTCAAGGGCCTGATTCAACTTTTTGAGAAAAGCAGACAACTGGGCATAACCATGCTGCACTGCAGGTGGGGCAGATGTAACAGGTGCTGGATGACTCGCCGGCAGTCAGGATCCTAACTGTCGGGATCCCGGCCAATTGGCTATTCTCCCTCGTGGGGGTCCAAGACCCCCCATAGAGGGAGAAAAGAACCTTTGGCGAATGAAACGACCCTCCAATCCTGCAGCGTGGAATACCGGCGGCCTGGATCATTTTGTTTCTGTGCAGGGTGAATATCAGTTGCTTTATTTTTACAATGCGTTCTAGATTTATGTTTGAACACACCCCACCCGAATCTAACTCTCTCTGCACATGTTACATCTGCCCCACCTGCAGTGCAGCATGTTTTTGCTGAGTTGCGTGCTTGTTTCCTTTGCTAGAAAAGCTGAATCAGGCCCGTTGTGCTTCTGTGTGTGGCGACTGTGCTGCTAATGGGGGGTAAAACCGCAAAAGTCATAGTTTTCACACAAGCATCTTGCTCTATGTGATGTCAAAGTGCTAGAGGAACGAAGAAACCCCCCCCCCCCTCTCTGTATTGTATACACACTTTCCGGGTGGTAAGGACACGTAACCTATTAGAATGTACAATACGCATCGTCCGCAGCAAGGATGCTGGAACACCTCCGATACAGGACCGGTGCCGTGACAGCAGTGCAACTGTTGCCGCTGCTCAGGGCTGAGAGCCCGGGGGAAGGGGGGGGGGGCTGCAGCTGCCACTGCCCCTGTGGCACCTGTGCCCAGCTCGGAGAACACCATTACATGCATCTGTCACTCTGAGGACCAGCCTGATGTCCTGAAGATGAGCCTGGTGACGGTGAAGAAGGGGACAAGTGAAAATAGATAATTAGGAGGAAAAAAAAAAAAGATAGATGAGGGAGGAGGAGAGGCGACCTGAAGATGTGTTTGAGTGAGAAGAGAACAGTATGGAACCAGAGGGATGTTTCAGACTCGCTCGGTCAGGTCTGAATTTTCCGGGCCGATGGTGGGGGGTTTGCGCACGGGGGAATAGCGCATATGCAAACCCCCGGTGCAAACGCCTTCTGCCAGTTATACACTTGACGGGGTGCTCACAACATGATAGGCAGGTAGGTGGCGGGAGCAGGGCATCCCGCAGCCTTTTATGGGCGTGACCAAAAAATGGTGGGCGTGCCCATAGAAATGCTGGGCGTAGCATGCATCTTTGGGGTGGCCCACCCCCAATTCGGCGGAAAGCGGCCAACTGAGAAGTAAGTGTAGACTTTTCGGACCAAAGGCTGGAAAATGCATTCGATGGTCAATGACCATCGAATGATTTCTCCTCCGTGCATGTGAGCAGTTGTGTAAGCGTACGTGGTAGCACTAGGATACGCCCAGCGGGGGGAGGGGGGTGCGTGTTCGGCGGGGCGGTGTTTACCTGCTCGCTAAGATATATATCTATCTATCTATCTATATATATATATAGCGCCTATTGAGCAGGTCTGAATCCGTCCTCAAGTTTCCATCATGGATTTCTTATTTTTGCAAAACATAAAACTTGCGTGGACAAGTTTGTCAGGTACCACTACGGTTTTTATAAAAGCATAATATATGGGGTACATACACGTTCCTAGCGCTTGGGATGCCAACGCTCAAAAGACCAAAACACAGTCATCCCAATGTGGAAGATCCCGACAGGGGCACCATACGTAGCCTGCCCTCTCTAACCCTCCCTACTTGCAGCCTAAACCCCCCTACCCCCTCAGAATCAGAATGCCTGCTGTCTGGATTTCAGTGTTGGCAAAGTAATTCATGTCGGCATTCTGGTGCCATTCTTGTGGCGGCAGTTGGGATTCCGGTCCACCAGCATCCCAACCGCCGGGATTTTACCTGTATCTCTTATCTACTCCCCATATAGTGATTACACACTGGGCTGGTTTTGGCATAGTCCTTGGCACACTCTTACCCCTTCCCGCATGGCAAACACGGCTCCGCTACCCGGCACCGACCTGTGTCTGCTGCTTCCACATTAAACCTGGCTTGCCCATTATACAGAGGGTGATCCAGGTTAAACCCTTCTTATAACCCGGGTCGAATAGCTGGGTTGGTTGACCTGGCTATAAGCTTTGGCGCTGCGCACGAGGGGCGGCGGTGCGCGTCCTCCGACCTTTTCATAACCCTACTATCCACGTCGGCGTGGAGTTGAGAATAGAAAGTGTGGCGAGCGCAGCGAGGCGAGGGGACGCGTATACCTGTGAAGTTATATGCGTCCCCTCGCTGCGTTTGCCACGCTTCGGGCTCGGTGGCTCGCTGCGCTCGCCACACTTTCTATTCTCTACGCCACGTCGACGTGGATAGTAGGTAAAATTGGGGGTCTGGTAAATACTTTACATTGAATCCAATGTAAAATAGGGTCCCAGGGGCCCTATTCACATTTGATTCAATGTAAAAATCGGGTCGATCGCGTCGGTCGCATCGCATGATTTTTCCGACACGATCACCCCGATGCAAATCAGTGTGGCCGTGCTAGGAAACAAGTACCATCTTTTATATTTTCATTTCATAGCATTGATGGATCCCTACAAACATGTGCCGCATGATGTGTCCCGGACTTGCTATCTTTGTAAGGCGTATTCTGCTTGACAGCCCTTGTCGCTGTGCGTTAATGTGTTTGATTCAGTTCTGAGGACCCGCACAGATGGGTTACGTCGCAGCTAATGAGCATCCTGTAAGCCCCCCGCAAACCCCCCCTGTTTTTGTGGCGATATCAAGACTACAGGAGAAATATTTTCTTACAATGCTCGTCTGCAAAAAGCGAAGGAGCGCCAGCGATTACCCAAGCTAAATATGACTTAAGTAGGAACATTAGACTTTGCACTAAGCCCCGGCTGGGGTCAGACGCAGGACAGCCAGTCACTCTGGGCCATGTAGCCTTGTCAGAGTGTCTCACTAATGCAACTAAGACAGTATTGCTGTCATGCCAGAAAGCTGAAGAGATCTAGATGCCAGGGTCGTTAAGATCCCACGGAAGGCTGGTTCCGAACCGGTGCTTATAACAGGTGTCCAGTTACTACCTCTCCTAATGAAAGCAGACAAGACTTTATAGCTGCGGAATGGATAAATAATGCCTGTGATTGCATTGTATTGATACGGTCCTGTGATAACAAGGACGACTTGTCAGGTGCCTAATTCCCCCAAGGAAGGGGCGACGCAGCTGTTTGAAGACGATCGCTTAAATTGCATTCCCTTTCTCAGCCTTTCAAAGTACATTTCAAGTCACATCAATTGTATCTATTACAGAAATATGAAAAGGATTCCTTTTATTGGAATGCCGTTGCTGGTATGTGGCTGTGCGCGTAACGGTGATATCTACCTTTTCTTTGTAGTATCGGTGTCTCGCGTACACCTGCGGTGATGCAGCTGAGGATGCTCGTCACTTCCAGAAAATGGGGCGGATGTATTAAGCCTGATGATAAAGTGGAAGGTGATAATGCAACAGCCAATCAGCTCCTAGCTGTTCTTCTTCAAACGTAGTGGATTGGCTGGTGCGTTATCACCTTCTTCTTGATCTCCTATTTCTCTTCACCAGGCTTAATACATCTGCCCCAATGGGAGAACTGAATCCGGTCCCAATGTCGACCACTAATGGTGACAGTGACTAGGTCGATGCCTATGCATGTTCCACCTACCGTAGGTTCAAAATGGGGAGGAGAGGACCAAATCTCCACCAGACAAAAATTGGCAACATCCACAAAATAAAGAGCACGGTAAACAAATATATTAGACAATTAAAGTATTTTTTTTTTGTTCTAGTTCATTGAACCAGGTTGAGATCAATTCTGAAAACTGTTCCACTAGTACGATCACCTAGGCCAGGCGTGTCCAAACTGTGGCCCTCCAGCTGTTGTGAAACTACACATCCCAGCATGCCTTGCCATAGTTTTAGCATTCTCTAATCACAAAACTGTGGCAAGGCAGGATGGGACTTGTAGTTCCACAACAGCTGCAGGGACATAGTTTGGACATGCCTGACCCAGCCTTTAACCAAAAGAGAGGTGTAGTTCTATATTGTACACTAAATAGGCAAGCCCCGTGACCTCTCCAGTGACATGATGTGAGAGGATGGAGGCAGCAGGAAGCCACAGACTGATGCTGCTTTCAGACCGCATAACTGGCTTTGTATTTGAAAACGTTTCCAAAAACGGGTCTGCCAGGTAAAACTCCTTTCACACCGCATCTCTTAAACAGTATATTACCGTTTAAGTGCCGTTTTGTAGACACTGGCAGACCCGTTTTTGGAAACTTTCAAATACCGATTCAAAGCCAGTGCGGTCTTCAGCACGGGGGGGGGGGGGGGGGGGGGAGGGAGGGAGTGTTCTTAAACACATTGGGGGAGGGGGGGGGGGATTCTTTAACACATTGGGGGGGGGGTGTTGTGTTAGCCCTAGGGGGGAGGATGTTAACCCGGGGGCGGGGGGCTCCAGGGGGTGAAGCACAGTGAATATTAATGAGCGCTCATTAAATATTCACTGCGCTGGGTCTGCTCATTGGCTGGGTCATAAATACCGTTTCAGACCCGATTTTGATGCCAAAATACCGGGTCTGAAATGGGTAGGACCTTCCATTTTAACCGTTTTAACGGCTTTTTAAAACGGTAAAGTGGTTCTGGACCTTTCAGACCGCACAGATTACCGTTTTAAAACAGTTAAAAATTGGCAAAATACCGTTTTTTTAAGTGCGGTCTGAAAGGGGCATGATAGTTTATAGTGGGAGGAGCAGGGTCCCAAACAGCGCAGAGTATATCAGGAGATGAGTGATGTGTCAGTGAGGACAGGGCTGCATGTGACAGGGGCAGTGACATGATGTGAGGAGGGGAATGGGGGCAGCAGTAAGCCACAGACTGAGAGTTATATAGTAGGAGGAGCAGGGTCCCCAGTAGCACAGAGTATATCAGGAGATGGGTGATGTGTCAGTGAGGACAGGGCTGCATGTGACAGGGGCAGTGACATGATGTGAGGAGGGGAATGGAGGCAGCAGGAATCCACAGACTGAGAGTTATATAGTGGGAGGAGCAGGGTCCCCAGCAGCACAGAGTATATCAGGAGATGAGTGATGTGTCAGTGAGGACAGGGCTGCATGTGACAGGGGCAGTGACATGATGTGATGAGAGGATTGGTGGGAGCAGGAAGCCACAGACTGACAGTTATATAGTGGGAGGAGCAGGGTCCCCAGCAGCGCAGAGTATATCAGGAGGTGAGGGATGTGTCAGTGAGGACAGGGCTGCATGTGACAGGGGCAGTTATGTGATGTGAGGAGGGGAATGGAGGCAGCAGTAAGCCACAGACTGAGAGTTATATAGTGGGAGGAGCAGGGTCCCCAGCAGCACAGAGTATATCAGGAGATGAGTGATGTGTCAGTGAGGACAGGGCTGCATGTGACAGGGGCAGTGACATGATGTGAGGAGGGGGAATGGAGGCAGCAGTAAGCCACAGACTGAGAGTTACAGAGTGGGAGGAGCAGGGTCCCAAACAGCGCTGAGTAGTGATGTGATGTGATGTTCTAGTAACACTGGTACAGAATACATTGTATATGACTATGCCAACACATGTTACATTTGTGGTAACGTGTGGTTTTAATGTTCCTTTAAAAACCTCTACTGGTATTTGTAAAGTTATTAATTGCACTTCTGTATAACCCAACATGTATAATTGGCTATTTAAGGAGTATGTCTGGGATTCCCCAGATGTTCCATGTAAAATACATGTTCTACTTTTTATTTCCTAGGACCCATGTCCCCTGAGGCTGATGCATTGAAGGTGAAGTGGGAGAAAGGTCTTGGTCCTGATTACCTAGTCATGGTATGTACAGAGAGACTAACTGATGTTCCACACTAGGGGGAAACTGAATTTCACTGTGTTTCTCGTGCAGCCCCAGCCTAAATGTGACAAAGGACACGCTCAGATCTGCTCATTATAAACAAGAGTGTCTACAAAGCTGACATGTTGTCCCCCTGTCTCCAGCATTAAAGATGTGTTTTTTTATGTTTGTGGGTGAACTGAATGTGAAGTTGTAAATGTATACACGCACACACACTGCCATTCATTTACTATAATTACGGTTTTGCTTTACCTTTTAATCACCAGCCTACACAGAATCCCATATTCCAAATGTTCTTCTTTAGCTTATGTGTCAGATTCTTGTCCTTGCCATTTTAGGTGGTTGTTCTGGATGCTAAAATTGAAGATGATGAAGAGCTACAGAAATACTCTAAGGTCAGGATTTGCTTCGGACAGGTCACATTTTGTTACATTGTTTTTTAAACATTATTTATTTTACTGTTTCTTCTACAGCGCTACAAGTTCTGTTGTGCTTTACAATCGGAAATAGGGATAAACCAAACAGGGTAGTTACAGACAGTCAAAATTGAATTGATTGCTATAGTCAAATCTGCTAATGCTTTAACCCCTTCCCGACATTTGACGTATATATACGTCATGGCCGGGATGTATTTCCCGACACATGACGTATATATACGTCATGACTTTAAACTGTCCCCGCGTCTATAGACGCGGGGACAGAGGGACGATGTCTGCTGTCCCTGACAGCAGACATGTCCCTGCATGCCCAGGGGGGGCTGCGATGCCGCCCCCCCGTCGGCGATCACTGTGATTGGCTGTTCAGTGTGAACAGCCATTCACAGCGTTTTCTGTGTCACCGGCGAATAACGTTCGCCGGTGACACAGGGATCGGAGGTGATTGGTGCTGTAAAGTACAGCACCAATCACCGCGGGGTGTAAGGGTGACACTGGTGTCACCCCACCTCACCCCGCCTGCCCCCAAAGGCCGTGATTGGTTCGTCGGACCGACGAACCAATCACAGCCATGGAGGGGGGTTTAAACTAACGGTAACTGCACTGCAGACGCCATTCCGGTCTGGAATTGCGTGCAGTGCGGTCACCGTGCCTAGCTGCCGCAGTATACTGACCTGAACCTTGCAAAATACTTACCTGATCACTGCCTGGATCTTGCTACTTCTTGTGACTTCCTGTGCTGTGTTGTGCTGTGTTGTGCTGCTGCAGTGTCATCGAGTTATAGATAGAGAGATAGAGAGAGAGAGATAGAGAGAGATAGAGAGGGCTAGTGACAGAGAGTGCTATATTTTGTGCTGCTGCAGTGTGATAGAGTTATAGAGAGAGAGATAGAGAGAGATAGAGAGAGATAGAGAGATAGTGACAGATTGTGCTATATATTTTTTATATAACTGACTGCTGCCCCCCCTTTTGTGCTGATCAGTATAAATTAACTGATCAGCAACTTTTTGGGGGCGCAGGTTTTTTTTTTATATATATATACCTGTCAGTGCTGCTGCTGCAGTGTCATAGAGTGAGAGATAGAGAGATAGAGAGAGATAGTGACAGAGAGTGATAGAGACTATATTTTGCTATATTTTGTGTCTGCTGCCCCCCTTTTGTGCACCCCCAGCAACTTTTTGGGGGTGCAGGGGTTATTTTTCATATATATAACTGTCAGTGCTGCTGCTGCAGTGTCATAGAGTGATAGATAGTGAGAGATAGAGAGATAGAGAGAGATAGTGACAGAGAGTGATAGAGAGTGCTATATTTTGTGTCTGCTGCCCCCGCCTTTTGTGCTGATCACTATATCTGAGGTGATCAGCAACTTTTTGGGGGTGCAGAGGGTTTTTTTTTTTTATATATACCTGTCAGTTGCTGCCAGTTGCACCAAAGGTTGTGCACCTGCTGCCCCTCACTGGTAATCAGTGTCGCATCACTGATCACCTTTTTTTTTTTTTAAGGATGCTGTGGGGTCTTTTTTTAATTTTTTTTTTACACACACTGTGATTTTGTGGGTGTCCTGTGGCCACTGTGCGCTGATCAGTGACGTACATCACTGATCAGCTTTTTCGGCACAGGGTTGATCTATTTTTTTTTTTTTTTTGATCAAATTCCTGTTGCCTTTGAGCACTGTTCAGTGACGGACGTTACTGACCAACATCTGTGCTCAATTTTTGGCGCAGGACCTTTTTTTTTTTTTTTTTAACCCCTTCAATTTTTTTTTTTTTTTTTAACCCCTTCAATTTTTTTTTTTATTGGGATCAAATTCCTGTATAAAGTATTTTTTTTTTCTGCACTACATACACACTACACACTACATACCCCCCGGGTTGAAATAAAGTTTGTACCCCCCCCTACACTATACACGTGTTGAAACATTTCACTACCAGTAACACAAAAATAAAAATGTCATCCCAAATGTCATCCCAAATGTCATCCCAGTCATCCAGAAGAATGTATTCAGCGGAGGAGGCATATGCCATGCTTGCCTCTGACTCTGACACAGCCAGTGAGGCAAGCGGGGAATTTGAAGGATTCGTCTTAAGCTCCTCTTCCTCCTCTGGTGATGAGGGACCCCCTCAAAGACGCCCCCGTAGAGCAGCTGAGACCCCTCCCCCAATAATTGATCTCGTATGGACCCCACCACCAGACAATTTTGAGCCCCAGGTTCCTGAGTTTTTGGCCATGCCAGGAATCCAATTTGATTCCACAGGTCTCAGAGAAATTGACTTTTTCAAATTATTTTTCTCTGATGATTTTATAAATTTAATGGTGGACCAAACTAATTTATATGCCCAGCAGTTTATTGCTCAAAACCCCACGTCATCATTTGCTTGGTGGACCCCTGTAGATGCAGTAGAGATGATGACGTTTTGGGGTCTGGTGTTTCATATGGGCATAGTAAAAAAGCCAGAAATTAGGCAATATTGGAGTACAGATGTTCTGTACAGCACCCCACTTTACCGTATGGCCATGACTCGGGCTCGTTTTGAGATGATCCTTAAATTTTTGCATTACAACGATAATGCACAGTGCCCACCCAGAGATGATCCCACCTTTGACCGGCTATTCAAAGTCAGGCCGGTCATTGATCATTTCAGTGCCAAATTTGCAGAGATGTACATCCCTGAAAAATTTATTTGTATCGACGAGTCCCTTATACATTTTAAAGGAAGGGTTAAATTCCGCCAGTACCTTCCCAGTAAGAGGGCAAGGTATGGCATAAAAATGTATAAGCTGTGTGAAAGCACCTCAGGGTACACCCACATGTTTAGGGTATATGAAGGGAAGGATTCAAGAATTGAACCGCCAGAATGCCCCCCCTCCCTCGTAGGTGTTAGTGGAAAAATTGTCTGGGATTTAGTGCACCCCTTCCTGGATAAAGGTTATCACCTCTATGTGGATAACTTTTACACTAGCATCCCCCTGTTTAAGGCCCTTGGTTCAAGAGGTACAGCAGCTTGCGGTACTGTGCGCAAGAACCAAAGAGGCCTCCCAAAAACGCACATTGCCCAAGTAATGAGAAGGGGTGAAAGCAGGGGAATATGCACCGAAAATATGTTGTTGGTCAAATATAAGGACAAGAGGGATGTCCTTATACTGACAACAATTCACGGAGACAGTACCACCTCCGTCCCTGTACGAGGTACCAGTACCCACACCTCAAAACCTAATTGTATCCTGGATTACAATAGGTACATGGGCGGAGTGGATCTTTCAGATCAGGTACTGAAGCCGTACAGTGCCCTGCGGAAAACAAAAATCTGGTACAAGAAGCTGGCCGTGTATATCATCCAGATGGCACTGTATAACGCTTACGTGCTATTCCGTTCTACCGGCCAGAGGGGGACATTTATGCACTTTCAAGAGGAAGTCATAAAGGGCCTAATATTTGGGAACCAGCAGGCAGAGGTCCCCAGTACTTCTAGTACTGGCCCCCGTATTGTACCAGGGCAGCATTTTCCTGATGAAATCCCCTCCACTGCAAGAAAGGGCGGACACAAAAAAGGTGCAAAGTTTGCTATAAAAAGGGAATAAGAAAGGAAACTATTTTCCACTGTGAAACTTGCCCCGACAAACCCGGCCTATGTATAAAGGAGTGTTTTAAAATATACCACACATGGATTATTAGGTTCATAATTTCACCGTGCTTCGGGGGTCTTGCTAATGCCACATAGCACCCACCATTCATTCCACCAGAATCTGAGCCGCAAAATCCAAAAATCACTCCTTCCCTTCTGAGTCCTGCCATGCACCCAACTGGTATTTTTTGGTCACATGTGAGGCATTGCCGTACTCGGGAGAAATTGGGGCACAGATTTTGGGGTGCTTTTTCTCCTTCATACCTTCTGAAAATGAAAAATTTTGAGCCAGAACTGCATTTTTGTGTAAAAAAATGTAATTTTTCATTTTCACTGCCCAGTTGTATCAAAATTGGTGAAACCCCTGGGGGTTTGAAATGTACACTATACCCCTAGATGAATTCCCTGAGGGGTGTAGTTTGCAAAATGGGGTCACTTGTGGGGGGGTTCCACTGTATTGGTGCTTTGGGGGTCTTGCTAATGCGACATAGCACCCACCAACATTCCACCAGAATTTGTGCTGCAAAATCCAAATATCACTCCTTCCCTTCTGAGTCCTGCCACTTTTTGGTCACACATGAGGCATTGCCGTACTCGGGAGAAATTGGGGCACAGATTTTGGGGTGCTTTGTCTCCTTCATTCCTTGTGAAAATGAAAAATTTTGAGCCAGAACTGCATTTTTGTGTAAAAAATGTAATTTTTCATTTGCACAGCCCAGTTGTATCAAAATTGGTGAAACCCCTGGGGGTATGAAATGTACACTATACCCCTAGATGAATTCCCTGAGGGGTGTAGTTTGCAAAATGGGGTCACTTGTGGGGGGGTTCCACTGTATTGGTGCTTGGGGGGTCTTGCTAATGCGACATAGCACCCACCAACATTCCACCAGAATCTGAGCTGCAAAATCCCAAAATCACTCCTTCCCTTCTGAGTCCTGCCATGCACCCAAATGGTATTTTTTGGTCACATGTGAGGCATTGCCGTACTCGGGAGAAATTGGGGCACAGATTTTGGGGTGCTTTGTCTCCTTCATTCCTTGTGAAAATGAAAAATTTTGAGCCAGAACTGCATTTTTGTGTAAAAAATGTAATTTTTCATTTGCACAGCCCAGTTGTATCAAAATTGGTGAAACCCCTGGGGGTATGAAATGTACACTATACCCCTAGATGAATTCCCTGAGGGGTGTAGTTTGCAAAATGGGGTCACTTGTGGGGGGGTTCCACTGTATTGGTGCTTGGGGGGTCTTGCTAATGCGACATAGCACCCACCAACATTCCACCAGAATCTGAGCTGCAAAATCCCAAAATCACTCCTTCCCTTCTGAGTCCTGCCATGCACCCAAATGGTATTTTTTGGTCACATGTGAGGCATTGCCGTACTGAGGAGAAATTGGGGCACAGATTTTGAGGTGCTTTGTCTCCTTCATTCCTTGTGAAAATGAAAAATTTTGAGCCAGAACTGCATTTTTGTGTAAAAAATGTAATTTTTCATTTGCACAGCCCAGTTGTATCAAAATTGGTGAAACCCCTGGGGGTATGAAATGTACACTATACCCCTAGATGAATTCCCTGAAGGGTGTAGTTTGCAAAATGGGGTCACTTGTGGGGGGGTTCCACTGTATTGGTGCTTGGGGGGTCTTGCTAATGCGACATAGCACCCACCAACATTCCACCAGAATCTGAGCTGCAAAATCCCAAAATCACTCCTTCCCTTCTGAGTCCTGCCATGCACCCAAATGGTATTTTTTGGTCACATGTGAGGCATTGCCTTACTCGGGAGAAATTGGGGCACAGATTTTGGGGTGCTTTGTCTCCTTCATTCCTTGTGAAAATGAAAAATTTTGAGCCAGAACTGCATTTTTGTGTAAAAAATTTAATTTTTCATTTTCACTGCCCAGTTGTACCACAATTGGTGAAACCCCTGGGGGTTTGAAATGTACACTATACCCCTAGATGAATTCCCTGAGGGGTGTAGTTTGCAAAATGGGGTCACTTGTGGGGGGGTTCCTAAATTTTAGCATCTTATGGTGCCTAGAAACCTACATGGTGCCTAAAAAATAATCTCATAAAAAGGAGGCTCCAAAATCAAGTAGGTGCTCCTTCTATTATGAAGCCTGTAGTTTGGTCAACGTGCACACTAGGGCCACATATAGGATATTTATGAAAACAAAAGAATTGGGGGAATCAATTTTTAGTCACATTTCTCTAGTAAAATCTACGGTGTTCCTTAGAAAAATGTATTAAAATTGCAAATCTGCAAAAAAAATGAAATTTTGAAATTTCACCTACACTTTGTTTTAATTCCTGTGAAACACCTAAAGGGTTAACAAACTTCCAAAATGCTGTTTTGAATACTGTGAGGGGTGCAGTTTTTGAAATGGCATCATTTATGGGGGTGTCTCACATACAAGTCCCTCAAAGTCACATCAGAACTGAACTGGTCCCTAAAAAAATCAGTGTTTGAAATTTTCTTGAAAATTTGAGAATTTGCTATTCATATTGTAAGCCTCCTAGTGTCCAAAAAAATTAAAAGGAAGTTGAAATAATGATGGAAACATAAAGTAGACATATGGTCTATGTTAGTTATTAACTATTTTGAGTGGTATGATTATTTGTCTCACAAGCAGAAAATTTAACATTTTGCAAATTGCTAAATTTTCCATTTTTTTACGACATTTTGGTATTTTTCACAAAAAAACACAGACTGTATCGACCCAAATTTACCAATAATTTGAAGTACAATGTGTCACGAGAAAACAGTCTCAAAATCACTGGGATAAGTAAAAGCAAAAAAAAGTTATCCCCACTTAAGTGATACATGTCAGATTTGAAAAAAAGGGCTCTGTCAGGAAGGCAAAAACATGCTGTGTCAGGAAGGGGTTAAGTCAACCTTACTAATTTCCTATGTGGTCACTGGGAGGGCACCACAAGTGACGCCAGCACCCATTGCATGCAATCCTACACGCTTACAATTGTGATCATTATATATAAATTACTGTAGATAAATTATATCTAAGTTACGCGTCCTCCCAACCTGTTCATACCCCCACTATCCACGTCGGTGTGGAGTTGATTTTATAATGTGGTGAGCCCGAGGGGACGCGGATTACTTTACATGTGTTCCGTGTCCGCTCGCCGCGCTTCGGGCTGGCGTGGATAGTGGGGGTTTGAAAAGGAGGCATTTGTCAGTATGTAACATGGAGCACTGGCAAATGCCTCCTTTATTGTGCATAAGATGCACTTGCGGTCACGGGCAGGGTTGCCGTACCCTGCCGCAATAATTACGGAGACGCACCTGCGTCTCAGACAGCTGGAGCGCCTCTCCGCCGGCGCCCGTATGATCCCCCTCTCCGCCAGTGCAGGGGATCTGGTGGTCACTAGGCTTGCCATGGGCGGCAAGCTCCGGCTGGCCGCGAACGGGCGGGAACACAACGCTGATACTAACAGGGACACATGACTGACTACGCAAACTATGTAAACTCCAGCTAGGCGGGAACGGGTGGGAACACTACACTACGCTGCCGGCGCTGGGCGCGCAAGCGCTACGCTGATTCTGACAGCGCCGCTACGCTAACTGCGTAACGGGCGCCGTGCTTATACACAAGTACCATTTTTTTTTTCCAGTATTCTTTTATGATTGCATAAAATACATATCGCATTATGCAGTATACTGTACCTATAGTTTTGTGCGTTTCGGAAATTGCATGCCCATCCCATTGACACACCCCCACCACTACCCTCCCCTCATAATGAAATGCGATAATTGCTCATTGCCAAACAGTTTGCAGTTGCAACCGATGCTGAATGAAGGACTTGGTCAAGTATTAGGTAATGTTTCCTGGAAAGTCTCAAATCTCAAAAGTGTGACTTTCCTTGTTCCATCATTCACCAAACAAGGTCTGTTCTAGATTTTGCTAGATCGCATACTGTACACTTCTGTCCCACAAAGAAATCCATAATCCTCTTACTGTGCCTTTTGTGTCTCTTCTGTACAGCTTCTGCCCATCCACACCATGAGATTGGGGGTAGAACTGGACTCCTTTGACGGCCACCATTATATATCCAGCATTTCCCCTGAAGGTCCAGTTGCCAAGCTTGGCATTTTGCAGCCAGAAGATGAATTATTGGAGGTACTTGGAGTCCTTTTAAAACTCTCACCGGTGATACAATTAACCCTGGTAATTTATATATATTTCCTGCTGTGATGGGAGCGCAGTAAGTGTTAAATGAGCAGAGATGTCAAAGTAAGCGGTCAGTGCAACGCTATAGGAGGGGTGGGGGGGGGTTCAGTTGTTTGCGGTCAATTTTACAGTGATTAAAAAACTATTTTTTGCTATGTTTTTCCCAGACAATTTAATTAAAGCCCATGTTTTGTGTTGTAAAATGTACCCGCTACTGTGCATAAACACACAGAATAAGTTTCCGGATCCACGTGTTTTTAAAATCGTGGCTGCAAAGACACGCCTGGAATATCTGTTTATCCTGCCTACAAGCAGGTGAAGCAAAATCCCTGATACTGCCAGCTATTGGGGGATGATTGTATTACCCCCAGGGATCAGTTAGACGCTGACATTTACAGCGGCTTATTGAATTCCCCCCTAAGTGTTTCTACAGTCTCTACATGATGCATAACACTATTCAGATGCTGTACTTATGGGTTTATTTACTAAGATGGGAGTTCTATTAAAGATTGAATCGGATTGGTTGCCTATAGCAACATTCTATCTATCATTTTCTGGAAGGTGCTCAATAAATAACAAGTAGATTCTGCTTGGTTTCCAGTAGAAACATCCCATCTTCAATAAAACTTCCATCTTAGAAAATAAACCCCCTTAGGATTTACATTTTACCAGTGGCAGCTCGTACCTTATTGGAGCAGGGGGGCTGCCACCGGCCGCAGCGGGGTTCAGGCACCCCCTCCCCCTGTCGCCGCTGCCGCTACCTCGTCTCCTCCGGTCCCCGGCCCCTGTGCTGTGATGACAGGCGCCGGGACTGGTGCATGCGCAGTACAAATATGTGTAATGCACATGCGGCCAGCTTCTATTGGCTGCTTGGGCAACAGCCCATAGAAGCAATCTTGGTCCCGGCGCCTGTACAATACAAATGATAGGCACCGGGACCAGCGCGTGCGCAGTTCCGTTATATGCACAATCGCCATTTTTGCACAGCAGCCCGAACAAAGGCGTCCCGGAGGGAGGGAACACCTCCCAATGGGACTGCCTTTGTGACTGGCAGATCGGACTTCCAATAGGAAGCCATTGCCAGTCACAGTGAAGCCAGAGCAGTCTCACAGACTGCATCTGGCTTCACTACATTGGCGGATTTTACCTGGCCCATAGGTAAAAACCGCCACATTTTACTTACACAAAAGCGGTTTGAGAAGAGCCGCAATGATGTTAACGGGAAGATAACCATGTGACCTCCATCCGTAAGCGGATTGGTCAGTGCCCACTACTTTCCATATTGTCAGTAACCGTATAATAATAATTCTAGTTGATAGCTGTGGCAGGCCACGGAAAGCCAGTATGGGCACAAGGAATCTCGCCCGTCCTTGTATGGGCTGCCTTCCTTCCCATGTCACTGAAATAACTAGTACAAGGTCTCTGTCTGTTTCACTGCAATAGAAAGACTTACTGCAGCGTTAGTCCCACGAAGAGCTTTGGAAACACGATTCATTTTGCAATAATAAAGAAGCCTTGTTGAAGATTGTAACCATAATACAGAGAATGAGCTGTCTGAGACGTGTTAGGGTGTAGCCTTGCTGCTCAATAATGCCAAGTAACTGTAAATGTATTTGTTTGGGATAAACTCTGCAGCGCCTTAACCCGAGTTCTGTCTTGTAGTCTAGCTGGGTTTTTTCTTTTATTATTCTCAAAATATGTCGTTCCTTCTAGAGCGAGATTAAATTTCCGACAAAATCAGATCCAACAGCCTTTTGAGGTTATTAAATTATGTGTACACGGAGTACTGACATGGCAGTACAGCTCTTTAGGTCAAAATGTCCGTGAGCTGAATGGGTAATCTACTCTACCCGGCGCTCACAAATTGGCCTTCTGGTAAACTTTGAGCAAGAACCGTCTTTCTACCAATTTAGAATGTTTAAAGCAAACTTCTTTTAGTCTGTTTTGCGTTCCGTTTTGACCGCAGTGAGCCGCGGGAATAGCAACATTGCAAGCGTTAAACAGTCCTGCAGGACGCCGACGGGCGTGAGGAAGATAACGAGAGGAGCGGAGGCTCTGAAGCTGATTTAGATATTCTCTGCAGCGTGACTATATCAATTCTGGCTGCAGAACTAAATACACCATGTCATTTAGAGTTCTCCCATGTACGGTATATGGTTGGTTTAAAGTACACACCAGTTGCTGAAGCAACACACATGAGGATGCAGCCTCTCAGTTAGGTAATGGTGGTCAAGCAGCCATCGAGCCACGTGTGGCAATGATGGGTGTGCGCCAGCTCCTCTTTTGGACTGATACAGTCAAAAAAGGAACTCGCTGATTTAGGAACCAATTGGTTAATATTTTGCTATTAAATAACAGCTTTGACACCGCTTGCTCAGGAACTGATCCACTGCATTCAGGCGTCCGGATCGCATGCGGTTCTTTCACATGTGATGTATTGCAGCAGCAGGGAAGGGGGTAAAAGTCGGAGGTCAAACGGGCACCTCCGTCTCAGGTCCGATGCGCAGGGGACCGCGCATCAGACCCGAGGGGGACATCAAATGCATCCGATTTGGGCCGATATTTCAACCCATTCCGTCGGGATCGGGTGAAATTTGACCAAATTGGGCACCTTTTTTCGAATGTTCCAAACTGAAAGATGTCTGGGAAGCGTGGTCTATGTTTTCACGTAGACACCGGCGTATGTTGCTTCTCATCGCAACCCTCCCAGCTGTTTCCACGGTTAAATTGCGCCATGTGCAGTACACTCTGAGTAACGATGCGATAGACCTGCGGAGTCTGAGATTGCGCTAACATCACATCCACATCTGCCTTGTAGGTGAACAATGTGCAGCTGTACGGAAAGTCCCGGCGAGAGGCTGTCTCGTTCCTGAAAGAAGTACCCCCTCCGTTTACACTCGTCTGCTGCCGGCGTCTGGTGGATGATGAAAATGATAACTTTGGGGATGAGCCAAAAGCTTTGGTGATGCAGGATGAGCTGGTAGGCCCGTAGCAAGTAATTGTGGTACTTTAGCTGACTTTTAACTTCATATATTCTTTAAATTTTCTTGGAATCCGTTTGCATTTATACATTATGTTACCAAGCAACCACCTCTCTCTGCATTGTAGTTTTACATTTACAGTAGATCGACTTTGACTCTCCTTTATCACTAGTGCTTGACGCTAACCCTCCCATAGCCTCATCCTAATGATGATATTATTAAAATGTCGACCTTTCCACTATCGAAGTTCTGAGAATATCTACACACTACCTGTCGAAGTTTGGACAACATCCCGGTTATGTTGCAGTACATTTAATCTTGTTTTGGTTTTTAGCCAGGAGAGGAAGACACGGTTTTCCAGACACCGCAGTTAGCTGGAAATGTCCAGAACCTGGAGGTAATTACGGAAAGTATTTTATTTTTACGTTTTCGGGTACGAGGGATTCTCCTTTTCTTTTTTTTTTTTTTAATGATCAAGGATGCCTCTGAATTGGGGACATTGCTGTCTGCAGTATCACTTAGGGATGCGATGGCTAACCTTGACTCTCCAGCTGTTGTTCAACTACACATCCCAGCAAGCCCTGCTAGAGTTTTACTATTTGGCTATGCTAAAACTGATGCAGGGCATGCTGGGATTTGTAGTTCAACAGCTAGAGTTGAGCTAGACTGTAAGTTTAGAGGCTAAAATACAGATTGAACATTGTATCGGTCAAACACCCTTTGCATAACCACTATCTCACATCACAGTATCTGTTCCACATAGACGTCCATGTTCATTAAAATGAAGTTGGTTAATTTGTAAGGAACTAGTAATTTCAACTTTCGACATTTCAAGATAATACGTTTGGGAAGAATCCTAGTTTGGATTCACAGTTGATGGAAAATGTCTCTGCTTTAATGAATTGTTGTAGAGTTGACCAAACGTCCGAGAAATGATGACTCATCTGTTTGTGGTAGATTCTAGAATGGTTTGTGCCCAGATTTCCCAGGTGAAATCTCACGTGTATCTACATCTACATGTGAAGGCTACAACACAAATGCACAGTCATTGTAGTAACGCAAGTTTCGTCGTAGCAGAGACCGCTGGGAAATGCAGCAACGGATCACGATGGTGTGGAGGATGATGGAGAATTGACCTTGTGGTCTCCAAAAGTTGAAATTGTGGAACTAGAAAAGGATAAAAGAGGGCTCGGTTTCAGCATCTTGGATTATGAGGTATGCCTCTTCCCAGGGATGTCTACATCATTGTCATTTCTAATATGGAAGTTTTCAACTTAAGGGAAATGTAGGATTTGAGAAAACAAACTTGTAACCTTTTGGTAGTGTTTGTGCTCTTTGTTGTACAGCTAAACAGAAAAGTATATATATATATATATATATATATATATATATATATATATATATATATATATATTATAAACTGAGCGCAAAAAACAGTTAGAGTCCAAGCTGCTGTTGTTACTAAGGGATACTCAACCCTTATCAAAGACAAATATAAAAACACAAAATGTACAGCGCTACTGGACTCTACCAGAAAAGAAACTTATTGTACAGATAAATCTCTGGGATATGGAAATGTCCCAATCATTGATTGACACCCTCATTGTACATTCTAATTGCCATTTTGCTGAAATTGACACATCTTCTTGCATGTGCAGAATGTCAGGTTGGAGGCAATTTCTTAGTTCTTGGTGGTACTTAAGGATTTTGTTGAAGAATAATGTATAACAAAAAAGAGAGGATCACATAAAAATAAAAATTAATATATAATTATACTTTTTTATTCAGTATGGAAGATATAAGGCAATTCTTGATGTATAAAACAATTAGACGTAATAAAAAAAATACAGGTCGAGTATCCCGTATCCGAATATCCGTTATCCAAATTATTCCGAAATACGGACTTTCCAGAAAGTGAAATTTTTTTTTTTTTTGCTAAAAACTCACTGGGGACATTTGTAACAGCATCACTGGGGACATGATATGTAACTGGCACTATATATGTGCAAGACAATGATTGCTTGGCATTCAAATTCAGTGCTAAGATAGTACACAAATTTTGTTTCACGTTTTGAAACCTTGTTTTTTGAACAATTAAAATATATTTGTGTGTATTTTATGTGGTAATAAAATATATTTGTGTGTATATTATGTGTTTATACAGCATAAATGCAAGATACTTCAAAATACATCATTGAAATATTAAAATATTCCGAAATACGGAATAATCCGTTATCCAAAATTCTCCTGGTCCCGAGCATTTTGGATACGGGATACTCAACCTGTATATATATTGTGTCCGTTCTGTGTTCTCGCGGATGGTAGACCAGCGTTGTGTTCTATCCAGGGGCCAACATAACAAACAACTGTAAATATGAATATTACAGGATGAGTAGCTAAAATAGTCATTGTTAATAAGACTTTATCTAGTTTCCTTGATGTTTGGTAGCAAGTCACTATACAGTACAGTTATGATTGATTCTCTTCCAAATGTACTAAGCCTTGAATAGTGATTAAGTGCAGAGGGATAAGGCTGCCATACACAGGTCCGACTTGTCTGTGGGAGGGGGTTCAAGGGATGTGCCGCTGATGGTCTGGATCCACTGATGCCTTCCCGTGCGCATCGGATCCGATCACATGTCAAACCCCCCCGTTTTGGGCGGGGTTTGACATATATGGGGTGAAATCAGAATTGCTAAAATGAGCAACATCTTTTTAAAAAAAAATCATGTATTTGGGACTTAAGTTAAAAAAAAAAATTTTTTTTTTTTTTTTTTTTTTTTAAAGCGGCAATCATTTACACTGCAAAACCAGTTTGATTTTGCAGTGTAAATGATTGCCGCTTTAAAACGAAATGGAGATTTCTTACCAAATCTCTCACTTTCTGAATATCTCATCCTATTACATTTCACCCATGGTGTCTTCAAATCGTGTCCCAAAATTTTATTTGGCAGGTATTCCTACTACTTTTTCTAGATGTGTGCTTCCGCCTTATCTGAAGGTCGCACTTTTGAGTCAGTCCTAGGTAAGAGAGACAACCGCAGTCGTTAAGTTATGTCCTAAAAAAAAGAAAAGACAGGGATTTATATCGTAGGTCAGAGTTCATGGCCAAAACTTCTGGAGGAAGAGGCGCTGGTAAAAGTCTGCCTGCTGTATGAGAACTAAAACTGGTAAAATACGTACATTTTATCGGATAATAACTAGGAGACGTTAAAGGCGTTCCATCCAATTATCTCCCAGTTCTAGAGCAAATTCAGTGAGCAGGAATTGGCAAAGATTGAACGGCGCGCTCAATAATTACCGATCACAATGGCACAAAAAATCCAGAGAGAAATGTTCTATTATTTTACCCATTGCTTCAGGACTTAATTTATTCAGCCAGTAATTTCATATAATTGTCGCAATTTAAGGTACAGAAATTGAATCCACGGGGAGAGGAAAGCCTCACAATACCTCTCCTCCTCCCCTACTCCCTTTTCTGGCCGCTTTTATTTATTTCCCCCGCTCCTGACGTTAAAATAAATGTGATCTATCTGCTGCCAGTGGCTTTTTTAAAGCATGACATTACATTTCAAAGTTATTGGCTATAAACATGATTGCCATTCATGCAGGCGGTGATGCCGCGAGCGACAAATGGACCCCGCGCGCGATCATTCATCTTCCGGAATTGTCTGATTTGCTGATCACATTCAAATTGTGTTTGTGAACTTTACAGACACACATGTAATTATACAGCGCAGCAACAAGGCTGGCTCGGAAAAGGAGATCCGCATTCTTACGCCTTGGCCTCCTTGTGCGGACGGTCTGTACGGTGTCGCTGTGTGTGACAAAGCTGAAGGGGGGGGGGTCTCTAGAGAGGATGTAGTGGTTACACTCCTCAGCCTCCAAACTGTTAGTTAAAGGATTCCTTTGAATGTTCAAATATACTCTGTACAGCGCTGCGGAATATGTGCGCGCTATATAAATAGCGTAATAAATATAATCCAAAAGGAGGAACAGGTGCTTAAAGGAAAGTTCTTTCATCGCTTATGAGATTTCAAGGCACTCTCCCTTTTATAGAAAACTCCTTCCCTTTAGTGGGTTATATGGAAAACCTTACGCATGAACCACAAAAAAAAATGATCCGTTCTGATTCTTATAAATTCATGGCTGAAAAGCACAGAAGGAAGACGGACCTTCTTTTGTACTGGTTAAAAGCCTGTCGAAATGACGACGGCTTCTACAATGCGCTATTGCTTCGAACTGTGACCGTTTTTACTTTCACTTTGAGCCGTGACCGTTTTTCCCCACAAACGCTCCGTCCCACCCCCAGTCCCTATATGAGCAAGACTAAAAGATTTAGGGGTACCTCCCAACTGTCCCATTTATCGCGGGAACCTCCCATTTTTTTGGGATGTACCCGCGACCCACCTGGGGTCGGCAGTGTCCAACGGCAGGGAGGCATTCCGTCCCCCCCCCCCCCCTGTCACCCACGAATAGAGGGGCTGGGGGCATACTCAACAGCTGCTGGGCATGCCCGCACAGCGGTGAAAAGGGGGAGTGGCCTCGCAGCAGCGCTGTGACTACATGTCTCCTTCCAGACATCAAATGTTGGGAGTTATGCAGCTCTACTATCATATTTTTAAAATCCACAGGTGACCTGGAAAACGTAAACACTGTTTGAGAACCTGTGAACTAGATGACCGCACTCTGTGACCTCAGTAGATCCTATTGACTTTATAGTCTCAGCCCCTATAATGACTCCCCATGCACCTCACATCTTTAGTGGGCTCACGATTTCGGACTCTAGGCGCTGGGTCCTAGGATCCGCTCGCAACTCCTGAGGCTCCCCGGTCTCCGGCAGTTATACAGGGAGAGCAGCGAATGAGGAATGTTGGCCACAGGAAGATCTAACGATGTAGCGATGTTGGCCGGTTTCCGTCATGTTTCATGAACGTCCCTCGGAAACTTGCTGCACTGTATCATTACCCAACTAACACTGTTTTTCCTTCAAAAACCTGTCATTTCCTCCACTATCGCCTCTCTTTATAGATTGTAATTTTCTGCCAGAAGTCCATGAAAATCGCAGAGGTTGCATCTTATTTGTACATAATTCCAGGTTTTCATTGTGTAGCATGGAAAATATATGGCAGGTATAATGAACCCGTTACTACAATGAATGTTTAAACATGTGAAACAAAAATAAGAAGAACAATGGAGGAAGGGGGGGGGGGGGGTGTGGAAGTCATCTGCAGATGACTTTCGCTGGGAATTCCGCAGCCCCGAGCTGTATGGTAGTGCAAGCAGTGGGGTTTATGGTGAGGTATTATGAAGTGAATAGGAAGACTCCTAATACAGATCTGAAAATGAACGCGGCATGTCTCATTAGGGCAGATGTATTAAGCCTGGTAAAGAGATCCAGTGGAGAAAAAGGCGATCATGCACCAGCCAATCAACTGTGTGTTTGAAAAACGACAGTTGAGAGTTGATTGGCCGGTGCATTATCTCCTTCCGCTTTCTATACTCTGTATCTCTTCACCAGGCTTAATACATCTGCCCCATTGGTTGTTATCACGTTATAGCACCTTCTTCTCGGTGCCAGTTTTTTACTCCTTAGTCCCAACTCCCACTCATAGAGGGTTAACCGGCACCCTCATTAATATTCTCCGACCGTTCTAGCCGTTGATGATAAATTTTATGCCGGCCAATAGGCACATCGCTTCCTTTTTAATTTATGATCAACATTTCCATATTTAATAATACTGGAGATGTACAGGGTGCACTCTGCAAGAATTAAAGTCTGCAGTTTGCAATGCATTTGCAAAATTGCATATCCCAGTAGGCATTCTACCTCGGAGATTCCAGCTCGTCTAGCTGCTCTCTGCTGCTTAGTTGCCCTGAGGGCAATATTAGCCCGAGACCTCCCCTATCACCACCACAGCGTATCGAGACCCTTTAGATCTGCACTCTGTATTGTGTGTCGAGTGGCTTTGGGGTGGAGGTTACAGCATTGAAATAGACTTTTCCAATAACTTTTGCGTTTCGCTGAAAGCTTAAGCTGTTACATATGCAGTTCTATGCTAATGAATTCATCCATTTAAAGTAGATTGAAGTTTGAAGTGTTCCAGAATAAAAGACACGCTCATTCTTACTGAATGCCGGCCCCTTGTACTGAATTGTCGTCGTCTCCAGAAAGTGTTTTAGCAATAGAACTGCCACGGGTTCTGGTGTTTTTTCATTTTCTTTTCTCTGTAGTATTATTTAACTGGCTCTGTGGTTGAAATACAAAGTACACTATTTATTTATTAACAGTTACTTAGTTGCATGTTGTACACAGTACTTTACAGAGACTATTTCAAAGGAGTCCATGCCCCAGAAAATCTTACCATCATTGGGGTGACTACACATTTTGCGCGCAATTGCCAAAGTAATTTCTGGTGCCCCCGCCTTATGTACATTGATTATCCTTTTACCTACGTGATCATTGTTAAGGGTTTTTGTGCTCGGGTTTTCATGCTGATTGCCACGGAATTCATGCTCGTTGTCAGGAATTTTATTCTCGTTGCCAGGAATTTCATGCTGGTTGCCGGGCGATTTCATGCTGGTTGCCAGGGGATTCATGCTCATTGCTAGGGTGTTTATGCTCGAGTTTTCGTGCTGGTTGCCAGGGGTTACATTTTCGGGATTTCATGCTCATTGCCAGGGGTTTCATGTTCGGGGTCAAAGGCAAAAATGCCATTAGTGCAGCAAATTACCATGGGGCCCAAATTTTATTTTTGCACCTGGCTTCACCACCTGCAAGTTCCGCCATTGCTCTGGGTTTCATGCTTGTTGCCATGTGTTTAGTGTTCCCGCTAGGCTGTTTTAGTGGGGCGCCGCACCCTGCCTGATTTTTAAAAGGGCAAAATGCCCTACTAGAACAGCCTGCTGCCGATGCGCACGGGGAAGTGACGTTGGTGGACCATCCCGCCCACTTTGGTGACGTCTATGGGCCTGGTCCGCCCCTTTCCTTCTGCCCCTGCCCTGCCCAGTTCCTAGAAGGAACTCTAGGTTTCGTGCTCATTGTTGGTTTTCATGCTTTCTGACAGTACCAGCATTTCTGGAATCCTGGAACTTTCTGGTAACGCTATATCTGACAGACGCTAGAGGTCCAGATGTGTAAATGTGGGTGAATTTCTAAACTGCACAGCGGCAGTTAACAGGTAAATAAATAAGACACTGGCAAGTGTGTATCAGCGTTTCGGGCCAGTGTCTTATCATTTATTTACCTGGTAACTGCCGCCGTGCAGTTTAGAAAATCTTAGAGTGCCCTCTGGTTTTGCTTCTTAAATCCTCCTATTGGATTGAGGGTCACCTAAGCAGTTGTTGTTGTTGTTGTTGTTGTACTGCATGAGTGCCGGGAATCTTCTACTGTATATTATTATTTATTTATTACCAGTTATTTATATAACGCACACATATTCCGCAGCGCTTTACAGAGAATATTCAAACATTCACATCAGTCCCTGCCCCAGTGGAGCTTTCATTCTATATTCCCTACCACATGTACACGCACACAGACATTCTAGGGTTAATTTTTTTTGTTGGAAGCCAATTAACCTAACCGTATATTTTTGGATTGTGGGAGGAAACCAGAGTTTTCGGAGGAAACCCACCCAAGCGTGGGGAGAATATACAAACTCCACACAGTCAGGGCCATAGAGGGAATCGAACCCATGACCTCAGCACTGTGAGGCAGTAATGCTAACCATTACACCGTGTGTGTGTGTGTGTGTGTGTGTGTGTGTGTGTGTATCTATCTCTATGAAAAGATCCGGTTCTCTACTCTGGTCCTCAAGTGCCCCCACCAGTACACGTTTTCCAGGTTTCCACACAAAATCACAAGTTAAATAATTAGCTCCCCCAGTGGATCATTTAAAATGTCTGAACAATGAGTTCACCTGCTGGAAAACATGCACTGTTGGGGGTACTAGAGGACCAGGGTTGGGACCCACTGCCCTAGACAGAAAACTGGATATCCAGTACTTCCTACTGTTCAGTCAGCTGTTAGAAAAGTATCACACAAAACATTACTGGGGTTATTTACATGGAATATAACACTTCTTTTTTTTTTTTTTTAATGCATTCATTACTGTCACAAGGAAAGTTTTCGTGCCTCTATTTAACAAAACGACACTTGTAAAATTGTCCGTCGTTGACATCATTGACAAGTACAGATTGTTTTAATAAAGTTTACTGGCTTCTGACCAGGCCAGGGAGTAATACAATATTACCCTAGGTAGAGTATTAATAATCGTTCGTACACACACTGGCCTCTCTCATGGCTGTTCCTGGCAGGAGATGGACCTGTTGGTGTTTGACTCTTGGAGATAAGTTTCATCATGTCAACAGCCCTCAATCTTAATCATGAATTTGCAGCAATGAAGACATGGTCTCCTTCCAGCTCATAAAGACTACGTTGTTGTTTTGTAGCTTTTTTTTTTAGATGACGATTTATTATTGGCACTGCGATACATTCCTCCATGCTCTGTAATGAGGACTATTATTACCGGGCTGTTAGGAGCTGTGGTTTTGACGGTTAACGGTAAAAAAAGGTGGACAACGCAGGTGGTGCTAATCTGTGAACAACTGCAATTTGGGCATAATCTGATACAGTGAGGTGCTCGATTCCATATCTGACCCAGCTTTGTAGATACCATGTGGTTTTATATGAACATAACACGAACGTCTGCCCTGGGGGCAATGATTGAGCCTCACTTGACTTGCTCATACGCAATGAGTTATAAAACTCGTTGGTTGTGATAAATGGCGCTCAGCTCTTACCGGGCATTGTGTTGGAAAAAAGACAGTTGGGGGCTGATTGGCTGGATCAGACGCAACAAGTTTTAAAACTTATTACGTATTATAAAACTCATTGATAAATGGCCCAATAGTATGTGACGAAGCAGTTCGATCTTGATTGGTTGCTTTATCTTTCTACAATTTATTGCCTTCCAAGCTTTGATACATAGGCCCCAAGAGGAGATGTTTCGAACATTGAGAAGTTGCCCATAGTAACTAATCCATCGCAATCATGGCCAGCAGCTGAGGGTTTATCATATCTTCAGTGACTCGGACAGCCTTCTGCGGTGTTCTCTGTGTTTCTGCCATCTTTGTTTCTGGCGTTTTTGTTTTTGCCCACTCTCTCCGTGTCTGCCGTCTCTCTCGCTAGTCGGGATGCTGGCGTCTGTATTCTGACTGAGGTGCATCCTGTTCCGTAAGCCCATAGTAGGGCAGGGTCTCCCTTACTCTGTGTATCATGTCACGCTCCAGCCTGTGTGTAGTGCTGTGTAATAGGTCATCCTGTCATAAATGAAATGATGCTGATGATAAAAGCTGTGACATTTGTCAGTATTTATCAGTATTGGTATTTCCAGGCTGAAATGCCAGGTCTCACGACCCGTGTCATTTCAAATGGGAGCGTTTACACACCTGCAAACCAGGGTTTTTGCATGCTCCCGGGGTGGTGTAAAAAGGGTATTTCTGATCATTAATGTTCCTCAGTCTCCACTTATGCAAATAATTTGCTAATGCTCCACTATAACCCATTTTCCTGTAAGTATTGCATCTTGGGACTGGAAGCCTAGCAAGGTGGCTATTAGTTAGTATGTGGTGGGTCGGGGTTGGGCCTTAGTGGCGTGGACAGGACTATTTTGATCAATTATTTTCATTCTTAACCCTTTGATTTCCAACATCTCTGCGAGCGATGTTCCAAATATCTGCTAAAAAATACCAGCATCACTGATATTTGTTATATCAATTCAAATAAATTTTTTGACAAATTCACTTGGCACTCAAAGGGTTCAAATATTGGGACCATTCATGGCAGAATCTTCATTTACTGCTCACCAGTTTGCCAGGTGATTATTTATGCCTCGTTAGAACTTGGGGCCACTTCTGGGTGGCTTAAACGTTCCTTGAGATCTCCCAACAGGTCATGTTTTCCAGACCACCTAGCTGGTGCACGGATGCAGTCATTACGGTCACATTGATCCCTGACTGACGCGTTCTACAGAAGTGTTCCACAAAGCAATTTATACCCTCTCACATTCTACAGTTCCACAGGTGGTCTGGAAAACATGAACTGTTGGTAGATATTAAGGACCGATTTGGCCACCATGGATCTAGCCCGGTATGTGGTTGATAGGTCAACAGTGAATAGGTCCACCACTATTGGTCGACAGGCCAAATGTTGACACATGCAAAATGTTGACCATTGAATATTCTAATCCTTCAGCTGGTAGTTGGTCTAGCCCAGGCATGTCTAAACTGTGGCCCTCCAGCTGTTGTGATAACTACACATCCCAGCATGCCTTGCCGTAGTTTTAGCATTCCCTACTAGGACAGGTTGGTCTTGCCCAGGGTTTGACAAACTTAGTTATCATTATTTCTAGCAGTTCATGTTTTCCGGGTCACCTGTGAATTTTTGAATGGCGACCATCGCTGACACACAGTGCATCTGCCGGGTGACTTGGCTAGCCCGCTGAGATTTCCAATCTGCATTCTCCAGGTTGGCCTAGCCCAGGGAGAACTCTGATATTCCAGCTATAGTTTTGGTCACGCCCAGTTAGCATTCTCTTGCTCTGATTCGCTGGTGGTTGGTCCAGCCCTTTGAATGCTCTATTTTTTTTTTTTTAATCCTACTAGAAAACGCACTCTGCCAAAGTAATTCCTTTTCTTTTTCTTGTTCTGAATTATAAACGCTATTTTACAAGAATTACGCATAGAGTAAAATACCAAGTCAAAGTGATCTACTGGCTTGTCTGGATTTTATCCTGCGTCAAACATGAATTCGTAGAGAACTTCAGGATTTATGAGTGGACACTGGATAGGTAACAATTTGGATAAAGGACAGGAGACAGTGGTGCAGTCGGTGTTTGTGTGTTTTGGAGACCATGCACCCTATTGAAAATCAGCGTAGTTATTATACAATTGCGGAACACTATAATTCACTCCTGTGTTAGGCTTCGTATAAACGGGTCTAGCCTTAATGTGAACCACATCAAATAAGACTTTGTCTGGGTCACTGTAGGTTTAAAACTGGAATATTTGTAAGCGGTCCTATTATTCCTCCCTCTAATGCCGTAATGATGATTTACGCATTTTCTTTAACATGGTGCAAATTTTACAATGACGGATTGTGTTGTGCACTATGGCACCTGTTGAATATCCGCTATGAAGAGTCGGCAGTCAAACTTCTGAAAGCTGATCTCCTATAGGCTGTTGTGGTTTACCACTTAAATTGACTGCATTTATTAAATGGGTGATTACGGAGGTTTTTTGGACATATTCGGGCGGCTGGGACTAGATTTGTAGCCTCACACAACGATCACATTCATTTGCAAGGCGGGATTTCACTCTTGTTGCTCGGCGGCAGAACTGAATGCTGTGCGATCAGGTCTTATACAGGCCTTAAATGGAGTACCAGCCCATTGGCCCCTAACTGTCAAGTTGCAAGCTATTTGGATAATGACAGTTGTGGGCAAGTTGGAAGTTTGTTTCCACTTGATTGCTCTCCCAGGCTTACTTTATAAACCCCTATGTCCCTGATAATTAATAATAATGCAGATGAACGTGTTATTTTTATTTATTCCGCTTTATATTTAATACTTCCTCAATTTGCAGAGAAATTCCAGAGTGAGCACCAGTTACAGTCTCCCACACCTGACGTTCTAAGAAGTGCCATCTCCGCACTCCTATCCACCGGCTGCAAGTCCATAAATTACCTTACTCACAGCTTGAATTATTATTATTATTTTGATTTTATGATTTATTTTTTTAAGTCCGCACCTTCCCACCTGAAAGAATGTCTCCTCCACCTATCCGATCCTTGAACCCTGCCTGGCCATGTATCGTGACTGATTCATTTAATTTATGTAGCAGTCTGTTTGTATCCGGCCTGTGTGATTCACATACCAGCTGTGTGCTCTGATTACAGGACACAACGTTAAAGAGGGGGCTTTGAATTTGTAGAAGTCAGTCAGTCAGAGCCTAACTGCCCTGTCACAGGCTCTTTTTGAAAAATTACAGCTTATTGGATGGTAGTTTATGGATACAGTCACTTTTCCATCTCGGCATGGATGGAGCGACTTGTGTGATTATATATACACACACACACACATTACTTTATGGTAGTGCATATGAAAATCCTGGTATTATTGATTTATTTACAGTTTCTTACATAGCGGCAGCATATTCCGTTCTTTACAATTAGCAACAACAGCGATTAAACAAACTGGGTAGATACAAACCGACTGTACTGATATTGGTATAAGTAGCATCATTCCTGCTATATGTCATCCTCTCACTTCTTCAATCTATTTTTCCCCAAATTCAAAGTTTCTATATATGAAAATGCATGTCACAGAATAGAATCCCTGTCACCCATTACCTAGAATCACCCACTGTCTCCCCCATCATCCATTCACTGTCTCCCCCTGTCACCCTCTCCTGTCATT
Source organism: Crinia signifera (assembly GCF_055691185.1). NCBI lineage: Eukaryota > Metazoa > Chordata > Amphibia > Anura > Myobatrachidae > Crinia > Crinia signifera. The sequence goes on from NC_139224.1 coordinate 165,281,294, forward strand.
CTCTGCTTCTCCTTGTCACCCACTGCCTCTCCCCAGTATCTCTACCCACCGCCCACTGCCTCTTCCCTTCATCACTAGCTTCAAGGCATCACCCTCTCCCCATCATACGGTTACTGGAATCCCGTTGAAACCACTTTTCTAGGAGACTTTTCTGCACATGCGGTTCATGCAAATACCCCCTACCCCCCCCATGCTGCGAACCGTTGTCTCCTCCCCCCTCCGTGTAATCAGAGCCGGCCTTAGGCATAGGCAAACTAGGCAATTGCCTAGGGCATTTGGAATGCCTAGGGGCATCATCAGCTTCTGCTGATTAAAATGATATGCAGCATGCCTATATTCTGTGTGTGAGTGAGGCTGTATCTGCATATGAAAAAGTGTATTCATGGAAATCACTGTAACATAGCATTCCATATGCAGGTACAGCCACAGTCGCACACAGAATATATTCATGCCACATATCATTTTAATCATCGGAAGTAAAAACAAAAGAATAGTGCCTGCGCTGGCTGTACCAAATATTTGAACCAGACGTTTCTCAAAACATATATAACAATTTATTACACATAAAAAATATAATATAATATATAAAAATCACACTATGCATGCAGGTACCTAGACATAAAGTCCAAGGGGATAGGTTTTAAATCACTGGGATAGCAATTGCAAACAATGAGTGGCTGAGATAAATGAAGGTGCTGACAAGTGTTTATATTACCATCCTGGTCGGTCTGGTAGATGTTTGCTTGTCCAGACAATGTCATACTTGCTCCTGAAGAAGCCGGAGGTTAGATCCGGGGAAACGCGTTGAGCTTTCCAAATATCCACATTTGTGCTGCTGAGAATTGGCGACTGACACCACTCACCATCCTATCGGGATCCATCCAAAACTGGTCTAAGAAATCTCCCCAAACCACGTTATACAGTCCTTTTCCCACTTACAGACGTCCTCCCTGGAGAAATCTGGAGTTCCATCTTTTGGGATATCTGCTCGATCCCTAATTCCCCAGTTTCCAAGAGGACAAATATACCAAGTGGAGAGCCTGAGCCCTTGCAAACATAGGGCACCCTCTGGACTGTCATTCCATTGTCTGGACAAGCAAACATCTACCAGACCGACCATCTACCAAACCCTTGTCAGCATCTTCATTTATCTCAGCCACTCATTGTTCGCAATTGCTATCCCAGTGATTTAAAACCTATCCCCTTGGACTTTATGTCTAGGTTCCTGCATGCATAGTGTGATTTTTATATATTATATTATATTTTTTATGTGTAATAAATTGTTATATATGTTTTGAGAAACGTCTGGTACAATTATTTGGTACAGCCAGTGCAGGCACTATTTTTTTTGTTTTTACTATTGTTCTTTTTGGGCTTGACCGCCCTGTGCCAGCCGCTGTTGATTTGGGCACCACACATATTTTCCATTAATCATCGGAAGCTCCTTGTGTGTGCTGGTCACATAACAATGCAAATAAAACGAATTTTCAGAAAAAACGGCACCCAACGGGTTAGCAGAACCTGCCAGGAGCTGCATGGCCTATTGAGGCAAGATGTATGAGGAAAGATCTGTATCCAAGCAGAGGCAGAGGTCACAGTGTTAGCGGTTGTGCAAGTGTTGTCTGCGGGTGGGTTGGTTGTGCAATAGTGTTCGGCATACTGTATGTGTAAGGGGCATTATGTGTGTCATGTGTATAAGGGCATTAATAATGTGCAACATATGTGTAATGGGCATTATGTGTGTCATGTGTATAAGGGCATTAATAATGTGCAACATATGTGTCAGGGGCATTATGTGTGTCATTATGTGTATGAAGGGTATTAATAAAGGTTGTCATAATGTGTAAGGGGCATTATGGTTATAAGGACATTAATAATGTGTGTCATGTGTAAGGGGCATTACTGTGTGGTATTATCAGGGGTGCCGAGAGAAAGGGGTAGGGGGTACAAATTACCCAGGCCAAAGTCTGATGGAAGGGCCACAGTGGGGGCCCCGGGCCCCCTCCCCTTAAGTGACAGCTGCAGCTCTTCTCCTCTGCCCAGCACACACTGCTTTGTGCTGGGTTGCAGTGTGGCCATGGAAGTACTTAAAATATATTTTCTCAGGATTTTTTCTAAGGGTATAATGTGAATGAGTAATGTATATAAGGTAAAGTGGTACTACTGTGTGATGTAACATGAATAAGGGACACCATCGCATGATATAATGTGAATAAAGTTGCACTACTGTGTGGCATAATTTGAATTGGGGGTACTATTGTGTGTCCATGCCCCTTCCCAGCAAGAACACACCCCTGTTTGGGCTGCGCACCGAATGTGTGCACTGTTTCTATTTAAAATGTTGCGGGTAGGAGCACGAAAATTATGACTGCTATGATGAGGTTTGATGTTGCTGGGAAAGGGGAGCAGGGTCAGAGGCGGAACTAGTGGCGGTGCTAGGGGGCACCAGCCAAAATCTTGCCTAGGGCGTCCATTAGTCTAGGGCCGGCTCTGCGTGTAATTTTGTCCTGCATCCGTCCCTTAAACTTTTGAACTTTTTGAGGTTAAAGTGTTTATTACAACTTTCCAGAAACATTATTATACAGGCAATGCTATGCAGAGAATAGAGAAAATGTTAGGGGTGCGCACAAATAAATGGGGTGCAGCTTAAGAGTGAGTGCAAAAAAGTGACATCCGGTACACTTTTACAAATACATAATGTGGAAAAATAATGTGGAAAAATTTATTGTTTGTGTGCATATTTTTCCACATACAGGCAATGCTGCCAGTTAATTGGATGAAAACCACTATCTTGTATCATATTTCAACCATTAATTAAATGTACAAAAATCATATATTTGACACCTTCTTTAGAAAACCTGCAAACACTTTCCTTCTGGCCACTAACAGCCTTGTGTACTTTGCCTATCTCCTTTGTCACTTTTGGAGTCCAGGATGGTTTCCTCACTTTGGCCCTTATTCTGATCGGTGCGGATATATCCGCGTGCGTTCGGCCCGCCGATGTTTTGTGTCTGCGCATGTGCAGAGGCGTCTCTGCGCATGTGCGAGCGGGGCGTACGGCCAAATCCCGCATGATATGTGAACACTCCGAACAGGGGGTGGAGAGGGGCGTGAAGGGCTATTTGGGCTCATTACCATATGCATACGCCCCGCGTTTCATGGGAGTTCCCATGAAAACGCTGGGCGTACGTATGGTAATGCGGCCGTGACGCACGTGTAGGGGGCGGACATATGACATAGCCGGATGTCAGCTGCCCGCCCAGATCTCTGCTTTTGCACGGAAAAATGTCCTTGTGGTCTGAGGTTGCGGGTGCTGGTGGAGCACACGGTCCTGCATTCGATGGTCTGCGACCATCGAATGATGGGGGAGGTTCCCTTAGATGGAGGAGGCGTATTCCGTGAAAAATACACGTGCGGTCCGTTCGGACAGCTTCTTACCGCATACGGACGGAGTTGGCGATCCGTATGGAAGGCGGGGTTTCGCACGCACGGTCCTGGCCGCATAATCGGCTCTGGCCGCACCGATCAGAATAAGGGCCTTTATCATGCACTCATCCCAAGTCACTCTTTGCAGAACAGTGGGGCAGATGTATTATACCTGGTGACGTGATAAAGTGGAAGGGGATAATGCAGCAGCCAATCAGCCCCTAAATGTCACTTTTCAAAACCAGCCTGTAACTGCTGTGTTATCCCCTTCCACTTTATACTTTCACCAGACTTAATACATCTGCACCAGTGACACATGCTCACCTGGACAACTGCGAATTGACGTTTCTAATGGGTCGTCGGCCGCCGCCGGTGCCACTCACCTCCCTGCTGCAAACTGGTGCCCGCCAGCAAACTGGTGCGCCCTAGGCAAATACCTAGAGCTGCCTAGTGGTGGCGCCGGCCCTGGGTAGACCACATACAGTGACTCCTTTATACTAATTGGCATCAATGTGCAGAGGGACTTTTCTGGGTGAGGTAAGTAGACCAGATTGTGGTGTTCTCACCATGGTATCATGCCTTGCAGCAGGGATGGCCAAACTGGTCCTTGAGATCTAACAACGGTCCGCATTTTCCACACCACATAGCTGGTGCACAGCTGTAGTCATTACTAACTGTCACATTTCCCAGATCACCTAGCTGGTGCACATCTGTAGTCATTACTAACTGTCACATTTCCCAGATCACCTAGCTGGTGCACAGGTGTAGTCATTACTAACTGTCACATTTCCCAGATCACCTAGCTGGTGCACATCTGTAGTCATTACTAACTGTCACATTTCCCAGATCACCTAGCTGGTGCACAGCTGTAGTCATTACTAACTGTCACATTCCCCAGATCACCTAACTGGTGCACAGGTGTAGTCATTACTAACTGTCACATTTCCCAGATCACCTAGCTGGTACACAGCTGCAGTCATTACTAACTGTCACATTCCCCAGATCACCTAGCTGGTGCACAGCTGTAGTCATTACTAACTGTCACATTCCCCAGATCACCTAACTGGTGCACAGGTGTAGTCATTACTAACTGTCACATTTCCCAGATCACCTAGCTGGTGTACAGCTGTCGTTATTACTAACTGTCACATTCCCTAGATCAACTAGCTGGTGCACAGGTGCAGTCATTACTAACGGTCACATTCCCCAAGATCACCTAGCTGGTGCACAGCTGTAGTCATTACTAACGGTCACATTTCCCAGATCACCTAGCTGGTGCACAGCTGTAGTCCTTACTAACTATCACATTCCCCAGATCACCTAGCTGGTGCACAGCTGTAGTCCTTACTATCTGTCACATTCCCCAGATCACCTAGCTGGTGCACAGCTGTAGTCCTTACTAACTATCACATTCCCCAGATCACCTAGCTGGTGCACAGCTGTAGTCATTACTAACTATCACATTTTCAAACCTGCTGCGTTCATTCCTATTATAGATCCACAGGTTGCCTGGGACTCTTGAACTGTTGGTAGATCTTGAGGACAGGTTTGGCCACCCCTGCCTTTAAAGTATGTGTGTTCTGCAGTGTCAACTTCTTGTTCTTGGAGGTGAAATTCTCAGAATTGGTAGTCATGCAGATTTTGCTGAACACCTTGTAAATGCCCTCCTGCTATGATCTTGTCCCTGCTCATGCCTACAGCCCTTTGTTCACTTCTCTGCCCCCCACAGCCCAGGCAGCACCCGGACTGCAAAAAGTGCCCTTGGAGTTTTGCACTCGGTTATTGACATCCAAATTCCTTTTCAGTTGTTTACACTTTACATTATTAAACGTGTTAAGGAAATGGTTGGCGGAGTCTTTTATAGGCTCTCCTCCGGGCTTGGCGGAGGGTGGAGGTGGCTTTGTAACCCAGTGAGAAATGTGTTCTTTAAATAAGAAAAAAAAAAAAGTGTGTCCTTCAGCAGATTGTGCTGCGCACATCACAAAAAGTGACGACTGCTGTTACTGCATTTGTTGGGAATTATTGATCGTTACTGCCCTCTCTTGGCCAATACACATATATCTTCGCTCAGAGAATATTCTGAAGTCCTCCTGAGTCAGCATATGTGCTTAAGTTTTCCATCAACCTAATGGATCAATTCAGTCTACTCCAAGGCACGTCTGTTTAAGCTGCAAAATAGGCAGAGCAGCACATTTTTCAGGGTTATATACTCTACACCCCCTTTGCTTTGATGTTAATTGAGGAGACGCAGAGGGGGTTGTACGCAGCGGAAAGTGCTGCAGCTTATTTGTAGAGTGCCGGCTTATTGTTGCAGGAATGGAATTTTATCGTTTAACCCCCAAAAATGTTTTAAAAAAAATGTGCGGCTGTAACCCGGCTAATGAATGCTAATTTTCATTGATGGATGTACATCCAGGTCATTTTGAGTCTCTCTCTTACTTTCGAGCCCTGCACCGTAATTGTCTTCTGACTTGTCCTTGACTTGGCCGATGTCGCAGGTGTAAATCCTGTCTTCTCCGGATAAAAGCTCCCGGTGACATTGGCAAAGTGGAAAAACACAAGCAAAGCGCGGTCAGCGGAATTCATGGGGGGATTTAATCTGCAAAATGAAAACAATGCAAGACGTATTATTATTATTATAAAATAGGTAATGTGTCAGATTTTGGGGTGCATGCAATAGTCATTAGGTGTCCAGAAGGGTTATATACCCATGTTAGATTTCAACAAAACACTATAACGCTGTAAATTGTTTAGATGTTGCAGAAGGAACAATTCAGTATTGAAGACCATTGGAGATTGTTCTAGATTCTCTCTTTACACCTGTTCTGTGGCTGGCTGACTTCAAACCTGAATTTCACCTGTTTTTTTTTTTTTTTTAAACCTACCACAGAACCTGTCCAATTCATGTGTTGTCCCAGTCTAAAGGTATAGCATGGTAAACCTACGCATAAGGCATAGTAAACAGGGGTGCCAATTTTGGGACCTGTCATGAAGGTCAGCAGCTGGGTTTATTGACTCCCCTTTCAAAGTAGCCCAGCTGCCCAGCAAGTCATGTGTTGGGGCTGTACCCCCCAGAACCTGCTGCTAAACTGAATGTGCATTTCATTGTAACCATTTTGTCGTTTCCACCTCAAAAATATTTTCAGGACCAGACCCTCTCACACATGGTGCTACAAAGACCCTCATCCACTCACTAGTTATATCCAGATTGGACTGCTGTAATCTCCTCCTCTCTAGCCTTCCTGGCAAACACCTCCTTCTCACTACAATCTATCCTCAATGCTGCTGCCCGGCTCATCTTCCTCTTCAATCGTGCTATGTCCACCTCCTCTCTATTACAAGCCCTACACTGGCTCCCCTTCAGAATGCAATTTAAGCTCCTCACACTCACTTACAGAGTTATCACCTATCCCTCTCCCACCTACATATCTGACCTTATCTCTCTCTACACTTCCTTCCGTTCTCTTCGTTCTAACGATGCACGCCACCTCCCCTGCCCAGGGCCACCGAGATCGGGGGGACGGGTACTAATTACCTAGGCCCAGTCTTATTACCCTGCTCCGCCCCTTCCCCCTCCGTCCCTCCCAGGCATTAGCAGCAGCACACACCTCTACAGACTTTAGGTGACCACACCTCCCGTGATTAGGTCACGCCCCCACAATTTTACTGTGGCCTGGCATACCTCTCGTCGGTCCTCATTCCTGCCTCCATTGGGCTCCGTATCTCGGGAATTCTCTACTCCTCCCTATCAGACTCTCCACCTCCCTACAAAACTTGAGGCAGTTTCTCAAGAACCACTTCTAAACCCAGCCATCTCTCATCTTAACCTGAACAGGTTGCCTCTAGAGCCACATCTGTTTCTTGACCGGGATGTGACGTTAGGTGAGGACGGAAGTTGTGAGATGTCCTCACAGCATTTTTTATTTAATCTGTCATTTTACGTAGGTGTAGGATATTTTCCTTTTATTTCAGTCGCATTGTACCCTTGCGGGCTCGCTTTGCTCTCCTATGCTTCGGACACGGTGGCTCGCTTCGCTTGCCACAGATTTATATTCCCCCTCCAGATATATGTGGTCCCAGTGCACGATGAAAACAGTCAAGAAACAGAAGTGGTTCTAGCCGCTACCCTTCTGTTTATGATCACTTCTGCCCTTTCTGTGTCACTCCTATCTGTCCGCTCCTCCCTAGAATGTAAGCTCTCACGAGCAGGGCCCTCTCTCCTCATGTTCTTTTCTTAGAACAGCACAGTCTTCATTTTCCACGTACTTGTCCTAAATTGACTTGTATTGTAATTCATTATTTTATTGTTTTTTTGCTCCTCTATGTATTGTTAGGCGCCGCAGAACCCTTGTGGCGTCATAAAAATAAACCATAATAATATTCGTAAAGTTTTATAGAGGGCAGCGAATTGGGTTCATCCTTGGGGATGAGAAGTTGTCAGGCTTCTTCCTCCATTTTTCAGGACTGGTTTGATTTTATCTGCCGCCCATTGCTACATTATTGTGTTTGTGTATATACAGCACAGTGTGATTTGGGCATGCAGACACCCTTAGATATCGGAGAGGTTTGTATTGTAATCCTACCGTACATAAGCTTTCATAAACGAACCATAATCGCATTAGCACTTAAGGGGGGAACGCAGTGTATCACACATTATGTTTTGAAATATAACAACGTTAATGATTAACTGATGTTTAGTAAATACCTGTCAGATCAGAAGAACATTGCAGTGTTTGTAATTTAATAGCGCCTATTGTTATTTCCTGCTTGATTATATGGTTAATCCTAAATCACTAATGTATTGGATAAATTCTGCCAGCTTCCTGGGTGAATTTGTTGCCATATAATTACCATATTCTTTATTAGCTTCCACCTGCGTTTGCATCACTGTGTCATGTTTGATATTTACTTTATGTATCCTTTTTTTTTCTCCCCCAAAAATGTATTACCGCACTTGTCATTATGTTAGGTTTTTTTTCCTAGACAAACACCTCTGCCAGTGCAGAGTACACAATGGCGGTGTGGGCATATCCGTGGGTAGAATACAGGCCCCATCACCAGCTATGTGGGCGTATATGTCCTGACTGATGCGGATACAGCATCAACCTCCATTTTAAATATTCTGACTGATAAGTATATTTACTAATTACTGATGGTGAAGGTGGGGGGAGGGGAGATGAGGCGTTGACAAAAGAAGATTAAAAAAAAATGCTGTAATACAGTTATTGCACATATAGGACATATTTCCCCCCCCCCCCCTCTAAATTTCTAAAAGTATTCACAGTGCTTTACTTTTTCCACATTTTGTTATGTTACAGCCTTATTCCAAAATGGAAAAATGTATTTATTAAAAATTCTACACCCAATGGGCGGGATGTATTAATATACATCGCCTCCCTTCGCCATTCCCCCACCGCGATGCCAGCGCATATGTACTAACATATGCGGCTGGCATCGCGGTGCGGTGACTGAGGCCCCCGCGATACCTGTAATGTGGTCTGCGGGGGGGTCTCCGTCACCTCCTGGGAGTCTGCTTCTCCCCTGCAGCCGGGACAGCCCAGCATAGCTGTCCCCGGCGCCTCCCCCCCCCCCCCCTGCAGCCGAAATTACGTCAGGATGCGTTGCTAGGGGGAGGAAGGGCTTACATTCCGGGGTCCAGGAGGACCTGTAAGAAGGTAAGCCCAAGAGAGGGGGGGTCGGCGAGGCGGCAGGGTTGCCTGCCCGGCGATATTTGTGCGGCCGGGTAATAGAACATAGGAAAATGCGGTAAAATGGGGGTTTTACCGCATTTTCCCCTTAGTACATTCAGCCCAATACCCCATAATGACAATGTGAAAAAAAGCTTTTTGTAGATTTTTTTTTTTTTTCAAATGTACTAGAAATAAAAAACTAAGAAATCACATGTACATAAGTATTCACAGCCTTCGCCATGAATTTCAAAATTGAGCTCTGGTGCATCCTGTTTCCACCGTTTATCCTTGAAATGTTCTTACAGCTAAATTGGAGTCCACCTGTGGTAAATGCAGGTGATTGGACATGATTTGGAAGGCGCACACCTGTCTGTATAAGGGCCCATACTATACTGTGTATGTCAGAGCACAAACCACGCATGAAGTCAAAGGTATTGTCTGTAGACCTTCAGAGACAGGATCTTCTCAAGGCACAAATCTGGGGAAGGGGACATACCCTGTAAAAATATCTGCTGCTTTAAAGGTCCCAATGAGCACAGTGGCCTCCATCATCCGTAAATGGAAGAATTTCAGAACCACCAGGACTCTTCCTAGAGCTGGTTGGTCATCTAAACTGAGCCTTGGGGAGGGGGGGGGAGAGAACCGTCCGGAAGGACAACCATCTCTGCAGCAATACGCCAGTTAGGCCTGTATAATAGAGCGGCCAGACAGAAGCCACTCCTTAGTAACAAGCACATGGCAGCCCCTCTGGAGTTTCTGGAATTTGCCAAAATTCCCCTGATGGACTCAGGCCATGAGAAAGAAACTTTCTATGGACTAATGAGACAAAGATTTAACTATTTGGAGTGAATGCCAGGCGTCCTATTTAGAGGAAACCAAGCACCGCTCATCACCAGGCCAATACCATCCCTACAGTGGAGCTTGGTGGTGGTGGTGGAACTGAGAGACTAGTCACTAGATGGAAAGATGAACAGGGACAGAGACATCCTGGATGACAAACCTGCTCCAGAGTACTCCTAACCTCAGACTGGGGCGACGGTTCATCTTTGAGCAGGACAACGACCCTAAGCACACAGCCAAGATATCATGGGAGTGACTTCAGGACAACTCTGTGAATGTCCCTGAGTGGCCTAGGCACAGCCCAGACTTGTATCCGATTGATCATCCCTGGAGAGATCTGATAATGGCTCTGCCCCAACGCTTCCCATCCAACCCGATGGAGCCTGAGAGGCGCTGCAAAGAGGAATGGGCAGAAACTGCCCAAAGATAGGTGTGCCAAGTTTGTGGCATCATATACAAAAAAACGTGAGGCTGTAATTGCTGCCAAAGATGCATCAACAAAATATTGAACACACGCTGAGAATACTTATGTACATGTGACTTCTTAGGTTTTTATTTTTAACCCCTTCCCGACATTTGACGTACATGTACGTCATGGTCGGGAAGTACTTCCCGACATTTGACGTACATGTACGTCATGACTTCTAACTGTCACTGCGTCTAGAGACGCAGTGACAGTTAGGTGATGTCTGCTGTCCCTGACAGCAGACATCCCCCCTCGCCGCCCAGGGGGGGCAGGGGTGCCCCCCCCCGGTCGGCGATCGCTGTGATTGGCTGTTCAAATCTGAACAGCCATTCACAGCGTTTCCTGTGTTACCGGCGGCTAAGCCGCTCGGTAACACAGGGATTCACTGGTGATCGGTGCTGTCAAGTACAGCACCGATCACCACCGATGTGCAGCCCCCCCTCGAACCCGCCGGGCACTCACCCGGCAGCAGCAGCGGCTCCCCCGGAGCGTCTGGAGCGCACGCAGCGCTGCCCTCCTCCCCCCTCCCCCCCGCAGCAGCAGCAGCAGCAGCAGCATCAAGCTGCAGAAAAAGTAAAAAAATAAACATATGCACTGAAAAATATATATATATATATATATATATATATATATATACACACACACACACACACACACACACACACACACACACATATGTGTGTGTGTGTATATATATATGTATATATATATATATATATATATATATATATATATACACACACATATATATATATATATATGTGTGTGTGTGTGTGTATATACCGCACCGATTACCACCGATCGCCAGCCCCCCCCTCCCACCCGGCAGCCCCCCTCCCACCCACCCGGCTGCCGCAGCGCCAGCACCCCTCCCACCCCCCGCCAGCCGCAGCGCCAGCCCCCCTCCCAAAGCTGGTGACAAAAATGGGGTCACTTGTGGGGGGGTTCCACTGTATTGGTGCTTCGGGGGTCTTGCTAATGCGACATAGCACCCACCATTCCTTCCACCACCAAAAATCACTCCTTCCCTTCTGAGTCCTGCCATGCACCCAACTGGTATTTTTTGGTCACACGTGAGGCATTGCCGTACTCGGGAGAAATTGGGGCACAGATTTTGGGGTGCTTTGTCTCCTTCATTCCTTGTGAAAATAAAAAATTTTGAGCCAGAACTGCATTTTTCTGTAAAAAATTACATTTTTTTACACAAAAATGCAGATCTGGCTCAAAATTTTTCATTTTCACAAGGAATGAAGGAGACAAAGCACCCCAAAATCTGTGCCCCAATTTCTCCCGAGTACGGCAATGCCTCACGTGTGACCAAAAAATACCAGTTGGGTGCATGGCAGGACTCAGAAGGGAAGGAGTGATTTTTGGATTTTGCAGCACAGATTCTGGTTGAATGACCCCCGAAACACCCATACAGTGGAACCCCCCCACAAGTGACCCCATTTTGCAAACTACACCCTTCAGGGAATTCATCAAGGGGTATAGTGTACATTTCAAACCCCCCGGGGTTTCACCAATTTTGATACAACTGAGCTGTGAAAATGAAAAAAAATTTTTTTTCATTTTCACTGCCCAGTTGTACCACAATTGGTGAAACCCCTGGGGGTTTGAAATGTACACTATACCCCTAGATGAATTCCCTGAAGGGTGTAGTTTGCAAAATGGGGTCACTTGTGGGGGGGTACCTAACTTTTAGCATCTTATGGTGCCTAGAAACCTACATGGTGCCTAAAAAATAATCGGTACTTATGTAGTAACTGGGCTGCCGATTTTGAAATCGGGTCCATCGCATCGCATCGCATCGCACCCGACCAAATCGCATGCGATGCGATGCGATGCGATGGACCCGATTTTTCCATAGGATTCAATGTTAAAATGGACTGAGTCCATTTTAACATGGAATTCAATGGGAAAAAGGGGTCCTTTTCATACCCCTACTATCCAAGTGGGCATGGAGTTGGATATAAACCTGTGGCGAGCGTAGCGTGGCGAGCGTAGCGAGCCCCGCGAGGGGACACAGAATACCGTCCCCTCGCGGGGCTCGCTTCGCTCGCCACGCTTCGGGCTCGGTGGCTCGCTACGCTCGCCACAGGTTTATATCCAACTCCATGCCCACTTGGATAGTAGGGGTATGAAAAGGACCCCTTTTTCCCATTGAATTTCATGTTAAAATGGACTCAGTCCATTTTAACATTGAATCCTATGGAAAAATCGGGTCATCGCATCGCATCGCATCTGATTGTATGCCTTAACTTAAGGCATACAATCAAAAAATCGGCAGCCCAGATACTACATAAGTACCAAATAATCTCATAAAAAGGAGGCTCCAAAATCAAGTAGGTGCTCCTTCTATTATGAAGCCTGTGGTTTGGTCACCGTGCACACTAGGGCCACATATAGGATATTTATGAAAACCAAAGAATTGGGGGAATCAATTTTTAGTCACATTTCTCTAGTAAAATCTACTGTGTTCCTTAGAAAAATGTATTAAAATTGCAAATCTGCAAAAAAAATGAAATTTGGAAATTTCACCTACACTTTCTTTTAATTCCTGTGAAACACCTAAAGGGTTAACAAACTTCCAAAATGCTGTTTTGAATACTGTGAGGGGTGCAGTTTTTGAAATGGCATCATTTATGGGGGTGTCTCACATACAAGTCACTCAGTCACATCATAACTGACCTGGTCCCTAAAAAAATCAGAGTTTTAAATTTTCTTGAAAATTTGAGAATTTGCTATTCATATTTGAAGCCTCCTAGTGTCCAAAAAAATGAAAATGAGGTTGAAATAATGATGGCAACATAAAGTAGACATATGGTCTATGTTAGTTATTCACTATTTTGAGTGGTAAGATTATTTGTCTCACAAGCAGAAAATTTAACATTTTTCAAATCGCAAAATTTTCCATTTTTTTACGACATTTTGGTATTTTTCACAAAAAAACACAGACTGTATCGACGAAAATTTACCACTAACTTGAAGTACAATGTGTCACGAGAAAACAATCTCAAAATCACTGGGATAAGTAAAAGCAAAAAAAAGTTATCCCCACTTAAGTGATACATGCCAGATTTGAAAAAAAGGGCTCTGTCAGGAAGGCAAAAACTGGCTCTGTCATGAAGGGGTTAATAAATTTGCCAAAATGTCAAAAAAAAAAAAAAAAAAATTTCATGTTGTCATTATGGGGAATCGTGTGCAGAATTTTAAGAGAAAAAATACATTTGTTTAATTTTGGAATAAGGCTGTAGCATAACAGAATGTGAAAGCGCTGTGAATACTTTACGGATGCACTGTATATATGTATATATGTTTTATCAATAGTTGTATTTACTAAATCTTAATATATTTTGATGTTAAAAAAAAAAAAATTCTTCTCCTTCAACCATGAATTGTAAATAAGTCAATAACATTTATTTTGTTATTGACGTATTTACAATTCATGGTGCCTACACAAGTAGCAATGTGAGTAAGATGAGCGATGCTATATCACAGCGCTGAGCGATCGGTCACGGTCAGCGTTCTCCGGTGAGAACACTGGCCCCGACCAAGTAATAACCACCATGCCGTCTATTAATCACTCGGAGATAGCGCCGCAGGGGACCGCGCATCGCTATAGTGCCTACACACACAGCGATGTTGGGCCATTTTCTGAGCGATGCAGTTAAATTAAGTAACATCGCCTAGAAAATGCCTGTATATCGCTTCGTGTGTAGGCCCCATAAGTTGTCATAGTTTTCGAAAAAAAAAAAAAAAATTTTGCTGATGTCCAAAAAGAATTTATAAATGTCTGGATTTTCATTTCACTGAAGCAAATCCCCCTGGTATTTGTTTGGTGGGAACATGTATAAAATTATAAACCTTCCAATGTGTAGATGTAAAAGCCCAATCCACAACCGCAGTGGTACCGAATCACGCATGAGCTGCATGTGTATCAATTCAAATATTGCAACCTTTCCTGTTATTTCCTCTAAACTTTATTTAATATAAACCTTTTGTATCCAGACCTCAGAGTCCAATTTCAGAATTCAACGCGTAATCAGTTTGTCAAAACCGCCTAATTCAGCACTGGGGGTTAATGATGGAATTAGCAGCCTGTTTGTGTGACAGAAGAGCTATAACTCCACGTGATCTTTCTCACTGATTTGGTTTTTGGCTCCATCTTCAGGATCCTTTAGACCCAACAAGGACGGTGATTGTCATTCAGTCTCTGGTAGCAGGTGGAGTCGCTGAGGAGTGCGGCCAGATATTGCCTGGTGACCGCTTGGTCTTTGTAAATGACAGTTTCATGGACAATGCTTCGTTGGATGACGCTGTACAAATATTAACATCTGTGCCACCAGGAACGGTTCACATTGGCATTTGCAAGCCGTTGGTGGTAAGAGCCCAAAACCGCAGCATGCTGCACTAATTAATTCAAGTAATTCCACATTGATAACGAGATCATTAGCATAACGCTGAAATTCCAGGGACAATCATTTGTGTGCCATAAACTCTAGCAAAATCCTGAACTTCCAATCATATTTCTGTTCTTCCAAATCCTAACAAGCGATGAAATTTTAAGTAACTTTTGCTGTATCCTTTTATTTTATAACTCCAAATACGAACTCTAAAACAATTGGCTGTCTTTATCAATTCTAATCCAATAGGCTGAAAGCCAAAACTTAATAAATTAGACTGGATGTATGGAGTATAAGTAAAAGGTACAGTCTTTTTTTAAATCCAGTAATTATGCTGCTTTTTGCATTGGTGGGTTCTTGCTAAATTAATTTTAGACCTAAGGCATTTGCATTTCTAAATATAATTTTTGGCTTATGAATGTTGAGCAAATAATTTGCAACAGATCATAGACGATATGCACGATAAATGCGCTCCTATTATATACTGTAAGTTTGGTGCCTTAGGTTGGTGCGCTTCTAGTGACTAAATTCTCTGTTTCATAATTAAACACACAGGGAACTTACAAAGGCACAAAGATAGGCAATAATTGAATATAAGCTTTTATTTATCTCCAGACCATTCTAATTTAGGTAAAAAAAAAAAAAAAAAGTTAGTGGCTTGCCCCAGTACAAAGCTAAAGCCCCATAAACACTAGCCGATGACCGCCACCACCAATATTGGTGAGGGGGTGAACAGTTATGGCCGTGCTGCAGCATAGCCGTCATTATCGATAACCTCCCTCAACCAGACATGCTTGGACAAGGAATGGGGTCGGGGGTCATTAATGATGTGAAGAGTACACACTAAGTGATCTTGTCCACAATATTTTGCACCGTTATCAGGGCTGCCCTCAGGGGGGAACTGGCCGGACTGCATTCCCGGGCCCGGATAGAAAGGGGGCCCAGAAATGGATTCTATGAAGTATAATTTGTCATAAACAAAGTTCACATTGCAGTTGAAGCACTGTAGAGGTTGAGATGTGTGCGGCCAGTGCTATAGACACCGGAGGTCTTGTCATGCACACCGGGGGAACCTGCCTATTTTGTCAGTCCCAAGCCCCACAATTTCAAATGGTAGCCCTGACTGTGAGGTTTAAGGCGGAGTTCACCTGACAGAGCGATATATCGGCATATATTCCATTTACATACATGCCCAAGTCCATGGGTTCGACACATCTGTTGTGCAGAACTTCAGATAGAACAATGGCCCGGACAAAGCAATTGAGCATACACACTGAACGCAATCATTGATCGCATTCCAATCCAAGTTAGAACGATACATTGGGTGATTTATCGCTTAGTGTGTCTCCGGTTTCAGTCTAGTTTTTGTATAACAGAACATTACGGAAGAGTATATAGCTTATATATACAGTTTCCAGAGCTCACAGGTCGTGCATGGTACAAAATTCCCTATAGGAGCCATTTCAAAATGGTTGGGGTGGCCATTTTGTGCATGGCTAACCCAGTAATGCAGTGTCTCTGTTCACTAGGGATGGACGACCGCTTTCTTTGTGGTTTTTTTTCTTTCCTCATGCCTCGGAGATGTCATTGATAGGTCACACGCTTTTGAATATTGTATTCCTCAAATTGTCTTCCTGTGTTGTCTGGAGAGATGAACCCAAATGGGTAAACCCAACTGTGTTCTTGGATATGGTCGGTGACCACCACTTGTTACGTTCGACTACCACAGGCGTTTTTATCCGGTGCTTCAGTTTTCAGTGGACAACCATCCTAATAATGCGATTGTCAGCAGTACCTGTTTATTTTCTGTGTTGTGATTGGCTTCTTGCTGGATCACAGCATTACAACACCATTAGGGGTGGATTGTCCTGAAGAATGTTCAACAGATAATGGGTGTCAATGCTGAAGACCCAGGTCTACAATGGCAGGAAACGGCAGACAGGCAGATGACAAGGGAGGGTGTTATGAATTTTTTATCAATGTGTAGATAGAATTCGGTTGAGGGGAAACTTTCTGCACAGTTACATAGACTCATGGGGCAAAAGTGGGTATTTGCTTGGTGGCTGGTGTCTAAAGGAGTTTTGGGAGCTTCAATCAAACAGAATTTAGTTCTTCATAATGTACCCTGTCTCCGTACTGTTCTTACTTTTTTTGTTATTTTCTTTTCAGTAGTCCTGCAATAAATGGGTACTCTGCTCAGTGGTTCCCAAGCTCTCTGCGTAGGCACCCAGGGGTCAGTGTCTGATTGGGGCATGAACAAGAATGCAGTATTACGGGCCCTTGTGAGGGTGTGGCCAGTCTCCAGGAGTGCATTGTCCAGACCCATTAATCAATATGTATAGTACATACTGACTAGTGATAATGTAAAATATTATGCAATGCACTTTAGACAATAAACCATAGTCCTGTGGAGTATAAAGATTTATATCAGATGAGGGGAGGGGAGGGGGGGACCAGGGGTTTCCCCTGTACCCCTTTTGGGCCAGTCCTGGTGGGCACCAATGTTCTTGCAGTGGTGCCTCGGGTTTGTAGTAAAACGGTTTATGATCAAACTGCTGGGTAAAAACCAGTGCTGCCAATCCTACAACATGTGTACAATGAGAAGCAAAACTGTGTACCCCACATAATTGAACCTAAAGACACTAATACCCCTTTCAGACAGAAAAAAAGACCCGGGAATTTCCCTGCTCTTGCCGTGTCGACCCGGGTTTTTCTTCTGTCTGAAAGGGTCAACACGGGTCTAAAGTTCCGGGACTTCGACCCAGGTATTTACCTGGGTTTTTCCCGGGTCTGTATTCCAAAAACCCGGGTCGCCAGCTGTCTGAAAGGAAACGACCCGGGTTTTTAGGATTATTACACATTGTTAGGCACTGATTGGCTCTCCTGGTGGGGTGCTGGCTGATTGGTTGTGAGGATAGGCTTCTCTGATTGGCTGGGAGGGCATGGCAATGGAGCTGGCCTCTGAGGTCATTAGGTAGCTGAAAAAAGGATAGCATGGCCCACTGGTAGAAGCAAGAGGTGAGAGCTGCTGGCAGTGAGAGGGGAGGAGGATATCTGCAAACAGATGACTGGGACAGTCAAAGATGCCACAGTGTACTCAAACATTGCAAATATACTGACAGCCATGTGAGGTAACATGTACCTACCAGTATATAAAAACAATAACACTTGTTTACAACCTATCCTTGTGTCATGCCATGGTTAATGCAATGCAGTGAGCAGTCAACACCCACTTTTGATGACCTCATCTCTGTGTGCCTTTAAAACTGTCCTATTCTTATGACACACAGAGTTTTGCAGGAAAAATCTGGCTTCTGTGTGAAAGGGGTCGACACGGGAAATACCCGGGTTTTTGCTCCTGTGTGAAAGGGGGTCAGCCCCTTGCTGCCTAGTTGTACCCGGGTTTTTGTATCCGGGAAATACCTGGGTTTTTGGGATTTTTCTGTCTGAAAGGGGTATAACATGACCCATTGCAGGAGGATAAAATGCTCCGCTCCTGGATTTCTCTCTTAATTTATGATTGCCATCACCTGTGTTGAACTATTTATTAATGAGAGGTCTTTCAACACTCTTCATAAATTAAGAGGTAAGTCCATGTACAAAGCAATTTGCCCCTCCTGGGATGGGTAATGTCGGGATTTTTTTTTTTTAACAGTTTCTTATATAGCGCACACATATTCCGCAGCGCTTTACAGAGTATAGTTGAGCATTCACATCAGTCCCTGCCCCAGTGGAGCTTACACTCTATATTTCCTATCACATGTACATACGCACACAGACATTCTAGGGTTAATTTTGTTGGAAGCCAATTGACCTAGCAGTATATTTTTGGATTGTGGGAGGAAACCGGAGTACCCGGAGAAAACCCACGCAAACACGGGGAGAATATACAGAGAACTCCGCACAGTTACGGCCATGGTGGGTATTGAACCCATGACCTCAGTGCTGTGAGGCAGTAATGCTAACCATTACACCATCCGTGATGCCCAGGTAGGCACAATTTAGTTTAATATGTTTTTTCCAAATTTATCGATCCTGGGGTGTCGTGAAAAAAAATGTTGATACTTTTATTATGCAGTGATTCAAGAAAGTTTGGGAACCACTGAATTTTTTGTTTTAAGAAACCTTGGTTATTGTGGTCTTTATTTATTTATTCAATTAAATTATTCGACTATTCAATTAAATAAACTTTCAGTGTCAAGGTCCGTTAAGATTTATTTTGCTCGGTGTGTTACGGTGACCCCTGTATAGGGCACAGAATAGAAGGGGTGACGCAATCTCTGCATCTAGTACTTTTCAAGTGTTCTCCAGTATGTGACCTAAATCCTGACCCCAGTTATTATTATCAGAGTTGAATCCTGTGCTATTCTTTTTCTTTTCACTTGTCTGAGCTGCCACAGTTTAGTTATACTATAATGACCCAATACTGTTCTATACCGAAAGGTTGTATACGGCTTAAAATGATTTTAACTTTTTTAAAGTTTATTTTATTCAGTTTTGTATTGTTGGCAATGACTAGGGGCTGGCTTAAAGGGCATCATTTTTGTATCCCATCGCAGTGCCATCGGTCCGTATACCATCATATAACTAATACTGAGCATCTAAACGTGCCAATGCCTTGTGATTTTGTTGTCCAATTTGTGATTATTTTTCTACTGATTTCTCCCCCAACTGTAGACTTTATATAATGCAATGAACAAATCTGCTTGGCCAGTGGCCCCATCAGTGTGTTGCTGCCATCTGCTGGCCAGGCTGCATACAGCCGTTGTGTTCTGTTACTCATTTGCAAAAAGTGCCCATATCTGTTTAATTTGGCCAAAAAAAAGCACCTTTGTTTGGCTTCGTAAAAAATCACCAGGCAATGACACAAGTTTATTTCATTTGATTTTAATCTACATGTAATCAGAAAATGACATTTTTAGCTGAATAATGGTGACGGAATCTTCGAAAAAAAACAATAATCTAATATTGATATTTATGAGCGGATCATGTTCCACGCTCTGACTCCCTGTCGCCCCTTTTACCGCCCTAGATGACCTGCTCATTGACTGTCTTTTTGTATACCGGTGTTTCCTCTCTACCTTCAGAGCGAAATAAAGGAAGACCATGTATATATTCCACACGTAGGTGAATCTGAAGCTGACGTGGACAACGTAGGAGATGATACATCACCTCAAACTGGCTTTTACCATGTAAGTTAAATCTGAATATGTACAGTTTGCTCTTGTGCATTGTAAGGATCTGCAGTAATTGTCGCAAAATATATTGAGTTTTTCCTCTTTGTTTGTTTATTTTTGCGGGGTAGTAGTAAGTTTGTTTATTTATAAGACGCCACAAAGTGTCCGCAGCGCCGGGGTAGTTATGAAAGAAGTGTTTGTGGTCCGTTTTATTCAGAATGATTGTCTTGTCAATGCCGATAATATTAAGGAACATTCTCACACTGAAACACCACTATTTAAAACAAATAAAATATATCATACTACACAAAGCATGCCACGGTGTTATTTTGCTTAATTGTATCAAGTCCGGTGTTCAACAGTAGCACTAAGTGGGCTGCGCCTGGTATCCAGGTGTGCCCCACTAATTGTCTGCATGCTGTACGAGACCACATATCCCAGGAATACCTGACTGATGAAGGTACCAAGTGTTCTCCTGCACAGTAACAACTACACACGGAGATAGTGTGATGAAAAACAACGTCCGCAATCACCGCAGATTAACATACTCCTGTGTACGTTATTTTTCTGCCCTTATCGGAGAAACCTCATTCGGTGTCATCTTTTAGTAACATCAATCCCTGGACCTAATTTAAGGCCTACTATGATGGCAAGGTTCCACTGCGTACGATTCTATGACCTGGAATGTAATAATCGCCCCGCCACCAGTAATATATAACTAGCTTGCCAAAAATCAAACGCACAGTGCAATTTTTGCATTTACATCATGTCATGCTCATTCCAGATACAGATTTTATTTATCCTCATAAATCCACACAAATCAAAGCGGATAACTAGGATACGGCATTCATTACACGTATTTAAAAAGTCGACTGGTCTGATTGTGACTGGGATTCCGATGTGTCTGCCAAATGCTGCCCTTTAAATCATTGTGCACACTGTGATGCCTGGCTGGCAAGATAATATCCCCTCGAGTTAAAATATACACTGGCACCAGATGGCGTCTGTATTGATTTATCCACGTAACCCTACACATTATATATGACGTTTTGCCTTTTAGCGTTTGACTTTTTTTTGGGGGGGGTTTTGTTTTAGGAGAAATACAAAGAGGAGCCATTCATCGTAGAAGGACAAGAGGAACTTGTTGACGAGCCATCGTTAGCAATGGGAAGAGCCCTTAATATACAGCCCAATAATGCAGACGCTTTACAAGAGTCGTGGGAAATGCACGAAATGGAGGGATTTACAGAAGAAAGGGAGATGCTTGTGGATGATGAGTGCCCCGAAGGAGAAGTTTCTCATCCGCACAATGATCGCTATGCTCTGCATTATAATGGGATCCCACCTCCCTCCATACAAGGCCCGGCTTACACTCAGCCCTGGCTAGACGCGGCAGCAGTACGTATTCACCAGCAATAAGTAAAATAATCATTCATTAAACACGGAGTTGAACTGATTAGAAGATCGTCTGGCCCAGATAATGCTCCTCTTTTCTCCCTGACTGATTTATCGCTCTAGACCCCGTCTGAGCACTTCTCTCTATCACCCTTTTTTTTTTTTTTTCTGCCATGATCAGATTAGTTGTAAGGTCCAGCTCAGGGGGGGGGGGAGAGAAAAAAAAAAAAAAGTTATTCATTGATTGACGAAACTGCAAGCTTGTAAGTGTTTCAAAGCTTTTGCAGATCACCGTTTGATTGAATGCGAAAAAAAAAAAAGTTATTCGAAAAAACGGTTTGTGAATATTTATGAGCTACCTGTCATCGGCTAAATGTAGTTATTGATCATGCAATACGTCTGTCGCACATTTTATTGACTTGTATTTCATTAATCTAAAAGTTCTAGCAGTTTTTATTTTTTTACAGAGATGTAGTTTGAGCAGTTTTTTTTTCCCGGGGGGGGGGGGGGGGGGGGTGTGTGTGACAGGAGATAGATAGACGAATAGTACTTATTACATTGCAGGTAACCGCACCGCTCTACTGGTGGCATTCTAAGTGAAATAATGGGCTCTCTGATTTCATATGGATATTAGAAGTCAATAAAATCTGTGACATATTTAAAATATATGAGAGAAATAAAGAAAAAAGAAGAATAGAATTTAAAATAAAATCTGTTGGATACATCTCTCACAGAGATTGTTTGCACCCAAAGGGTTAAGCGTGGTGAAGTGATAAAGTGGAAAGTCATAACGCACCAGCCAATCAGCTGCTGTCAGATTACAGGCTGGGTTTGACAGTCAGGAGCTGATTGGCTGGTGCGTTATCACCGACAACTTTATCACTTCACCAGGTGTAATACATCTGGCCATTATTTTCCTAAGGAAAAGGGATGTGAGGAAATCCAGACAAAGCTAATTAGCAGCAGAATATTGTTTTATACAGTTAGTATTTTACAGAAAAGTTTATTCACATACAGTATTATGGTCATTTGTGTGATTAATTATCTGTAAGCCTGTGCGTCACCTGAAGGTGGTGAATGGATGCGTTTATTAATAAAGTTTCACTTCTAGAGGTCAATATTTTGTAGAAAAAGTTTGTTGGTCAGGAATTGGCTTTGACCCGGTATTTTAAAAGTTTCTAAAAACGGGTCAGTCAGCTAAAACCCCTTTCACAGCGCATATCTTTAAACAGTATTTCAATGCCGTTTTTGTCCCTTCACAACATTGAACCCATTTAAACCCATAGAAAACAGTGGATGAAAAAAAACGAGTCTGAAACGGGTAGGACCCTGCTTAATTACATTTAGATATACCAATTATATTGAACCGGTAAATTCACTCTGCACCTTTTAGGCTGCACAAATTACCGGTAAAAAAACAGCAAAATACCGGGTAAAAAGTGCAGTCTAAAAGGGGCATTACAGTACCCCAGACTTGTGAGTATTTTTTCGCAGCCCCATAGGACTGTGCAAGCCCAGAGAGAGAATGGGCGCAAGGAGCTCAAGTTGCAGCAACATTGCCGACGTTTCTACGCAGTTCTGGCAGCAGCTCACCCCCTTTGCGGATAATTAGATTGACCCGTAAATGTATGCATAATTACATGAAGTTTACATGTGACACAGTAGTTTCATCGTTTTTCTAGTTACCTTCTTTGTGACTATAATTAATGTTTGAAAAGAATTAGGCTCGCTTGGAAAAATCCTAGAAAGATGAATTATTGTATATGATGAAAAGAACAGGTAATTCATTAGGCAAGAGTTATAGATTTAAGAAAAATGACAGCCCATCTTTATATTTCTTATAGTACGTATTGGGAATTATAATACAAAAGAGCATCTGTCTGTCTGGATATGTGATGTGCGGTAGGGTCAGTTCTAGCATCTGAGCCAAATTTACACACGCAAATCAACAATACAACTATGACTATAAAAATGATCATAGAATAATACAAATTTTAATTGTGGTATACAATTTAATATAAAGATATTGTTATAAAGAAGTAAATAATATAGGTTTGTGTGAAATATATATGTATTTATTATATATTTTTATTTTAATTAATATATATGTAATAAATATATAAAATTAAATAAATATACAATAAACACACATGCTGTGTACACACTTTACAATTTGACATTCGATTTTGACTATATAGTAAAAATGGAATCGGTATCGCGTAGACATCGAATGTTTGAAGCATTCTATCCCAATTCGATTCCGATGCGCGATCCCGTTCAGCAGAAATCAAATAGACAGGGCAGCAATGACTATATAGTACAGATTGAATGCAGATAGCATGAATTGTATGTAAATAGCACATGAGTTAGCAAAGATTGCCTAACCATCAATTCTAATGGTGTGTATACACGGTACAATCCAGCATCAAATTTTGACTATATAGTCAAAATCGCATCGGGATCGCATGCAGATCGCACAGGTTTTTTACCTTGCGATCCCGATGCGCGCTCCTGGGATTTATATAGTATTCAAAATGGCTTGCACTCATGCCATAATATATTAACGCTGGGGTAGCAAAGTCAGGGCAGATGTAATGTAACCTAAACGAGGAAGGGTGCACTACACACCACTCCTGTAATGCAAGGAAAGCCCTTTTAATCATACAGCATGGCTACACTATGTACAGTTTCTGTACAAACTGTACACACAGTAGCCATGCTGTCTGATTACAAGGACTTTCCCTGCTTTACAAGACTGGTGGGTGCACCCCTTCTCGCTCAATATTTCAAAAAAGATAGTGGCATTAATTCTAATGTTTATTATCTTATATTTTGAGATATCAGTTTCTTATCATTTTTTCCTTTTTGCTTGCAGTATGGAACACAGAGCGAGACCTTACTACAACCCATAAATGTGGACACCTATGACGCTCAGCTCCATAGCCCAGAGGACATCGCTATAGAAGTGGATCAAGGTTAGTATGTGATCAGTGTTATGGAGTGAATGCTCACACTCCCAGTCTACTCCCCACCCATCTGATATTTGTAGTTTGTCATCGTTGTAATAAACACTAAAATGTACGTGATCCTTAGCTAAATAATGTATGGGGGGTATGCATTAAAGCTCAGAGGGAGACAAAACTGTGAGCGATAAAGTACTGGCCATTCTGCGCCTGCCTTTGGATTCATAGGATGTTTGAAAAATGACAGTTGGGAGCTGATTGTTTGATACTTTATCATTCTCCACAGAATTGAACCCAATACTTGTGTCCTATTATCCAGTAATAATATCTGTTTTCTCAGGTGAAATTTCTCCGCTCAAGGAGCCCAGGATCATTTTCGACCCAGATGAAATTGCCATAGAAAAGAACTACGCTCAGAAGAGGAAAGATACCAGCGCGACTGTAAGCTCTGCGGCTCCACGTGCGCAAAGCCAGTCCTCCATGTAAGTGATTAGGACTTAACCATAACTTATGAATTAGGACTGGGGTCCTACATTCTTTCCTCGGTATACAGTATCCCCCCCCCCCCGAAGCTTCTCTATTTCTGCTGTAGATGACAGACTTGCCTGAAACTTGACCCGCCATCCAACCAGGAAACCATCAAAACACACTTCAATATTAGCAGCTGCCATCCAAACTATAAAAAAAAACAGTTTTGCAGCATTTCCAAGGAACGTTCCGCCATCGCTGAGCAGCATTTTTGCAGACTGATCACAAAAGCCGAATTTTAGTGCATAGTTCCCCCATACTATAGTACAGAACCTCGCATCAATCATTAAGAACCCATTTCTGTAACTGTAGCCTTGTCGATCTTTATCCGTTAATAAAACCAGGCCTGAAGGCTTTTTATTGCTTTTTTTTTTTTTTTGGGACTGAAATTAAGCTTGGCATATTTTCAGTTTAAAAAATTGGGTATAAAAATTTGGACGTGCCGGTATATTTATGCCGTTTCTGTTCAAGTCGGATCAATCATTTGATCATCTGGAGGCGACGGAGGGTTTGCAAGGCCTGATCTATTTGGCTTTTGTAAGGATGGCCCATAAAACCTTATTGTGTTTTCGTTAACATCATTTCGGAAGGCGTATAATTTTATGACGATATAATGAGCTTTGCTACTTCTGACTCGGTAATGGAATGATAAATTTGGTTTCAGAAGGATATCGTGCAGTGCTATTAACGTCTTTTTTTTTTTTTTTGCCAATCGAGTTTTATGTTCTTATCTCCTTTGGGTAGAGTTTTATTTTATTTTGTTATGTCCTAATCAGGAGGGCGCTGAGTGACACACGTAGTACAGCTTTTCCGGTGAGCGTGAAAGTCAATGACAAACCACCAAGCTTAGAATTAACGAGCTGCGTCCGTTTATCCATAACAATAGAAGTAGAATAAATATTTAAAAGGACCACAGTGCTTAAATGTCTAATGCGTACTGGAATGATTGTGGTTATTGATAACAATAATAAAAATAAGGTACTTGTGTACTAGCACGGCGCCCACGATAATTAGTCGCCCGATTTTTGATCGCATCGCATGCCATACACCCGATGGCATGCGATGCGATTTTGCCCCATATACGATGTAACATTGTATAAGCACCCTAATGGGTGATTTTAAGCACCATAATGGGTGCTTACAATGTTAAATGCACCCCTACGCCACCCCCCACTATAAACGTGAACCCGAAGCATGGTGAGCGCAGCGGTACGCGTCTTACGACCTTTTCATACCCCCACTATCCACGTCGACGTGGTGTTGATTTTATATAGTGTGGCGAGCGCAGCGAGCCACCGAGCCCCCGAGCCCGTAGCATGGCAAGCGAATGCGCATACCTGTGAAGTTATGCGCGTCCCCTCGCGGGGCTCGCTGCGCTCGCCACGCTTCGGGCTCGGTGGCTCGCTGCGCTCGCCACACTTTACAAAATCAACTCCACGCCGACGTGGATAGTGGGGGTATAAAAAGGTCGTAGGATGTGTAACGCCGCCCCTCGCGGCCTCGCTGTGCTCGCCACGCTTCGGGTTCACGTTTATAGGGGGGGGTGTCGTGGGGGTGCATTTAACATTGTAAGCACCCATTAGGGTGCTTATACAATTTTTACTCGCATCCCATCGCATTGTATGACATTGTACAACATCGCGCGATATCGCATCGCATACCATGGTATGCCTGATGGTATGCAATGCGATGGGCGCCGTGATAATACACAAGTACCAAAAATAATACTCATTTAGTCTAATCGGTTTTACGGTCTCTCCAGCCGGGAGAGGGACAGTTGAATGAATTCTCTATATAGCAGAGGCTGTAAGTGCCAGTGTCCATAGGAAAATAAGTCATGGTGTGGTTGTGAGCCTTGCTTGTGTATACCCCCTTTGTGGGCTTGCATTGGCTCCCATAACTCCAGGTCTCCATATTCCATAGAATTGCCCAAAATAAGTGAATGGCTACAATGTTATCAGTTTCCGTTAAAAAAAAAAAAAAAAGCTCACATCAGCTTTTTATTTCTGTAGCAGGATATGCCCGTCATAAACACAGGAAACGTTTTGTGGCAATCTGTGTCCCCTTCATCAGTTGAAATTTGTGTGCACAGTGTCGGTCACCCTTCAGTCTGTTGGAGTGAAGGGCATAACTACCATAAGTGCAGGGGGGGCAGCTGCTATGGGGCCCAGAGCTGAGAGGGGCCACCTTCCATGTCACAGTTACATGTGTTCTATACAGGGTGTAGCTACCACAGGTGCAGGGAGTGCAGCTGCTATGGGGCCCAGAGCTGAGAGGGGCCACCTTCCCTGTCACAGTTACATGTGTTATATACAGGGTGTAGCTACCATAGGTGCAGGGAGTGCAGCTGCTATGGGGGCCAGAGCTGAGAGGGCACATCTTCCCTGTCAAAGCAACAGGTTATTTTTTCACCTTTGGGTGGTACATAGGGCCCCTTTTCAAACATTTGCGGCCCGGCCTAAAAACAGCTAGTTTCGCCACTGGTTGGAGTAATACAAATTATGCTTAATGTGCCGAAATAGATAATGCAATAGCTGCGTATTACCAATACCAGAAGCGTGAGGCTTATCATTGGTCCTAAGAAGAAAATGGTGAGATGTACCATAGAGGGCTCTCAGGCTTAAAACCATATGCAGCATCAGGAATGGTGACTTAAGGACCGCCCGTGACAGATCGAAGTTATAACCTGCACATTCGATATGAACGGGGTGCGATAGCAAAGTGTCCTTTTAACAATGAAGCAATACTTTAAGTGTAACGGTTATTTTTGTTCCTAAATTGATTAATTTACTTTGGACTAATAACGGTATATATAATACACAATTATATTTAATAAAATTAAAATACAAGTCGTTTTCAGTCGTTCCATTTGCAGCAAGTGGACTATTCAGAAATGAAAGAAAAGAAGAAAAAACAACGTAATTTACGGAGGTTGTAGTTGCGGCCTCTTCAGTCTCCTCTAGGTGGTGCTGCAAGCCTTGCGGTCTGAAGAATCTATTTTAGTGACTGCTGGCTCTCCCTATGTAGTAATCTGTGATATGTTCAAGCAAATGGGTGTCACATTTCCTAATCCATTCTCATTATGTTACAGCGATGACCCTGAACAGTCAAGTCCATTTTCTTAAGCATTTTTCTGCACTTTTACTTTTAGTATTTCAGTAAATATCATTTTACTTCCTGTTTAGTATTTTTAGAATTGTTTTTTGTTAAAAAGTCTCTGCTTCAGTGGTTAAAAATGTTACTCGTACTGTGAGTTTTTAATGTCGCTTATATCAGAGATTTCCTAAGTTTTGCTGCGGATTTTGACTTTAGCGATGTTATACCCCTTTCAAATAGCACCTCGGGGCCGGGTTATTGCCGGGTTGGTGATGTATGAACCCGGGTTGAGGTGCGGTGTGAAAACATCACACCTTATAACCCAGGTCGAACTACCTGGCAATTCGACCCGGGTTATTATAAGAGTTGGACTAGGGTCGCCCTCTGTATAATGGGTAACCCGGGTTTAATGTGAAAGCGAGGTGGCTTTGCGTCATGCAAGGGGTAATAGTGGCCTCTCCAAAATGTTCCTGTGAAGCCCGGAACTTGCTATCTCCGCCACAGGATTTGGAGGCCGTGTCGCTTCCTCTTGCATATTAGGAATGGCATTTGCAGTGAGATGCTTGTTTTTAATGTACTCTGTATTACATCTGTCACTTCTACTCTATCTAGTGACCTGCCTGAGCGTGAAGAAGGGGAAGGAGAGGAGACTCCGACATTCAGTCACTGGAGCGCCCCCCGTGTGTATGTATAATAACTATCCGTGTGTGTCCCTGTCTTTAGCCGCTTCCAACGGTACTTGGCCGACGGTCAGTAGTTTAACACAATATGGTACCATCTACGTGATCTACGTGATCTACGTGATCTCTACGTGATCTCTGGCTGGGAATAGTGAAGGGTTCCGAGCGCACCTTGTTTGAGGCATGGAAAATGAAGTTGTACATTAATTTGGAGCCCATATGGGAGATCTAGAATTTGGCACAATAAAAAAACATGAAGAACTAATTTTCAACCTTTTGTCTGTTGACCGTGTGCTTTGGTGATGACCTATTGATTGTTGGCCCTTTATTCTAGGGATGGCCAAACCAGTCCTCGAGATCTACCAACAGTCCATGCCACCTGGGGGTCTGTAGAATGTAACGGTTAGGAACGAATGCAGCACATGTTTGACAGCTAGTAATTTCGGCACCTGTGCACCAGCTAGGTGGTCTGGGGAATACGACAGTTAGTAATGACTGCACCTGTGCACCAGCTAGGGGGCTGGGAAATGTGACAGTAAGGACTGCACCTGTGCAACAGCTAGATGGGAAACGAGACAGTTAGTAATGACTGCACCAGCTAGGTGGTCTGGGAAATGTGACAGTTAGTAATGACTACACCTGTGGACCGGCTAGGTTGTCTGGGAAATGTGACAGTAATGACTGCACCTGTGCACCATCTAGGGCGTCTTGAAAATGTGACGGTTAGTAATGACTGTACCTGTGCACCTGCTAGGTGATCTGGGGAATGTAACAGTTAGTAACAACTGCAGCTGTGCACCAGCTAGGTGATCTGGGGAATGTGACCGTTAGTAATGACTGCACCTGTGCACCTGCTAGGTGATCTGGGGAATGTGACAGTTAGTAACAACTGCAGCTGTGCACCAGCTAGCCGATCTTGGGAATTTGACCGTTAGTAATGACTGCACCTGTGCACCAGCTAGGAGGTCTGGTAAATGTAACAGTTATTAATGACTGTGCCTGTGCACCAGCTAGGTGGTCAGGGAAACGTGGACTGATGGTAGATCTTGAGAATCGGTTTAGCTAGCTCTGCGTTCTACCAAAACCGCACCCAACAGCCGCATTACTATTGTCCAACGTCTCCTATTTTCTGATCTCCTTTCAGGGTGGAAATTTGGAGAGAGCCTCAAGTTTCCCTGGGAATCAGTATAGTTGGTGGACAAAGCGTTATAAAACGCCTCAAAAATGGAGAGGAGCTAAAAGGGATTTTTATTAAGCATGTCCTGGAAGACAGTCCCGCCGGGAGAACCAAAGCACTGAAGACCGGAGATAAAATTCTAGAAGTAAGTATATAGTCGCAAGTACATAGAATACAGCCTTACGGACCAATTGAATTAGAGATGCAGGCGTTGGTAGATGTACATCTCTTGCAATGTTTGGCTGCGTTTCCTTTTGCCAGTTCGGTTAGGCTGAACATTGCTATTTTATCTGCACACCTCTATAGGGTGAGAGGGAAACTAGCGACGTTGCTGGTGGCGAACAGCACACCGTAGCAAAGCCTCTGATTGAATTTCCCCAGTAAAGTCCAGCTTTTACCTACACTGTGGGGTCTACGTTCTAAGCCCTGGACAGATAGAAAGTGCGTGCACTCAATAGGTCCAATTAAACTAACCATATATATTTTTGGGTTGTGGGAGAACACCCATTAGAATATCCTAACTTCCTTTACAATGAAGCTGCAGTGCAAATCTGACTAGGAACTATCTGTAGATATTAAAGTACTAGTAAGCCCGCTCAAAGCAAATGCTTCGAAAGGTAGTCTGCTACCTTGTGATTGCCTATGTGCTTGTGCATGTGTGAAAGATGTAGTTTCACTCGCTGCCAACAGATGGCAGTGTTTCGGAGACATACAATCAAACACAAGACATAAATATAGATGATCAATTATGTCAGTTGAGACATTTAACAGTTCTGAAGGTGATCAGGTGAGTTATTAGTCCTGTTGCCGGGAGTATAAACGCCTGCCGGAAGCCGCCAAGCATTCTTTGAGGCGGAGGAACGTGTTATTTGAGCCTGGTAATATCGGTCACCACCGCTGGACCTTGAACTTTGGCTGTAATATTAATTCTCACCTGCAGTATGCTAATACCACCATCCATGGAATAAGTATTCCTGTCCAGGACGTTTCTGTGTGTGTGTGTGGAGGGAAGCCGCATTAGAGACATTCCGTCTATTGGTCAATGGGAACCGTGCAGTAATAAGTGGGACCGCTGCGGTAAAATTGGTTACCAATTAATAAGCAATAGTATTGCTTATTTACTATTTATTAATATCTACAACATAGCCTCACAACATATCCGCCTGAACATTTAAAATTCACCTCATGCCTCACAACAGACTCCTGCTGAATGGATTCATTATTATAATTTTTTTTGGTACTTATGTATTAACAGGGCGTCCATTAAGTCGTTTGTGTAGTGGTGTATTTAGAATACCAATACACCACTATTCAGGCTACGCAAACTATGTAACTTACGTAACAGGAGCTGTGCTAATACATAATGGATCATATACCCACTATCCACGTCATATCCCCATTATCCACGTGGGTGTGGAGTTAATTTTATAAAGTGTGGCGAGCGCAGCGAGCCACTGAGCCTGAAGCATGGCGAGGGGATGGGACTTGCTACTGTTTGGCCACTTTATCACTGACAGCACTGGGTTTTCTTGCTGTATTGATCATGAGCCACCAACTCAGGGCACCCCTGCAAGTGTCCATAAAATATACTATCTATCAGTGGTTCTCAACCTGGGGTCCTCACGTACCCCAAACAGTTCACATTTTTCAGGTCTCGACACAGAATCCCAAGTGCAATAATTAGCTCCACCTGTTTTTAAATGTGTCAGTGAATAATGAGTGCACCTATGCACCTGCCGGGTGACCTAGAGGCGTGCACTGTTGGGGGTACTTGAGGACAGAGGTTGAGAACCACAGCTGTATACTATATGTAAATGTTACTAAAGTACTCTGGCCCTTTTGTATCTGCCCCCCCCCCAGTACAATGTTGAAAATATTACTACTATTGTTTTAATTATTTTCATTGTTAAAAATAAAATAATGACATGGAACCTTCTATTGAGCTCTGCATATTGTTTCCAGGTGTCGGGGGTAGATCTGAAAGAAGCCAGACACGATGAAGCTGTGGAAGCCATTAAAAATGCAGGAAATCCCGTGGTCTTTGTCATCCAGAGTTTATCGGCTGCGCCGCGGGTGAGAATCCCCTGCTTGGGTACTTATGTTTGTATCACACACAGTGGCAGTTGCAGAAGTGGGAGTGCAGTGCAATTCAAATTCAAATAGAGCAGACACCCTAACTCCCCCCCCCCCCCCCCCCGCCTCCTAAGCGCTGATGGGTGGGTCACTGGCAGTTGGTGAAGTTCCCCAATTTGAATTTTGGACTGTGCTGCAGCAACCACCTCTGTAACTGCCACATGGGAGTTCCGTTTCTGTCTGGTTGTTCTGCATGCATAACAAACCTGTCCGTGAGCACAATACTGGAAGGAAGTCCATTCAGTAAGTAGGTTTAACCCAGCTGCCTCCACATGTTACAAAGATATACAGTTTGTTGGTCCCAAACCATTTTCAGTTTATTACAATCGGTATGGAAGGGCAAGGGGGAAATGAGGGAGAGTCTGCGCAGTTGAGGGCGCTCCACAAATCTTATGTGATGCATACCGGAGATTGGCCCTCCCCCGCAGCTACCAGTAGCCCGATGTAGCCTGTGGGCTACTCACCGAGGTGCAGATATATTAACCCGGGTGAAGAGACAAAGTGGAAAGTGATAATCCACCAGCCAATCAACTCATAACTGTCATTTTTCCAACATAGCTAATTAGTTGGTGCGTTATCACCTACTTTATCTCCACGTTATCTCTTCACCAGGTTTAGTAAATCTCCCCCTTAATTTGTGAATGAGCGCTGTGCATGTGTTGTCAGCAGGACTGCTCAAGTGCAGTAGTTCCGCTTACACACACAGGAGGGACGGGTTCTGTGTCCCTGGAGATTGCTACATTGTCCCAGTACAATCGCATATTGCAGTGTGGTGCCCGGCACTGTTATCGTATTGAATATGCTATTAATGCTAAATGGACTTGATTGTCTCAATAATATAGTCCAGGGGTGGCCAACCGGTCAGAGGTAAAGAGCCGAAAAATATCTGTAGTCAAGCTAAGAGCCAACAACAGCACCTTCGACGCGCATGCCAAAAAAGGGGCATGGTCTATTTGGACCCCTTGGGTGGGTGTGATACACATATGCCTCCAATAGTGCAGTGCCATATATACATATGCCCCCAATAGTGCCTGATACACATTTGCTCCCACGGTGCCAGGTATGCCCCAAACTGCTATGCCCCCACAGTGCCAAAAAGCTGGTATGCCCCCACAGTGCCAAAAAGCTGCTATGCCCCCACAGTGTCACAAACTGCTATGCCCCCACAGTGCTAATTTCCCAGCAGCAGCACTCACCGTTGTTGCTGCTGCTGCCGGGCGTGGCGAGGACAGTCTGGGGTCCCCCTGCAGTCCTGTCATGTCACCAAGGGGAGGAGAGCACAGCACACCGCGCGTCTCCTTCCCCCCTCACTTCCCTGTGACTGGGCCGTCCACCAATCAAAGCTCGCGGGCCGGCTTCTGATTGGCTGCCAGCCCGCGAGCTCTGATTGGCGGATGACCCAGTCACAAGGATGCACAGTGAGGGGTAGGAGAGATAAGCGATGCGCGCTCTCCTCCCCTCAGAAGGAGAAGGGATTCAAGAAACTGGCAGCGGGTGATGGGGACGGGGACAGACGGTGGGCGGCGGGCAGCAGTGGGAGCAGGAGCCGCACTTTAACAGAGGGAGAGCCGCATGCGGCTCTAGAGCCACAGGTTGGCCACCCTTGATATAGTCAGTCTCCTGCAGTGGTGCAAGTAGAATTTTTTTCTTGGTGGTACTGATAGCCGCCACCAAAAATGGGCATGGTCATTTGTCATCAGGGGGCGTGGTCACACAAAGCTATAGGAGTGACTAAATGACAATAGAGGCGTGGACACAGGAGACAGGGAATGAGAAACAGGGAATGACTGGGGGTGGGTTGGCTCTTGCTTGGGGGAGAGCCAGGCAGCTTGTGCTTACAATAGTGGAGCCTGCTCTTCATGCTGTCGGCGCTGCTGATGCCTGTCAGTGTGACAGGCTAAATCAGCAGTAGCCGGTAGCTGCATACAGCACTAATCATAACGCTGGCTGAGCGGGCTGCGGATGCATTATATTCAGACTTAAAATGAAAATAGGGTACTTATGTAGTATCTGGGCTGCCGATTTTTTGATTGTATGCCTTAAGTTAAGGCATACAATCAGATGCGATGCGATGCGATATCGCATCGCATCGCATCGCATCCGATATCGGATGCGATGACCCGATTTTTCCATAGGAATCAATGTTAAAATGATTCCTATGGAAAAATGGGTCCTTTTCATACCCCTACTATCCAAGTGGGCATGGAGTTGGATATAAACCTGTGGCGAGCGTAGCGAGCCACCGAGCCCGAAGCGTGGCGAGCGAAGCGAGCCCCGCGAGGGGACGGTATTCGTCCCCTCGCGGGGCTCGCTTCGCTCGCCACGCTTCGGGCTCGGTGGCTCGCTACGCTCGCCACAGGTTTATATCCAACTCCATGCCCACTTGGATAGTAGGGGTATGAAAAGGACCCATTTTTCCCATTGAATTCCATGTTAAAATGGACTCAGTCCATTTTAACATTGATTCCTATGGAAAAATCGGGTCATCGAATCGCATCGCATCGCATCGAGTCGCATGCGATGCGATGCGATCTCCCGATCCGACCCGATTTAGAAATCGGCAGCCCAGATACTACATAAGTACCGAAAATAGAAATGACAGTGGATCAGGGGTAAGTGGTACTGCGTACCTGCAACATATTTCTTACAGGTACTCCGTACCACGCCGTACCCCCTTACTTGCAACACTGGTCTCCTGTCTGAAAGTGACATTTTTAACTTTGACCACTAGATGGCAGTAAAACAACCATTCGAGCAGATTTTGTGTTTTAAACTTTTTCTCTAAATTTAAAAATAAATCCCCTCTCCCTTCTTATTACCAAGTTATTTTGTGGGCACATTACGGGTGTTAAATACCTGTGAATCAGGCACTTAATATTCATCATTCTCTTAGTTATGTTTATAAAGACAGATGTGTTGTGGATCCCATGCGATGCATAATTTTTACAGCGCATACAATAGGAAAGAAATGTACATACTAAAAAAAAAGTTTATCGATATGCAATGTTAAAATGTGCTGTATATGTTGATTTTGATCCAATTCCACACAAAGTTGTACTTGAATGGTGATTAACTATATCTATGTTTATTGCTTGGCCTCTTGCCAAACATCTGTGGTGTCCGTAAAAACCCAATAAATATATTTGAAGGAAAAAAAAAAATGAATTTAAAAAAAAAAAAAATGGGATACGGTCATATTGTTGACACCACTTAGGTCGACAGTCATTAGGTCGACACCGTTGGGTTGACAGGTGGCAAGGTCATCAGGTGTCTAGGTCGAAATGGGTGAAGGTCGACAGGTATCAACGTCTACATGGTTTTAGGTCGTCACAACGTTAGGCCAACATGGGTTATGTCGACAGGTCGGAAGGTCGACATGGTTTTTTTTACTGTTTTTTAAACCGACATGTGCCGACTGGGGTATTGCATGCCCTACCATCCACTAGGGCATGGTGGGACAATAAAATAGTGTGCCGAGCACAGCGAGGCACCGTGCCCGAAGAATTGCGAGCATAGCGAGCGATGCGAGGGGCTGCGGTTGACTTCCAACTGTGTCCATGTTGACTGTGTCGACATTCAGGTAAAAAAAACGTAAAAAAAACCATATCAACCTTCTGACCTGTCGAACTAACCCGTGTCAACCTAACGCGGTGTCGACCTAAAACCATGTCGACCTTGCCACCTGTCGACCTAACGGTGACAACCTAATGAGTGTCGACCTGTGGTGTCGACAATATGATCCACACCCATAAAAACACATTCTAATATTCAATGTAAATCCTAGCCATGATCTAGCTGTTGTGCAGGGCCTCAGATCTGCAAATACTTTTCAGCGACTCACCGCTTAATAACCATTCATTTGACCTGATTTCTTTCAGCTGCTGTCCGTTGTGGCTCCTAAAACCTCAGCGTCAGACAAAGTGAGCGCAGACACCACTGAAAAGGTGAGATGCGCAGCAGCGTAACACTACGGCATAGAGTAACTTGTGCATAGTCTCCAACACAGAGAGCACAGGCTCATTCCTTGTGCGCAGCTCTGTCTGTGGGTCCAGTGGTGTAACTACTGTAAGGCAGCCCCAGCTGCTGCTTGGGGGAGAAAGCTGCAGCAGGGTCTATGTGGGCACCGGCACTGGCTGAGCATGGCTATATATATATATATATAGCCTTGGAGTGACACCGTCTTCATACACATATATATATATATATATATATATATATATATATATATATATATATATATATATATATCGTCCCGGTGGCCAAGGACTCCAGCCAAAAGTAACAACGTCCTGGACCCGGTGCGGGCCAAATATATATACTCACACTGCCGCGGCAGCGAAGGGAGCACTCAGTGGTAATAAAGTAAATCCAGCAACGTTTCGATTTATTTACAAATTGACATCAGGCATAAAGAAAAATAAAACAATGCTCACCTTATATCCCCTACACCCAAGTGCACGTCGTCGCACGTTTCCCGCGGCCGGCCACTCACTTCATCAGCGCGCGTCACAGTGCCGCCCGTTGCCATGGTTACGCATCCACACTGCGTCTCCCACACCATGGCAACTGACGTCTCCTGATGACGCCGCAGCCCGACAATGGAGAACCAAACCACGTGGTCATCGCGGCTGACATGTCAATAAAAACAAAGATGACAGGCGAGAACAAGGGCGATCTATGCACACATGCTATAAATATTGGCATAATCAGTATAATCTACAAAGCTGTATACATCATATATTTCAATGGCACAAACCGGCACATGTATAAAAATATACACCAACCGCACATCAAAGAATCACAATACAAAAAATGCAGAAAAAATATTTTTACAGCAAAATTCAAAAAATACAGGAAATATACAACACTCCTGAATACCAGAAGGACCACATATTACATTCTATAGAAAGGCATGTAGACCAAGATGGTCATTAAGTCTAGATGGGACCATGGTTCTCAAACGGTGTATCCACCGTGATTCACATCTAGCTGGAATATGGTCTATGATCATATAATGTAGGTTAGTCATACTGTGTCCAGCCAGTGCAAAATGTCTTGCAACTGGCTGATCACTAGTACCAGAGGCAAGCGCTGCCCGGATAGAAGCACGGTGTCCTGCCATTCTATCACGTAGATTTCTGTCAGATTTTCCCACGTAATGCAACCCACACGGGCATGATACTTTGTTACTTTTGGCTGGAGTGCTTGGCCACCGGGACAATATTATTGGTATCACCCTGCACAGGAGTGGGAGATACTTGGCCGCTGGCACCCGCATCTATTTGTGAAAACTCCAGGTCTACATCTGTTTGATGTGTTTGGACGGTGTCCACTGTTTTTAAAGGAGATGGCAAAGGGAGGCATCAGTGATGATAACGGGCAGTGGCGTAGCTCTGTTTGGGGCGCCCCCCCCCCCCCGCCGTTAATGGGGGGGCACCCCCCCTCTCTCCTCCCCCCCCCCCGGCTGCCCGTGCCCCCCCATGTCCCCTCCCCCCATTGCCGCAGTCTTACCTGTCCACCGCGCGTCCCGGCTCCCCTCCTGGCTTCAATTAATTCTATGCAGACGGACCACGATAAAATGGCCGCCCCCATACCGCAGACAGTTTCCGAGAACAGTCTGCTTTATGGGGCGGCCATTTTATCGTGGTCCGTCTCCATAGCATTGATTGAAGCCAGGAGGGGAGCCGGGACGCGCGGACACTGGACAGGTAAGCCTGCGGGGGATGGGGGGCGGGGGGATTACTATAGCACCGCAGCCCCCCCGGCGCCCCCATATGCACAGCGCCCCCCCCCGCGACCGCGGGGGCTGCGGTGCTATAGCTACGCCCCTGATAACGGGGTTTTTAGACCAGTCCTGTCCAAACTATGGCCCTCCAGCTGCTGTGAAACTACAAGTCCCATCATGCCTTGCCACAGGTTTGCTATCAGGGGATGCTAAAACTATGCAAGGCATGCTGGGATGTGTAGTTTCCCCAACAGCTGGAGGGCCACAGTTTGGAAATGCCTGAAGTAGACGGTCACCGAGTGTGCCCACTTCCTGCAGGGAAGGTGAATTACTCAGAATCATCAGCACACATTATATACATATTAAACTGGTGTCATATGTGCAGTCAACAGTCATCACATCGACATGAGAATGTTGGCATCGTTAGCATGTTGACAGTGACCATATCAGCATTCATCATGGCTGCCCGGCTGATACGCCGACATTATGAACTGCCGACAAAGCGTCCCTAGCGGGATACCAGTCTTCATGGGGGCAGTAGCGACTCCAACCATTTCACCCAGGTCCAGGCTGTCACTCCACGTGAGGATCACGCAGGTATCTGAGGTGAGTATTGTTCCCCTATACCTAACCTGAAATCCTAACCCTCACCCTTGTACCTAACTTCCTGTGACTGGAGATTAAGTACCAGCCAATCACCCTCAAGGATGTCAATGGCTCCTTGGTACATACTGGTCCAGCCACTACGGTTGACCCCACAGTCTACTGATAGCCACAGACAGGTACGCTGCTGTCCAAGCCTTATGTTCTACTGTGTAATGCCCAGTGATTCCTTGCAGCAGATGGGCTTGCGTTACAGCT
Organism: Crinia signifera; assembly: GCF_055691185.1. Classification (NCBI taxonomy): domain Eukaryota; kingdom Metazoa; phylum Chordata; class Amphibia; order Anura; family Myobatrachidae; genus Crinia; species Crinia signifera. The sequence continues at coordinate 165,319,854 of NC_139224.1, forward strand.
CGGCGTGTCATGTTTTCCTGTAGTCTTCAGTTATTTTACTAATAGTCTTGATCATTAGGACAATTATGGTGCTATAATTGCTCAGTATAATCACTCACATCTATTAGTTTTTACGTGACTAAGCATTTCCCAGGCTCCACCAGATGGTGCTTACGTTTAAGTAAACCAGGACTTATTCAATTAAAACATCTCCCAAAGTGCAGCATTGATATTCAGGAACTGTATTTAGTAACCAGTAATTACCTGATCTAATCAGGCTTCCTGATTACATGTCTTTCGTTAGTTAGCGGATCGACGTATATTTCATGACTCATGTACTCATCATTTCTGTTTTTTTATTTTTATTATTATTATTAATCATTTATTATTTATTTGTGTTATGGTTTTATATTCTTGATCAGCCAATATCAAATATATTATTCTAGAAGGAAAAGACGTCTGCTAGATTCTCAAGTTCGTTAACAGGTAACCGGCGGCATTGCTGAGGCACGAGGCACTGCTGTGCAAGTAGAGGAACACTGGTTTTCCTGTTAAAACTAATGTTTCCTTAGAGGGCCGTGGTTTGGTTCAGATAATCGCAACTCCCGCGAGGGCATGGGACACAGTATGTGGCTGATTCTGAGTCACAAGTTGCTGCCACTTTGTGCCTCTTTAGACCACGCCATTGAAGCTTGTACCTTTTATGGTAGCTGCTTGGCAGGTGCGCATGGCCCCCAATTTAAACGATTAAACATCCATATAATAAGCCGCTTTGGTGACGTGCCTCGTGACACTTCATGACCATCTGTTTAACTCGTGCGCCATAAGGGGGGCTCTGCATTTTCGTAAATCACCTTGAGTTTGTCAGATCAAGATGAGTCTACATAATATCCCCCCCCCCCCCCCCGGTGCCGGCAGACCCTCCGCTCCAGCGAGTGGGGAGTGCGGGCAGATCCGCTGCTTGAGGGGGGGGCAGTTCCGGGTGGGGGTGGGCATACTTGCTGCTCCAGCGAGCGGGTGGTGGTGGTGCGGGTAGGCCGGCTGTCAGGGGGGGTTGGTGCGGGCAGACCAGGAGCTGCTCTGGGGGTGGGGGGTGCGGGCAGAGGGGGGGGTTGGGTGCGGACAGACCCACTCGGGGGGGGGGCAGACCCTGCAGGGGTAGTGGTGTGTATAACGCTGGTCTATCCCTAGGTGGGGCGGGTTTGTATATAACGCTGGGCGGGGGGGGGTTCTAAACCCCGCCCAGCGTTATACACACAGGGGATGAGTGACAGATCTGGCTAAATATATAAGAGATAGCTATAGTTCGATAAACACTTTGATTTTTTTTCTTTCGTTCTGCAATAACCGGACCAAGGGGTAAATTTACTAAAGGAAGGTTCTAAAAATAGAAAAAAAGGTGCTGTTTCCCATAGCAACCAAGGAGGTTAGAGGATATTAAAAATATTTTGCATACTCTGCAGACTGGGAAGCTTGCGTTCTGTCCCCAATATGTTATGCGCGTGTTACCTTTTCTGTATTACTATTTTTTCTCTGCAATCGGACATTCGATCACCTTGTTAGATTATCATTCCATTTATTTGTCACCAGAAGTGCTCCCAACGTCCGGCTGCGTCTGGGGACGGCCCAATTACCGCGCTGGCTTCCTGCGCTGCCCCACTCGCTTCTCCCTAAGTGCATTCTGCTATTAGCCAGTTCGGCGACGTAGATATCTATGTTCCAAATACAACTACTAACAGCTTATTGATGTCCTCTGAGCTGCAAGAGCAAGGAAAGGTCTCCATGTTTGTTGGTTTATAAAAAGCCCGATGTTGAGCGCTGCCGCTCCGCAATGGTTTTACTGTACCCGCTGCCACCTGCTGTGCGAGGTAACCGGACTGAGTCTGGGGTTTTACCACTTATCATCATGTAGTCTGTAGTAGAGGGAGGTAACTTTCTGTTATTTATTGACTTGTCTGGTTAATACGTTCTATGTGCTTCATTGGCTGTCATCTTACGTTTCCTAACCCCTTATTTCATTCCTACCCCCCCAGAGCGTTTCCCCCGTACCTGGAGGTCCCCCGCCTCCGATGAAGCTGCCTCCTCCGTACAAAGACTCCGCTAACTCTGTGACCTTGGACTTTGATCCAGAGAGTGAGGACAGTGATGGTAGGAACAAGTTATATCTTACCCTTTTTGTTTTGTTCTTTTTACGCACCTTTAGTTTTTACAACTGTACATTTAACTATCTGTAAAGCGATCATATCATAATTTATGGTGCATAAATGTCCTCTTAATGGCTTCATTCGACAGTTTTCAATTTGGTACGTTTGTATTGGTGGGGAGAAACAAAGGCCAATAAATTTACGTATCAAATATACTAATAACGATTATTATAATAATTTATTTAAAAAATAGGAAAAGTGAACTTCTGGGCTACTATAGTAGTTTTCACTCTCTATAAGGCAGGCATGTCCAAACTATGGCCCCTCCAGCTGTTGTGAAACTACAAGTTCCAGCATGCCTTGCCACAAATGTGCTATTAAGAAATGCTAAACCTCTGGCAATGCATGCTGGGATGTGTAGTTTCACAACATCTGGAGGGCCACAGTGTCTGCTATAAGGAATTGCAGGTTATTGTGTAGCCAGTGTCATGAAGAGGTTACACTGTAGCAGTAGCAAAAAAAAAAAACATTATGTAGAAAAATGAACAAAATGTAATACTTTAGAGAATTATTCAAACATGTTATAAACAGGGGCGTGAAATTGTGTTCTGATGGATTTTTTGCATATGGAAAGTCTTCTGCATATACAGTGGGTGCAGGGGCCGAATGAGAGATGATTATTCATTGTAAAGATGAAATCCGTAAGAGAACTGACAGATGTTACTGTTATTTAGCAACTCACGAGTCATAGTAACTAACTTTGTGTATGAGACATTTATACTATTATAATATTGGGGATGCGGTTAGAATTTCGGCATTTGGATGCTGGCATTCGATTTACCGATGCCGGAATCACGACACTTGTCAGAAGACCACCACCAAAATTCTGACATCACTAACCACGCTGGGAAGGGGTGGGGGTGGTTGTTAGGCTGCAGGTGGGGGAGGGTTAGGTAGGGGGGACGTTAGGGAGGGTCAGTCACTAAGTGGGTACGGTTGATGGGTAAAATACCCAAGGGTGCCTGTACACTGCTTATAAAACTGTCAGTGGCCACAAATAAAGACCACATTATATTATACATATCTCCTGACCCGATCCCATTCTCTTTGGTACAATCTAGAATCACTTTTCTGTTTTCTATGGACTGACAGAAGCTTCTCTGTGTAAGGAGAAATGAACGGAAAAGTTCTTTGATGTCTGACTCCTGTATATATTTATACAGTATACAATCAGAATCCGCTTTATTGGCCAGGTATACTTGCGTATACTAGGAATGTGTTTTCGGTTTGCTGTGCAGCAGCCGGGTGGGTAACAAGTAAACAGCATACAGTATAAACAATATAAACAGGTGGGGGAACATGTACAGTCATATAGAAGGTTATTCCGAGGGGACACCGTGTTATGTGCAAAGGGTTACGGCGCGACTAGACAGTGAGGTGTTCATGGGTTCACGTGTCAACAGGTGAACCGCTTGAGGGAAGAAACTTTTTAGGCTTCTGGTGGACCTGGTGGGAATAGCCCTGTAGCTTCTGCCTGATGGCAGCAGGTTTAACAAGCCATGGCCAGGATGTAGTTGGTCCTTGACTATCTTCATTGCCCGCTTTTTTGCTCTGGACAGGTACAGCCTAGGTCCTGGACAGAGGGAAGATCTGTCCCGGTTATCTTCTCCCTAGGTTCTGACTAACTTTTGGAGTCTGCATTTGTCTCTCTCCCTGGTGGATCCGTACCAGACCAGTATTGAGGAGCACAGTACAGACTCCACAATCGCAGAGTAGAAGAGGAGCAGAAGCTTCTGTGGGATGTTGAACTTCCTCAGTTGCCTAAGGAAGAATATCCTCTGCTGCGCTTTTCCAACAACAGTATCAGTGTTGGGCCCCATTTAATGTCCCGGGAGATTGTGGTTCCTAGGAACTTGAAGGAGTCCACTAGCGACACCACACTGTCCGCAATTGTTAGCGGAGGAACGCCAGCGGCCTTCTTCCCAAAGTCCACTACCATCTCGATGGTTTTGAGTGGGTTGAGCTGTAGGTGGTTGCTGCTGCACCACCGGGCCAATCGGTCCACTTCTTGTCTGTAGGCCGATTTGTCCCTGTCAACGGCGAATTTGATTATCTTTACTGATTGCGCCTCTGAGGTGCAGTCGTTGGTGTACAGGGGGTGAGCGTACACAGCCCTGGCGGGCTCCTGTGCTGATGGACCGCACTTGGGAGGTGAATTCCCCCGCTTTCACAACTTGTTTTCTATCAGTCAGAAAGTCCACAATCCAAGAACACGTAGCTTCAGGGACTCCTAGGCGGAGTAGTTTGGGGTGGAGGATGTTGGGAATGATTGTGTTGAAAGCCGAGCTGCAGTCGACAAACAGGGACCCTTTCATAGGTACCATACAAACCCGGTCTATCGTATTAAGAGGCATAGTCAATCGTTTCCATATCCTGCTTTTGAAATGCCCCTTCCTGAGATTTCAGATCTCTATTGCAAAATGTCACATCTGTTTTTGGCTATTGCCGAGAGTTTTTCGATTGTATGGCTTTTATTATATATTTTATACGTCTAATAATGTGTACGAAAGTGTACCTATTTGAATACTTTTGATATTTTTAATAAGTAGCTGAAATGTTATGCACTCACCCGAATACGTTGCAGAAATAATTTTTCATGTTATGTATTTTTCCTGTCAATACATTTATATATATATATATATATATATATATATATATATATATATATATATATATATAAAGTTAGGCTCTAAGTGGGGTTTAGGGTTAGGCTACAGGGGGTTGTTAGAGTTAGGCACTAAGGGCCCCATTTATCAAGTAATTTTTGCAGCTAAATCCCTGAAAACACCCGTTTTCGGGGGTTGGCCGCAAATAGTAAGTATCCCCTGAATGTATTAAAGGGGACCGCAGCAGGAATCTCCGATCCCTGCTGCGATCCCCCAAGCAGCACCGCAGGCCGCATCCCCCATAGCTTTCTATGGGGGATGCGAAGCTGCCCGATGTATCAACATCGGACAGCTCAGCTTTGCAACCCTGGGCTATCGCCATTCTGATATGGCGATAGCCCATTGTAGCCTATGGCTACACATCGCACTGCCCGAGCGGCCGTGCGGTCATGCGGGGTCGAGCCCCCCCCCCCCCCCTTTGGCTTCCGGGTCAGCGTTTCGCAGGGACCTGTCCCTGCACTGTCATAATATCGTAATATTCCGCCCAGATCGCATTGTAAATGCAGTCAATGATAAATGGGCCCCTAAGGGTGTACGGTTAAGGCTAGGCTGCAGCAGGTTAGGGTTAGGCACTAAGGGGGATAGGGTTAGTCTGTGTGTCGGGGGGGGGGGGGGGGAGAATGTGTGTGCATCAGCTGTCGTGACAATCTGCTTCCCAAGTGCCACCACCCAGATACCATCCTTTACCTGAAAGTCCACATATGCGATACAGCTGTCCATTCACATCTATTGCTTGTGTATTGCTGCAGTCATTACTAGTTTCTGATGTGTTTTGGGAGGAACACATGGTCCTTAAATCCTCCTTATTAATCAAATATGGTCTACAAAATGTTTTTTTTTTTTTAATAACCGACAGAAAAAACAGAACAGCTTTTGTATTTGTACCGTATTTGGCCACTAGGTGGCAGTGTAACGCTGGTCTATGCAAACTGCATAAACTACTGTAGTACAAATTCTCCTATTATAGGGAATTGGTGTATACAGAACCACATTGTGCTTACAACAGTTCAGTGGTGCATTTATAATGGCGTTGTCCGTGAAAACCTTTTTTTTTTTTTTTTTTTTTTTAAACTGCTGTAAAATTTCATTTTATGCTGTGCCAAAGGCCCAAGCTTGTAATTTGTTAAAACCTCCACCATAATGTTAGAATGTGTTTGCATTGATAATCAATGACAGCAATTAAATCAGGTGTGGTGGTAAAACACACGGCTCCTGACTTGATAGCTTTTGTGTGTATGAATTCCACATCCAGAGATGTAGCACCTATGATGCATTTATTGATTGTGTGTTTTACTATTTTGTGTGCGTTGTGTGTGTGTTGTGTGTGTGTTGTACTGTGTGTGGTGTGTTCTGTATTTGTGTGTGTACATATGGAGCGCCTCTCATCCAGCGCTGGGAATCGCCAGATTCCCTTAGCTGGCGATCGCGCGCGAAGAGGTGCTGCATCTGACGGGGAAGTGCGAGCGCCTCACAAGCACACACGTTCCCGTCAACACGGCGGCAGGGAGTCGGGGAAGCTGGGGGCAGCTGCTGGGGCATCAGAGGAGCTGCAGCAGGCGGTGGAGGGTTCAGTCGGAACAGCGCGCCCCCTTCCGGTGGCTGGCGGTTGGCAATTCGATAGCTAGGAGTAGCTCCAATGGGAGCAGGTCCATCTGGATGTGTTGGTTGTGTGTATCTGTCCAATGTGTAAGTGTGTGAGGTGCGCTACGTATATATATGTGTGTGTAGTGTTCTGTGGGGGTTATTCAAGTTCATTCGGTCAATGTTGCGCGACTGCGCAGGTGCGTTTCTGCGCATGTGCAGATGTAGAGTGAGTGCGCCTACGGCAAACTTTCGGTTTGCCGGGTGCACGTACCCATGATGGGGGGTCGGAGAAGCGTGGGGGGCGCCGGGCTGCCCCATTACCATTTTGGGAACGCCCAGCGTTCATGGTAATGAGGCGGTGACGCGGGAGCGGGGGGGCTGCCCATATCCGTGCCAGCGTGCACGCATATGTAAGTAACTTAAAAGTCACTTTTCTATGCGTGTACTTTCCACAGCTTTTGACGGTCGCTGACCATCGATTGATGTGGGCGGTTACCCGCACTGCGAGGGGGGTGGGTGGGCGTTCATTCGCCAGGATGGGTTTGGTGGATTTGCAAGGCCGGCGAATTCGCAGCCTAGCGAATCAACCAGAATAACCCCCTGCGTGTATCTGTGCAATGTTTAAGTGTGTGTGTTCTGTGTGTTGTACAGTTTTTGTGTGTGTGTGTGTTGTAGTGTATGTGGATGTGTGTTGTACTGCATGTGGTGTGTTATGTATGTGTGTGTATCTGGCCAATGTGTAAGTGTGTGAGTTGCGCTACATATATATGTGTGTGTGTATCTGTCTAATGTGTGTGTGTGCGGTGCGCTACGTATATATATATATATGTGTGTGTGTGTATCTGTCTAATGTGTGTGTGTGTGTGTGTGTATGTGTTTGAGGTGCGCTACGTATATATGTGTGTGTGTATCTGTCTAATGTGTGTGTGTGTGTGTGTGTGTGCGGTGCGCTACGTATATATATATATGTGTGTGTGTGTGTATCTGTCTAATGTGTGTGTGTGTGTGTTTGAGGTGCGCTACGTATATATGTGTGTGTGTATCTGTCTAATGTGTGTGTGTGCGGTGCGCTACGTATATATATATGTGTGTGTGTGTATCTGTCTAATGTGTGTGTGTGTGTGTTTGAGGTGCGCTACGTATATATGTGTGTGTGTATCTGTCTAATGTGTGTGTGTGCGGTGCGCTACGTATATATATATATGTGTGTGTGTGTGTGTGTGTGTTTGAGGTGCGCTACGTATATATGTGTGTGTATCTGTCTAATGTGTGTGTGTGCGGTGCGCTACGTGTATATATATATGTGTGTGTGTGTATCTGTCTAATGTGTGTGTGTGTTTGAGGTGCGCTACGTATATATGTGTGTGTTTATATCTGTTCAATGAGTAAGTGTGTGCGGTGCGCTACGTATATATATATATATGTGTGTGTGTGTGTGTGTATCTGTCTAATGTGTGTGTGTGTGTGTGTGTTTGAGGTGCGCTACGTATATATGTGTGTGTGTATCTGTCTAATGTGTGTGTGTGCGGTGCGCTACGTATATATATCAGATTCTTACCTGATAATATGTTTTCCTCTACTCCACCATGGCAGCCATTACATATGGGTTTTTCCCTGATTGGGTAGCTTTGGAAAGGAAAAAAAGACTCCTCCTGTATAAAAGGCTCCTCCTCCTTCCTGCTTGTGTCTTTGTTCCTAGCTCTCAAACACAAACAGTTAATTGCACAAAAATACAGGGTAGGGAACTATGCTGCCATGGAAATTTTTTTTTTTTTTTTTTTTTATATCACTGCAGACAATACCTTACGTCCAAACTTTGCGTCTGCTGACGCCATCACATCTAGCCTATAATATCTGGCAAAGGTGTGCACCGAAGCCCATCCCGCGGCTTTACATAGCTCTAATATGGATGCTTCGCCCTTTTCTGCCCATGAAGCTGCCATTGCTCGGGTTGAATGCGCCTTCAACCCTTTGGGCGGCTCTTCTCCCATTGCTTTATAAGCTTCCAGGATACAACACCGAATCCATCGGGCAATCGTCATTTTTGACGCTTTCTGTCCTTTGTTCTTACCCTCTGTAAGTACAAATAGGTTCTTATCCTTTCTGATTTCTCCCGTTCTTTGTTTATATATAGTCAGGGCCCTAACTACATCAAGCTTGTTCAATCGGACTTCCTTATCATTTTTGGGATTCCCGCAGAACGACGGGAGTACAATCTCCTGATTCACATGAAAGTTCGATACTACTTTGGGTAAGAACTGCGGATTTGTCCGTAATACTATTTTATCTTCAAACTCATTCATGAAGGGCTCCTCTGACCACAACGCCTGTATTTCCGATACTCTTCGGGCCGATGTTATAGCCACAAGGAATGCCACTTTCCAAGTAAGCATTTTAAGCGAGACTTCTTGTAACGGCTCAAAAGGTTCTTTAGTGAGCGCATTGAGCACTAAATTCAAGTCCCATGGTGCTAACGGCTGATGAAACCTTGGCCTTATCTTTTTCGCTGCTTGAAAAAACCTCTGGATATATCTATCCTCTGCTATATTTTTATCTAGCATAGCTGCCAGTGCTGACACCTGCACCTTCAGAGTGCTAACTGCCAGTCTTCTATCTAGGCCTTCTTGCAGGAAGTCTAATATTACTGGAATCTGCTCTGGGCTTCTGTTTTTCTCCCTGCACCATGATGTGTACTTTAACCAAGTCTTGTAATACACTTTCGATGTGTTCTGCTTCCTTGCTTTAAGTAAGGTCTCCACCACCTGACTAGAGAACCCCTTCTTTAGCAGTGTCCTGGTCTCAACAACCACGCCCTCAGATTCCAGGCTGACGGTTGAGGTTGCTGCACTCTGCCCTGTACCAGCAGATCCGTCCTCCTTGGGAGCTGCATCGGTCCCTCTATTGTCATACGGAGTAGTTGGGGAAACCACGGCCTTCTGGGCCAACTTGGCAAGATTGCGATCACCGTCGCCTTCTCCCTTTGCACCTTTCTTAGGAACCGTGGGATTATTGGGAACGGTGGGAATGCATAGAGAAGTTGCTTTGGCCACGTTGCTGTTAGCGCGTCCCACTGCTCGGCCTGTGGGTCCTGGAACCTTGAAAAAGTACCTCTCTACTTTCCTGTTTTGCCTTGATGCCATGAGATCCACACACGGGTTGCCCCACTTTTTCACCAGCATTGCAAAGACTTCTCTGTTCAGTCCCCATTCTCCTGATACACACAGGGTCCTGCTTAGGCCGTCCGCCACTTGGTTGTCCTTGCCTGCCAAGTAAACTGCTTTTAAACTTTGTACTTGCACCTCTGCCCAGGCCAGCAGCCTCTCGGCCTCCTGCATCATGCCTAAGCTCCGTGTTCCTCCTTGCCTGTTTATGTATGACACAACTACTTGGTTGTCCGATCTGACTACCAGCTCCTTGTTCTTCACCCTTCTCTGAAAGACTCTGCATGCACACACTACTGCCCTCATCTCTTTGAGATTCGAGTGCATTTTCTTCTCGTCTGTTGACCAGACCCCTTGGGACGACTGACTCTCGCAGACCGCCCCCCATCCAGTTCCACTTGCGTCTGTCGTTATCACTACCTGATCGGGTAGATGGAACAGTCTTCCTGCCTGCAACCTGCTTCTGTCTGACCACCACCTCAGATCTTCTTTCGCCCTTTGTGTTAGCCGAATTCGCTGGGTCAGATCCTTGTTGTTGCCATTCCACTGCGTCAGATAGCACCTCTGCAATTTTCTCATATGGAACCTTGCCCACTGTAAGGTTTCCAACGCCGAGGCCATCAGTCCTAACACCTTCATACATGCTTCCGCAGTCGTCACTGATTTCCCTAATAAGGGTTTTATTGACTGGATCAACTTCTCCTGTCTTTCTGGCGTCAAGGTGACCCGGAGCGCCTGAGTGTCCAAGATCACTCCCAAGTACTTTATCTTTTTTGATGGTTCTAATTGACTTTTGCTTTTGTTTATCAACCAACCGTGCATTGTCAAAAACTGTAAGACTTCCTCGGTGTGTTTCCCTGCCAGTTCTCTTGTTTCTGCCATAATTAGCAAGTCGTCTAAGTACGGCAATATCACTATGCCCTTTTGTCTTAATTTTGCCACTAAAACCACTAGTATTTTGGTAAACGTCCTCGGCGACGTCGCTAGGCCAAACGGTAGTGCCCTGAATTGGTAGCTTATCCCCTGGATAGAAAACCTCAGGTACCTCTGATGGCTGACACAAATGGGCACATGAAGATACGCGTCTTTGAGGTCTATAGAAGTCATGTAAGCGTCCTTCTTGAGGTCTGGTAATATACCTCTTACCGACTCCATCTTGAACGTTCTTACTTCTACTAGCTGGTTCAATTTTCTTAGATCCAGTATCGTCCTGAATCCCCCCGACGGTTTTTGGACCACGAAAAACCGTGAATACCAGCCCTCTCCTATTTGTGATTGTGGTGTTTCCACCACCACCCTCTGCTGTACCATCTCTTTCAGGCTGGACAGTAAGGCTTCCTTCTCCACTGGATCCCTTGGTATTGGAGATTCTGTGAAGAATGACCCTGGACGTTCTTTGAACTCTACTTTGTAGCCTTGTCGTATAATCTCCAGTACCCATTGTCCGAAGTGGACACCTCCCAGGCGCTCAGAAATTCGAGCAGCCTGGCCCCAACCGCCTGGGGTTCGGCGTCATTGTGTATTTTGTTTTGCGGCGAATTTGCTGTCTCTGCCTCTTTGGGCCCGAAAATTCGCCCTTGACAGCCAGGTACCTCTTCTGTACCCTCTGCCCGGCCTATAGCTTCTCGCCTCTCTATACTCCTGACTCTGGAACTTGAAGTTTCTATTTCCAGGCGTTTTCCTACTTTGTTTTTCTTGAGGCAGCCACACAGATTTGCCCCCAGAAATTTTTGTAATGATCTGGTCTAGCTGGGTGCCAAACAGGTAGTCTCCTTGAAAAGGTAGAGTCAGTAGTTTATTCTTTGACTGTACATCAGCTGCCCATGGTTTGAGCCATAGCGCCCGCCTGGTCACTGCTGCTGCCGCACCCGCTCTAGCTGCCAGCCTCATTGCGTCAAGTGATGCTTCGCACATGAACTCAATTGCTAACTGTACATTTTGCACCGTTTTGAGCAGCTCCGACCTCTTTATGCCGTCCAGCATGTCTGCCTCCAACTGATTACACCACTCTCGCGTCACTCTAGACGTGATGGCCATGGCTGCTGCCGGTCTTAGTGCTGCTCCAGCAATCAGATGTTGCTTCCTCAGCCCCAGCTCCATTCGACGTTCCATTGGGTCTTTGAAATTATTCGCGTCCTCCAAAGGGAGGGTCGTCTTTTTCGAGAGTCTCGCAATTGCTGCGTCCACTTTCGGCAGCTCGTCCCACGCCGTAGTGAGATCTGCCTGGAATGGATACATCTTCCCCATTTTAGCCGGGACCACAGTCCTTTTATCCGGATGCTTCCATTCATCCAGAACTATATCTGTCAGTGGCTGAGACAATGGGAAAATTTTATTCCTCTTTTTCTTGTCTCTAAACAATAATTCTTGTAACTTAAGCTCCTCTGGGGCCTCTTCTATATTGAGTGCCTTGTTTATCAAGGCCAACAAATTTTCCACCATATCCACACTGAAGTCACTCTCAGTTTTATCCACTGTGTCCTCTATAGCCTCTGCTGTAGAGATTCCTGGTTCCTCCCCAGACTCTCCCTCACTCATGCGGGAGCGCCCCCTTTTTCCGGTTGCTTTCACCAGGTCTTCCTGGGTCACAAAAGTCCCGGTTAGGGCTGTTTTAATCATGTCCACCAATCCGGACATTTGTGACAATGGGATCCTTGGGACTTTACATGTCTCACATACACTGCCCACATGTTTATCTGGCAAGTTTTTGTCACACATCAGGCATTTGTCAACATGTTGTTTCTTGTGCCTGGCTTTTCCTGCTTTATCCTTACTGCTGTCTGACCTGCACAATACAAGCCCTTAGTTACAATCCATGTATACACTTTCACCTCCAGCTCTACTTTCATGGTGGCTTACCCCGACTTTTGCATGGCCTGTCTCTTCTCTTCCTCCGTTTCTAGGCACTCTAGTCTAAAAAGACATGATACCTCAGTGTCAAGCGGCAAATAAGGCATAACCACTCACATTGTGAGCCCACTTACCACCCAGTGGTAACTTTCCGTCTCCAACGCGATCTCTGCTTGCCGCCGCTTGCACACACAGCTGGGAGCTCCGTTGGTGACATAGTGTTCTAGCACTGCGGCTCATATACCCGCGCGCCAGCCCCCCTCCAATCCGAGCTGGCCGCGTCATCCAGCCGCACCTCGCGTGCACGTGCCCGGCCTTCCCGGGCGTGTGCTCTCACGCAGCTGACGCTGCAGCGCCCGTCGTCATCTTCCGGCGCCTCCCGCGCGCGCACGCCTTCTCACTCGCAGCTCCATGTTGCTGCGAGTGTCCCCGACGCCCGCCCGGCTTCACAACTGATGGACCCGGACAGATGACCGCTCCCATGGCCACCTAGGACGCCACCGCCTGTAGCCGCGCATACCTGAGGGCGGCATGCGGCCCGTGAGACTCAGGCACTCTTCAGGTACCCTTTCTCCCCTCAATAACCCCGAAGGGAATGAGGAGAGGTTTTTAGCCAAAACTTCGCAGGGCAAGCCACCGCCTTTCTGCTACCCATTCTTTTAGGGAAAGGAAAAAAAGACACAAGCAGGAAGGAGGAGGAGCCTTTTATACAGGAGGAGTCTTTTTTTCCTTTCCAAAGCTACCCAATCAGGGAAAAACCCATATGTAATGGCTGCCATGGTGGAGGTAGAGGAAATATATGTGTGTGTGTGTATCTGTCTAATGTGTGTGTGTGTGTGTGTGTGTGTGTTTGAGGTGCGCTACGTATATATGTGTGTGTGTATCTGTCTAATGTGTGTGTGTGTGCGGTGCGCTACGTATATATATATATGTGTGTGTGTGTATCTGTCTAATGTGTGTGTGTGTGTGTGTTTGAGGTGCGCTACGTATATATGTGTGTGTGTATCTGTCTAATGTGTGTGTGTGTGCGGTGCGCTACGTATATATATATGTGTGTGTGTGTATCTGTCTAATGTGTGTGTGTGTGTGTGTGTGTGTGTTTGAGGTGCGCTACGTATATATGTGTGTGTTTATATCTGTTCAATGAGTAAGTGTGTGCGGTGCGCTACGTATATATATATGTGTGTGTGTGTGTGTATCTGTCTAATGTGTGTGTGTGTGTGTTTGAGGTGCGCTACGTATATATGTGTGTGTGTATCTGTCTAATGTGTGTGTGTGTGTGTGTGCGGTGCGCTACGTATATATATATGTGTGTGTGTATCTGTCTAATGTGTGTGTGTGTGTGCGGTGCGCTACGTATATATATATATATGTATGTGTGTGTGTGTGTGTGTGTTTGAGGTGCGCTACGTATATATGTGTCTGTGTATATCTGTCTAATGTGTGTGTGTGCGGTGCGCTACGTATATATATATATATATGTGTGTGTGTGTATCTGTCTAATGTGTGTGTGCGGTGCGCTACGTATATATATATGTGTGTGTGTGTGTGTGTGTGTGTGTGTGTTTGAGGTGCGCTACGTATATATATGTGTGTGTGTATCTGTCTAATGTGTGTGTGTGTGCGGTGCGCTACGTATATATATATATGTGTGTGTGTGTGTGTATCTGTCTAATGTGTGTGTGTGTGTGTTTGAGGTGCGCTACGTATATATGTGTGTGTGTATCTGTCTAATGTGTGTGTGTGTGCGGTGCGCTACGTATATATATATATATGTGTGTGTGTGTATCTGTCTAATGTGTGTGTGTGTGTGTGTGTTTGAGGTGCGCTACGTATATATGTGTGTGTTTATATCTGTTCAATGAGTAAGTGTGTGCGGTGCACTACGTATATATATATATATATATATATATATATATATATATATATATATATATATATATATGTATATGTGTGTGTGGTGTATATCCCCAATTATTCCCAATTGGTTAAAGCCTCCACCATAATGTTAGAATGTGTTTGCATTCATACTCAATGACCGCAATGAAATCAGGTGTGGAGTTGTTCCTCATCTGTTTCTGTGCATATTGTAAAATGTGACTTAGTGTTTGCTGTGTGACACCATACACACCTTAGTTTAGGACAGGAAGTTTATCATATGACCACAAGATGGAGCTGCAGTCATTGTTAGCTTGTACAGGCTGCAGATTCCATGCACCTTTCTGAGCAATATCTTTTCTTGACTAGTTACTGTTAAAGCTTAGTGGTCCTCGCTATAGTGATAACCAATGTAGGAAACGTACTTTACAAAGAAGAATTTACAACCTACTTTTGGTGTTTGGGGTACAAGCAGCAGACCTGGAAACCATGTTCAGTCAATTCGGGTGTGGGTTGTTAGGTCGACACCAACTAGGCCGACATAGGTCTAGGTGGACATGGGTCTAGGTGGACAGGACATTAGGCCGACATGGGCACGGTCGAGACAGTCAAAAGGTGGACATGGGGTTTTTTTTACCCAAATGTCGACACCGTCGACATGGACACAGTTTGAAGTGCACCGCATCCCCTCGCATTGCTCGGGATGCTTCGGGCACAGTGCCTCGCTACACTCGGCACACTATTTTATTCTCCAACCACTCCCTAGTGGATGGTAGTGCATAAAATACTGCCTGTCGGCACATGTCGGCTCAAAAAACTGTGTAAAACCCCATGGTGACCTTTTGACTGTATACCTAAACCTATGTCGACCTTGCTTCCTGTCGACCTAGTGGTGTCAACCCAATGCTTGTCGACCTAATGACCGTATCTCGTCAATTCTTGGAGTACTGTAACTCAGGGTAAATGTACTAATGTATGGGGGCTTTTTATTTATTTTTGTAAAGTGTTTTCTTTATTTTAAATTTTTTTTAACGACACATCACATGACTAACAAATTGTACAGTAGCAGTTATCCAAAAGACTGTAAAACGTAAAAAATATAAGTTCCAAGTACAACATCGTGTTAGTGCAGGAGGCATGTGCAGTACGATCAGCAATCACACATTTTCTTCTACCCCCCCCCCCCCCCCCCCCCACAGACACACTCCCCCCAAGTGTATTTCTTCATGTTCGAATCCAATAAAATAATAAATAAATACACTACATACACTACACTACAAAAAGTTACAAGAATGGGTTCAAGGGGGGGGAGATGGGGAAACATTCATGTAAATATTTTTTCACAAAATACCGTGAAAGTAATTCCTCAACGGGAAAAAACTGAGCTGCACGTTTGTGTCACCTGTGCTCAAGCAGGGACATTAGGAACATTAATATAAAAAAAAAAAAATTCTCTCTTAAATCATTTAACTGTCATATAGAAATAACTAAAGACCAGAGCAGTAGATGCTTACATAACAGACCCGAATCGGTGCGCGCATTGTACCTCTTTACCAAAACTGCAGAGTTACGACCGGATGAGCACATATAGAAATGGCTGTCCCATTGCCCCCAAGCAAATCTACATGAACCATAAATCCGTATGTCACTGTCTGCTACCCTGCGAGTCGGTGTCCGGGACGCAGCTGTGCTGCCTGTGTGGGTCAGCTGCTGCTGCTGCTGCTGAGTCGGCACTTCCCCCTGCACACACGTACTTTTGTAGTCAGACAGATGTGATTCCGTGCTCCATGCCTCCGATCTGTGTAACCGATCGCATCCCACAGCAGGAGCACGTACCCCGGCTTGCCGCCGTGAGGGTAACGTTCTGGGGAATGAAATAGGCCCAAGGTCATCAGAGGAAATCCTGGCGTGTGTATCCCGGCTTCCTATTGAGTGGAATACGTCTCCGGGCATGCTGACTCGTTGAAGTGAATCTGCTTAAGCAATGGTACAAGGGGGAGTTCCAGGTAAGTCTGCTGTAGCATTAATCTGGTCAGTTTCCCCGCTGTTCTCACTTAAAGTGCTCTATATAATTCCCTAATGATCCAGCTGCCAGCGCTGTATCGGACAGTCGTTGTGTTGACTGTATCGGACGGTCGTCGTGTTGCTGTAGAGCCCTTCCAGCGTGGTGTGTGTCAGCTTGTCCCAGGGAATGCAGTTCTTGTGTATTGTTACGCTGTTTAGCATTTGTCCATCACCCGTTTCTTGCTGTGGACACATACAGTATGTTACAGAATGAGACATCTGTCCCCATGTAAAGCCCCATACACACTAAGCGATATTATACACAATATTCTGTATATCAACCAATCCAATCGCAGTAAATTCTATCCCCAAATCCATGCTGTGTTTGTTGTATATCCCTATCTGCATTTCCCTAATGATCCCGCACTGTAAATGGTTTATTGTTCCGGATGTGGCGAGGGAGAAGCAGAATGTCATTTTTATAAGACAGCAGAGTTTCGGTGAAACGTGACATTAAAATTGATTGTGTGCGGCGCTCTATCTTCATAACTATTCATAATGCAATCTGTAAGTGCCTCAGAGGGTTGCTGCACAGAACAAGCTGGCAGGGAGAGATGGAAATGTGGCATAAACAACGCAATCCCCAGTACTGTATGTGAGGGGACCCCCAAACTGACCTCCGCGAGTGCTTAAACTAACCAATCTTTACTAATATATGGAGATTTAGAATTCTTATACGGAGGTAAGTCGGACAAGTTAATAATGATTTACACCTGTGCGTACATACGATGGAATATTTTGAAACTGTATGCACGGTAACGATATCGTTAACAATAATATTATCACGCATATCGGCTAGTGTGTACGCACTATATCGTTAACGATGCGCACTCCCACAATGACCCCCCTGTCATTGGAACATGCCATCAAATCTGCCTGTATTGCCATCGACCGCATGTTCAGCAGGGGGGGGGGGAGTGATGTCGCTGAACGATATTGTTATGTGTGTTTCCGAATGCTGTTTCCGAATTACATCCAGTAACTGACACTTATAATGAGATTGTGATCTAGTTTATAAAGTTGCGCAGCAGCTATCCCCCCAAAAGTCACACAGACCCACTGTAATCTGCATTCGGTCCTTTGCACATGCGAGGGGTGGGTGTCGGTACCTCTATACTGTGATGGTGTTTGTAACTTTGTAATAGAGAGGAGCAGGGCTGGAGATATGGAGCAGTCCTTGGATCCTCCCCACACCCGTCCTGATTGGATGCTGTTATGAGGGACTGCCAGGACTGACGCCATTCGTTGATTAATGAGCACAAATAACAGACATGCTTTCCTTTTGGTGTTGTGTGATTGTAAGCCGGTAGTATTCCTTTGTCACAGTCACTAAGAATGTAGGACAGACTTCCTGAAATATATGGCAGCAAGTAGTGAGCAACTTATTATTCATTTCCCTAAATAACTTTGGCTTTAAATATGGAATTATGAAATGTATCCCACTGTCTGGTATGGTAGGTTACTTGGAGCAGAGCAGGCATGTTATTACTGGTATCGTCTGCTAATTATTTGTACCATAAGAAAGTTAGTAGAGCTAGAATATGTTTTGGTTGTTACATAGGGGGTTATTCATACCAGATCACATGGCTGATTATCGATCTGCGCATGCATACGTATTACCATACGCATGTGCAAGTCCATCATGCGAAAATATCCATCATCTTTTTTTTTTTTTTTTATCGCTGACCGTTTGCAAGGTGATTGACAGCGTTTGTAGGTGTCACCCGGCCATTTTATGTGAGTGTCAGGGAAAAATGCATGCCAGGTGTTTTCAGGGAGGGTCTGTGATGTCAGCTCCGCACAGACCGCACACACTGGGGATTCATTACATGGTGAGCGGCTGTTATCTGGGTGTGGGCCAGATTCTATAAGCTTCAAAAGAGATAAGTTTCACAGTGATAAACAGCCAGCCAATCAGCTCCTGCCTGTTATTTTTCAAACACAGTCTGTGACATGGCAGGTAGGAGCTGATTGGCTGGCTGTTTATCACTGTGAAACTTATCACTTTTAAAGCTTATAGAATCTGGCCCCTAGTCAGGTAATACGCAGGCGTGGCCAGGTGTGTGAGGGGAAGTCATGTGACATCAGCTCTGCCCCCGATCAGCCTGATTCTATCACAGCCGCTGAGTAAGTCCTGGGCTACACACAGACTGCACACACTGGGGAATCATTACATGGTGAGCGGCTGTTATCTGGGAGTGTCAGGGAATACGCAGGCGTGGCCAGGTGTGTGAGGGGGAGTCATGTGATGTCAGCTCCGCCCCCGATCAGCCTGATTCTATCACAGCCGCTGAGTAAGTCCTGGGCTACGCACAGACTGCGCACACTGGGGAATCATTACATGGTGAGCGGCTGTTATCTGGGAGTGTCAGGGATAATGCAGGCGTGGCCAGGTGTGTGAGGGGAAGTCATGTGACGTCAGCTCCGCCCCCGATCAGCCTGATTCTATCACAGCTGAGTAAGTCCTGGGCTACGCACAGACTGCACACACTGGGGAATCATTACATGGTGAGCGGCTGTTATCTGGGAGTGTCAGGGAATACGCAGGCGTCGCCCAGAGCCGGCCCTAGCCTAAATGATGCCCTAGGCAAGATTTTGGCTGGTGCCCCCTAGCACCGCCACTAGTTCCGCCTCTGACACTGCTCCCCTTTCCCAGCACCATCAACCCTCATCATAGCAGTCATCATTTTGGTGCTCCTACCTGCAATATTTTAAATAGAAACAGTGCACACATTTGGTGCGCAGCCCAAATAGGGGTGCGTTCTTGCTGGGAAGGGGCATGGCCACACAATTTTACCCCAAATTCAAATTATGCCACACAGTAGTGCAACTTTATTCACATTATATCATGTGAGAGTGTCCCTTATTCATGTTACATCACATTGTAGTACCACTTTACCTTATATACATTACTCATCAAATTATACCCTTAGAAATAAATCCTGAGAAAATATTGTATTTTAACCACCTCCATGGCCACACTGCAACCCAGCACAAAGCAGTGTGTGCTGGGCAGAGGAGAAGAGCTGCAGCTGCTGCTGTCACTTAAGGGGAGGGGGCCCAGGGCCCCCACTGGGCCCTCCCATCAGGCTTTGGCCTGGGTAATTTGTACCCCCTACCCCTTTCTCTCGGCACCCCTGATAATACCACACAGTAATGCCCCTTACACATGACACACATTATTTATGTCCTTATAACCGTAATGCCCCTTACACATTATGCCAACCTTTATTAATGCCCTTCATACACATGACACACATAATGCCCCTTACACATATGTTTCACATTATTAATGCCCTTATACACATGACACACAAAATGCTTGTTACACATATGTCGCACATTATTAATGCATTTATACATGACACACATAATGCCCCTTACACATATGCCGAACACTATTGCACAACCAACCCACCCGCAGACCGCACTCGCACAGCCGCTAATACTGTGACCTCTGCCTCTGCTTGGATTCAGATGTTTCCTCATACATCTTGCCTCAATAGGCCATGCAGCTCCTGGCCCTTCTGCTAACGTTGGGTGCCTTTTTTGCTGAAAATTCGTCTTATTTGCATTGTTATGACGAGCACACACAAGGAGCTTCCGATGATTAAAATGATATGCGGCATGCCTATATTTTGTGTGCGACTGTGGCTGTACCTGCATACGGAATGCTATGTTACAGTGATTTCCATGAATACACTATTTCATATGCAGATACAGCCTCACTCACACAGAATATAGGCATGCTGCATATCATTTTAATCAGCAGAAGCTGCTGATGCCCCTAGGAATTCCAAATGCCCTAGGCAAGTGCCTAGTGTGCCTATCCCTAAGGCCGGCCCTGGCGTCGCCAGGTGTGTGAGGTGAAGTCATGTGATGTCAGCTCCGCCCCCGATCAGCCTGATTCTATCGCAGCCACCGAGTAGGTCCTGGGCTACGCACACACTGGGGAATCATTACATGGTGAATGAGTTGTGTATGGATTTGCAGCTGGTATTTTCACATTCATTTTGCAGGTTTTATCTATTAGCATATGGGCTATTGGTGAGGGCTGGGATCGTTTGTTCTATAGCAAGTTGGTCAACATGGGACAAGGTCAACATGGGTTTAGGTAGACAGGTCAATAGGTCGACAAAAGCAATAAGTCGACAGTGTCTAGGTCGACAGTCAAAAGGTTGACATCGGGGTTTGCACTGGTTTTTTTTAGCCGAATTTCGACACAGTCGACGTGGACACAGTTTCCGATGCACTCGCAATGCTTCTGGCACGGTGCCTCGCTGCGCTCGTCACACTATTTTATTCTCACACCTAGTGGATGGTAGGACATGAAATACCACCTGTCGGCACATGTCGGCTCAAAAAACTGTGAAAAACTCCCATGTCGACCTTTTGACTGTCGACCTAATGCTTGTGTCGACCTTGAACCATGTCGACCTTGAACCATGTCGACCTAATGGTGTCGACCCAATGCTTGTCGACAACTTGCTGTAGACCCAATGACCGTATCCCATTGGTGAGACATTCTGGTATTTGTAGTGCTGCTGTTAATAATTACATCCATAAAGGCTGCTGGATTCTCCCTTTTCATTTACTATTCATTTCACAGCTGGAAGGTTAGAGTTTAATTATAGACTTGTTCTTTTCTTTACCACCATGAATCCCAGCGACTCTGATTGTTTGACCCCAGTGACTTGTGACTCGTCCAGAACATGTAGGGGCACTACATCTCCCAGCATGACCATCATCCACCCCAGACCCCCAAGCCCTTCCGGCGGGATAGCGTATTGATTTGTTTTCCTGTGTGTGGTACCTGGAGACGCTGGAATCACAGTTCACCTCCCAGCTTGGTAAATGTGAGTCGGAGAACTGATTAACTCCCTGCAGCGCGGAGGCTGAATCCTGCCGTGTATATTGCAGTAGGATAAAGTAGGATTTTCCTCCATCAGGTAATCAATAGAACGCTGCTTCTGTCTAATATTAACTCCGGGTAAAGGAAGTCGCAGATTACATGGAGGCTGGTGGGGAATAACAGCCAGGTTTTATTTATCCATGATGTCATGGAGACAGGAGAAGAAGCTGGTACCCCTACTCCATCTCCCCAAACCCCTCATCATCATTTGCTTGGTTCATTGATGTGATATTTGCTATGGCAGTGTGACACTTGCTGCCGGATGGCGAAGCGTTTTACTGCGGTTATTCAGCCTGTCCTCCATCATACAAAGCTCACAAAGCCTTATCTGCATTCTGTGCATTCATGGGGCAAATAAATCATGCCGGGAAATACAGAACACAGAGTTATTTCCCCACCTGGAGACTGCAGAATGAGAGAAAGCGGCTCTGCTATGCTCTGTATCATTTACACACAGAGAGGCTGCGCTGTGTTCTTACAGTGCGATTTATGCTCCATTAATTACTCTGTGTGAATAAGGGACTGGGGACATTCACCGCTCGTGCGATTCGCCTTTTGTAGCAACTTAACAGATAATTGCTGCTCTTGTGATCACCAGGCACAGAGATGTTGTGTACTGTGGTCTGGAGACATTTCTTTGTGGCCAGTACGTGGCAGTGCGGAAACGTGGGTGATTTACCATCATCCACCCCCAGACCCAAACCCTTCCTGGACTTTAGTGACACTGGCAGGGTGTGTTCTCCTAAATCAGCCCCTACTGGCTTTCTGCACAGGGTGCACTGTGAGAGCAAACCAGATATTCCTTGAGTTTACTCTGGGCAGGGCTGCCATTAGAAATTGTGGGGCCCTGGACTGACAAATTAGGCAGGGCCCTCCTTCCCTTTCTCTAACACCTGGAATGGCCTGGTGAGACCGGTGTCTGCAGTACTGGCCGAACCACTAAAGCATACCTCCCAACTTTGGAGGGATGTGAGGAGGGACAGTGCGTGCGTTGAAATTTTGGGGGTGTGGCCTAGCAAGAAGGGGGCATGGCCTATACTCGCGATGCTACCATGAGGTCACGTCCCGCTTTTGCCACTGTGGGAACATGCCCATCAGCTCCATGGGCTGCTGGCTATGCCCCCAGCCCCTCTGGCTGCCCATGCCCACAGCGTCACTTCACAGGTGACAGAGGGGGAACTCCCAACTGCCTCACCCCCGCTGCGGTGGTGCACCTCCTTGGCGGCGCATCTCCTCGGGAGCGCACAGTGCAGCCTGCAGAGTGCCGAGCCCCTCCGTGTCCTAGGCTCGGTGCTCTACAGGTTGCACTGTGTATTGTGCATGCCTGGCTGGGGGGCTGACTGGTGGGGGAGGCGGTGTGCAACCACGGGGGTGGGGTGGCACTGTGCCGCTGTTGCTGGGGGCAGTTACCCGGGCCCCTCAAGAGGCCGCGGCATGGGACAGCTGTACTCACAGCACCCCCCTGTCTGCGGCCCCGGTCCTGGGCCCCGTTTCTGCCTGGGACTGGACTCCCTGCAGTCCCTGACTCTGGGCATTGTAAAATATAGCTGCAGTGCTGTGTAATCCGTCTTCACTAAGTGCTTCGCTCTCCGACTGTCCTTTCTCCTCCCGGCTGAGAACCCAGTATTTCTGCCATTACTGATCTGATGTGATCATTAACCTTTCCTACTTTGTACAAGCTATTAGCGGCCAGTGCAGCAGTCCAGGAATACTGTTCTTGTATGGTAACTGGCTTGTGGTGTGCCCATACGGGCAGCGGTTACTGGTAATGGGGGTCAGCTACTCCTTTCTGTAGAACATGTTCTGCACAATCTTCTCAGTTACTGGGGCGCGCTGAAGCCAGCGACTGTGTCCCTGGACGCAGTTTCTCCGGCAACAACAGCTTAGGTGGGTTGGGATATCCGAGCAACCATATTCTCACAGGTCACGCCACTAGGGACAAGGGGCTGCTGGCCCTCTAACATTACTGGTAGGACCACTGAAGTCTGAACTCTACTGTATACAGAATCTGGTGATGGAATTCTGTATATATCCATAATGTAAGCTTTGGGCTGGCAATACAAGTTATCTGTAGTGTGTAATAAGGGGAACAGCCTGTATAGGCTGGGTATATGGGACCTCTGTAGTGGCCCAGTGCCCTCTCACCCTGCCCATTTCTTATCAGCCGTGTACGATCTCAGCAGATGATGTAAGACGGGGAAAGGGCTTTGTTCTAAAGATAAATGTGGTGTCATCACCTTGGACATGAACTTGTCATGTCTGCTCTACACAATAACACAAGTTCAACACGCATGACAGCAGGAGTGATGGCGTTGGTAATCGTACCAAGTAGATATATTGGGGAGGGGGGGGGGGTGATAGCAGTGATATGTGGTGGAATTATCTTTGGTCCGTTTGGGATTTTTTCCGTGGAGATCTTGCAAACCTTAAAATACAATGGCTCATATGTTGTGTGTGCACTTATCAACCTGTCATCCAGCGGAACATCAGTTACGGTGTGCACCATGCACGGTAATATATCCTAACAACATCTTCATTTATATCGCGCAGTGTGTACGCACTATATTGTTAACGATCGTTAGAGATATCCTCGTCTTTACGTGTCATGCTGTGGAATACACTCACGAATGGATAAGAACAGAACATTGGATGATTGCAAAGTGACCTCCGTGATCCCTGATCCTATAGAACAGATTTGGGAATCAGCGCCTGTTTTCTATACGCCGCCTGACATCGCACCCTAGCTGCAGTATAGCCAGACACTATGGCTCAAAACCACAGCTACAGCCTGCTCCTAGTACAGCAATACACTCATTACACTGCAGGATTGGTACAGCGCTGCCGCAGGGGGTATAATGTGACTCTCTCTTCAGTACCATGCTTGCTATACTGATGTATACACAGAAGCCGGCTCTGGTATAAACTCCCAATATAATCTGATTTCAGCACCATAGGAGGTATAAATCCTCCCCGCAGGGGGGGACTCTGCGGTTACTAACCTTACACACAAGCTTATTAAGGAGTCGGGACAGTTACCATCACCAATTACCTGTCAGACTATCATTTAGCACAAAGGGGATGATTTATACCTGAACCAAGTGTCTAACCTGGGACTAAAAGGTGCAGCCAATAAAGATTATTAACTATTAAATACTGAGGGGGAAATTTACTAAGCAAAATACGGTTGGAATTGGCGTATTCGTATTCAGTAGTTTTCGGGCACGTATTAGTATTTTTGTAATTTAGTGAAATAACGTTAGTATTTTGTATCATATGACCGTAACATCCTGTCTTATTTGTATTTTTACAAAAAATATGAATTATTACACATTTGAAAGAATACGCCTTGAATTTAACATTACTCCAATGTCATTTTGAAATTTACTATCAAGCCGTGTTTCAAAATACGAACTAGGCGTATTCTAGCACAAGTTGTAAAAAAAAATATTCCCAAAAAAATACGACTCCCTACGACATCGGAAAATAAGAATCTCAAAAATACGACAACTTTGTAAATGATGCTCCGGAATATGAATGTGTGAATGAAATCCTCCACCGATAATGGTCGTATACAAAATGCGGATACGACTGAGACATATTCGTATTCTTAGTAGATTTTGAGAGCTCTTCTATTACTAAACTGTTTAAGATTCCTCATGGGAACATCATATCCTTCTCGTAAGCCTTATTAGAAGACCTAAGTACAGTAATAGCGTTAGACCACCTGCTCCTCTTACAGATTATGGCCCTTATTCTAGTTGACTTGGATTGATGCGTATTTTCGGACGGCCACCGAGTGTTCTTAGCCCCGCCTACTGTACGGATCGCTCACGCCGTCCAAATGCGGTAAGACACAGAGCGAACGGACCGTGAGTGGATGTTTCATGTGGCCGTGCGGTCAGACCGCTCTGAGTGCTCCAGACCACTTGGACATATCTCAGTGTGAACGCAGGGATATGGGCGGGCAGCTGACATCACATAACCAGACAGACAGACCGACCGAAGAATTTTTATATATAAGATGTCTGTTAGGAAGTATAGAATGTAAGCTCCAGTGGGGCAGGGACTGCTGTGAATTGATCAGTACTCGATGTGCGCAAACTGTGCATGTGCCTGAGGCTGGAGTGTGCATCTCAGCAGCCACACTGTGCCTGAGGCTGGAGTGTGCATCTCAGCAGCCACACTGTGCCTGAGGCTGGAGTGTGCATCTCAGCAGCCACACTGTGCCTGGGGCTAGAGGGTGCATCTCAGCAGCCACACTGTGCCTGGGGCTGGAGGGTGCATCTCAGCAGCCACACTGGGGCTGGAGGGTGCATCTCAGCAGCCACACTGGGGCTGGAGGGTGCATCTCAGCAGCCACACTGTGCCTGGGGCTGGAGGGTGCATCTCAGCAGCCACACTGTGCCTGGGGCTGGAGTGTGCATCTCAGCAGCCACACTGTGCCTGGGGCTGGAGTGTGCATCTCAGCAGCCACACTGTGCCTGGGGCTGGAGTGTGCATCTCAGCAGCCACACTGGGGCTGGAGTGTGCATCTCAGCGGCCACACTGGGGCTGGAGTGTGCATCTCAGCAGCCACACTGTGCCTGGGGCTGGAGTGTGCATCTCAGCAGCCACACTGTGCCTGAGGCTGGAGTGTGCATCTCAGCAGCCACACTGTGCCTGAGGCTGGAGTGTGCATCTCAGCAGCCACACTGTGCCTGAGGCTGGAGTGTGCATCTCAGCAGCCACACTGTGCCTGAGGCTGGAGTGTGCATCTCAGCAGCCACACTGTGCCTGAGGCTGGAGTGTGCATCTCAGCAGCCACATTGGGGCTGGAGTGTGCATCTCGGCAGTCACACTGTGCCTGGGGCTGGAGTGTGCATCTCGGCAGTCACACTGTGCCTGGGGCTGGAGTGTGCATCTCGGCAGTCACACTGTGCCTGAGGCTGGAGTGTGCATCTCAGCAGCCACACTGTGCCTGTGGCTGGATACCAGGCTATTCTGCTTAGCGTGGCAGCCAGCCTGGTCACGACTGGGCAGCATTGGACAATAGCTCATAGTATAAGGTTTTCCCTATTATTTATGCAGATTCGGGACCTTGTCAGTGGTAAGACAGATAAATTACACCCAGGATAGGGCTGGCGCCAATGTATGCTTTAATCACGTGATAAGGGCACTTAGCATGTGAGTTAGTCTCAAAGCTTCTGTGAATACAAATGACTGAGCCGGGTGATACTACAGCCTCTTCCTGACATCCATCTTCCCCTGATACAAGCTGTTCCCAGGCATTTGTTCTTTATGTATTAATACTTATACATAGTGCCATCATATTCTTTTGAATTTTACAGTTGGGAACAAACAGTTATGACACAAGACATTGGGGCAAATTTATTAAGCTTGGAGAAGAGATAAACTGGAGATAAAGCGGAGAAAAGGTAAAAGGAGATAAAGCACCAGCCAATCAGCTGTGTTTGAAAAAGACAGTTGGGAGTTGATTGGCTGGTGCTTTATCTCCTTTTACCTTTTCTCCGCTTTATCTCCAGTTTATCTCTTCTCCAAGCTTAATAAATCTGCCCCTTAGTGATAACAGAAAGAGACCAAGAGGTATAAGGGCCCTGCTCACAGACTTACAATCTATAGTTGGTACTGATGAGGCTGACCATACTATCAAGTTCTGTGACTACATGCCTGCAGTTCTCCTTTAGGTACTTGTGTAATATCACGGCGCTCATTACGTAGTTAGCATAGCGTCCCTGTCAGAATCAGCGTAGTGTTCCCACGGTCAGCGTATCGGTCAGATTCGTCGTAGTATTCCCGCGGCCAGCGTAGTCAGCGCCCCTGTCCGATTCGGCGTAGTGTTCCCGCGCCCAGCGTATAGTCAGCGTCCCTGTCAGATTCAGTGTAGTGTTCCCACGGCCAGCGTATAGTCAGCATCCCTGTCAGATTCAATGTAGTGTTCCCACGGCCAGTGTAGTCAGTCTGCATTACGCAATTACCGTAGTCAGTCAGAGGTGAAGGAGTCCGTGGCCTTTTTTCAGCAGCACCATTTGCTGCCACTGACACTGTGTTAATGGACACCCAATGCGCTTGAGTATGAAGGAGTGCATGTGCCGTACCCCAGCCTGAAACGTGGCGAGCGCACACGTTACGCATCCTCCTGACCTGTTCATACCCCCACTATCCACATCGGCATAGAGTTTATTTTCTAAAGTGTGGCGAGCACACCGAGCACGAATCGTGGCGAGGGGACGCGGAATACATGTAAAGTAATCCGCGTCGCCTCGTGGGGCTCGGCGGCTCGCTGCGCTCACCACACTTTATAAAATCAACTACACACCGACGTGGATAGTGTGGGTATGAACAGGTCGGGAGACGCCTAACGCGTCCTCTCGCTGCGCTCGCCAAGCTTCGGCCTGGCGTGGATAGTGGGGTTTTGAAATGAAGGCATTTGCCAAATTAATCCGAAACCGATGGACAATAAGTGAAAAGCGGTATCCTTTCTTAGTACTAAGTACTTAAACACACCTAAATACACCAGGTATAATTTCCTGTAAACCCTTCTGCTTATTGGGAATAAGTACACGACACTTGGTATAAATTCGCACGCCGATCCTCAGTACTAAAGTACACGACACTTGGTATAAATTTGCATGCCGCGGGGAACGGCATGCATCATTTTTTTTAAATGACCAGTGTCTGTATAACTCGAAAATATATAAAAACTTTGCATTGTGTCCAATGTAATTAATATTATTTCTTACAGTTTCTTATTTTTGGGAGTTTGGCTGCTTCGGGACCTTGAATCTTATTTTAGTGTAAGGTTTCTTTATGGATATGGTGACATTGTTACTATTGAAGAAACAATTGGTTGCGTCCAACGCCGCCGCTCTCTGACATTGCCACGAATTGCAGTACCACTGTACCTTAGAGCATTTTGCATCATAAAGATTCAATATAAATTCAAATAACAAAAGAATTTGGGTGCTTAATAGACATTTAATAGGATTAAAGATTAAAGCGGAAATCATTTACACTGCAAAATCAAACTGGTTTTGCAGTGTAAATGATTGCCGCTTTAAAAAAACCTGGATATTTCTCTCTCACTTTTCTGAATTTCTCATCCTATTAAATTTCACCCATAATTTCATTATTGTGTTCTTTTCCCCCTCCTTTATGTTTCCTCAGAGATAATAAGGGAGCGATATGCTGACCTTCCGGGAGAACTACAAATTGTTGAGCTGGAGAAGGACACGAATGGTCTCGGCCTGAGTTTGGCTGGTAACAAGGACAGGTCTTTGATGAGTATCTACGTGGTGGCCATTAATCCAGAAGGACCTGCAGGCAGAGATGGTAGAATACAAGTTGGCGATGAGCTGTTGGAGGTACCTGTTACTTTCTACCATTACACTCCTACTGCTGGGAGCAGGAGTGCGGTCTTGTTGCTAAGCAATGTATCAGCATTGTTCTTAAATGTAGCCACCAATAGAACGCTCTTTCTTTCCTGAATAAAATGTCCTTCTATCCTTGCGTTGCCCATGTGGGTAAAAAGTTCTTCTAAGTTAAATTATGTTTAAAATACCAACGCTGTGATATTTGTCCTGGTCCCAAGCGTACCATACACCTAGTGTTCATTTTAGCACCCTCCATCCTTTTCAAAACATGTACATTTCCTCTGCCCTACCTGTGATGGCACTGTGGAGCTTCTACCACAGGCTGATCTGTATTTCAGCAGCGAGATACAGACCAATCTGTGCTAGGAGCACCACAGCAGAGAGTTAAAACCCCATGCAGGAAAGAGAAACTGCACAGGTTTAGAAATTTGCAGCATGTTCGACTGAATAATATACCCTTTAGTCCAGGGATGGGGAACCTTTGGCCCTCCAGCTGTTGTTGAACTACACATCCCAGCATGCCCTGCAACAGTTTTAGATTGGCCAAATAGCAAATCTGTAGCAGGTGTTAAACTATTAAAAAACATTACAAAATATCCCTTTAAAGCCACACTAACAGTTTTACCATCAATTTTTACCCATTTTAAGATGATGCCTCTTTACAAAATACTCCACTGCATTTCCCGATGCCTGGAAGATGTAACAAATGATCTCTTCCCGCTGCTGTTCTGCTTTCATATATTGACCTGTTATCTGGTATCCAGCGTTACAGTATGACATATACATGTGTCCCTTATCGAGGTTCAATACATTCATTCATCCTGATGAGAACATCAACCGCCAGAAGCACCAAGGGTCATCCCGACGTGATCTTCCCAGATAACTTCAGCTCCTCTCCGTGTTTCATAACTAAATCTGAGATTTCTGGTACCTGCACATTAAGCTGAAAACCTCTAAAGCCATTTTTATCTTCTCCCCACTGTGATTTCTCCGCACGCCATATATCAGGGGCGGCTTGTCGGCGTAAACGAGTTTTTAAATTGCTCCATTTTATAGACTGCTGCTGACTTACATTTGGGAGCGTTGCAAAATGATATTCTGTAATTGCATAAATTCTCCGCATCGTAGCGAGTTGCATTCTGTATATTCTAAGGCGGTAATTAGGCGCGAGGAGCGTAATCCTCCGAGCAGATCTCAGCCATGGAGGAAAACTCTACAGGTTTCTTTTAAACGTTTACATCTTTCCTTTGATGCATCAATCCCTGATTGTCGCTTTCCTGAATTGACTTTTGCAGCCGTCAGATTTAGGCCTGAGATTGGGATATGCATATAATGGTGTTTTGCGACAGAATGAAATAAAGGTCAGATAGTGGCAGAGATTGAGAATAGAGACAGACTGATAAATCCAGCTACAGAATAGCTTCCTACAGTATATGTAGCTCTTGATAGTGTTAATAGACACAGTGCCTGTGTCTGGTGATGGGAATATAGGAACCACACTCTCCTTGGTCTTAAGAAACCCACTGTGCCTGGTGTGAGAAGAATAAACTCACCCTCCCAGTCCCTGGCCCCGCGGGACACCATGCCATTCCGTAATTCACCACAATACTGTATATACGCTAGTGCACATTCTAGCACCCTACACCTATTAAAACTGTCCCGGTCTGATATGTGCTCCTCCGTATCACTGCCAGGATGTCGTTACTTCTCTTCTCTGTCCGATACGTGCTCCTCCGTATCACTGCCAGGATGCCGTTACTTCTCTTCTCTGTCCCATATGCGCTCCTCCGTATCACTGCCAGGATGCCGTTACTTCTCTTCTCTGTCCCATATGCGCTCCTCCGTATCACTGCCAGGATGCCGTTACTTCTCTTCTCTGTCTGATATGTGCTCCTCCATATCACTGCCAGGATTCCGTTACTTCTCTTCTCTGTCTGATATGTGCTCCTCCATATCACTGCCAGGATTCCGTTACTTCTCTTCTCTGTCCCATATGCGCTCCTCCGTATCACTGCCAGGATTCCGTTACTTCTCTGTCCCATATGCGCTCCTCCGTATCACTGCCAGGATGCCGTTACTGCTCTTCTCTGTCCGATACGGGCTCCTCCGTATCACTGCCAGGATGCCGTTACTGCTCTTCTCTGTCCGATACGGGCTCCTCCGTATCACTGCCAGGATGCCGTTACTTCTCTTCTCTGTCTGATATGCGCTCCTCCGTATCACTGCCAGGATGCCGTTACTGCTCTTCTCTGTCCGATACGGGCTCCTCCGTATCACTGCCAGGATGCCGTTACTTCTCTGTCCCATATGCGCTCCTCCGTATCACTGCCAGGATGCCGTTACTGCTCTTCTCTGTCCGATACGGGCTCCTCCGTATCACTGCCAGGATGCCGTTACTTCTCTTCTCTGTCTGATATGCGCTCCTCCATATCACTGCCAGGATGCCGTTACTTCTCTTCTCTGTCCCATATGCACTCCTCCGTATCACTGCCAGGATGCCGTTACTGCTCTTCTCTGTCCGATACGGGCTCCTCCGTATCACTGCCAGGATGCCGTTACTTCTCTTCTCTGTCCCATATGCGCTCCTCCGTATCACTGCCAGGATGCCGTTACTTCTCTTCTCTATCCGATACGTGCTCCTCCGTATCACTGCCAGGATGCCGTTACTTCCCTTCTCTATCCGATACGTGCGCCTCCGTATCACTGCCAGGATGCTGGTACTTCTATTCTCTATCTGATACGTGCTCCTCCATATCACTGCCAGGATGCCGTTACTGGTCTTCTCTGTCTGATACACGCTCCTCCATATCCTGCCGTTACTGGTCTGCTCTGTCTGATACGCGCTCCTCCGTATCACTGCCAGGATGCCGTTACTGGTCTCCTCTGTCTGATTCGCGCTCCTCCGTATCACTGCCAGGATGCCGTTACTTCTCTTCTCTATCCGATACGTGCTCCTCCGTATCACTGCCAGGATGCCGTTACTGGTCTTCTCTATCCGATACGTGCTCCTCCGTGTCACAGCCAGGATGCCGTTACTTCTCTTCTCTATCCGATACGTGCTCCTCCGTATCACTGCCAGGATGCCGTTACTTGTATACTCTGTCCGATACGTGCTCCTCCGTATCACAGCCAGGATGCAGTTACTTGTATACTCTGTCCGATACGTGCTCCTCCGTATCACTGCCAGGATGCCGTTACTTCTCTTCTCTATCCGATACGTGCTCCTCCGTATCACTGCCAGGATGCAGTTACTGGTCTTTTCTGTCCGATACGTGCTCCTCCATATCACTACCAGGATGCCATTACTGGTCTTCTCTGTCCGATACGTGCTCCTCCGTATCACTACCAGGATACCATTACTGGTCTTCTCTGTCCGATACGCAGTCCTCAGTATCACTGCCAGGATGCCGTTACTGGTCTTCTGTATCCGATACACGCTCCTCCGTATCACTGCCAGGATGCCGTTACTTGTCGTCTTGATCCGATACACGCTCCTCCTAGACCTGGTCCATCTAATTTCGGCCAATCCTGTGTTCCACACCCCTTCTGTTGCAGTGTTCTGCTCCTGAACTTCTCACTTACCATTTAAATAAAGAATCCTATAGCCCAATTAGTAACTGCACTAGTATGTATTCTTAATAAACAGCCTTCTTGTACCAGTTGGCTGTGTCAGGCATTAGGGCCTGTTATACAAAAATTCCCCGGTACCTGAATATCAAGTCTCTTGCACCATTTATATTTATTTTCCTTGTCACTAGGGATATGTTCCTCTTCCCCACATTCAATATGACATGCTACCTGCAGTACATCTCGACACCAGGCTTCACCGCTGGCTTGTAGGACATAATCCTTGGCAAGAGCAGTACATTATGTATAAGCTATGCTATTGCTCCGCAGTGCGTCACAGTAATCCGTTACCGCTATGTAAAGTTATGGCAGCCAGTAGCGTGAATAAATGGAAGATGACAATTATCCCTTCTGTAAACCTAATATAATGTGACATGTCACTATTGTGCTTTGTGTGGGGGTTAATCTCTCCCGCAGGTGATTGTATTACTGCTGCTGTACCAGGAAAGGTCACTTGTCCATTATGTGGTTATCCCAGAGCCACCTGGGCGACAGAGCTGTCGGTCACCTGCTTTGACGGACACTGTTGCCCAAGTGCTCTGCCGAGTGTCCACTCTGCTGGTGGTGGAGTCTCATCCCAGTGATTATCACCTGACGTTAGGACGAGAGAGGCCGTTGTAGGGATGTTTCAGAATATCGAGTCTTAACACAAGATTCTGCTGAATTGTGAGCAGAAGACGGACAGCGTCTGAATATTAATGTGAGCAGCTGCCGTGCCTTAAATCATCGCATCCATAATCATTCCCCCCGAATAATCAGTTCTATCTGATCCAAAAGAAGCGATGTATGATAAATTGTCATTGTTCTACAGAAGAGACCAGAGAGCCTCTTAAGTTATGGAAATATCCACAGACTAGATAAAAGCCAGTCAAAATCACGGCTTCTGCAATGTACTTTCACTTTGAGCTGTGACCGTTTTTACTTTCACTTTGAGCTGTGACCGTTTTTAGCCCACAAACTATCCACTCCACCCCCAGTCCCTATCTGCTCCTACCTCCAATCTCTGTCTTCACAGCTCCCTCTCTTCATATCCTGCAAGTTTGACGCTGCTCATTGTCCATGCAAAAATTGCTTTCGCTTTCTGTTGAGTAATTTGGTCCGTCGAGTGGCGGGTATCCAATTAGATGCCTGAGACACCTGCAGCAAGATCCCTGATAAGTGCCGGGTATTGGGGATAGCCCCCGGTGAATCCTTTATTATTTGTCCTATGTGACTACACACTGTTTCTATTTGTTTTCTGCTCAAGTCTTTTAGATTTTGTAATTCATTATGATTGATACTCTGGGATTCCAGTATGATATTACGTTTATGTGGTTTTTTTTTCATCTTTTTTTTTTTTTTTTTTGCCCTAGTTGAACAATCAGATTTTGTTTGGAAAAAGCCACCTGAATGCGTCGGCCAT
Organism: Crinia signifera; assembly: GCF_055691185.1. NCBI lineage: Eukaryota > Metazoa > Chordata > Amphibia > Anura > Myobatrachidae > Crinia > Crinia signifera. Next base: position 165,353,551 of record NC_139224.1, read on the forward strand.
TATCAAGTCCGCACCTTCCAAGCTGAAGTTGGTACTTGTAAGGTAAGTACACGTCTAGTAATTTAAGCTGAAGAGTGGGTACTGTAACGGTGCCTCATCCTTCATTAGGAACCCTTGATATTTTGGCAATTTTCACACCTATTTTGACAAGTTCATTTGGCACTCGAAGGGTTAAACAGAAATATTGTATCTTTCATTCTTGTTGGATTAGGCTAATATTAAATAACCAGCGGTATTCTACTGTGGGTAATTAACGGGGGGGATATCCTCGGACTTTAATGTGCGAAGCCGTTATGACAGGCATGTTTTCACCTGACAACAGGGATAATCGGGCGTTAAGGCACAGAATACAGGACCTTTTTACATATGTGGGATTTCCTTTCGTCAGCTGGAGTCTGGGGAGATAAAATCCCAAATACTTTCGGCTTTTGGGGCTAATTAAATAGCCCCTGCTGGATTACTTACCTGTGGAATAGTACAGCCGGTAATTGAATATCGGCCATGTTTCTGTTGCATCATGAGTGTGGCTAGGTAGGGTTCTGGCGAGCTTTGTTAAAGCTACAATGCAAAAAAAGTGTCTTATTTTAGTTTTTTTGTTCAATTAACCATCAGCAAGAAAATGTATGTAATCGTTCTACAAACGGCTGTTCACATGCGACTGTGGCTGCCGTTTACCATGGCAGCCACAGTCGCATGACATACTGCGTAATGCGCAGTGGTGACTGTAACAACCATTGTCTTATCATGCATGGTCATAGCACAATACCCTCTCTCCCTACTCCATCATCTGATGACTCATAGAGACTTAATAACGGACTGGCGCTGTCTCGGAGATCCGATTACGCTCCCCTCAAAACCATGCATTAGAGCTGAACCTTCTTATATGCAGACTAAAGAGACTTTGTTCCATTGGCTGCCCTATTGGTGTACTGTAATGGGCTATTTTTTAGGAGTTCTAGGTGGATGTGATGGAAAAATGACTATAGTTCCTCTTCCAAAGACTATAAATTTAAATATTCTGATTAAATTGTAAAATATGTTTTTATACATTTAAAAGGAATGATTTTTTTTTTCTCTACAAATTACAATCTGTCTCCATGGGGCCTTCAGTAACGGTTTCTAACATGTAGTGCCGGGATTACTCCACCCACTGAACATGACATCACACTAAGGGGGCAGAGCCTCTGGCACTAGGAAGCAGAGCATTTCCCTAAACATCTTTAGGAATCTCTGCATCTCTTAAGGCTGTAGGGTGCATGCTTGGAGGGTCTGTGGTATGCTAAAGGAGAGTTCTGTCTAAAGGGTGCTTGAAAAACCAGGTCCAACCCCAGGCTTCTGTCTGAAAGGTGTGTTAATGGTTACTACCTTGATTATGGCACACCCAACAATGATTACCTGGCACATTTTGCATTTCATAGTATATATTAAATGAATACAAGTTCAATATAACATGATAGGAGGCTGATGTATTTGCCGCGTCAGGAAGCACAATGACCAAGCACATCTCTGGTGACTTTACTGTATATCGTGCGTTCTTCTGCAAGCAAACTCACCTGTGCATGACTAATGTGACCAGCTCTGTCTGCACTGTGACCTCCCTTTTGCACCTGCCTAAAACTTTCTGCTATCCTATAGCATAACCAGTAAGATATCAAGGTCAAAATGACAGACAGTGCTCTCGGCGTACCGCACTGCAGGCAGTCAAGTTCCGCCCCCTCTATATCTCTTCTCTGTATGTGACTGACAAATCACAGTCAGAGTTCTACCAGGTCGATCTCCCAATTGGTAAAATAGATGTAACCTGGCACAATTAAATCAGGGAGGCGCATACTGGATTTTGGGAGGCAATCCAAGCACCTGAAGTACCCCTAAGTGCTGATGTAATGCCAGCTGCATCACCGATACAGAAATTGCTAAGACGTTCAGTAAATGGAACAATACCATGTTTAATTGGTGATCAAATTACAAAAGGTGACTGAGTCCCCTTTCCAACCGAAGGTGATCAAATCCTTTCACTGCTCTCTGAGGTCACCACCTCTGTATTCCACCCCCACATAGTCTATTCTTTCTGGAGCTCAGAGAACCGCTATAAGAAGAGGGTAGCCTACTGTATGCCTCTATTATAGTATATGCTTTGCCATTATAATGGCAGATGTAAACCAGTGACATCACTGGGAATGCAGCCTATCCATTTACTAAGAAGCAGTGACATCACTGACAATGCAGCCTATCCATTCACTATGGACTGGTAACCGGTGACATCACTGACAATGCAGTCTATTCATTCACTAAGAACTAGTAATATCGCCGAGTATGCAACCTATCCAATCACAGGGATGCAGTGACATCACTCACCATGCACCTATCCATTCACTAGGAACCAATGACATCACTTGCAGTTATGTTTTCTTGACTACATGTTCAATCAAAAAAATTGTACAGTAGTTGTTCAATTTTGAAGAAATGTCTGTGGATACATTTATAACTTGGTAATTGGGCGACTTGCCAATTTGGTGCCCATTTGATTTGAAGGGTGAAATGGCGCTGGTTGGATATTTAAATCATTTGGAGAATTGGATCTGTATCTTAATTCACGTAATTAAATGATGGCCTTATCTAGCCTTAATTGTCCGTTTGAAAGTCATTTTACGCTAGAAACCCACAAGAGATCTTTCTGTTCACTTTAATTCCATTAACACTGGAATTAATGCAGCAAAAATTTTAAACTTAATAAAAACATAATTACAAGCACTTGATCTTCATTGTACAGAGGGAGAAATGTAAAATGTCTTGCTGGGCGAGATCAGAGGACGTCATTTAGCATTTAAGCAAGTGCCTGAGTCAGCAGAACATTTCCATATCTTAGCAGGACTCACTTTGCAGAACCCTGTGAAGATGATCAGATTAGCAGAGACAAAATAATTAAATTAAATCTGTGTTAATAGTACAAGACCCCTTCGGGAGAGGCCTTCCCTCAGCGGAGGTTGCCCCTTCCTTGTTAGAGGACAATCATTGATCCTTTTAGTTGGATAATGTTGGTGGCCAAGAAACCTTGTAAAGAGTTTATTGGACTAATGGTAGTAGATATGTTTAGATACTGCAGCCCTTAGTCATAGCTTGTCATTCTTAAAACGCCCCTGTTATCATACTAGAAACTTGTTTCATTAATACACACTAATCCTATTTGCCCTCTATATTCTGTCCCCGGTGTTTATTGCAAGCTCCTCCCTTATGACGTTGACTAATTACGGGCACACCGCGGGGCGCAGGGGCCAGGGAGCAGCATCCATCTCTCCAGTACTCCATACTCTCCATACTGCCGCCCGGCGCTGTCAGACAAGCGCTGTGGGCGGCATGCAGGCAGTGAAGGCGAGGGGCCGGGCTGAGGCAGCTTTAGCAGCAGAGCAGGGAGATTGCACCTTTGAAGCATGCCACCTCCCTGCTTTGCAGGAGCTGCTGAGCGGCCAGCGCCGGCCCTGACAGGAAGTTTAGAACAAAGGACAGGCTGTAGTTCAGTGTGAGCTGAAGAGTGAGAATGGAAGACACAGACTAGTATCCAGGGATGAGAGCCCATGCTTAGGCTGTGGAACAGGCAGGCATGGTATTCCACAGCCCCTGGCATTGTGAAGCAGCGTATGGGTGCTGCCAAGAAGAGCAAGAGAATCAATTGTCTCAGTGTGAGGACAGCAGGAGAGATCAGTGGAAGGAACAAAGAAATCCCCACTTTCAGGGGTTACCCTAGCAGCAGGACAAAAGGTGTGATCCTCAGGAGAGGACTATCTGGGTGAGTGGTAGGAAACTACGTGAGGCGGAAGGCCCTCAGTGACGAGTCCATGAGATCCTGTTTAGATAGACTGCAGAGAACCCAGGGGAGAACACACCAAAAAGGAGAGTCTTAGTAGGCTGCTGTGGCACTGTTGCTCCCAGGATACCCTGGTAAGGTATTGCTGTACCATTATGGTTCATGCTGCGTGTGAAGGGACATAATGCCAATTTATATAATCTATATGAATATTGTGCTGGGGAGAGAAGAGCAAGACATTAAATTTGATTGTCGCGATAACCCTGCTTGAACTTTCAAATATACTGCTTGCTGTTTCTGATGAGATGGCCTGGTGTACCGTTCTACTTTCTCTACCATACCCAGCACTGCCCGGGTATTACCGATGTCCTTGTGAGCCATAATCTGCTCCAAATGAACTATTGTTGCAGCCTCTGGTCAGTGAGAAGAATTCGGAAGGGGCTGAAACCTCCCCACATGTAATCGCGGTATCTCAGGGAAACTGTTCCAGTATTGTTTTGCAGAGGTTCTGAAATCATTTAATAACACTTAGCAGATTGTCCTACTTCTTGTTCTTCTTTGTCGCCTTCCTTTCATGTAACCCTTTTGTGTTATTGTACTTGCAGCTATTGTTACTGAAGGCAGCTATTGTTACTGAAGGCAGCTGAATGTCTTGTTTATCTGAAGTGTGCCAGTCTCCTACACACAGTCGAGCTGGCCACTCTGTGGGCTTAGTTAATATTCAGCTAAACAAAGACAAACAGGCAGCGAAACACATGCAGATGAGTTTTTTACACAGCAGACTACACTGCAACTTATGTACAACTTTCTATATTAGTCATTACAAAAGCCATAGTGGGCTCTAACATAGTGATTACTGACATTTATTCATGCACAATTTCATGGTTCTGTAACTGGTTACCTCTTAATATATTAGTGCCTACCTGAATCAGATGACGTTAGTGATTCTGTAATATCATAAACATTGCTTCTCCTTCCCAGGCCTTAACTGTAGTTGCTGATCAGCTTTCTGTACCCTTCCATTGTAACCTAGAATATTGGGACTGTTGGTTGTTATGGGTAAGCCAGGCATGTCCAAACTATGGCCCTCCAGCTGTTGTGAAACTACAAGTCCCATCATGCTTTGCCACAATTTTGCTATTAAGGATTGCTAAAACTGCAGAAATATGCTCAAGTAAATGCTAATTTACATGGTCAGACTAGGTGCGCTATAGCAGGTCAACCACAGAAGGTTGCACAAGATCAACACAAGCAAAAGGTCAAAGGTCTACCACATGGATGTCTCTGTAGCAGCCTGCATGTCAGGAAATGAATGGAAAAATAACCCCAAGCGCTGGGGACTTGTAATGGAGATATGATATCAAATTTATTGAAAAAATAAGTAAATTATTAATTGCAAGTCATTAAGGTATCAACAATTATTGGAACACAATAAACAAACAATTAAAAATGTTTAAGCAAACAAAAAACACTGTGATTCGAAACATTTGTTTGCTTAAACATATAATTGTTTGTTTATTGTGTTACAATAATTGTTGATACCTTAATGACTTGCAATAATTTATTTATTTATTTCAATAATTTTATTGATATTATATCTCCATTACAATTCTAACTCTATTCCTTTACCGGCCACAAATTCTGCTCTACTTTCTTTGTGTTTTATGTCAGGAAATTAGCGTACGTGTCAGAAACAAGCATATTACAGGACACACAGAAGGCCCACTGGCTGCTTGTCTTTTTATCTAAAAGTCGCCTTTTCCGTAGAAGCAAAATGTTTACTAACAAAATTTCACCTTTAAATTGAGTTTCCATTCTCTCCAATCTGCCGCCTGCTTCCGTGTGATGTATTTAAAAAGCTAATTTTACAGTTTGCGGTCACAGTAAGATTTACTGACAGTTCTGTTTGATCACGGGAGCGTGCTGTGAGCCATGAAATCACAGCGTGTCCTCATTTTTTATCCTCCCTTTCATGTCTAGTAAAACATAATGTGTTTCTGCAACAGTAGGTCATTGTACAAAATGAACATTTTCAATTGTAAATATTAAATTTCAAGTGGATCTAATAATATTTTTTAGGGTCTTCTCTCGAGAGTTTATTTTTTATTTTGAGTTTGGGGATCTAAAGCACCTCGCAGGTGTGTAGATCAGAACTAGACACACAATTTCTGTTTACCTTCTCTGCAACTGTTAAGGTCCGTACACATTAGTGCCCCTTATTCACATTATACCACACACTAATCATTTAATCAGATTTTGCCACAGTATTTTACCCCTTATTTATGTTACACCAGACAGTAGTACCTCTTATGCCACACTTATTATGCCACATATTAGTAGTGCCATGTGTGCACATCATGCAACACTGTATTAGTGCCTCTTATAGTACATTATCTCACACAATAGGGGTGCCCTTTATAGCAAATTATGCCACATGGTAGCTACCTATTCACATTATGCTACAGTAATAGTGACCCTTATAGCACATTTTGCTACACAGTAGTGCTACTTATTCATGTTGTACGAGACAGTAAGAGTGTGGTTGTTCATCCCCTTATACACATTATGCCACACAGTATTAGTGTCCCTAATAAAACATTCTGATACACAGTAGTAGTACCCCTTATTCACCTTATGCCTCACATTTTTAGTGTCCCTTATAGCACATTATGACACACAGTAGAAGTACCCCTTTTACACCTTATGCCTTACAGTAGTAGTGCCCCTTATACACATTATGTCACATAGTAGTAGTGCCCTTAATTATTTTTCTTACCTTCTGTTTCTGCTTCCACATCTTCTGTTTCCCAATTCTTTTCTTATAGAAATATACCCTTACATATGCCCTCTCTGGTCCTTCCTTGAATCATTGCACTTCTGGTTCTGTATTATTCGATCTTCTTAACCCAGCACATGGCCAAGGGGGTGCTTAAAGTACAATTTTTCTTCTGTATTTTATTCTGTGTGCATAGCCACGCCTACCGCCATTAGGCCACGCACCCTATAAAGTACCGGGGCCCAGCCAGGCTCTCTGCTGCCCTGGCCATGAAAATGGGCCTATTTCTATGTGAAGACCTGGAACCTATAGCTCTATCTGCCCCCTTGTTAGTCTGGCCCCTGGTCCAATAGTAAATCTCATCCAGTTTGGAAACCCGCTTGTATAACCAAATGAAAAAAAAAAAAATCTCAATTATCTGCTTATGTGCCATCGGCATAACAAAAGAGAAAATAAACCATTCGCAATGTAACAATGTAATTGGAATGGATATGAATATATAAAATAGAGCATTGCATCATTAAAGCTGCAAACAAAGGTTTTTGTTTGGTATTACCGTAGTATCTATTACCCTATTACCCAGATACCGGTGACAGAGTTTTGTTTAGTAAGAGAGACTTCTTAGTTAAGCAGCTTTTAAATATGCATCGGATCTATGTTACATCTTTTTTTAAAATCTCTATAGATGGCCTTGAAGTCTCTCTCTCATCACAGAGCCTTAACGAGACATTTTGTTGCCCTTTGCCAAAAATAACAATGGTGCCCCCACACACGTCAAATAGGCGCTGTATGCCTTCAATGGGTTGTGGCCATAGAGGAATGCCCTTTATAACCCAGAATCTACACAGTAGTAGTGCCCCCTATAGCATGTTATGCCACATAGTAGTAGTGCCACCTATAGCATGTTATGCCACACAGTAGTAGTGCCCCCTATAGCATTTTATGCCACACAGTAGTAGTGCCCCTTATAGCATGTTATGCCACACAGTAGTGCCCCTCGGGCACTACTACTGCATGGCATAAAATGCTAATTATAGCATGTTATGCCACAAAGTAATAATCCCCATTATAGCATGTTATGCCACACAGTAGTAGTGCCCATTATAGCATGTTATGCCACACAGTAGTAGTGCCCATTATAAGATATTATGCCACACAGTAGTAGTGCCCCCTATTGCATGTTATGCCACACAGTAGTAGTGCCCCTTATAGCATGTTATGCTACACAGTAGTAGTGCCCCCTATAGCAAGATATGCCATGCAGTAGTATTGCCCATTATAGCATGTTATGACACACAGTAGTAGTGCCCATTATAGCATGTTATGACACACAGTAGTAGTGCCCCTTATAGCATGTTATGCCACACAGTAGTGCCCCCTATAGCAAGTTATGCCATGCAGTAGTAGTGCCCATTATAGCAGGTTATGCCACGCAGTAGCAGTGCCTCCTATTTCAAGTTATGCCACACAGTAGTAGTGCCCCCTATAGCATGTTATGCCACACAGTAGTAGTGCCCCTTATTGCATGTTAGGCCACACAGTAGTAGTGCCCCTTATAGCATTTTATGCCACACAGTAGTAGTGCGCCCTATAGCAAGTTATGCCATGCAGTAGTAGTGCCCCTTATAGCATGTTATGCCACACAGTAGTGCCCCCTATAGCAAGTTATGCCATGCAGTAGTAGTGCCCATTATAGCAGTTTATGCCACGCAGTAGCAGTGCCTCCTATTTCAAGTTATGCCACACAGTAGCAGTGCCCCCTATAGCATGTTATGCCACACAGTAGTAGTGCCCATTATAGCATGTTATGCCACACAGTAGCAGTGCCTCCTATAGCATGTTATGTCACACAGTAGCAGTGCCTCCTAATTCAAGTTATGCCACACAGTAATAGTGGCCATTAAGCATGTTATGCCGTGCAGTATTAGTGCCTATTATAGCATGTTATACAACACGGTAGTAAGGCACATTATACCACATAGTAAACCTGTCCCTTACAGCACATTAAGCTACACAATGATGCCTCTTACACATTATGCTCTGAGCAACTTCTCCAATTTTTGATCTTGAACGTTTGATACATTTCCCCAAGGAACAATATTTATGTTAACAGTTTGCTTTGATATAATCATTAAAAATGTGGGCAGCTATGTAGGGATGTATGGACATAAATAATCTAGCCGGCTATTTATGTGCATGGCTATTCCCGCGGGCCTGAGCTGGGAAGCCGCCTACCATAGAGATGGGTCTATCGCCTCTGCATTTCTCCTGGACTTTCACTAATGAGAGACTTGTCTGGTGATTTGCAGCCACGCTGTGGATAAAGCTTCTAGGATTTCATTACATCCAGCACATAAACAATAAGGCCGGCAGATGAAATTAAAAAACCAGCATTGCAGGGACCCTGGAAAGTAGGAGAGATAAGAGAAAATGCTGCAAGCAGCACGGTGACGGCTAATGTGCTTTCCTTGAGCTCTGGCCTGTATTCCCAGCTTATGCCTACATAAAGCAGCGTAGAATCCAGAGAACAGGCGCGCTGGTGTCTATATACAGGAGGGAAGAGACGGCACGTGTTTCGCTAACCCTGCGCCAGCTCTACATTCTCATCAGTGTTAATGAGCCCCTGACCAGGAGTAGTCACAGGGTGCGGGAGATAAATGACTGCACCCTAATCCAAACTTACTTGTCTTTATCTGTAGTGGACTTTTATCTCCCACCAAAGCACCAGGCAAACCTTTGTAGTGGGAGCAGGTATACTGCAGCCATATTAATCACAGTGTGAAGAAACAATTCTGGTGGAGATAAAGTATTAGCCAATCACCTCCTAACTGTCATGTTACAGGCTGGGTTTAATATTGTCAGTTAGGGGCTGGTTGACTGGTAATTTATCTCTGTCCACTTTCTCCAAGTCTTCAGGCCCCCATTCACACTTTGGGTTTGATTTCATTCGATCCAACGGATCGGGCCAAGAAATTGGGTGAAATCGCCCAAAATCGGATGTGTTTGACATCTGATCCGATGCGCAATCCTGTGCGGATCAGAGTCAAAGGTCTGATGGGCAGACCATAAGATGAGTCAGAATCTGACCCATCAGCACTCGCAATGTATCGCATCCAATCACACCTGTAGTCTGCAGAAAGGGGAAGCGCCAGGCAGAAAAGACACTCTCCCCACTCTGCGTCTCCAAGACTACCGCTGGCAGTTGGAGAGAGAGGCTGCGGTACCGGTGGGCAGGCTGGAGATTTCATCATTTCTGTTCAAATGAATGGTCTGCCAATAATTGGCTGAGTGAGTGCTCTCAGCCAATCAGCGGCCGCCCATTTATTTGAATGGGTTTTTTCAAATCTCCGTCCCGCTACTGCAGTCTGTTCCCCACTGGCAGCTCCCCGGGTGTGCTTTACATGTGACAAATCACATGTAAAAAATGGCATATCAAGTGCCAAATCAATCGTATGTAAGACCTCTGCGGGAGCTCAAGGACCTCAAGTACATTGACCTCAACGAGAATTATAGTAGCAGTTCACAAAAAAAAAAAGTTGTTACATTGCTACTGTACATGGACATTTGCCTGTTCCGGGCTTTTGTTACTTTTTAGTCTGTCAGTGAGGGAGGGGCCCAGTCACTACCCATTCTGTGCTGGCATGCAGCCGATGCTGATGGACGCTGCGCCTGGTGCGATGCATGTCGGTTTTGCAACACGTGTTGCGTATTGTGCAGTGTAGTGAATTGCTATTTTGCTCAATCATTTGCCCAATTGCTTTTTGAAACCAGAACTTTTATTAAAATCCAATGCAGCTTTATACAGTGTATGTCTGTGCATTATTAGTAAAACATTTTGACCTGATATTTTCTCCATTTGATTTATTGTTTCTTAGCAGTTATGTATATAACACACCTACAGTATATACCACAGGGCGTTCGCACCAGCCCCTACCCCAGTGGACTCTACAGCTTACAGTCTATATTCCCTGTTACATTGACACCTACACACCCTAGGGCTATTTATTTTTTGGGCAGGAGCATAATACCTTACCAGTATATATTTTTTACTGTGGCAAGAAACTGAAGCACCTATTTGAAACACACATAAGCACAGGGAGAACATCCAAACTACACACAGTTAGGGCCATGATGGGAATTGAACCCAAGACCTCGGTGTTGTGAAACCGTAATGCTAACTCCGTGTACACCAACCATGTTTCATTTTAAGTGAGAGCTGCCATTTGCCTTGCTGGGTTGGATAACATCAAAGTGTACTTGTCGCCTTATGTGCCCTTGTAACAGCCAATATCAGAGGTAGTGCAACGCTACAAACTGGTGATCTTAGCTGAGTACACACTATGTCCTATAGCTTTCGCACAGATGAGGAACGATATATATCGCTTTGTACAGCCGATTTATATTTGTGAACAACATCGTTCACAGACATTACAGGCCAGCTCTGCAGAACATCATGCTGATATATCGTATGGTTGCCTGCACGAGTCTGATGGCCAGATATATTGGGTGGATGGTTGGTAAGTGTGTGTGCACAAGACCGTTCCCCTTAATCAATCAAGATAGAGCTGCATGTACAGATGACAGGGGAGGGGAGTTGTTAACAATCTGCATGAGCGTGCATCGTTAACAATATTGAGAGTACACACTACCCGATATGCACGTGATATCGCCAAGGATAACGATATCGTCCATAAATGTCGCCCAGTGTTTACCCACCATAAGGTGCGTACACACTGGTCCGTATATTGGCCGTTTAATTGAACAGACGATATATCAACAGACTATTGGCCATTGTACCATCGATATATCTGGGAACCGCGTCATTCAGTTATATCGCTTCGACTGTGCAACACAGCCGATGCCCGATATATCAGCGCATCATTCTGTTTGTATACGGCCGACCATCCGTACAACTGCTGCAGAAGCCACCGGTGATTGACAGCTAAAGTTTTGATGTCGATCATGATTGATGGGGTAGCTTGTATGGAGAACGCACTACTGATCCATTGACCTGCCATTATAGAGCTAGTGTGTACACAGCTTTAGGTTCTAGCCCCAGAAATTATTATTAATGTGTAATACATGTCTGCATTGAACAGTTTTAGTACATGACGCTTTTATAAAACAGGAAAACCTGCAAATGACTGCAGTTTTCTGAAGCATCGAGAAATGTAAAGTCCGTCTTTCAGCTGAGCTCGTCCTGTGTCATTGTGCGGTCAGGTAGTGACGGGGCTGCGCACAGCAGGTAACACACAGCAGCGGGCTGACTGATAGGCAGCATCCTCCTGGCAGAGGCGAGCACAGTCCTCTGGCTAACGGGCTGGAGCTGTGGGCTGTGTGCTGAGTGCGTTTATTCCTGTGCAGCCGAGAGGGGAGCGCAGTCTTCATCCCATCCGCCGTCTCCTGGCATGGGAACGTGTCTTCTGTATCTCCCAGCACTGTGAGTATTCTGCATTCCACAGCAGCAGCCACTACGCCCGTCTCATCGCCTGGCACAGGGCTGATACCGAACGGAAACATTGTTCAGAGGTCAGGTTAGGATTCCATCGTGGTCCAGCGATAGTTATTGTTTGTGATGGGGAATCTGTGTTTGTAAGGTTGTCGTGGCAGATTCAATGGGTACTAGAAAATAGTGTGCAGGGGTATAATCCATTCATTCTGATGTACTGTAGTGGACTCAGATTGGACGGGCACTTTGGGTCCTCATCCGGGACATTTACACCGCAGGAGATCACTTATTGTTTGAACTTGGTTAACTGATGCCTTTTTTAACCTCACAAACTATGGGGCTGATTCAGTTCGGATTGCACGGCCTCGAATTCGCAACGGCCAGTGTATCATTAATCGGGCACCCAGTGAATTCGCTGCTGTGCGATCAGATCGGAATTAACCCCCCCTTACAGTGTTAGTAGATTGTAAGCTCTCCTGAAATCCACGTATTTGTACTTATTTAAGTGTATTTATTTGTTTGCTAACCTGTTTTTTTCTTTGTTATACGTGTAGCACCGCCACGTTCCCCTCGTTATCTAAGGGCAGGCGCTACTACTGTTACTGCATAGAGAAATAGTGCTTGTGCGGCTGTCGCGGGTGTGGTATGACGGTCCAACAATCGTAATACCGATGGTCAGTATACCGACATCGGAATACTGACTGCCGGTGCTCCGACAGGGGGGTGAGTGCAAAGAAGCCCCTTGCGGCGCTCGCCACAGGTTCTATACTCCCTCTATGGGGGTCGTGGAGAATAGCTCCTGTCAGTCTGGATCCCATCTGTCAGGCATTTAAACAATTGGGATTCCATACTGACCATCGGAATCCTGACTGTCGGGCAGCCATCCGGCACCCGGTTGTCACTGGGCTATGCTGTGGCGTAGAACACCGGCCAGGTTATAAACGCACACTGTCATTAAGCAATGGTCGCTCTCTACGCTGAGAAGATAATTCAGTTTTCTCTCCATATTTCTGACAGGAATAAAGATGCGTCTCACCAGATGGCCATCGGCCCTTTCCCCTCACACGGCAGAGCCCAGGACTCTCACCAGGTAAGTGACTGTCGCTGGGAAGGAAGGTTCTGTGCTCCAATGTTACATGTCATGTGATGCCGCAGAGCGGGTCATGATCATTCTGCAGATTGGGCCGTCAGTGCCTCTCGTGATCCCCGGCCTTTGCCCTCATTCTGTGGGTCCTGTCTAGTTGGCAGGTGACTTTATCGTTATTTGTTAATTTGTCACAGAGCACCTGCCATACCCTACAGGTAATATACTGTACATCGAATTTTAACCAGACATTGTAAGTATAATACAGTCTAAACCAAGTCTGGCCAACCTGCGGCTCCCCAGCTGTTGTGAAACTACATATCCCAGCATGCACTGCCATGCTTTTAGCATTCACAAATAGCAAACCTGAAACAGGGCATGCTGGGACTTGTAGTTTCACAACTGGGGAACCACAGGTTGGCCAGACTTGGTCTAAACAACACACACCAATATAATATCACACTAGGTAGACTAAGGACATAGGGGCGAAGGTAGGGCAACTATGGGTGTCAAGATTGGGTGGGAGGAGTGGGTTCTACTTGCCAGGGTTGGTTAGAATGATCATGTGGGGGCTCTTGTCAGCTGCATATAGGGACCATTGGACCTCCAATCCAGACACCGCTGTGTCCCCGCCATCCGTCGGCATGGCAAGTAGAGGTCAGGTCTGCGGCGTGTTTTATGCAGTAAAATACAGTATATTACATTGGATTGGTTTTTATTAACCTGCATCAGATAAAGAATGTTTTAATATCCGCACAGTAGTATGAAATCCCCGCCTGGATATGGGAAGCGCGTTGTCATTATCCATATGGTTCCCGTTACAGTGTACATTGATATTCCAGGTTAAGGACGGGTCACGCTCAGCCTCCCCGATAGGTGTACAGTACTGGATGTGTGCTGAGTGCATTCCTGTCGCCAGATAAACACGAATGAGAACACACATGCCTCTCTGGTTCCTCTAAGTGGGGAGAAGGGGGGAGCAGAACGTTGTGTGAGATTAAAGTAGAAACAGAGAATATTAATCATTCATTTAATGCTCTTCTCTATGACCTTGTGAAATGAAAAGCTCTGCCACAGGGAAGCTCAATACTAACTCCTGTTCTGTCTCACTGTGACTCTGCAAGAGCAATTTCCTCTTCTGATACAGTCCTGTATTATTGCAGCTGTTGTGGAACCACATATTCCAGCATGGCACCGCCAGCTAAGTGTGGGGACTGGTAATTCCACATCAGTAATACACAGTTCATGGTGGGCTGTGGCTCTTGTTACACACCCGACCACTGATTCCCTCTATACCAGGGGAGGCCAAACCTGTCCTCAAGATCTACCAACAGTTCATGTGTCTCAGGCATGAATGCAGCATGTATGAAAATGTGTCAGTTAGTAATGACTGCAGCTGTGCACCAGCTAGGTGATCTGGGGAATGTGACCGTTAGTAATGACTACAGCTGTGCACCAGCTAGGTGATCTGGGGAATGTGACAGTTAGTAATGACTACAGCTGTGCCCCAGCTAGGTGATCTGGGGAATGTGACAGTTAGTAATGACTACAGCTGTGCACCAGCTAGGGGATCTGGGGAATGTGACAGTTAGTAATGACTACAGCTGTGCACCAGCTAGGTGATTTGGGGAATGTGACAGTTAGTAATGACTGCACCTGTGCACCAGCTATGTGATATGGGAAACGTGGCCCGTTGGTAGATCTCGAGGACCGGTTTGGCCAACCGTGCTCTATACCAACGCTCCTACCAGCAATGTCACATCTGCAAATTCAATAGGCATCAATATATATATGTTATGGACATAGTCAGCAATTTTATGTCTCTTAAAGCGGACTCATCCCCTTGCAACCGCTGTCTGGTCCTAATCCACTTATGCAGCCAATTCATGCATAATAAGGGACAGATAACCTCGCTGAGGCACTGAGTGCCTCCTGCCTCAGGTAGTCCCTGATGAATGGACAAGGCTGTTCATCCAGCCAACTGGTTGCATCTGCTCTGCACAGGCAAGAAAGTACATAGTAATAGGTGTAACATAGACATAACCGCTTTCTCTTGCCACGTATTGTTTACAAGGTCATTCACGCAGCCTCTGTTGTAGGAGATGCCCGGAGTCGCGGTTTCCAGCGGGCCAGAGGAAGCTGATCTGGGTGAGCTGATGAGAAGCTTCACAGACTCTGGGATCAGAACGGCGGTAAGACTGAATTTATTGTCTCGTACTAATTTGTCTGGTAACAAGCGGCAAGTATATTTAATAAAAAAGTTTACAAATAACGTCAGTGACAAAATTAACATATTGTCCAAACAGCCAATAGAGGTGAAGGAAATTTCAGTGGCGCTTATTGTGTTACGGAACCCGCTCTCCAATATCTCTTGGTGACTGAGAGAATTAGGGTAATTCCTCCGTCCCTGGATATTGGAGAGTACGTGTCCCTCAGTATATCAGGGCTGGGCAACACCGGCCCTCCAGATGTTAATGAACTACACATCCCAGGATGCTTTGCATTAGATTTGCTACGTGGCCATGCTGAAACTGATGCAAGGCATGCTGGGATGTGTAGTTCATTAACATCTGGAGGGCCGGTGTTGCCCAGCCCTGCTCTATATGGTACCAACACGATTCAGCGTGCTGGGGCCCTGAGACGTACAGTATATAAGGCCAGATTCAATAACGCAAAAGAGCAAGTAACTTGTTTTGTCTGGAACAAAACCATGTTGCAAGAGGAGCAAATACATGTATATGTTTTCCGTGCAGGGTAAATACCGGCTGCTTTTGATGAAAAAAGGTATAGAGAGGATGGCGGCGCCAAGAGTTGCAGCCGTATGTATATTTATGGGGCACTAGCTCCCCTTGGGTACACGTTCAGAAGAAAAAAGTAAATATACACTTCGGCGCCACTCAACAGGGTTTTAAACGGTATGTCTTGATTCGCTGAACCACAATTCTTCCTGGTTCTCCTAGTGTTTATGCAACGTCTTAGGGGCACCTACTGACCTTAGGGAAGGTCCCTATGTGCCCGTAGAGGTTTCTTTTGTCCTCGCCAGGAAAATACTGTTACTCTCAGCAAATCGTAGAAAATCAATGAATTACTGACCTTATGTCAAGGCCCTATATTCATATAAGGGTATCTTTATCCTATTGTTCTCACAACAAAATTTGTATCAGCTTCACTCCACATGTAACCATCGGGAAACACACTCACCTCAAAATGAGGCCCTATGTTCATGGAAAGGTATCTTTGATATGTCCACGTCCACCAGTCCCCTTGTAATGAGGCTCAGATATCGCCGTAGCAGAAAAATAGTTTTATTCCAGGACGTATACAATAAAAACATACAGAAAGATCCAATTAAAAATACACACAGTCTCAGGTGAGCCCAAAAGTAACTCACTCCCTGTATCCGGATACTGGGAGGGGTTCTACCAGATGAAAAAATGGTAAAGGGTCTCACTATGCTGTGGGTCCAGTCCTCTCACCAACGCGTTTCGGGCTCTGGGGTTAGCCCTTTTTCAAGGTGTGAGGAGTGCTATGGCACTAGGGTATTTATACCCTCTAAACAATAAAACACAATTTGGGCGTCTAAAAAACCCGGCCTGGAATGGTAATTCCTGTATCCGGTATTCACCTATATACCTATCTAATACAACATCAAAACCTCTCTATCCACCTAAACATCTACACCGCTATAGTCATACATGTAGGGGACATATACAGAAAGGGGCTTGCGCTGTATCACAGATAAGTAAACAATGTCCATATGCGATGCAGTCCGGTAATCCCGGTTTTCTATAGTACTTCCTGCTCAGGTTTTGCCGATCAGCTGATCGCGGGGGCTCGTTCCAGCGGAAGTGCGTCATTGTACTTCCGTTTTTACTCATCCTCCGTCGTTGGAACGCATATTTCCTGGTTTTGCGTTCCAAACTTGCGGGCGCCATTTTATCTGTTGTTTTCAGCGCTTGGTGTGTATTGTCGCCTTTTATTCTCCACCATACTGGCGATTTAGCTCCTCGGAACCATCACATCATACAGACAACATATAAACAACATATAAAAAGGAGAATTAGTGTTATGTATTTAATTATCCTATTTGTCAGGTAGAAGAATGGTCATTACACTTCTATTATTACAACAGTGAATATATATGAATAAATATATATAGGAATTGAGTGTTTAAAACTCATTAAAAAAGTTAAAAATATTTAAAAATATTTAAAAATATTTAAAACTACTTTGGAGTAATAAGAAGCATAGAAATTCATGAAGAGAGTACAAAAATACAAAAAAATTCAAAAATTACAAAAATAGGGGCACCAATATGGAGTTTATAGAGAAAGTGCATGAAAGTGCATATATGTACAATTTTTCTAAGAAAATATGTGCAGATAGAAATTTATTTATAAGAAACACTTGAGTTCAAACCCAATGTTCAAACCTCGGGGCTCAATAGTTTTATGCGAGTATATCTTTTTCATTTCCAGACACGCTAATCTCTTTTCTTTATCATTGGCCCGCCAATTATCTTTAATAACATTAATACCGCAAAAGGATACTAGATGCTTGGTTTCCATATTATGTGTGCGTTTAAAGTGGGCTGAGACATTGTGTGTCTCCATCCCCTTTTTTATATTTCTGACGTGTTCGGCCAGGCGTGTTTTTAACATTCTGGTTGTTTTTCCTATATACTGTTTCTGGCACGAGCACTCAATTAAATAAATACAAAATTTACTGCTGCACGTAATAAAATCATCAATAGGAAACCATTCATTAGTTTGTGCTACTTTATATTGTGTAGTCGGTCCACCTCCTGCTCCTTTACAAACTCTGCATATGGAGCAAGTACCACATCTGTAAAATCCTTTTGACTTGATGTGGTTGTATGGAGAGGGGGTGTTTATTGCACTCTTTACAATAAGGTTTTTTAAATTATTCGCCTTTCTGTATATAAATTGTGGGTTTTCACTTAGATATTTCTTCAACATGGGGTCTCCTTTGAGTATCCCCCAATGTTTTTTAATTATTTTCTCTATCTGTTTGGACTGGCATGTGTATCTTGTAATAAAGTTTACACCTAGCTTTTCTTTTGGGGGCTTGGGCACCATCTGCATTTCTGCTCTATTTGACTGTACTGATTGTCTCCCTTTGTTTTTGGCTCGTTCGATGGTATCATCTTTATATCCCTTGCTTTTGAATTGGTTCTCTAATTTTTTCGCATGAAATTCATACGTATCAATCTCTGTGCAGTTCCTGCCTATTCTCTGAAATTGGCTGCTGGGAATACTCCTCAGCCAATTTACGTGATGGTTGCTATTATAATTTATAAATGAATTACAATCTGTTGCCTTTTCGAAGTTCCTGGTTTTAATCTTGCAGTTCTCTATATATATATGTAAATCCAAAAAATTCACATGACTTGAACTTATATCGAAAGTCAACTTGATGTTCATATCATTATTATTTAATTCCTGGCAGAAGCTTTCAAGGGTTATATCATCGCCCTTCCAGACAAATATAATGTCGTCGATGTAACGCTTCCAGGACACTAGACTGGCACCGTGCCTCACATTGGCATATATATTATGCTCTTCCCATCGAGCCATAAATAGGTTTGCATAGCTCGGTGCCAGTCTAGTGCCCATCGCGGTGCCAGTCAGCTGCAGGTAAAAATCATTATTGAACCAGAAATAATTATTATTGAGTATCAATGCTATACCCTCCAAAATAAAATTTTTCTCATCTATAGGGGTGCCTTCTTTATCCAAAAAATGTGCCACTGCGCTCAACCCCATTGTGTGATCAATAATTGTATACAAAGAGGTCACGTCTGACGTGACCAATTTGTAACTGGGCTCCCACTCTATGGTTTTGATCGTTTCCAGAGTGGCAATTGTGTCCTTCAAATACGAGGTGGTCTTTAGAACCAATGGCTGTAAAAGGGTATCCAAGTAGTGTGATAAATTTGACAGAATCGAATTAGTACCCGCTACGATCGGGCGGCCCGGGGGATTGTTAGTGCATTTGTGTATCTTAGGTAAAATATATAAGACAGGTATAGATGGAGTTTCTATCATAATATATTCTTTTACCTTTTCTTCTAGCACCCCCTTAAGCATATACATGTTTAAAAAGCTTTCTAGTTTTTTGCTAATGGTGGCTGTGGGGTTACCTCTCAGTTTTTTGTAAGTTTTCACATCCAAAAGTTGCCTGTAAATCTCTTTGTTGTAATCTACTGTGTTGAGGATCACCACACTACCACCTTTGTCAGCTGGCTTAACTATTATTTCGGTGTTGTCTTTTAAGGTCTTAATTGCACCTCTTTCTCCTTTTGTGAGGTTGGGATTTTTATTAGGTTTAATCTGCATTTTTTCAAGGTCATCCCTTACTAATTTTTCGAAGGATTCCACTAGGCATCCTCTTTTATGTATGGGATTAAATGTGGATTTCCTCTTGAAAACAGAGATGGTGTCTACCTGGGTTTCCACCATTTCAATTGTATCCTCACTTGTTCGGTCCTTATCCTCAAAAAAGCGCTTCAGCGCTAATTTGCGCACAAATTTCTGCAAATCAACAAACACTTCGAACTTGTCTACCCTGTTGGAGGGGGCAAACTTTAGGCCTTTCTCCAACAGGGCAGTCTCATCCGCCGTAAGCTCATAGTTGCTCAGATTGACTATTTTGGTTTTATGTTCTTCCGCCTGGGTGCTACCCTCAGTGGGCGTTTGTTCTGCCTCTACTGTGGGGTGTTTTTTTCTATTTCTTATTCTGTTATGTCCCTTGCCTCTTTTTCCCCGGGGTCTAATATTTTTGGTTATCTGTGTCTCGGGGTCACGGGACCTGGCTCTAAAAAATGTTGTTCCTCATCTCTTAGTGTATTAAACCTATTTTCGGTTTCCCAATCTGTTCTTTCCTCCCTCCAATTATCTTTTTGTCTAAAATTCTTTCTTCTCCATCTTTTTTCCTTGGGTTTCTCCCAATATTGGTTCTCCCTATTGTCTTCATTCCAGTGGTTGTTTTTGTTTTTGCATGTAGCCCACATATGTTACACAGCTTTATTTGTACGCTTCAATTTAGATTTCGGTTTCAACACACCCCACCCAAATCTATCTTTGCACCTGTTACATCAGCCCCACCTGCAGCGCAGCATGGTTTTGCCCATTTATATGCTTTTTTTGCTTTGCATAGGTAGGTAGAAGTCAGTAGATCGATACAGAACCACGTCCTCATTTTTACATGCAGCAAGTGCAGAGAATGAAGCAACGCTGTAATGTGACCTTAGCAAATTTGCACCGTCAGCCGCCATCTGGATCCATTTTTATGTTGTTTGCTTAGTACAATGTATTTGTGTTATTCCTGCCAGTGTTCTCATTAAATGCAGCGATTGATGACATTTCGCGCAGCGGAGATTTGCTGCATGAGATACCGGCTAGGACAATATTTGCACTCGCCGTTGCCCTTTTAGAATCTAGGACGTCAGAATATTCTCATTTTTGAACATTCCGGGTTGTTGTCGTTTTTAAATAAATGTGCCCTTTAACTATACCGATGTCCGCTACTAAAATGTAACCTTCTCATGTGCTCACAACCCCATCTAAAGAACGTTTTACAGGACGCACTCGAAGAGTAAATCTATAAATATGAGAGAATCTGGGAGCCTAAGACGACGGTAATTACTAATCCATTCATGTCCTTAACGAACCCTAGAGGATAGCGCTGCCATTCGCTGGCTGAGTGCGAGGTCACACCCGCATGCTATACCAGGGTACACTGATTGCCGTCAGTCCCCAGGGAGATGTAAATGTCACTCAGCGGCTCTTCATGCTCTAACAACACGCAGAATCCTCTTCAGCAGCCAGAAGTGATTTGTTGAGGTTTATTTTGATCTACGGGGCTGCGCTCGGTGGATAAATCCTTGTTCTAAAGGCCGTTTTATGGACAGTTGATGCTTGAATGATCTCCCCATTCAGCACTTATCACCATCAATACATCAATAGAGAACTGTGCAGTTATCCCTGTGGCCTTGGACTGATGGAGACATGATCCCTTTTAATAATTGCAGCCTCTTTATAAACCGGTTTTATTTCTTAAAACAAAACATGTCCGGATACTCTCGCTCGGTTACACATTTAACGCCGTGAGAGACCGCAGTAAGGGAAATCTGGGGAAGCTTCCACTGTTTACTCCATATTGATCATATTGGATGGGGTGGAGGAGGAATTGGGGGAGAACACGGGGTGCACCACTCCCTTCCTGCCCTAATCTGGGCATTGATGCATTGTAGGTCAGGTCGGGTTTTTTCTTTTTGTGCAGTGCTGCGTTACAGATGGCGCCGCCCTGCTGGTGAAATGGAGCACTAGGGAAAGTCGAAGTACAGCTGTCTGATGCTTTTCCTCTCATTATACAGCTGAAGCACTTTACATCTTTGTAGGTTAAAAAGTTGAAAATCCAGAGCAGAGCAAAACAGATCAGCACTTCCCCCATGCTGCCACTCACAACAGGATGGATCAGAATCGGGCGGGATTGGAGGAATGGGACGGACAATGGAGGGGGGTGATGGAGTTACTCTACATGCAGATGGGGGCAGAATTTTACATTTCCATGATTGTTTTCCTCTGGGCTTTCCACCTCTGGAGATTGTGACCATTAAAGGAAGGCTGGAACCTGGGACGTCCCTATGAATAGTACCGGAAAGCAGGAACCTCCGGTTTAAAGGCCGGGAGCTGCAGAAACAACAAACTTCACCAATTCAGGACCATTATAATGTCACCATTGAAAGAGAGAGATTCTAGAACCATTTTAGACTCTGCCATGTTGACTTTTTCATGCGTCCACCATTGCCATGTCAATCATTTGCTTGTGTCAACCGTTTGTCACTGTCAAGAACATGTCGACCTATTGACTATCAACCCATCACCCGTATACCAAGTAGAGCAGCCCGCAGCGCTCCCGCAAGGCCACCCTCCCAATTTTTGCCGCTGTTTGGTGTATGGCCAGCGCTGTGAGAGCTGCTGGCCATGTCCCCAAACCCTCTCTGCAGTGAATAGTGTGTGCAGAGCAGCAGGTAGCAGGGGGGACTCACAACTGCCCACCCAGGACACTGGCGGCCCCAGGCGGGATGCAGGACAGTCCCGCAAAAACCGGGACAGTTGGGAGGTACGAAAGAGCACAAGCAAATAAATACATAATAGCATAATATATAGTATATAATAGTATAATGTTTTTTTATTTATTTAACCCTTTTGAGTGCCAACATTTCTGTGAGAGATGTGCAAAATGTCAGCTAAAAATGCCGCAGCCGCTCACATTTGTTATCTAAAATCAAATAAGAAATGTTGGGTAATAAAATATAATGGGTCAAGTGTAATAGGGTGTGAGAATCGGAAAGTGAGAGATTTTGGAAGTGTGTTCCCATTTTTTTTTTTTTTTTTTTAAGTGGCAATCATTTAAATGGCAAAATCAACCTGGTTTTGCAGTGTAAATGATTGCCCCTTAAAAAAAAAAATGGGAACATTCTCCCAAAATCTCCCACTTTCTGATTCTCACATACTGTTACATTTGGCCACATATTTCCTATATAAGGTAACATTACAGGTCATTATGTTGAATATAAATGATTACTTGGCAATGTTCACACCTATTTTGACATTCGCTTGGCACTCAAAGGGTTAAACATTTCAAAAAATAATTATTATAAATTCCGAAATTGAAACATAAAACCTACACAATGGCTCGTCTGGACCTTGTAATAGAACCTATTAATCTCTCAACCTAACCTGTCTAAGCTCACTTCTTCGCCTTCTGTGTCACCCCAGTCTGTCTAACCCTCCCCTTTAGAATGTAAGCTCTCACGAGCAGGGCCCTCTCTCCTTATGTGCCTTTCTTAGAATATATAAACCTCTGCCACCCTGATAATTGCTTCAGTGTCCTGTCCCCTGGTGCACCTATCCATATTAACCATGTACTTGTCCGAAACTGTCTTGTACTGTAATTTGTTATGTGTTTTTGATTATAACTATGCTCTGTAAAGCGCTGCGGAATCTGTGTGCGCTATATAAGAAACTGTTAATAAATAAATAAATAAATAAACGGAACCTTACTCCATATTTAGCAGTGGGATATTACCGTATACGTGGAAGGATTCGGTATGAAATCCCGACGGTCAAAATCCCCACATTTAAAATACCGAGAAGGACAAAATCCCATTATTTAAAATCCCGACATGATCAAAATGCCGACATATAGAATGTGCAGGTGAAACTGTCAACATGACTTTGGGTCGCGAGGTCGACATGGGTTTTTTCACTGTTTTTTTTCCCCGAATGTCGACACAGTCGACATGGACACAGTTGGAGGTGAACCGCAGCCCCTCGCTTCGCTTGCAATGCTTCGGGCATGGTGCCTCGCTGCAGTCGGCACACTATTTTATTCTCCCACCACACCCTAGTGGATGGTAGGGCATGAAATACCGCCTGTCGGCACATGTCGGGTAAAAAAACAGTGAAAAACCCATGTCGACCTGTCGACCCAAAGTCATGTTGACAGTTTCACCTGTACATTCTTTATGTCGGGATTTTGTCCTTGTCGGGATTTTGTCCTTGTCGGGATTTTGTCCTTGTCGGGATTTTGTCCTTGTTGGGATTTTGTCCTTGTCGGGATTTTGTCCTTGTCGGTATTATGATCCATTCAGGATTTTGACCCTGTCAGGATTTTGACCGTCGGGATTTTGACTGCATCCCATGTGGAAACTGTCCTGAGCAGATAGACGGCTGTAGAGTTATCCACCGAATATCCAAAAACTGCAGCTGCTCGGATATAATGGAGAAACAGGTTCATATGAGATTTGTCTCTGTATGGTCCATAGTAGGTGACTACAGTCCATGGTAAGCTTGGTAATGGTCACTCAGTGTCCTCAGAAGCATATTACCATGTTATAGAGCAGGGCTGGGCAACACCGGCCCTCCAGATGTTAGTGAACTACACATCCCAGGATGCTTTGCATTAGTTTTGCTATGTGACCATGCTGAAACTGATGCAAGGCATGCTGGGATGTGTAGCTCACTAACATCTGGAGGGCCGGTGTTGCCCAGCCCTGTTATAGAGTAATAGGAGAATTGCTTCTGTTTGGTATTCAGACTGGCAGACGAATATGACCCTTGTCCCGCTTGCATGTCTTGTATGCTGTCCCTGTTTCCCCCACTGTGTGGCGCTGCTGACCAGTGTGGCTCCTTACTAATACTCCTGCATGATAGTATTATTTGTATGCATCATTGTTTCACATTGGACAGGACTGTTCTAGCATGTCCATTCCGTCTGCTATAATATCATTCTTTTGTAGGAAAGTAAAGTGAAATTCAACAATCATGGTCTGGAGCCTTCCCAGGAGCAGAATGTGTTAGACCAGGTAAGTGTCTGTGCATCATTGGAACCATCATTTAAAGTTAGTTATTCCCTTTTTCCCCATTACATTATATTGGATTGTGTTTAGTTGGCTTAGGGATTAGCTGGGAAAAGTGATAGAAGCCTCTGATTTATACGCCCGGGGCTATTCAATCATAAGTCTACGACTAACACACATTAGCCCATAAATTCCGGGATAAGCGCCTGAAACTCTGGGATAACACTTTCACTGCACTTACCGTGGGCTTCTGTGCGATCATTCTGCAGTCTTTTATTATTACCGGTTACTTATATAGCGCACACACATTCCGCAGCGCTGTACAGAGAATATATGAACACTCACATCAGTCCCTGCCCCAGTGGAGTTTACAATCTATCTTCCCTACCACATGTACACGCGCACACAGACATTCTAGGGTTTTTGTTGGGAGCCAATTAACCTACCAGTATATATTTTGAATGTGGGAGGAAACCGGAGTACCCGGAGGAAACCCACACAAGTACGGGGAGAATATACAAACTCCGCACAGTTAGGACCATGGTGGGAATCAAACCCATGACCTCAGTGCTGTGAGGCAGCAATGCTAACCATTACACCGTCCGTACTGCCCCGTATCTATAGATTGTAAGCTTGCGAGCAGGGCCCTCCTACATTTTGACTGTCTGTAAATACCCTGTTTTGTTGTATCACTGTCCCCTTTGTAAAGCGCAACAGAATATGCTGCGCTATATAAGAAACTGTTAATAAATAAATAAATATATAACACATGGTGGGGATAGAACCCATGACCTCAGTGCTGTGAGGCAGTAATGTAACCATTACACCGTCCGTACTGCCCTGTATATATAACACATGGTGGGGATAGAACCCATGACCTCAGTGCTGTGAGGCAGTAATGTAACCATTACACCGTCCGTGCTGCCCCGTATATATAACACATGGTGGGGATAGAACCCATGACCTCATCACTGTGAGGCAGTAATATAACCATTACACCGTCCGTACTGCCCCGTATATAGAACACATGGTGGGGATAGAACCCATGACCTCAGCGCTGTGAGGCAGTAATATAACCATTACACCGTCCGTACTGCCCCGTATATATAACACATGGTGGGGATAGAACCCATGACCTCAGTGCTGTGAGGCAGTAATGCTAACCATTACACCATCCGTACTACCCCGTATATATAACACATGGTGGGGATAGAACCCATGACCTCATCACTGTGAGGCAGTAATATAACCATTACACCGTCCGTACTGCCCCGTATATATAACACATGGTGGGGATAGAACCCATGACCTCAGCGCTGTGAGGCAGTAATATAACCATTACACCGTCCGTACTGCCCCGTATATATAACACATGGTGGGGATAGAACCCATGACCTCAGCGCTGTGAGGCAGTAATGTAACCATTACACCATCCGTACTGCCCTGTATATATAACACATGGTGGGGATAGAACCCATGACCTCAGTGCTGTGAGGCAGTAATGTAACCATTACACCGTCCGTGCTGCCCCGTATATATAACACATGGTGGGGATAGAACCCATGACCTCATCACTGTGAGGCAGTAATATAACCATTACACCGTCCGTACTGCCCCGTATATAGAACACATGGTGGGGATAGAACCCATGACCTCAGTGCTGTGAGGCAGTAATGTAACCATTACACCGTCCGTGCTGTCCCGTATATAGAACACATGGTGGGGATAGAACCCATGACCTCAGTGCTGTGAGGCAGTAATGTAACCATTACACCGTCCGTGCTGTCCCGTATATATAACACATGGTGGGGATAGAACCCATGACCTCATCACTGTGAGGCAGTAATATAACCATTACACCATCCGTACTGCCCCGTATATAGAACACATGGTGGGGATAGAACCCATGACCTCAGTGCTGTGAGGCAGTAATGTAACCATTACACCGTCCGTGCTGCCCCGTATATATAACACATGGTGGGGATAGAACCCATGACCTCATCACTGTGAGGCAGTAATATAACCATTACACCGTCCGTACTGCCCCGTATATATAACACATGGTGGGGATAGAACCCATGACCTCAGTGCTGTGAGGCAGTAATGCTAACCATTACACCATCCGTACTGCCCCGTATATATAACACATGGTGGGGATAGAACCCATGACCTCAGTGCTGTGAGGCAGTAATGCTAACCATTACACCATCCGTACTACCCCGTATATATAACACATGGTGGGTATAGAACCCATGACCTCATCACTGTGAGGCAGTAATATAACCATTACACCGTCCGTACTGCCCCGTATATATAACACATGGTGGGGATAGAACCCATGACCTCAGCGCTGTGAGGCAGTAATATAACCATTACACCGTCCGTACTGCCCCGTATATATAACACATGGTGGGGATAGAACCCATGACCTCAGCGCTGTGAGGCAGTAATGCTAACCATTACACCAGCTATCCCCCGATGGCCCTCCCCTAATGCTGACCAATGGTGGGATGGAATAGCATGCATTCTAAATGATTGCTGCTTTAATAAAAACATCCGAGTATGGCCGGCATCCAGCACCTCTGGTGAACTCAAACGATATTAAATCCACCACGTACACCGCAGAGAGACAACCGCCACTGCTGGCTGTATACTGTGCCGCTTCCCCACCTTCCATTCCCAACTGCTAGACCCATATCCAGGCCTTCCCATAACTGATATCCATGAGCTGTCGGCAGTATATTGCACAGACATGCCACCTGTAAAACGCTGCTGCACTAGTGACGCTGCTAACCAACATCGAATCAATAGTGAGCCCCAGGCTTCCAAGAACAGTGTCACACACGGTGATTGGTTGATGGCAGGAGGTTCTTTGATGCAAAATGTATTTCATTCCAATAAACTCCCTCTTGAAAGTTTCGGTCCCTATGACGCTATGTAATGAATAAAGACTTCCTAGGGATCTGGAGCCGTCCTGGTCTCTGCGGATCTGTAGTGTATTATCCCGGAACCTTGTACACTTGTGTATTATAACTTCTCTCTCTCTCTCCTGCAGCTCGTGAGCCAGCTGAAACAGTCCAAAAGTACCACTATACCGTACAGTGGCCAGGACATATCCCTAGCTCCAGCGCCGTCCTACATTATACCAGAACCGGAGCTCAGCAGCCACAGTAAGATGGCGGGAATGATTTGGGATATTGGGAACGGTACATCACAGGGTTGTGGTGGTTGCACAGTAAGATGGCGGGAATGATTTCGGATATTGGGAACGGTACATCACAGGGTTGTGGTGGTTGCACAGTAAGATGGCGGGAATGATTTAGGATATTGGGAACGGTACATCACAGGGTTGTGGTGGTTGCACAGTAAGATGGCGGGAATGATTTGGGATATCGGGAACAGTACATCACAGGGTTGTGGTGGTTGCACAGTAAGATGACGGGAATGATTTGGGATATTGGGAACGGTACATCACAGGGTTGTGGTGGTTGCACAGTAAGATGGCTGGAATGATTTGGGATATTGGGAACGGTACATCACAGGGTTGTGGTTGTTGCACAGTAAGATGGCGGGAATGATTTGGGATATTGGGAACGGTACATCACAGGGTTGTGGTGGTTGCACAGTAAGATGACGGGAATGATTTGGGATACTGGGAACGGTACATCACAGGGTTGTGGTGGTTGCACAGTAAGATGACGGGAATGATTTGGGATATTGGGAACGGTACATCACAGGATTGTGGTGGTTGCACAGTAAGATGACGGGAATGATTTGGGATATTGGGAACGGTACATCACAGGGTTGTGGTGGTTGCACAGTAAGATGGCGGGAACGATTTGGGATATTGGGAACGGTACATCACAGGGTTGTGGTGGTTGCACAGTAAGATGGCGGGAATGATTTGGGATATTGGGAACGGTACATCTCAGGGTTGTGGTGGTTACACAGTAAGATGACGGGAATGATTTGGGATATTGGGAACGGTACATCACAGGGTTGTGGTGGTTGCACAGTAAGATGGCGGGAATGATTTGGGATATTGGGAACGGTACATCACAGGGTTGTGGTGGTTGCACAGTAAGATGACGGGAATGATTTGGGATATTGGGAACGGTACATCACAGGGTTGTGGTGGTTGCACAGTAAGATGGCGGGAATGATTTGGGATATTGGGAACGGTACATCACAGGGTTGTGGTGGTTGCACAGTAAGATGGCGGGAATGATTTGGGATATTGGGAACGGTACATCACAGGATTGTGGTGGTTGCACAGTAAGATGAGGGGAATGATTTGGGATATTGGGAACAGTACATCACAGGGTTGTGGTGGTTGCACAGTAAGATGAGGGGAATGATTTGGGATATTGGGAACGGTACACCGCAGGGTTGTGTTGGTTGCACAGTAAGATGACGGGAATGATTTGGGATATTGGGAACGGTACATCGCAGGGTTGTGGTGGTTGCACAGTAAGATGACGGGAATGATTTGGGATATTGGGAACGGTACATCACAGGGTTGCGGTGGTTGCACAGTAAGATGGCGGGAATGATTTGGGATATTGGGAACGGTACATCACAGGGTTGCGGTGGTTGCACAGTAAGATGGCGGGAATGATTTGGGATATTGGGAACGGTACCTCACAGGGTTGTGGTGGTTGCACAGCAAAATGACGGGAATGATTTGGGATATTGGAAACGGTACATCACAGGGTTGTGGTGGTTGCACAGTAAGATGACGGGAATGATTTGGGATATTGGGAACGGTACATCTCAGGGTTGTGGTGGTTGCACAGTAAGATGACGGGAATGATTTGGGATATTGGGAACGGTACATCACAGGGTTGTGGTGGTTGCACAGTAAGATGACGGGAATAATTTGGGATATTGGGAACGGTACATCACAGGATTGTGGTGGTTGCAAAGTAAGATGAGGGGAATGATTTGGGATATTGGGAACGGTATATCACAGGGTTGCCGTGGTTGCACAAGTAAGATGACGGGAATGATTTGGGATATTGGGAACGGTACATCACAGGATTGTGGTGGTTGCACAGTAAGATGAGGGGAATGATTTGGGATATTGGGAACGGTACATCACAGGGTTGTGGTGGTTGCACAGTAAGATGGCGGGAATGATTTGGGGGTACTTATGTAGTAACTGGGCTGCCGATTTTGAAATCGGGTCCATCGCATCGCATCGCACCCGACCAAATCGCATGCGATGCGATGCGATGCGATGGACCCGATTTTTCCATAGGATTCAATGTTAAAATGGACTGAGTCCATTTTAACATGGAATTCAATGGGAAAAAGGGGTCCTTTTCATACCCCTACTATCCAAGTGGGCATGGAGTTGGATATAAACCTGTGGCGAGCGTAGCGAGCCACCGAGCCCGAAGCGTGGCGAGCGTAGCGAGCCCCGCGAGGGGACACAGAATACCGTCCCCTCGCGGGGCTCGCTTCGCTCGCCACGCTTCGGGCTCGGTGGCTCGCTACGCTCGCCACAGGTTTATATCCAACTCCATGCCCACTTGGATAGTAGGGGTATGAAAAGGACCCCTTTTTCCCATTGAATTTCATGTTAAAATGGACTCAGTCCATTTTAACATTGAATCCTATGGAAAAATCGGGTCATCGCATCGCATCGCATCGCATCGTATGCGATGCGATGCGATATCGCATCGCATCTGATTGTATGCCTTAACTTAAGGCATACAATCAAAAAATCGGCAGCCCAGATACTACATAAGTACCGATTTGGGATATTGGGAATGGTATATCACAGGGTTGTGGTGGTTGCACAGTAAGATGGCGGGAATGATTTGGGATATTGGGAACGGTACATCACAGGGTTGTGGTGGTTGCACAGTAAGATGAGGGGAATGATTTGGGATATTGGGAACGTTACATCACAGGGTTGTGGTGGTTGCACAGTAAGATGGCGGGAATGATTTGGGATATTGGGAACGGTACATCACAGGGTTGTGGTGGTTGCACAGTAAGATGGCGGGAATGATTTGGGATATTGGGAACGGTATATCACAGGGTTGTGGTGGTTGCACAGTAAGATGGCGGGAATGATTTGGGATATTGGGAACGGTACATCACAGGGTTGTGGTGGTTGCACAGTAAGATGAGGGGAATGATTTGGGATATTGGGAACGGTACATCACAGGGTTGTGGTGGTTGCACAGTAAGATGGCGGGAATGATTTGGGATATTGGGAACGGTACATCACAGGGTTGTGGTGGTTGCACAGTAAGATGACGGGAATGATTTGGGATATTGGGAAAGGTACATCACAGGGTTGTGGTGGTTGCACAGTAAGATGAGGGGAATGATTTGGGATATTGGGAACGGTACATCACAGGGTTGTGGTGGTTGCACAGTAAGATGGCGGGAATGATTTGGGATATTGGGAACGGTACATCACAGGGTTGTGGTGGTTGCACAGTAAGATGACGGGAATGATTTGGGATATTGGGAAAGGTACATCACAGGGTTGTGGTGGTTGCACAGTAAGATGAGGGGAATGATTTGGGATATTGGGAACGGTACATCACAGGGTTGTGGTGGTTGCACAAGTCGTTTCAGTCTGTAGATGTTCTGTTAATGTCACAGCTCCAGCACCTGACCAGACCTATTGCTGTGATGCTCACCCCCTAGTGGCTGATGTGTGGCAGCGATACCACACGTGAATAGAAGGGACAGGCAGGACATAGTCGGGGTCAGTGCTGTGTGCAGCCATGATCCCTGTGCAGAAGCTGCTGTTACCTGCGTAGTGTTGGATGGTTCCACCAGTGGTTATTTGGCGTTACTGTTGTGTTCTGTGTTACTGCAGGATCTGATGCTCCTTTTCCTGTCTCTTTACTGTAGGAAACATCCCTTCTCCTGCATATTATGATCCTGCAACCTGCCCGATTATCCCGGGACAAGAAATGACCATCGAGATTTCCAAGGGGCGTTCAGGCCTTGGACTTAGCATTGTGGGCGGGAAAGACACCCCGCTGGTACGGTCACTGCTCCCCGTACATTCATTCCAATACGCAGCCAGTGGGCCGGTAACGTCTGCTCAGTTATGGCCGGTGCGCTGGAGGAAGTGCACGCTGATATACAGAGATAAGCCCCCTAACTGTCATCTGTGTACGCAAGCTTATTGACCCCACATACCCCCAACAGGCAAAGCTATTATGCCTTTTGGAATGTTTTATTAACCCAAAAGCTGCTCAGAATTGAAAGCGATTACCATAGGTTGTACAGTAAATAAACATGCATTGCTAATAGGAGAGAATATGCTGGGCAGTGTAATCCTGGACTGTAAATATGCTGGTCAGTGTAACCCTGGACAGTAAGTATGCTGGGCAGTGTAATCCTGGACAGTAAATATGCTGGGCAGTGTAATTACTGGACAGTAAATATGCTGGTCAGTGTAACCCCGGGCAGTATATATGCTGGTCAGTGTAACCCTGGACAGTAAGTATGCTGGTCAGTGTAACCCTGGACAGTAAGTATGCTGGTCAGTGTAACCCTGGACAGTAAGTATGCTGGTCAGTGTAACCCTGGACAGTAAGTATGCTGGTCAGTGTAACCCTGGACAGTAAATATGCTGGGCAGTGTAATCCTGGACAGTAAATATGCTGGGCAGTGTAATCCTGGACAATAAATATGCCGATCAGTGTAACCCTGGGTAGTATATATGCTGGTCAGTGTAACTTTGTACATTTAATATGCTGTTCAGTGTAACCCTGTACTTTAAATATCCTGGTCAGTGTAATGCTGGACAGTAAATATGTTGGTCAGTGTAATGCTGGACAGTAAATATGTTGGTCAGTGTAATGCTGGACAGTAAATATATGTTGGTCAGTGTAATGCTGGACAGTAAGTATCCTGGTCAGTGTAATGCTGGACAGTAAGTATCCTGGTCAGTGTAATGCTGGACAGTAAGTATCCTGGTCAGTGTAATGCTGGACAGTAAGTATCCTGGTCAGTGTAATGCTGGACAGTAAATATGCTGGTCAGTGCAACCCAGAGCAATGGTTACTCAATCAGTCCAGTAATTACCATTTTACATTGTAGCTCGTTTAGGTCATAGACGACCACAAACACCATATTTCCCCTACATGTGCCTGATTCAGTCCTTGTGTGCTCACTCTCCGTATGATTGCCCTGTCTTCCTATATGTTGCAGGAGGCAGTGGTGATACATGAAGTGTATGAAGAAGGAGCTGCCGCCAGGGATGGGAGACTCTGGGCTGGGGATCAGATTCTAGAGGTAGGTCCGATATCGCTGCTCTCCTTATACTATTCCTCTTACCTATATGCAAAATGACTAATACATGTAATGGTTTCTTCTTAGATAATTATTATTTTTTTAAACCTGTAAAGCTGAGTTTGGTCTCCCCGGGGGGCTGTTGTCATCCCCTCCCCCCTGCCACCATTACAGGTGAATGGTTATGACCTGAGGACGGCTTCTCACGAGGACGCCATAACCGCCCTACGACAGACTCTGCAGAAAGTGCAGCTGGTGGTCTACCGGGACGAGGCGCAGTGCAGGGATGAGGAGAACCTGGACGTCTTCCACGTGGAGCTGCAGAAGAAGAGCGGCCGGGGCCTGGGGCTGAGCATTGTGGGGAAGCGGTAAGGCACTGTGACATCGTCCATTTATAGCGGGATCCCAGGAGAACCCTTTTTTTTTTTTTTTATTCAAATTAGCTTTTTTTTTTTTCTTTGATTTCTTTAAACTCGTTATTGCATTTTTAACTTTCTTGTCGTTCACCTGTATTTTTCTTCTCTTCTCTGGGACTTCTTCCAGGACTGGGAGCGGAGTCTTCATATCTGACATTGTGAAAGGAGGAGCGGCGGACTATGACCGGACACTGATGCAGGGCGATCAGATACTATCGGTCAATGGTGAGGATGTCAGGAACGCCTCCCAAGAAGTTGTAGCCACCATATTAATGGTAAGAACTGTACAGTAAAAGGGGAACAGAGGGGGTAACATTGGCTGCATCTGCCCACCCACACTTCCATGCCCTTATAGTACATTGGCTGCATCTGCCCGCCCACACCATGCCCTTATATTACATTGGCTGCATCTGCCCGCCCACACCATGCCCTTATATTGCATTGGCTGCATCTGCCCACCCAGACCATGCCCTTATATTGCATTGGCTGCATCTGCCCGCCCAGACCATGCCCTTATATTACATTGGCTGCATCTGCCAGCCCACACCATGCCCTTATAGTACATTGGCTGCTTCTGCCCACCCAGACCATGCCCTTACAATGCATTAATAATTCCTCCTGTAGTACTACATATGGACGTATACACACGCAGCCAGTGGTCCCCTCCTCTAGGTTACTGCAGACACATTGCAGGCTGTGATGCAGAGAATCCTGCCCGGAGAGGTTCCCGGCTGTGCTCGTCCTGTAAAAATAAAAGATTTGTTATTTCTCACACGTTTTACCATGATACATCCATTTCTTGTTGGCGGTAAAGACCTCAGTCCCTCTCTCTGCGGGTTCCGGAAGCATGTGTACTCACGCAGCGTATTGCTTTATCTTCCATACCAAGCTGTAAGTTGTGTAGGATTTCCGTGATCTTTAATGAGACTTCTGCTTTATCTCCAGTGCGCTCAAGGGCTCGTTCACCTAGAGATCGGGAGACTGAGAGTGGGGTCTTGGTCGTCGTCCAGGAACATCTATGAAGACAGCCAGGTGCTGAATGTGATCCCTTATCAGCAACGTAGAAATTGTTTTTAATCGCTGCTCTCATCTTGTGCCACTGGCCTATCATACGGCGTTGACCAATCAACTGACCAAAACGAATGATTACAAAAAAATATCTAACATGACCTAAAAGGCCGCTACAGTTATAGATTTGAAATGTAAAAACGAATATAATTGTTTTTCATGAATCTCCTCCCATTAGTCTGCTTGCCCCTGACAACCACTGGTGTAAATGAGACCATTGCCGTTATTTGTGTAGTCATGCGACAACTCATTATCCATTTATCCACCTGATCTAAATACTTTTTTTAAATGTATTTGCTGTTGTCCTGTGTCGGTTGGTGTCGCTACAGATAATTGTGCCCCGATGTTTTAGGCGGTGTGCTCACCGGTTCTGTCCTCGGTCTTATAACGTTATTTAATTGTACCATCCCCGCAGTAATTCCTTCGTTATAACGTAACACTCTGCAGATAGATTTTCCTTTTGCAGCAGCCAATCAGCTGTTAGCATCCCATGGTCCCACTTGCATCGGATATATCCTTATCCTGAGTTACTGCAGAGACGTCCCATGTCGGCATGTTGTTGTATAAGTCTCTGTGTCAGATGCCGTGCTCTAGCTTCTTATGGGCGTTGTTCTGCTGCAGTGATTCCCATCAAGGTCTATTAATGGGCTGTGATCATAAATCCAGATTATAACTTAGAACGAGCTGATGCTGCAAAGGCCAAATTGCAATCAATTGCAATTATTCCTCACGCTCTAGCAGTGACCAGTATACTGTAGCTGCCATGTGTGTAATTGTGTGTACAGACAATGATCTCGGAGCAGAGAGAGGGCAATAGAAGCAGGAGTCGTCATTCCTTGTGACTATGGTGGTAATGGGATATCATCGGCGGGGTCCCTGCGGCAGATAAGAACTAGTAGCGCTGCTAGTTCCCATCTGCCTCAGGGACCCC
This sequence comes from Crinia signifera, assembly GCF_055691185.1. NCBI lineage: Eukaryota > Metazoa > Chordata > Amphibia > Anura > Myobatrachidae > Crinia > Crinia signifera. The sequence continues at coordinate 165,388,737 of NC_139224.1, forward strand.
GACGATGATATCCCATTCACCGAATGGACCCCACAGCACACTGCATGATCCCTGCTGCCCAGACCTCTGTAAGCTGCTGACAAGTACCAGGGAGGGGGGGGGCATTACACTATTTGGCTCAGAATATTTTTTTTCTGGATTCCTCCTCTAAAACTAGGTGCGTCTTATAGAGCGAAAAATACAGGTACATATCCCTCTGTATGGATGCCCGTTACATAGTCCATCAGCAAACACGCCGGAAGGGTTACATATTTGTGGTGGTGCAGCATCTCTGTGTTTTATACTTAAAAAAAAACATTGACCCATATTACCTTTTATTTATAAGGCACCACAGGGGTTCAGTAGTGCCGCACAAAAGGGAGAGCACAAAAAAGCAAGTAGCAAATATACAATCTGATACAGTCGGGTTCACAGCTTTACATACTGTAATAGACATAATTACTGTACAAAGCACTGATTACATCATTACTAAGAGGAAATAACAGGGAAAGGGCGTTGCAGAGGGGATGCGAATGTCCACTAGGAGGCGAAAGGACAGGAGTAGGGAAGAGCTGTATGACAGTCGCCCACTAGGCAGCAGCTAGGTCTGTTTCCTGGGCCACCAGGGACCCTGGGGTACGCGGGGATGGGGGGGGGGGGGGTAGTGATAGTCTAGAAAATTATTAATTTCTTCACTTTTCTGTAGCTCTGTTTCCTCGGTTGCTGCCGCAGCATGGGGGGGGGGGGGGGCTGGGTTGTAATAGCAGCACTCTGTGGGGGATACACAGAAACAGAAGCATTAATAAATAAATGTGATTTCTGCCGGTTTACACGAAGAGCGCTGACTCTTCCCAACACTCTACGTGCCGAACAATGCGGCGTACAGGGGATTGGGGTCTAATAATAGACTTGTAAGTCCCGTAATTAAATTGTAATGAAATTATGAAGGCTCCGGAATGCACAAGAATTTAATTACTCTGCATCTCTTTTGTTGCAGGTTGGTAGGAGCAGCGCTCACAGCCCGCAGCCGCCCTCCCTCGCACAGAAGAGATCGTCCGCTCCATCCTCTCAGAGGAACTCTGGTAATAACCCCCGGCCTCAACCATGTGCCTCGTACCTCCCTGCAGCAGGATCGGCCTGACTGTAGGGCTCTCTCCTGTGGCCCCTGATTCCTTCACTATATATCTTTTATTTGCTTTGAGATCTGTACAGCGTGAGGCAGGGAGGGCAATGCCCGGTTATGTGCCAGCTGAAGACATAGTGCCTAATAGCAAGCGGAGTGTCTGATGTGGCTGCACAAGGACGCTAATGCACCAGTATGTTGGCCCATTAGTATACCGCTAGTGGTAGTGCCATATAAGACACGGGTAATGGTTGAGCACGTATTAGCAGCAGTGCCCAGTGGTATGCCACCAGTAGGTGCCAGTAGTTGTAAGGCGCAGTCATGTCCGCTGCAGTAGTTTTGCAGCAGTAAAGCCAAGTGATATGTGCACAAGACAATGAGCGCTAATAATAAGGCAGCGATTATAGGTAATATTCCAGTAACCGAGTGATCTTATGCGGGGTGGTTACACGTTACGCCAGGCTTCCTGGCACGTTCTACATGCTGACAAACAGGGACAGACCTGAGAGGACAGGGCATAAACTAAGGGAAAGTCGGGGAGACCCGATAATGGGAAGTAAGAAAGATGGCAGACAGAGAAGATGAGGGCAGTAAGTGGGTACATGAGACATTGGGGGGCAGCGATTGGTTGGTGAAGCGGATTGTGATCCGGGCCTGTGGCTTCTCCTGCGTTGTAGAGATTATCTGCAGGAAACAATCTGCTCATCTCTCTCTCAAACGCTCTCTCTCTCTCTCTCTGTATCTCTTTCAATCTCGCTCTCTCTCTCTGACTCTAGGCACAGAGATGGAGCCCAGGACTGTGGAGATAAACAGGGTAAGTCCCAGATTACAGAGCGTGGTCCCTGGCTGTACAGATCACATTATAACTTGCCCTTCTATCTCACTGCTCAGGGCCCCAATGACGCCCTAGGAATCAGCATAGCGGGTGGAAAGGAGAGCCCGCTGGGCGACGTTCCGGTGTTCATCGCCATGATCCAGGCCAGCGGCGTTGCAGCTCGCACTAACAAACTGAAAGTGAGTTATTTGGTTTTCCAGTTTTAAGTTCTGCATCAGGGTGTGCGTACGATCTGCCCGGGGTGTGCGTGCGATCTGCCCGGGGTGTGCGTGCGATCTGCCCCGGGTGTGCGTACAATCTGCCCCGGGTGTGCGTGCGATCTGCCCCGGGTGTGCGTGCGATCTGCCCCGGGTGTGCGTACGATCTGCCCCAGGTGTGCGTACGATCTGCCCCGGGTGTGCGTGCGATCTGCCCCAGGTGTGCGTACGATCTGCCCCGGGTGTGCGTACGATCTGCCCCGGGTGTGCGTACGATCTGCCCCGGGTGTGCGTACGATCTGCCCCGGGTGTGCGTACGATCTGCCCCGGGTGTGCGTACGATCTGCCCCGGGTGTGCGTACTATCTGCCCCGGGCCCGGGTGTGCGTACAATCTGCCCCGGGTGTGCGTGCGATCTGCCCCAGGTGTGCGTACGATCTGCCCCGGGTGTGCGTACGATCTGCCCCGGGTGTGCGTACGATCTGCCCCGGGTGTGCGTACGATCTGCCCCGGGTGTGCGTACGATCTGCCCGGGGTGTGCGTACGATCTGCCCGGGGTGTGCGTGCGATCTGCCCGGGGTGTGCGTGCGATCTGCCCCGGGTGTGCGTGCGATCTGCCCCGGGTGTGCGTACGATCTGCCCGGGGTGTGCGTGCGATCTGCCCGGGGTGTGCGTGCGATCTGCCCGGGGTGTGCGTACGATCTGCCCGGGGTGTGCGTACGATCTGCCCGGGGTTTGCGTGCGATCTGCCCCGGGTGTGCGTGCGATCTGCCCGGGGTGTGCGTGCGATCTGCCCCGGGTGTGCGTGCGATCTGCCCGGGGTGTGCGTGCGATCTGCCCCGGGTGTGCGTGCGATCTGCCCGGGGTGTGCGTGCGATCTGCCCCGGGTGTGCGTGCGATCTGCCCCGGGTGTGCGTGCGATCTGCCCGGGGTGTGCGTGCGATCTGCCCCGGGTGTGCGTGCGATCTGCCCGGGGTGTGCGTGCGATCTGCCCCGGGTGTGCGTGCGATCTGCCCCGGGTGTGCGTACGATCTGCCCCGGGTGTGCGTACGATCTGCCCCGGGTGTGCGTACGATCTGCCCCGGGTGTGCGTGCGATCTGCCCCGGGTGTGCGTACGATCTGCCCCGGGTGTGCGTACGATCTGCCCCGGGTGTGCGTACGATCTGCCCCGGGTGTGCGTACGATCTGCCCCGGGTGTGCGTACAATCTGCCCCGGGCCCGGGTGTGCGTACAATCTGCCCGGGGCGTGTGTGCGATCTGCTCGGGGTCTGCGTGCGATCTGCCCCGGGTGTGCGTACGATCTGCCCCGGGTGTGCGTACGATCTGCCCCGGGTGTGCGTACTATCTGCCCCGGGCCCGGGTGCAGTGTTCCCTCTAAGCTGTGCGCACGTGCGCGCGCACACAACTCAACAAGTGTGCGCACAGACATTACAACAGAGCGCACAAAGCAGCAGTGGTCCCTTTTTGCAGTTGTGGACTCAATTAATGTGTGTTTCACCCATTAACTGCTCACACTACTGTGTGCTGTGTTTTGAATGTTTAAATGTTTAATATCATTTTGATGTAAAGTTAACACAAATGCTGAACGTAATTTTCCAGTTATATATAAGTGACGCACAAAAATTTAAATTTTCTTCCAAAGTTGCACAGCCAAAATCTTTTGCCGCACACAGCCTTCGAAAAATTAGAGGGAACATTGCCCGGGTGTGCGTACAATCTGCCCGGGGTGTGCGTGCGATCTGCCCCGGGTGTGCGTGCGATCTGTACTGATGTATTTATTCGGTAATCTAAGTGGTTAGATGCCATAAATGATTTAAGTTCATTACCTGTACATGTAGTTTAGGTCCCAGACAAAAGAAGGACATTGGAAGAACTTTCCCAGTTGCGCGTGTGTGGATACTACATGTACCTGTATGTGGGATGTGCAGGGTCCAGGTTATTTATACAGCGTCTTCTATGTACTGTATCCTATACCTATGATGCTGGCGGCTGGGAAGTGTCCATAACACACTTGCTGTCATTTCAGGTGGCAGACCGGATTGTCAGCATTAACCGGCAGCCCCTGGACGGACTCTCCCATGCAGATGTGGTTAACATCCTGAAGAATGCGTACGGCACCATCACCCTGCAGGTAGGTTGGCAGCGTGGGTAGAGGCCTGCGAGTGGCATATAACTGGCATGCTAGAAGTGGGCTGCATGTATCCGCTGCTTTCAGAGGCTCTCAACATGTTGCTTAACAACCAGCACAAAGCCCCTGTTCTTAGTGATGGGTAACCCGCCCCGCCGGCTCTCATCTGCTAATTGCAGTGCACTCGAGGTGTGAATGGGCTGTCACTCAGCGTGTGGTGAGTGCTGCTTCCCACTCGCTCAGCCTCTCCTCTCACCTCTAGCAAAAGTTAGAACCGCTGCTTCATATAGTTATGCATCCTAGGAAGTGCAAGTACTGGGCGCTGCCTGCATTCCCAACAGGCATTATTCATCATTCTATAAGTGTGCGTCGCGGCTGGTGTATATATAAATCAGTCAGCATCCTGGTGGTCAGTATTATTATCGAAATTTATATGGCGCCACAAGGGTTCTGCAGCGCCTTTATCCACGCCGGATTCCTGGGAGCAAATTGGGTTAAAGTAGTGAGCAGACAGGGGCTGCATCAGTACAGCATGGACAGACTGAGGGGACTCTGTCACTGTATTAGTTTATTATAGTAATAATTATTATTATTATTATTTTAAAGTTATTCATTATTATTGTGTAGTAATTACGTTATCTTGCATATATTACTGTAATTTGTACACATTATTTATGGAAACTGTACAGTAGTAAAGCAATATTTTTACTGTGTATGCGTCACTTTTTAAGCGCCAAAATCAAGTCAGCTGTAATGACTGTGTTAGATGACTTAGGTTTCCCTTTTCTCGTTAGCGGGGTAGAACGACCTCTCGTATCAGCCGATTATCACAGTGGACACCTCGGTAATTTCATGTCTGATCCGCTTCTACGGGTGCAGTGCGGTCTGAGAATTGTGCTCACTAGTGTAGAAAGTCCAATTATCTGCACATCCAGCAGATTCCCGTTAGACGCTAATCTTCCGTTCTCCAACAGCATCTGTGCAATCAGCCCCCTCTGCTGCCCCGGCATCCGTACAGTGTAATCTGCCAGGTGCAGGTGTTGTACTGAGATAAGGAGTCACGCTAAACTGCGGGATGACTCCTGCACTCAGAAGATATCTGTAACAGCTGCTGCTGGGAATGGGGCTCTGATAACCTGGGTTCCACAGATGAACAGCTTTGTTTGTGTTTGAGATGCGATGATTGCATACACAAAGGTTTACACAAGTATTAGATGGGTACATAAAATGCCAGTGGTCTATCTAGACGAGGGTTGGCCAAACCGGTCCTCGAGATCTACTGACCGTTTATGTTTCCCAGACCACCTAGCTGGTGCACAGGTATAGTCATTACTAACTGTCACGTTTTCAAACATGCTGCATTAATTCCAAACAGACACCACCTACAGATCCACAGGTGGCCTGGAAAACATGGAGGACCAGTTTGGCACCCCTGATCTAGACAGTGTAGATGTTTTATACTACATCTCATGTGGATATAGATATATTTACAGAAATACCTGTTGTGTTACAGTGATCCCCATTTAATTGTCTCCTCGCATGCATAATCCCACACCATTGTCCGGGGGAGCAAATTCTGATCTGAGCGATCAGTTCTGAATCACCCCTTTAGTAAATAAAGAGAGGGGAAGGCGCCACCTAAAAATAAGGTAGTACATTTACAGGGGAGAAGGCCTAACAGAACTCTTAAAACTGAAAGTGGATAAATCAATGTGGCCAAATGGGATACATTCAAAGATGCTAAAAGAGCTTAAAGATGTTCTGGTAGAATGTTGTACCACTGCATAAAAGTGGAAGCAAGGAAGAAGCTACAGACAAGTGAGCCTCACATCCGTTGTAGGAAGAGTAACCGAAACACTATTACAAGAAAATGTTTGGGAATCTTTGTCAACATCAAACATATTGAGAGCTGTTGACGTAGCAGGGTGGAGATGGGCACTTGAAACACGTTGCTGGAGCCATTTAGTGGAGCGAAACACCACGGAATTTAGGGAAAAAAGTACTTATCCTCCACTGATCAAGAGCCCACTCAGGACACATTACCCGTACAGCATGCCCTGATACAGTTTTTCTATTTGGCCATGCTAAAACTGTTGCAGGACATGCTGGGATGTGTAGTTCAACAACAGCTGGAAGGCCAAAGGTTCCCCATCCCTGGTCTATAATAACACAAGTTATCCAGAGGAGTTGTGCAGCCGTTCAGCCCCACTGTACGGGTAATGTGTCCTGAGTGGGCTCTTGATCAGTCCATTTACACAGTTCATATTCTCAGGCAGCGCCTCTGTGCATTGGATAAGAGCCCAACAGACAATGGTTTGTTGGGCTGCAGAGATAAATGGGATTTCAGTGCTGTACCATCCAGCTCTGTGTGTGTGTTTTATGTTCTAGGTTGTAGCAGATACGAATATTAGTGCGATCGCCAGCCAGCTGGAGACCATGTCCCTGAGTCAGAACATCAGTACCGAACACCAGCCAGAGGAGGGGGAGTGAGTATACCCTGGCACTCTATAGCTATGTGGACGAGGGGGGGGGGGGGGTGTTATTGTCTGGAGAATGCTAATTCTACAGTGTAACCATTTGTATCATTCACATACAGTATATTCTGCCTGGTTTCATGATAACTTACTCATAGGGTGGTGCTGTTTTGCTATTACTTATATGTTATCTTGCAGTTATATTATAGCAGTTGTTGCATTCTGTATTGTTTCATTAACAAAAGAATAATCTGGTCCTTTGTTTCCAGTTCTAGTATAAAAATACAAATTTCCGATTCCCTGGCATTTAGGATAATGATGCAGAGGCCGCGTATATGTATTCACCGTACGGATGTACCAGGGGCCAGTGTGACGCTACTAGATGTGTTCTCTATTGGTGACCAGAACTTCTATTCACAAGCAGGCAGCCAATCACATCACTAGGAGCCAGTGACCTCACCATTACCTGTTATTACACTGCTCTAGGACCTGAAATTCTACCACCAGCTTATATCACTAACCACTTTTATGTTGCAGGTCCCCTGTCCCAAAGCTCATCCACCTGGAGAAGGGTGCGGATGGGCTCGGGTTCAGCATAGTCGGGGGGTTCGAGAGCCCTCATGGAGACCTTCCCATTTACGTCAAGACGATATTTTCTAAGGTAAAGTGTTGCTCCGTCTCTATATAATTGAAATAAATATCAATTCCGTATACGACTTGTATAGTGCCCAAGTCACTGATGACCACAATTACCTATTGCTATGCCCCAGGGTGTGTGTTTGTAATAAACTGGTAGCGGTGGGGTGTGGTGGGTTAATAGAGGCACAGTTATATAACTCTGATGTTGCCGAAGTGGACGGACACTTATTTATATATTAACAGTATATACAGCAAAGCAAATTCCATTGAGTTTCACATTTGGAAACAGAGATAAAACTGGTTAATAACAGACAGACAGAGGTCGGAGGGCCCTGCTCGCTGGCTTACAATCCTATAGGGAAACAGGCATTGATACACAAGGATAGGTGCTGTCCAGGGCATAATGCCCCAGCCGATTGCACCCCAATGTTGTTGAGGGTAAGCCATTTGGATGCATCTAATGTTACGAGTCTCGTGTGGCGCTATAACAGAGCAGTATACAGCAATAAATGTCTCTGTACATCCTCCGTTCAGTGCGACGTACTCACCACATTCCCTGCACGCAGGAGTTAAGGTTTCATTCATTTATAAGTGGCGCCCTCTGCTGGCTGTTACCCAATAATACAAGTGCATGCTTTCCATGACACAAAGGCTAAGTATAATAAAACACTCGCTTTACATTCTGCCATACGGTATCAATTAGTTTGTGCGGATATCCCATGCGTGTATCTCCGTCTGATTACTTCCATCTGCTCATTCACAAATCCTTTGTCTGGGGTACAGTGAAACAATGGCTGCGCGTTCTGCAAATGTTTCCACTTATTATATTCAGTCTGTAAAAGACCATTGTTAACAGCTGCCTAAATCCCCACAACCCCCTCGCGCCACAAGAGATCCGTGCGTGTTCTACACGTGTTATTACATCGCAGGACATCTTTCCCTCCACCCGCTCCATAAAACATGCCGTCTTCGGCCCTAGGGTGTCGCGGTTTAATAATCTAGGTTATAGTAAAGGCCATGTGCTCATGTAACCAGCTCGCTGAGCATGGCAGAGGAGACGCATCTGTCGCCCTGATAATGGGAAGAAATAACATCTTGTTTAAAGAGACGCAGAACAGAGTCTGATTTTATTATTTTGTTTCTTCCCCCAGGGAGCCGCCGCAGTGGATGGGAGGCTGAAACGCGGAGACCAGATATTGGCAGTAAACGACGAAAGCCTGGAGGGCGTTACTCACGAGGAGGCCGTCGCCATTTTGAAGCGTCAGAAGGGAAATGTCACATTGACCGTTTTATCTTAATAAATGACCGCCAGACCGATAAGTTGTCAGTGACCGCACCGTGTATCGCAGGCATGGGTAGTCGCTGATTCTCCTGCGCTTAAAGTCGTTCTGCAAGGGGCAGGGCAGTGGCTGGCTGGACTTTGTGGTTCCACCACTGCCGGAGAGCAGTAGACTGTCAATGCTAGGTGAAACGCGTAGGTAGAGAGTCACTTCTCATTAAGTTCTCAGTTTGATTTAGTGTACAGTGTAAAGCACATTACGACAGAAGACCTTATTACCTTAATCGCTTCCAAGTCTTCCAGACGGCTATAGTATATAGTACAAGGTCATTTTGTATATAGTACAAGGTCGTTTTGTCCTCTGGTCACTGTTTTAAACATTCTTAGGCTGTTCTTGCACTTTTGGGATATAAAGGGTGTATTATATAGGGAAATGTCAGAGCATTATAACCTTTGGGAGAGAACATTATATTCAGCTACAACCCATCTGTAATTTAATTGCTTTCTAAGATATTAGGAGACGGCGTAAAACATTTCCAGCGTGTAACGTAATGAGGGACACGGTTTACCTCTGGCTCTTGCAGACTGAGGGGATTGCGAGATGGGCTGGCTTCCTGCACACACTGACACTTGTACAATAATTCAGATGATAATAATTAGCCCCTCTGTGACTGTGCCATTATCAGGAGATGAAACGCGTCGGATGAATCTGCTGGCACAGTAACTCACATCCGTCACACAATGGCGCTGCTGTCTTGCTCACACCAGACCAATTAGAAATAATCGCTGACTGATGCACATTTTATACATATGCAGCATGTTGGTAAAGGACCGCATTAACTTCTCACAATCCTGTGTTTAACATCCTTCTTTTTGGGAGTGTATGCAAATTAGCGTAGCCATTTCTACTGTTGAACCAATGACGATGGGCGGTCTAAATATATATGTGTATATAAAGCGCGAGGATAGACAAAGCTATATTTTATTTAAGAGGTTAATTTTCCAGAGCTGTAAGAGTGAATCACTCTGTGCTGCTGTATCCGCTGGCTGGCTTGGGATAGAGTATAAAGTTGCTGCTAGCTCGGTTATTTGTAGGCCCCCTGGTGGTGGAAAAGGGTTACTGCACCCGCTGTGGTACATATAAAATAATAACAAACGCTACAGATAACTGTCACAAAACATATAAGTGTAAAAGTGAAGATATTAATGATAAAGTAGTGTTTCTGGAGAGGTTGATAATAAAGATAAATCTATATATAATATGCAATAGTAAATATTTCAATTTCTGATAAGGTGTAGGGATTTTTACATGTATATTGACAATGCAAAGTATAGTTATTAGGTGTATATATAGGTATTTTGGCTTATACTGTTCCTGTCACCTGTAGAGAGAGGCGGCGACAGCCATTTTGTTGGCTGGAGAGATTCATGAGATTGCTGCCTATCAAATCACGAGGGACTAGCATGAGGTAGAATTTTAGTTCAGGAATGGCTGCCCCCAGTGTGTCGGGGGGACAGCTGCACGCTTATTGGTCATTTAATACGCTGTCTTTCTTTTCGCTTGGTGCATATGGTACAGATTGTGGACACTGGATGTATGGAGCCATAGTAATTCTGTATAGAACTTATTTTCCTATTAAGGGCGATGGGTGAATGTAATCTGTGTCTTACCCACCACATGAATGCCGTCTGGCAGAGGGATTTCTATAACGGTAATGTTTTACATTGAGACTGGTGGCATATCTTGTGGCCGTGTATTATACAGAACATGGTACAGTCCCTAGGGGAGACATTTTGGTAAAGGGGGAGAAGGATTCATCCTGTCTGGTTATTAATCCAGGCGATAATCTCCAAGTAAAGGATGAACAATGTAATTTTTAGTAAAAAAAAAAATTTAAATGTCATTTATTATGTTTTTTTTTTTAATAAACTATATTTCATCTTGTACGTACTCCACCAACTGGCTCCTCCCACTTGTGACATCACTCGTCATGTTACTTTGACGTGCGGCTGATATAAAGCAATGTGTTCTATACAGTGGACATGATTTTGCCGCCATGGCTAGTTACCATGTAGTAGAAAGAAAAGTTCTAGAGTGTTCTTAAACATAACAAAGTAAAATGACCATTCCGCCAGTACATTCCCCGAGCCTCCGTAACGAGCGGCTCCACCCAATGTTGTTACTATTATAATTCATTGTGCCAAAAAGATGCCCCCAGAGCCAACACACCATAGGCTCTGCTCCGAACAGAGCGTGCTTATTGGCCAATTCATCCTGTCAATCAGATATTGAATCATTTGTCTTCTGCTCAGGTTGAATCCTTATCGTGTTTTTTAGGTTTGTTTTAGTCATCGAGATTTTCAGCTGAACGCCAAGCTATTTGTATTTTACATTCCTGTCAAACAATGAAGTGAACAGAACATTTTTTATGAAGCTTATACATATTCCAATAAAATAGTTGCTTACAAAACGATCCATTCCGAGTGGTGTCTTCTGTTGGGGGGAAAGGGTTCTGATCACCATTGTCCAGGAATGACCAGGACCCTGCTTCATTGATGGATTGGTCTCCTTCACAGTCATACAGGTAAGAGGGGAGGAGAACAGCCCACAAAGAAATCCTTGTTTGTCTATATACTGTAAGTGCTTGGCTTATACAATGTATTGGAATGATTAGCTCCAACTGGTTCCTTCACTTCACTTCATTTTGTTTCATCCAGATGTGCCTTTACCACCAGTGTCTCGTTCACCATTGTGATTGGCAGCTCCACCTCATATCAGTCACAGGAAACAGGATTTAAGGGATGGGGGTGTTACGTGTATACACTTACATACACAGGTGTAATGGCCTCACAGCACTGAGGTCATGGGTTCTAATCCCACAAGGGCCCTAACTGTGCAGAGTTTGTATATTCTCCCCGTACTTGCGTGAGTTTCCTCCGGGTGCTCCGGTTTCCTCCCACAATCCAAAAATATACTGGTAGGCTAATTGGCTTCCAACAAAATTAACCCTAGAATGTCTGTGTGCGTGTACATGTGGTAGGGAATATAGATTGTAAGCTCCACTGGGGCAGGGACTGATGTGATTGTTCTCTGTATAAGCGCTGCAGAATATGTGTGCGCTATATAAGAAACTGTTATTAATAATAATGCACACATACAGACCTACCCTTCGCTGAGAGGGGACTGGTGGCCACTGAGCAAGGATACAGGAACCTGCAGTGGCTGTGCATGTCCCTGATTGCAGAACTCTGTACAGGCGCCATCACGGTTTTCACTGAGATGGAGACACAACTGTCCCTGTCTCTGAAAACCAATCCGGCTGATCTGGGGGGATTCTAGGTGTTCAGAAACCCTCCCGGTGTGTGCTGTTGTCAATACTTCTCACTACTGGAGGACCCTGTGCCTCCCACAATATAACTCTCAGTCTGTGGCTTCCTGCTGCCCCCATTCCTCTCCTCACATCATGTCACTGCCCCTGTCACATGCAGCCCTGTCCTCAGTGACACATCACTCATCTCCTGATATACTCTGTGCTGCTGGGGACTCTGCTCCTCCCACTATATAACTCTCAGTCTGTGGCTTCCTGCTGCCCCCATTCCTCTCCTCACATCATGTCACTGCCCCTGTCACATGCAGCCCTGTCCTCACTGACACATCACTGATATCCTGATATACTCTGTGCTGCTGAGGACCCTGCTCCTGCCACTATATAACTCTCAGTCTGTGGCTTCCTGCTGCCCCCATTCCTCTCCTCACATCATGTCAATGCCCCTGTCACATGCAGCCCTGTCCTCACTGACATGCACAGAGCTTGAGCCGCCCCAACATCACTGTACCCCTCTACTACCAAAGAGGCATTACACATTATGGAACACACCGTTATGCCCATTCCACATTATGGAACACACCGTATTGCCCATTGCACATTATGCCGCACACCGTAATGCCCACTACACATTATGCCGCACACCATAATGCCCATTACACAAATGCTGCACACCGTAATGCCCACTACTCATTAAGCGCACACCGTAATGCCCATTACACAAAATGCTGCACACCATAATTCCCATTACACAAATGCTGCACACCGTAATGCTATTATACAAACCCTGCACACCGTGATGCCCACTACACAATATGCTGCACACTGTGATGCCCATTACACAATATAATACACACTGTTATGCCCATTACATATTATGCCACATTGCTACATGCAAACACCCCAGTAGTCCTGCCTAAAAACTTAATGCCATCTTTAGTGCACCTGATGCTACACAATGCCCCCAAAAGTGCCGCTGCCACTTACATTTTTGCTGCTGTGCTGTTGAGGATGGGGGGGGGGGGGGTGCTTCCTCGCTCCATGCTGCTGCCAGTGGGGTTGGAGCAGAGGGGCACCTTCTCTCAGCTGAGGGGGGATGTAGTTGTGGTCTGTGTGATCGGCTCCCAGCACTGGCAGGTCGGCGAAGGGCGGGATGGGGAGGAGAGGCAGGCAGCTTCCGCCTCCAGGGGAAGAGGGCGGGCCGTGGCCGTGCACACAGGACATTATAATTGAAGCTAATTCTTTTATGAATATTTATTAATTATGAAGTTTGAAACCGCTTATGCTGAATATTGATTAACATATCCATCTATTAAGAGTGTGTTCATTTAATTGATTAATTATTGTGTATACTATTTACTATTTATTATTATAACTAGGTGATTCATCGCGCCCTACGGGCGCTCTTCACACCGTCGTAAGGGGCTGCGCCCCCTTAATTTGTGAACATTTGTATATGAGAAAGATGGTTAGAATTGTATGACAGATGCCTGTATTGCAACTTGAGTTATAGGTGAAATGTGTTAAATAGAGAGCATATGATGTGGAAGGGGGTGTGTATTGTTTTGTTTAATTAAAAAGCGGTTACAGAGTAAGATGTATATTGATAGTGTGGAGGGTACAGTGACATTTATGGGTGTGGGGGGGGCTGTGTGTGCATGTTGTTTAGGTGTGTGTGTGTGTGTGTGTGTGTGTGCAATAGTATAGTAGGGTGTTTTTGAGTCAGCGGCTCCCCACTGGCGGAGGTCACAACACAGGAAAACAGGAGGCTGGGTAGTGATAGGGGTGTGTGGGCATAAGGGGGACTAAAGAGGAGGGTGGGAGATACTGTGCAGCTTCTGCCAGTGGGTGAGGGTCCAGTGTGGCAGTACAGGATGGTGGCCCTGAGTCAGTGTCTCCTCCTACTGGGTGGGAGTTAGTGTCCATGAGAGCAGTAGGCTGGGCTATGAGGCATGATAGGGGCATGTGGGCAAAACAGCGTCAGCTGTTGACCTGTCAATTGACCTGATTTTTCCATAGGAAACAATGTTAAATGGCCCACAGAGGCCAAATAGGCACCCTGAAGTGTGAAATGGCCCCCACAATTGTGGGCATGTGGGCAAAACAGCGTCAGCGACTCCCCAGTGGTGGGAGTTACGGTTCAGGAGAGCAGGAAGCTGGTTAGTGATAGGGGTGTGTGAGTATACGGGGAACTAAAGAGGGGCTTAGGGGTGCTGCCGTGGGTGGATGCCGTGAATTGCGGGAGGGGGGGTGTGGGTACCGCGAATTGTGGGAGGGGGGGGGGCGCGGGGGGTTGCAGTGAATCGCGGGAGGGTGGGTCGCGGGGGCGGGGGGTTGCCGCAACGACAGGAGGGGGGGTCAGGGGTAGGGAATCGCGGTAGGGGGGTCGTGGGGGGCACCGTGAACAGCGGGAGGGGGGGCCCGGGGGGTTGGCGCAAATCATGGGAAGGGGGGTCGCGGGGTGCTGCAATCGCAGGAGGGGGGGTGTCACGGGGTGGGGCCGCGAATCGCGGGAGTCACCGGGGGTGCCGCGAATTGCGGGGGGTCTGCTGCAAATCGCGGGTGGGGGGTCGCGGGGGGTGCCGCGAATCGCCACTAGAAAAAATCAACACAGAAAGTTCAACACATGTAAATGTTGACATAAGTGTGGCACTTCATCGGTGTCCATGTCGACACATGAGAATGAATATGAAAACATTAAAAAAAAGAAAAATAAATCTTCAAAAACTCATGTCAACCTTTTTCATTGTCGACCATAGCCGTGCCAGTGTTTTGCATGTGCCATTTAATCCTGGGGTTGCCGTGAATCGCGCACGGGGGAGGGAGGAGGTGAGGGGTGTCCGCGAATCACGGGAGGAGGGGTCGTGGGTGGATGCCGTGAATTGCGGGAGGGGGGGTCGCGGGGGGGGTGTGTGGGGGGGGCGCGGGGCGTTGCAGTGAATCGCGGGAGGGTGGGTCGCGGGGGCGGGGGGTTGCCGCAATGACAGGAGGGGGGGTCAGGGGGGGGAATCGCGGTAGAGGGGGTCGTGGGGGGCACCGTGAACCGCGGGAGGGGGGGCCCGGGGGGTTGGCGCGAATCGTGGGAGGGGGGGTCGCGGGGTGCCGCGAATCGCAGGAGGGGTGGTGTCACGGGGTGGGGCCGCGAATCGCGGGAGTCACCGGGGGTGCCGCGAATTGCGGGGGGTGTGCTGCAAATCATGGGAGGGGGGTCGCGGGGGGTGCTGCGAATTGCCACAAGAAAAAATCAACACAGAAATGTCAACACATGTAAATGTTGACATAAGTGTGGCACTTCATTGGTGTCCATGTCGACACATGAGAATGAATATGAAAACATTGAAAAAGTGAAAAATAAATCTTGTCAACCTTTTTCATTGTCGACCATAGCCATGTCAGTGTTTTGCATGTGCCATTTAATCGTGGGGATGCCGTGAATGGGGGGGGGGGGGGGAGGGAGGTGCATACTTCCCAACATGACCCTCTCCTGGAGGGACACATTGCTCTGTTTCTGGACTTTCTTCTTAATTTATGGATTACCATCACCTGTGCTTAAACACCTTTCTTATCAATTACCCTGTTTAAAACAGGTGATGACAATCATAAATTAAGATGGAAGTCCACAACCCAGCGTTACTGCTCCAGACACACTTTGAGTGACAGATGTAGCCAAATATATAAGAGATATACAATAAAGTGATGTATTTTGTATTATTAATTTTCCAATCGTGTGGCGCTCTTTTATGTACACCATTAAAATCAAAATCAATTGTGTATATAGTCCTATATAAGTCCTCACTGACAGACCACACTATACTTTGTGCTGCAGGGGGACCCTGCTCCTCCCACTGTATAACTCTCAGTTTGTGGCTTCCTACTGCCTCCATTCCCCTCATCACATCATGTCACTGCCCCTGTCACATGCAGCCCTGTCCTCACTGACACATCCCTCATCTCCTGATATACTCTGTGCTGCTGGGGACCCTGCTCCTCCCACTATATAACTCTCAGTCTGTGGCTTCCTGCTGCCCCCATTCCCCTCCTCACATCATGTCACTGCCCCTGTCACATGCAGCCCTGTCCTCACTGACACATCCCTCATCCCCTGATATACTCTGTGCTGCTGGGGACCCTGCTCCTCCCACTATATAACTCTCCGTCAGTGGCTTCCTGCTGCCTCCATTCCTCTCCTCACATCATGTCACTGCCCCTGTCACATGCAGCCCTGTCCTCACTGACACATCCCTCATCTCCTGATATACTCTGTGCTGCTGGGGACCCTGCTCCTCCCACTATATAACTCTCAGTCTGTGGCTTCCTGCTGCCCCCATTCCCCTCCTCACATCATGTCACTGCCCCTGTCACATGCAGCCCTGTCCTCACTGACACATCCCTCATCCCCTGATATACTCTGTGCTGCTGGGGACCCTGCTCCTCCCACTATATAACTCTCCGTCAGTGGCTTCCTGCTGCCTCCATTCCTCTCCTCACATCATGTCACTGCCCCTGTCACATGCAGCCCTGTCCTCACTGACACATCCCTCATCCCCTGATATACTCTGTGCTGCTGGGGACCCTGCTCCTCCCACTATATAACTCTCCGTCAGTGGCTTCCTGCTGCCTCCATTCCTCTCCTCACATCATGTCACTGCCCCTGTCACATGCAGCCCTGTCCTCACTGACACATCCCTCATCTCCTGATATACTCTGTGCTGCTGGGGACCCTGCTCCTCCCACTATATAACTCTCAGTCTGTGGCTTCCTGCTGCCCCCATTCCCCTCCTCACATCATGTCACTGCCCCTGTCACATGCAGCCCTGTCCTCACTGACACATCCCTCATCCCCTGATATACTCTGTGCTGCTGGGGACCCTGCTCCTCCCACTATATAACTCTCCGTCAGTGGCTTCCTGCTGCCTCTATTCCTCTCCTCACATCATGTCACTGCCCCTGTCACATGCAGCCCTGTCCTCACTGACACATCACTCATCTCCTGATATACTCTGTGCTGCTGGGGACCCTGCTCCTCCCACTATATAACTCTCCGTCTGTGGCTTCCTGCTGCCTTCATTCCCCTCCTCACATCATGTCACTGACCCTGTCACATGCAGCCCTGCCCTCACTGATACATCACCCGCTCCTCTTACTCCGGCCTCCTGGGGTAGCATGAGGTGAAGACGGATTACATCCTAATTATACTTCCCGTAGTGTATGAGCTGCAGAATAAGCTTAGAGGAGGAATAAGATTTCTGGATCTTAATGATTTTAGTAAACCCATTTTCTGCATATTAAAAAGTCAAGTAACTAATCGGCTATACTGGGATACACTATGCGGAATGCAGAGCTGTAACCAGACGTTTTAGTGCCCTGGGCCAGAAAAATCATTGGCGCAAACACCCTGTGTCACGGTCTCCTCTCACTGCCTCACAGGACAAGGCGATATGCCAACATGTGCAACCAAAGTTACAAAAGAGCACAAACTATCTGCTGACTGCCAACTCACACATGCCAACTGTAAGCACTGACACAAAATAACACACTTGTCACAGCTCCAGGTGTCATCTGCACACCACACAACGCCATGCTTGCCAACATTAGTGATGATCTCACGCACTACAGGGACAGTATGTTGGCGATCTTCCTGAAGCTTGGTTATATAGAGTGTTATACCGCTATCAATGACCCCTAACTCGGGACAAGAATAAGCAATGACTACGTCTACTGTGTGCAGGAGTGGCCATTTTCTTGTAGCCAATGTGCTCCTAGCAAATAAACGTATTCTTATTCTTCTCCGTTGTATTTCCCAAGGATCAGTGATGGACTGAGGCATTACGAGCCCACCAGGTGAATTTGCTGAAAGTGGGCCATGTTCAGGGGTGTGGCCAGCCCCCCACAGAGCTTTTCTCTTAAAGAGTGCATGGTCTGAGCCCCTTGATAAACACACACATACGTATATGTATACTGTATATATACCAAGTAGTTGCCCGGCACTCCTTTAGGAATAATATACGGTTTCTTGCTGTGGTGCCATCCAGAGACCAGTCGGTCCAAACAATATAGATAATAATAACAATAATAGATGGTGGCACTCACACAGGCTTGTAGATACAAGGACCCCCTGGAGGAAATAATATAGAATGTAAGCTCTCACGAGCAGGGCCTTCTGCCCTCATGTGCTTTTCCTTTTACTTAAACCATCTTCGATGGCACCAAATCCTGTGGTTTTCTGCCCCCCCCCCCCCCCCCCCGATACTTAGGTCAGTGCCCCCTGCTGATGCAGCTATGGTTATGTGCCCTGTACTTGTCCTCTATTGTATTCAGCTGTAAGTCACTGTTTCCTGGGTTATATACTCTGTAATAGGGCACTGTGGATCCCTTGTTCTCTGCCCCCCTGATACTTATGTCAGTGCCGCCTGCTGATGCAGCTATGGTTATGTGCCCTGTACTTGTCCTCTATTGTATTCAGCTGTAAGTCACTGTCTCCTGGATTATATACTCTGTAATAGGGCGCTGCGGATCCCTTGTTCTCTGCCCCCTGATACTTATGCCAGTGTCCTCTGCTGATGCAGGTATGGTTATGTGCCCTGTACTTGTCCTCTATTGTAGCTGTAAGTCACTGTTTCCTGGGTTATATACTCTGTAATAGGGCACTGCGGATCCCTTGTTCTCTGCCCCCTGATACTTATGTCAGTGTCCTCTGCTGATGCAGCTATGGTTATGTGCCCTGTACTTGTCCTCTGTTGAATTCAGCTGTAAGTCACTGTTTCCTGGGTTATATACTCTGTAATAGGGTGCTGCGGATCCCTTGTTCTCTGCCTCCTGATACTTATGTCAGTGCCACCTGCTGATGCAGCTATGGTTATGTGCCCTGTACTTGTCCTCTCTTGTATACAGCTGTAAGTCACTGTCTCCTGGGTTATATACTCTGTAATAGGGCGCTTTGGATGCCTTGTTCTCTGCCCCCTGATACTTATGTCAGTGTCCTCTGCTGATGCAGCTATGGTTATGTGCCCTGTACTTGTCCTCTGTTGAATTCAGCTGTAAGTCACTGTTTCCTGGGTTATATACTCTGTAATAGGGTGCTGCGGATCCCTTGTTCTCTGCCTCCTGATACTTATGTCAGTGCCACCTGCTGATGCAGCTATGGTTATGTGCCCTGTACTTGTCCTCTCTTGTATACAGCTGTAAGTCACTGTCTCCTGGGTTATATACTCTGTAATAGGGCGCTGCGGATCCCTTGTTCTCTGCCCCCTGATACTTATGTCAGTGTCCTCTGCTGATGCAGGTATGGTTATGTGCCCTGTACTTGTCCTCTATTGTAGCTGTAAGTCACTGTTTCCTGGGTTATATACTCTGTAATAGGGCACTGCGGATCCCTTGTTCTCTGCCCCCTGATACTTATGTCAGTGTCCTCTGCTGATGCAGCTATGGTTATGTGCCCTGTACTTGTCCTCTGTTGAATTCAGCTGTAAGTCACTGTTTCCTGGGTTATATACTCTGTAATAGGGTGCTGCGGATCCCTTGTTCTCTGCCTCCTGATACTTATGTCAGTGCCACCTGCTGATGCAGCTATGGTTATGTGCCATGTACTTGTCCTCTCTTGTATACAGCTGTAAGTCACTGTCTCCTGGGTTATATACTCTGTAATAGGGCGCTTCGGATCCCTTGTTCTCTGCCCCCTGATACTTATGTCAGTGTCCTCTGCTGATGCAGCTATGGTTGTGTGCCCTGTACTTGTCCTCTGTTGAATTCAGCTGTAAGTCACTGTCTCCTGGGTTATATACTCTGTAATAGGGTGCTGCAGATCCCTTGTTCTCTGCACCCTGATACTTATGTCAGTGTCCTCTGCTGATGCAGCTATGGTTATGTGCCCTGTACTTGTCCTCTACTGTATACATCTGTCAGTCACTGTCTCCTGGGTTATATACTCTGTAACAGGGCACTGCGGATCCCTTTTTCTCTGCCCTCTGATACTTATGTCAGTGTCCTCTGCTGATGCAGCTATGGTTATGTGCCCTGTACTTCTCCTCTATTGTATATAGCTGTTAGTCACTGTCTCCTGGGTTATATACTCTGTAATAGGGCACTGCGGATCCCTTTTTCTCTGCCCTCTGATACTTATGTCAGTGTCCTCTGCTGATGCAGCTATGGTTATGTGCCCTGTACTTATCCTCTACTGTATACAGCTGTTAGTCACTGTCTCCTGGGTTATATACTCTGTAATAGGGTGCTGCGGATCCCTTGTTATCTGCTCCCTGATACTTATGTCAGTGTCCTCTGCTGATGCAGCTATGTGTATGGCCCTGTACTTGTCCTCTATTGTATTCAGCTGTCAGTCACCGTCTCCTGGGTTATATACTCTGTAATAGGGCGCTGCGGATCCCTTGTTATCTGCCCCCTGATACCTATGTCAGTGTCATCTGCTGATACAGCTATGGTTATGTACCCAGTACATGTCCTCTATTGTATTCAGCTGTTAGTCACCGTCTCCTGGGTTATATACTCTGTAATAGGGCGCTTCGGATCCCTTGTTCTCTGCCCCCTGATACTTATGTCAGTGTCCTCTGCTGATGCAGCTATGGTTATGTGCCCTGTACTTGTCCTCTATTGTATACAGCTGTCAGTCACCGTCTCCTGGGTTATATACTCTGTAATAGGGTGCTGAAGATCCCTTATTATCTGCCCCTGATACTTATGTCAGTGTCATCTGCTGATGCAGCTATGGTTATGTGCCCTGTATTTGTCCTCTATTGTATTCAGCTGTCAGTCACCGTCTCCTGGGTTATATACTCTGTAATAGGGCGCTGCGGATCCCTTGTTATCTGCCCCTGATACTTATGTCAATGTGCTCTGCTGATGCAGCTATGGTTATGTGCCCTGTACTTGTCCTCTATTGTATACAGCTGTCAGTCACTGTCTCCTGGGTTATATACTCTGTAATAGGGCGCTTCGGATCCCTTGTTCTCTGCCCCCTGATACTTATGTCAGTGTCCTCTGCTGATGCAGCTATGGTTGTGTGCCCTGTACTTGTCCTCTGTTGAATTCAGCTGTAAGTCACTGTCTCCTGGGTTATATACTCTGTAATAGGGTGCTGCAGATCCCTTGTTCTCTGCACCCTGATACTTATGTCAGTGTCCTCTGCTGATGCAGCTATGGTTATGTGCCCTGTACTTGTCCTCTACTGTATAGATCTGTCAGTCACTGTCTCCTGGGTTATATACTCTGTAACAGGGCACTCCGGATCCCTTTTTCTCTGCCCTCTGATACTTATGTCAGTGTCCTCTGCTGATGCAGCTATGGTTATGTGCCCTGTACTTCTCCTCTATTGTATATAGCTGTTAGTCACTGTCTCCTGGGTTATATACTCTGTAATAGGGCACTGCGGATCCCTTTTTCTCTGCCCTCTGATACTTATGTCAGTGTCCTCTGCTGATGCAGCTATGGTTATGTGCCCTGTACTTATCCTCTACTGTATACAGCTGTTAGTCACTGTCTCCTGGGTTATATACTCTGTAATAGGGTGCTGCGGATCCCTTGTTATCTGCTCCCTGATACTTATGTCAGTGTCCTCTGCTGATGCAGCAATGTGTATGGCCCTGTACTTGTCCTCTATTGTATTCAGCTGTCAGTCACCGTCTCCTGGGTTATATACTCTGTAATAGGGCGCTGCGGATCCCTTGTTATCTGCCCCCTGATACCTATGTCAGTGTCATCTGCTGATACAGCTATGGTTATGTGCCCAGTACATGTCCTCTATTGTATTCAGCTGTTAGTCACCGTCTCCTGGGTTATATACTCTGTAATAGGGCGCTTCGGATCCCTTGTTCTCTGCCCCCTGATACTTATGTCAGTGTCCTCTGTTGATGCAGCTATGGTTATGTGCCCTGTACTTATTCTCTATTGTATACAGCTGTTAGTCACTGTCTCCTGGGTTATATACACTGTAATAGGGTGCTGCGGATCCCTTGTTATCTGCTCCCTGATACTTATGTCAGTCTCCTCTGCTGATGCAGCTATGGTTATGTGCCCTGTACTTGTCCTCTATTGTATAAAGCTGTAAGTCACTGTCTCCTGGGTTATATACTCTGTAATAGGGCGCTGCTGATCCCTTGTTATCTGCCCCCTGATACCTATGTCAGTGTCCTCTGCTGATGCAGCTATGGTTATGTGCCCTGTACTTGTCCTCTATTGTATAAAGCTGTAAGTCACTGTCTCCTGGGTTATATATTCTGTAATAGGGTGCTGTGGATCCCTTGTTCTCTGCCCCCTGATACTTATGTCAGTGTCCTCTGCTGATGCAGCTATGGTAATGTGCCCTGTATTTGTCCTCTATTGTATTAACCTGTCAGTCACGGTCTCCTGGGTTATATACTCTGTAATAGGGCACTGCGGATCCCTTGTTATCTGTCCCTGATACTTATGTCAGTGTCCTCTGCTGATGCAGCCATGGTTATGTGCCCTGTATTTGTCAGCTGTTGTGTATAACTGTGTCACTGTTTCCTGTTTTCCTTCTTATTTGTTTGTGTACAGTGTAATTGGGCGCTGCGGATCCCTTGTGGCGCCATATAAATATACGAACATTATTATTCTCCATCAATGTGTTACATTGTGTTCAGATCCTTTACATTCCTGATGCTCTGGGTGCATTGATCAGTTTAAACATTATGAATACATTAGTTATATGTGATTTCTGAAAAAGGCATTTGGAGCTTATGTGCTAAGAGAAAAAAAAGTGCGGGGACGCGAATAGTGATGTTATCCACTAGGTGGCGCTCTCGCCGAGCTCTCACTAATTTATGCCTTCGCATCGGCTTGCGTGGGCTTAATTTCTTCAAGGTCATTAATATAACCTCTGCGGATGAGAGGGGCTCCACTGCCCTGCACTGCACTCGTTCATAGTGTGGCAGCTAATTTATGTACATGATGTATTCACCATATTCCAAATGATGCTCATAATCTGTTCCCTGCACCAAAGTTTGTGCCCACAGAGAAGTCTGTGTCAGATTTGTGATTACGGGCATTGCCATTGAGTAATATGCTGCAGATATGGGAGTCAGGCTTGGAGTAATATGCTGCAGATTTCTGAGCCGTGGCTTCTAGCGATATTTTTTTGCCCATGTTGAGGTAATGCATGTCGGCCAATAGTAGTTAACCCATTGCATGTCAACCCAAAATCTGGATCCCAGTGTAAAGGTGCGTACCCACGGTACGATTTATGTTCCGTAAGATATCATATACAATTCCCCAGAAAAGTCCTGATGGTTAAAAAGCATAAGATTTGTGCTTAAAATAAGGTACGATGTGCATAAGATATAGCAAACGATCTGACGTCACAGCTGTACTACACTATACTATCTTATGCTTTCTAGACAGAATTGGGTTGCATGTTCACCCGATCAGCTCCCTCCTATACGACCTGCGGGAGCGCGCATCGTACTTCGGATAGTGCATACACACGGTAAGATATAGTGCACTATCTAGCATGCTATTCGAAACTGGCTAGATAGTGTGCTAGATTGTGCACTATATCTTACCGTGGGTACGCAGCTTAACACTGGCGTTGTTCTGCTCAGTATTTAACTGCTTGTGTTTTGGGAATGTGCTGGCCTGGGATGTCTTCATGGACAATATCAGGGACCTGTTCAGTATTACTGATGCTGCCAGAGTAACACATATTTTATTTTGGGTTTTCCATTTGAGTTGCTGAACCTGAAATCTTCTGCAGGCCTGTAAGCAAAGGTTTAGTGCAATCTGCTGCAGACCTGTGTGTGAAGGTTTAGTGCAATCTGCTGCAGGCCTGTAAGCAAAGGTTTAGTGCAATCTGCTGCAGGCCTGTAAGTGACGGTTTAGTGCAATCTGCTGCAGACCTGTGTGTGAAGGTTTAGTGCAATCTGCTGCAGGCCTATAAGTGACGGTTTAGTGCAATCTGCTGCAGTCCTGTAAGTGACGGTTTAGTGCAATCTGCTGCAGACCTGTAAGTGAAGGTTTAGTGCAATCTGCTGCAGGCCTGTAAGTGACGGTTTAGTGCAATCTGCTGCAGGCCTGTGAGTGACGGTTTAATGCAATCTGCTGCAAGCCTGTAAGTGAAGGTTTAGTGCAATCTGCTGCAGACCTGTAAGTGACGGTTTAGTGCAATCTGCTGCAGGCCTGTAAGTGACGGTTTAGTGCAATCTGCTGCAGGCCTGTAAGTGAAGGTTTAGTGCAATCTGCTGCAGACCTGTAAGTGACGGTTTAGTGCAATCTGCTGCAGGCCTGTAAGTGACGGTTTAGTGCAATCTGCTGCAGGCCTGTAAGTGACGGTTTAGTGCAATCTGCTGCAAGCCTGTAAGTGACGGTTTAGTGCAATCTGCTGCAGGCCTGTGAGTGACGGTTTAGTGCAATCTGCTGCAGGCCTGTAAGTGACGGTTTAGTGCAATCTGCTGCAGGCCTGTGAGTGACGGTTTAGTGCAATCTGCTGCAAGCCTGTAAGTGACGGTTTAGTGCAATCTGCTGCAGGCCTGTGAGTGACGGTTTAGTGCAATCTGCTGCAGGCCTGTGAGTGACGGTTTAGTGCAATCTGCTGCAGGCTATGGCACGTCTCCATCAGGTCACCCATAATATATTCATAGATTCTTACAGTGTCTCTCTACCAGGAATTCTGCTGTATAAGTCAATACATCCTTGTGACCTGAAGGAGTAATGACATGGGGATAAGTGTGGATTATTCTGCAGAATAATACAACCTAGTGTGACCTCCTGGATTACAGCATTTATCGTGTACTGGGGGGTGGGGGGGGGGGGGACACGACACAGAACGGGAGCGAGGGGCTGGAATCTGTTCCTGAAATGTTTGTGAAGCAGCTGCCGGTGATGGTGAAACGCACCTTGGTGTAGGCAGCATCTGATTGTGTAGTGAGGGGGTTATCACGGGTCTATAAAACGGTGGGTTCTGACCTCACAACTTTACTGCTAAGAGCATATTAATGTGTGTGTGTGTGTGTGTGTGTGTGTGTGGGGGGGGGGGGGGGGGTTGTATATAATTAGATTTCTCATATCCATTTACCCCTTCAGTAATATGCCTGGAAATATTACAGGGTCAGAAGCACTGATGGCACTGGACATCCCGGAGGATTTCCAGGGTATGTCTCTAGGCTCACTTCCCTGGGGATCGCAAGGGCTGGTTGCACGGCACCCAGGAATCAGCATAAACCATTGCAGCATTAAGCCCGCCCCTCAGACTTCTATTGGCCAGGGGAAGGCTAAACTGTGTTAAGGGGGCGTGGCCTCTTGGGATGTCGTGTCCTCAGGCCATGTCCCCCATTTTGCGCCCCTCTGCATCGCTGAATAGACGCTGTGTTTACTACCTTCAGGCTAGGAGGACTCCCAACTGCCGGACCCTTCCCACCGTGGGACACCGGCGGCCTAAGCGGGAACGTCACCAAAAACGGGGACGTTCCCGCGGAAAGCAGGACAGTTGGGAGGTATGCATCGTACGTATACCCTAGGAGGAGTGCTTGCAAAAAACACACCATTGAAAGGGTTAAACATTTGCTTATAAGCCACAAGTAAGAGCTTGGAATGTCGGCCTCCTGTAATTGCCATTTTCTACAGATAACTGTTCTGACAATCATGAAAACCATTCGTTATTGAACACGGAGCTTCCAAGGCAATCACTCAAGTGGTGCCAGCTGGGGCTTGTCTTCTGTGCTAACGATCAGACAGCAGCACATTGATCGCTTTGTCACACTGCGACCGGCACAAGCAAGGAACAAAATCAATATCCTGCCGCGGTGTTCGCTGGGGGAAGAGCAAAAGTGCTTTAAAGAGGAGTTTATCATAAGAACATATATATAACCTCTATATAAATCTGGAGCCTATGTGCTTTCCATTTAATGTAGACGTTACTAAAAGCCTGTCCCGCTCGCCTGGAATATTGGCTCGCACAAAATATAAAGCAATTTGTTTTAGAAGTCTGTATATCCTCTGCTGTCTAACGCTTCAGTGGCCAGACGAGGAGCCAGCTCTATTAGAACAGGACATTGTTATGCAGAAAGGCTGGGAGATTTACTGTACACACATTTATTCCTGGCCGTCTCCGTACACATGGCTGCCGCTTCTTCCAGTAACGCTTTACAGGCCTTTAAGTTGGTTATAAAGAGACAAGAATTTCCAGGTGTTCCTCTCGTCACCAGGACGGTGGCAAAGGTGATCTGTAATTACTGTATATATAATGTGTATAGGAGCTCCGATGCCAGACAATAAGTGTGCTTGCTCAGCCCTAGCACCGATGTTAGCTAAATGTTTGTGCCCACTGCCCTGGCACTCTGTAGTAACTACGTGTGCTCTGTAATACAGTAAGATCCTCTCTGTATGGTATGGTGGTCAGTGGGATTCTATCTGTATATGGCCATCATGTGGATGATGCTCTCTGTATTATGTGCCAACATCTAGGGTGCCTGTCTAGATTGTATAGCGGTCACTAGGTTGCTTTCTATTGTATGGTTGTCAGTAGGATGCTCTTTATTATATGACTATTATGGTGTTCCTTTTACGGTTTGAAATTCCCAGGAATACTCTGTATAACATATGGTGATAACTAGGACCCTCTCTGTATTGTATAGAAGCTCTGTTGTATACTAGTTAAAAGCCCGTCAAAATGACAGCTTCTGCAATGTACCTTCACCATACCTCCCAACTGTCACGATTTTAGAGGGACAGTCCCGATTTTCGGGTACTGTCCCACCCGCGGCAGGCATTGTCCCGCTGCGGGGGGGTGGCAGTTGGGAGACCCCCAATCTAGTAGAATAGACGCTGTGCGCATGCGCACAGCATCTATTCTCGTATGAAAATGAGGTTGCGGCTAATTTGCATAAGCCGCGCCCTCATTTGCATACTCCCCGCCCCCTATTTCATACGGACACAAGTTGGGAGGTATGCCTTCACTTTGAGCTATGACAGTTTTTAGACTATGAGCTCTCGACCCCGCCCCCAGTCCCTATCTGCGCCTACCTCAAATTTCTGTCTTCACAGCTCCCTCTCTCCATATGCAGCAAGTTTGAAACAGATTAGTGTCACTGCAAAATTGCTTTCACTTTCTGTTATGACAACTTTTAGCATTTGGTCCGTTGAGTGGCCTCTAGTGGTCAGTGGTGGTACTTCACGTCATATTCACTGAATTCCGATTCCTAAATTCGGCAAAATTGAATTCACCTGCCAGATGCATAGAGGTTTGCTGGGTAGTTTTACAGAAGAGATAGAGAGATAAAATATCAGCCAATTGGCTCCTAACTGTCATGCTACAAGCTTTGTTTGAAAAATGTCAGGAGCTGATTGCCCGGTCTCTCCTCAATGCAATAGGCTACATTCGGAGTCAGTGGTAGCCCATACCTCCCAACTTGTGTCCGTATGAAAGCGCCCGAAAAGGGGGCGGGGAGTATGCAAATGAGGGCGTGGCGTATGCAAATTACCCGCAACCTCATTTTCATACGAGAATAGACGCTGTGCGCATGCGCACAGCGTCTATTCTACTAGATTGGGGGTCTCCCAACTGCCACCCCCCCCCCCCACAGCGGGACAATGCCTGCCGCGGGTGGGACAGCGGGACAGGACCCGAAAATCGGGACTGTCCCTCTAAAATCGTGACAGTTGGGAGGTATGGTAGCCTATGAGCTACTTACTGCAGCGCCAGCCGGGGCGGTCAGTGCTAACTGCGCATGAGCAGAACCCCGGGATAGGTTCTTGTCAGCGCCCCTGTCCCTGCTTCTTACTAGGGGTGTGCATCGGCCACTTTTAGTGTTTTGGATCTGTATTTTTTTTTGGGGGGGGGGGGGGAGACTAAAAATCACACACTGTTATTAACCCCAATAACATTAATTTCCAGACTATCCTGAATACCTCACAATGATGTTTTTTGGCCAAAAGGTTGCACCAAGGTAGCTGGCTAACTATACTAAGCCACACTGTGCTGACCAGGTTCCCCGCTGCACTGAAAACTCTTTCGGAGCACACACTGCCAGTACAGGTAAGGACTGTCTGACATGTCTACTTGGATGCTGTCACCAAAGTAATCCACCATTCCGTAGACATGTCAGCAATCGTTGGCAGGTCCTTCAGTCCGGACCAGATGTCTAAACTACCTCCGCCCTGCATGCCCGCCAGCGGGTTGTGTGGGAAATCGCAGCTGCCATGACACGGTCCGCTTCAGATGACAATCTCCTGACCAGCAGGTCTTTGCACCTTTGTAGACTTGTGTCCGCCGGAAACAGAGACAACATATGCTTTAAACTGAGGATCAAGCACGGTGGCCAGAATGTATTCCTCTGACTTTAACAGACTGACCACCCTCGTATCCTGGCAAAGCGTATGGAGGGCTTCATCCCCAAGAGTGACATGCTTTGCGGAATCGCAACACTTTAGCTCCTACTTCAATTTCTCCAGCTGCTTGTGCAACAACCTGATCAGGGGAATCACCTGACTCAGAGCTGACTTCACTTGTGGCAAGTTCAAATAGCTGGAGAACCTCGCACAACACGGAAATCAGCCTCCACTGCGCGTGAGTTTGGTGCAGCCCCGCTTGAATGGCCTTTGATGGCGGACACCAGACGCACGTCTAACACCAACATAGCTGTCAAGGCCGCAGTTATCCATTTTGCCATAGGATGACTGCTGTCGTACTTCATCCTCATGGCAAACGACTGTTGGTTGGTCAATTGCTTGGTGAAAGACGTAGCAGTGTTACGACTTATCCTCTGGGAAGATGACCGGCTCCCAGCAGCAGCGGCAGTAGTAGGCGTAGCGCTGCAGGATCCTCCGGAGGTATCCAGGATGGAAGAGGAGTCAGTCATGCCGGTGACATGGCATGCAGGGCTACCTCCGATCCAGATGGAGGAGGAAATTGACGAAGAGTGACTTGCTGGTGTGGTTTTCAGGCGCTTGCATACAACAGGATAAAGGGATTTAGGTGTCCCTCGACTGCTTACAGTCCTAGCCACAGTTTCTGAACCAAACAGTGACTTATGAACTAACTTTAGGTGACGCATAAGCTAGGATGTCCCTAGGTGGCCAACGGCCTTGCTTATTGCAGCTTTATATAATCTACACAAGATGATTGTTGTCCGTATCTCGAAAAAAATAATTCTAGACCAAAGAGGTGGATTTTTTGGTCTTCTGCCCAGGCATGGTGATGGCCTTTTGCATCCAAGGAGGGCTATGACTCCTAAGGCCATGGCAGCTAACTTGAACCTCTCAGCAGTGATGGGGACCTGTAAAGATCCATGTTCCCTAGTCCATTTTTATAACAGGGCTGTGACAGAGGCACTGGATACTATAGCCCCATTGCGTATTCGACCCTGCAAACCACACCATCAAGCTCCCTGGTTTGAAAACAGTATTCGTGATCTCAAGAAAAGGGGTCGTATACTTGAAAGACGATGGAGGAAGACAAACCTGGCAGAGGATAAATTAAATCTAATCAAACACATTGGAATATACCAATCAACAATCACCCGCAAGAAAACAGTGTTCCTTTCAAATGAGATCATGACAGCAAAAAATAGGCCCGCTCAGCTTTTCCGTACAGTGGAGATGCTTTGCAAACCAGCATGCCTGCAGCCTGATGTAACCCTCTCGCAGTCAAGATGCAATGAGTTTGCTAAATTCTTTGCAGATAAAGTATCTATCATCCGGGCTGGAATCCCCACAGTGACACCAAAGGAGTTCCAACAGACCAAGCCTACCAGTTTAAGACACTTGCCTTCATGGGACATCTTTGACCAAGTGGATGTACAATACATTGCTGGAATTTCCAGACTGTTGCGTCCCTCCTCCTGTGATCTGGACCCTGCCCCATCCAAGCTTCTTTTAGGGTGTATGGAAATAATCGGCCCTGCATTTGCAAAAATAGTTCAATGCTCTTTGCAGACAGGTGTTTTTCCCGAACCACTAAAGGAAGCAATAGTCAGACCACTTCTTAAAAAATCTAATTTAGACCCTGACTGCATGACCAACTACAGGCCAGTATCAAATCTTCCTTTTCTAGGAAAGGTTATTGAGAAAGTGGTTGCAACTCAACTAGAGACCCACCTGTTAACCCATGACATTTATGATCCATTCCAGTCAGGATTCAGGAGAAGACATAGCACAGAAACAGCTCTGGTATGTGTGCTCAATGATCTTCTAAATGCAAGGGATAGAGGAGACTGTTCAATCCTAATCCTTCTGGACCTCTCTGCAGCATTTGACACCATTGACCATGGGATTCTAATTGAGCGCCTGAAGAATTTCTGTGGCCTAGGTGGCACAGTCCTTAGCTGGTTCAGATCATTTCTCGCTGGCAGGTCACAGAGAGTGTCATCGGGAGTATACTCTTCACCACCAGTGCCGTTGTCTTGTGGTGTCCCACAGGGCTCTATACTATCTCCCATGCTTTTTGCAGTATACATGCTTCCACTTGGTGACATAATCAGACGTCACGGCCTGGTCTACCACTGCTATGCAGATGATACCCAACTGTACCTGTCCTTTGCTCCAGGCACCGTTAACACAATAACAACCTTAAATGGCTGCCTAGCTGAGCTCCAGGAGTGGATGAGTGCCAGTTGGCTGAGACTGAACCCAGATAAAACAGAAGTCCTGATGATAAATCACAGGACAAGACGGCAGCATAGCCAACTGACAGGTCTTAAGCTGGGGGGCACAGCACTAAAAAACTCTGATCATGTGCGGAATCTTGGTGTTGTCCTGGATAATGGCCTGACACTTAAACATCAGGTGTCAGCCACAATCAAATCCTCATTCTTTCATCTGAGAAACATAGCCAGAATCAAGCATTTAATTCCCTCAGAAGACCTTCCTAAAGTCATACATGCATTTATATCATCACGACTAGACTACTGCAATGCTCTCTACCTGGGTCTTCCAGCAAAAGAATTGCACCGCTTGCAGCTGGTACAAAATGCAGCCGCCAGACTATTAACTAACCAGCCCCGCTCCTGCCACATAACTCCAATTCTCTACGCCCTTCACTGGCTACCTGTAAAATGGCGAATCATTTTCAAGATTGGCTTACTCACTTTCAAGGCCCTACATGACCAGGGCCCAAGGTACCTGCAACAGCTGCTGATCCCTTACTGTCCTACTCGATTACTACGATCCACTGAAGAAGGACTACTAACAGTACCCAGAATCTCCCTGAATTCATCTGGGGGTCGAGCTTTCAACTTTGCTGCTCCAACTCTGTGGAACTCTCTTCCTCGCACAGTGCGAGAAGCGCCCACTATAGAATCCTTTAAAAATAGACTAAAGACATACTTATTTACTCAAGCATTTCACTGACATCTACTGTTAAGCTTGTTTTGTATTTCGAGCTGTAAAGACAATGTGTGAAGCACTTTGAGTCCTATTGGGAGAAAAGTGCTATATAAATATCATTATTATTATTATTATCCCACGGACAACAACTCTCACCTGGTGCCTCTTGTGAGCAAACCACATCACCATCAGTAGCATCTTCCTCGTCAACTTCCTCCTCAGCGCCAGCTACATCAATATCTTCCTCCTGGTGTACAACATTGACACCTTCAAAATCAGGAACTGGACTGTGTGTGATCCTTCCAGCAGATGCAGAGGGCGTGCTGCAAATGATGGAAAGAGCCACCTCTTCCCATACAGTGAAGGGAAGGTCAGGCATCGCAACCACCAACACCCTTGGACTCTCCTTGGGGATTTAGAAGGTAGATAATATCATACCTGCCGACTTTTAAAAACTCCTCTCCGGGAGAAGCAGGGAGAGGAGTAAATGGGGGGTGGGACGAGGCTGACGTCACCTAGCCCCGCCCCCACGATAAGCAGCCTCATTAATTCGCAGGTATGTGGATGGTCGAGGTGCTAATGATGCGAAATTACGCGATTCGTGTCATTTTAGCCCCACCCCCTCTTGCGGTCCCATGAAAATCTGCATTTTATACCGCGGGGAAGGGGGGAGCAGGGGCTGTGGTCAAAATGGAGACTTACCCACCTTCCCATGGGGCCGGGAGGGGGACCCAATTTGCGGCCATTCCGGGAGGGTAGGCAAGCATGGATAATTTTCTAGTGGGGGGGGGGGGGGGGGGGGACTTTATATGCCCTCTACGATGACATTGGGCATTGGCCTTTGCAGACGACGTTCTATGTCACAACCAGTGGCAGCAGCTCCAGCACTAGGAGGAAGTGGTTCTTGTTCTTTCACTATTTTATCCTCAAAATTTTTGTTCTCCATGATCTTTCTGGAGTAATAATATAATATGCGGCACAGGAGAGTAGTACACCCCTAACCACACACACACGGCAGACTGAAAAAATTAGACTGATTAAAATAACCCTTTTATTTTGGGGTTATTTATTATATGCGGGCAGCACAGGAGAGTGTACCATACAAACACATCCCCCTCCAGATCACATTGTATATGCAATCCATAGTAAGTGTTACCCTAGTACTTCTTCCCCCTGCATTGCACAGTATATTATTTTTCCTACTTTGTACAGCACGGTAACAGGCTCTGCCACAGACACAAAGCAGTGTTTGGCAGCAGCTGAGAACCACACTGCTCATGTGTACATAGAGATCTATGTGAGTTATGACACCTGAGAGGTGACAGGCAGGAAACCTCTTCCACATGATCAATGGGAAACAAACAGGGAAAACCAACTTCCATTAATATCCCGGTGTATGGTGCATCTGTTCCATAATTGGCTCGTTATTCATATCATCGTTTGCTGAGTGACAGCAGCTGCGCTAAATGGGAGCTGCCGCGCTGCATATGCTGAGCGTTCAGGGAATAACGTGCTACGCGGCTGATAGGTAGATATTCAAAAGGTCGACGCCAAATGCCGACATTCACAATGTCACCAGAGACAAAAGGTTCACAGAGGCAAAGAGGTCAACACAAAGATCAATACGAATTTCTTTGGATTTTTCTTTCTTTTTTTCCCCCATTCTTTATATTCGGGACTTGTGATTGGGAACGCTAAAGTTTTCCGAGCGCAGCAAGGCGCCTGGCTCAAAGAGTAGCGACTGTTTGCATGCGTTGATCTTTTGTCTATGGCAGCCTTGTGCATTTTGTGTCGACCTATAGACTGACTATCTATAAACTTAGATCAGGGTTCGGGATCCTTCGGCCCACCAGCTGTTAAACTACACATCCCAGCATGCCCTGCAACACTTTTAGCATGGCCAAATAGTAAAACTGTTGCAGGGCATGCTGGGATGTTAAAGGTCCCCCACGCCTGATTTAGACCATAACCGAATGATATTATGGTGAAATTACTCCGCTCTTAACATCTACTGTAAGTGATGCAACAATACATTCCCTACCCCGCAGCTGCTGAGGCAATTCCCTTATGGCTCCAAGTAAGTGACCTGAGACGGGAGACAGACTTTCAGATAAATATGGCTGTGAGCAGTAAGCAACTCTTGAGTAATTAACTGAGAGCGGATTCAAAGTCATGATCGTATAGTCTACCGTCCTCTACAGGCTGGAGAATATATACAATTACAGTTGGTGTTGCAGTTTAAATTCAGATCAAGTCCTGAAGAAAGAGAGATGACAAAGGACAAGATATACTTTATTGCTCATTTACTTGACATAAAAACTATATTTTGACAACTGTTAATATTAGGATAAAATATCATGTGGGACGATAATGACAGAAATATGTAACGTCACAGAGGAAAGGGGGGGAAAATCAGACCGTAATGAGGAATAAAAAAATAAGTGCAATATATTGGCAGGCAATAAAGGGTTATAATATGTCGGCAGTCTAAATATAACGCCTACGTCTCTTCGTAGATGGATGGAAGAGAGGCGATGAGCTTGCGCAGTGTATATACAAAGTGTGCGGACATCATCGCTATACTGTGCGACGTGTTAGCGTGCATCGCCGGAAGTCGGAAACTTTCTACATTCCTGCGCTGGTGTCACATATACAAAAAGACATTCTGGAAGGTTCCGATCAGCGAAACCAGGCCTGTCCAGCCCGTGGTCGCTGATCTTTATGCTGATGTATGACAGTTATTTGGCACATTAGCACAGAAACAGAACATTCACTGAGCTGCCATCGGGTAAATATTTGGCCTACACTGTACCCGATGTACCGCCATTTATATACACTGAATATTCCAACCAGAACCAAGAACCGTGATATCACCAGATACACCTGGAGGTGACGTATATGTAGCCAGAATATAAGAGCATCCTGTAATAGTGGCGGATATACATGTACAGACTTATCTCCGGTCATGGTGCAGCGGACACTGTACAGGAAATTCCTCCCCCTCTATATAACACTATAGAGCACCTAGGTCTTATACACAGTGGATATGCAACCATATATGTTACAATGAAGCCTTTATACCAGGCATGTCCAACGTTGGCCCCCCAGATGTTGTGAAACTACACATCCCAGCATGCTTTGCCACAGTTTTGCTATTAGAGAATGCTAAAACTATTGCAAAGCATGCTGGGATGTGTAGTTTCAAAACATCTGGAGTAAAAGGTTAAGGGGATGTAGTCAAAACATTGTCAACAGTTATGATGTTGACACTGAAAAAATGTCGACAGATTTCCTGCAAAATATGTTTTTTTTTTCTCAGAATGTTATGAACAGGGTTAGGCGGCTGGGGGGGGGAATGGGGGTCTCCACGACCTGGAATGTCACTGCTGTGTCGATTGTGGTCAGTCAACATCAACATTATGGCCATGTCAAAATATAACCAAGCCCAATGTGAAGTGTAAAACATCCGCTAAAAATGTCAGGGCCGTAGTTGAGGAATATGAATCGCCTTAGTTACTGTCGGCAAATGATCTGAAGTCAACTAATTAAAGTTTAGTTAAATATCGCCCCCCCCCCAAAAAACCGCTGAGAGCGAGGCTGGCATTTTTAGCGGTATAGTTTGCACATCTCTGACAGCGACGTTGGTACGCAAAGGGTTAATGTGGGAAACATCTGCTGAGGTGCCCTTATAATTCAACTGGGGGATACTGAGTTAATCCCCAAAATAGGTCTTCCTAAATTGTCCCTAAACGCCTACCACCGGCCCCACCGCCGTATGTTTCAGCAGTGTAGGGCAAAATGCTAGTCTCACCACTATACACATACCCGCCGATGTTGGCTTTGTGCTATTGCTGGGCTCCGCTGTAAACACAAGACTCGTAACAGCTGAACCCTGCCGCTGGCATAACCTACAAGACAAGTAGGGATTACATATATACGGTCTGCTCTATTAAAAGTGGATTTAATATCAATTTTGTTTTTTAAAGGGCTAAAACGCACATGATTTATTGTACGGGTTTATAAATGTTAGAAAATGTGTAATTTAGCCCCAGAAACACATCATCAAATGATATCAATATTAACTCAATCAATAATAATAATAGAGAATGTACCCCTACAGCTCTTGACAGCAACGCTTCCAAGTAAGATTTGCCTGGGATATTAGGGATACCAATGAAGACAAAATAAAAAAAATCCTATGAAATTGGGAGTAGTATTTTAAATGTTGTTCTCTACTGTATCCGTAATGCTAATGACAAAGAGGGCAAATGGTCTCCTCTACAGGCCGGGGGATATGAAATGAAAACATGGTGGATGTTCCCCCTGTCAGCATTTGGATGATATAACGATGTACTCTTTTATTTAAGTGCTAATCGTTTATGAAATATTAAAATGTCACAATTAATTTGATGACAGCTTCAGCGGGTACAGGCTGATCTCGGGCTATTTCTGTCTCGGCTCAGAGGAAAATGTGCATTAATTAGACTAAAATCAGATGGGAAACGTGTTTTACTACAAGCGTCACAGCGAGACAGAGCTGGGTGATATCGGTGCAATCCTCCCCAATTCACGGACAGTATATAATCCCCTTTGCACCAAACACGGCAGATTTCTCTGTATCCCGTAGATCTGACGGCTGATTTGCTCATTTGCAAAATAACAGTTTCTGGAATCTTCAATCTCTACATTTTAAAACTGTTACTATTAAGCTCAGGCGTAACATAGACAAGAGAAGCTTAGGGGTGGATTTCTCTGTAAAGTTGTCTCCTGTTTTGAATGATTTGCATTCAGATACCTCAATCGCGTTAAGAGAACTACATGAAAATGCCTATTATTTCCCCCTTAAAGCTGGGGGACAGTGTTTAGCAAATTACCACTTACGCAGTGGAGTTGCTCCCAGAGACATTGGAGGCAGTGGATGCTGGGCTCCAGCTGTCAATGGGGCACCAAGAAAGGAGGCTGCTGTGCTAGGACAGATCTATCTCCACTCATTTTATAGAAAGATGATAGTCACTGCTGATTTACAAACCAACTTTGCAGCCCCCTTGAGCTGTAGAGTCTCGGAATGTGAGATAACAGTGTTTATATAGTGAGCTACAGCTTCACTGCTTTTAAAGAGAGCAGAAGTTATTTTAAGGAAATGTGTTAATTAATATAATACAACTTTCAGGAGGGTATAAAAAGATTGGATAGAGATATAATTGTGAGAGAATGTATCAATCATTCTGATTTTCTACAGGGACTTGAATCTGCCTTAAAATGTAGAAAAGTGACTTACAGGTATAGGTCAGTATTATGTGCTTGTTATGGTCACCCATATCATGTTACGTTTTCTCAATCACTTACTTTATTGGTAAAACATTTCCTAATGCACACTATAAGCTTTCTGAGTCCAATACAAGTGATCTAGGTGACAGCTCACCTACTGTCTCCCTGCGCCTGTCCCAGACATCTACGCTGACCCCTAACAACAGGCTCTACAATCTACAGTATGCTGGTTGCCGGACGCGGTGGAAGTAATACACATTTATTTCACAGACTACTAGAAGGAATGGCAGTAAGTAATAAATAAAATAAACATTGTTAAATAGTGAAATTGGCAAAAATTGTTTCGGTGGATGCTGTGGTTATAATTGTATAGCACTCCTCGCCAGGGCAGCCGAGGGGGGGGGGGGTGGGGGGGTGGGAGCGGGTACTAATTACCTGGGCCCGGCTTTCCTCTCGGCTGCCCTGCTCCTCGCTCTATTAGAATCTCACTGACTTTGCGTAGCTTCAAACATGCACTGAAAACCCACCTGTCCATCATAGCGTACCCCTTCCACCACATAACCATGTCACTGGGTCGCTCATCACCCCCTCCTACATTGGCCATCTCTATCTCTCTACCTCCTGCTCTCTGATCCCCATTCACATGCTCACCCCTCATGTCACCTGTCTGTTCCCCCTCTCCATGGAGCAGGGCCCTCCTTCCTCCTGTTCTCACAGTCCTCTTCTCTAGCACATCAGTGATCGCCAACCCCTACTCAGTGGCTATTTAGCTCAGAATCCCTCTCGCTCACAAACATTCTTTACTCCTGCTAGTCACACTGTCACTATTGGAGACCGGTTCCACTCTCCGCCGATTTACGCACTCGCTCACCCGGCTCCCCAGCTGTACTGAGAATTGTTCTGCGGTTATTCTGTGTGTTATCTGCATACTGTAATGTTCTGTGTACCCTGCACTGTCCTACGGCTGCCGGATGTACGGCGCTGCATACCACTTGTGGCGCCGTGTAAATCCAATGTAGTAATAACATCCAAACAAAGTATGGTAAATTATTTTGACATTTAAAGTATTCTATTAAGAGTCCTACATCTTGTCATATCCGAGAAATGAGTAGATATGGGGAAAGGGGTTAGTGATGCGCTTTTGTGCTAATATATATTTTGTGCTTACTATTGTCTTTGAAAACTTATTCCAGAGCAAATTCCATGATGTATGTAAAGGCAGTAACGAGCGATACAGCGACAGAGCAGCAAAATGCGGACCCTGCACAGACCCCTCCCATGTGCGGACCCTGCACAGACCCCTCCCATGTGCTTCCAGAGAGACAATAAAAAACATAATTTACATATTGTGACGATAACGGTTATTCCTGCTCCAGTCTCAGATATAATGCAGTTCCGTTATCCTGAATTAATATCCTGCAATTTATAAACGGCGTGACGTAGAAGTGGTGGTGACATCACACCTGTGCTATGATACCGTAAGTTTTTTTTTTTTTTTTTAAAGGTCACTTTCTGAATGAGGACTTGTAACATTCTCGACTCCTGAATGAGCAATTGTATAAACACTATATTGTAATACTGCTTGTGGCTCCCATTTCTAGCGAAGTCTATATACAACATGTCAACGTCAATGCTAAATATGAACCCTGCCATCTGAGCGCAGGGACTTAATACACATTTTTTAAATACTTGGTGTACATGGAGACAATGCTGAG
The DNA here is from genome assembly GCF_055691185.1 of Crinia signifera. Classification (NCBI taxonomy): domain Eukaryota; kingdom Metazoa; phylum Chordata; class Amphibia; order Anura; family Myobatrachidae; genus Crinia; species Crinia signifera. The sequence goes on from NC_139224.1 coordinate 165,426,984, forward strand.
ATGGATGATATTCGCTCTGTGCTATAACCAGAATGACTGCCGGAAGAATGAGTCTTTTGTCCTCCATCGCCGTTTACAATGAGCCGCCTCTTTCTGTGTCAGCGGACGGGCAGGAAGGCCGGAGCTCTGTGTGGGCTTGTAGCAGTTCTGCAATCTCACTGTGGGCGGAATCGGCAACAATGGACAAAGCCGAGTTCCCGGCCTGTTTTAAGGAGACAACAAAAATGTACGTCAGAAGTCAGCAATAGTGCTTACTGATAACTATAGTATGGATTTTATTGTCTGGAAAGTGGAAACAGTACAATGGTAGCCCTTTTGCTTTTTCTTAAAACAGAAACACCCGTACAGATTTGTCCACACATAGATTACCCCCCTCCTGCATTAAACCACCCTTCTAGTGGCACTGGGGTGCATGACTTTCCGTTAAGATGCTATATTCTGTGTATGACCGTGGCTGTGTCAGCATGGGAAATGCCACGTTACAGTGTTTTCCTGCCAAACACTGTCATGTAGCGCACAGAATATAGGCAGGATGCACATCATTTTAATCAGCAAATGCTGCATGTGCGTCCTATTTGCTCTGCGAGTAGCAAGTATTTTGACGAAAAAAAAGATGCACGCAAAAGACAGTTTGTGCTGCAGAGACTCATGGTGGCATTATTTTATTGGTACAAATGGAAATGTCATTTTTTGCATAGGACTAAGCAATGAAGGAGCAGTAATAATGTAGGGACATAGAACCATAACTGGAATTATAATAATAATAAATCTGTATAATAAAGCAAAAAGTTTACGGTGCCTGATTGCATTTTATTAATATTATAAAAATGATAATAATAATAAAACAATATCATCAGGTTGGCATGTACTAACTATATGTATGAGAGCTGAGGAGTCAGTAACATCTGTGATGTTACTTGCAGAATGTTCCAGGATACTGTATGCAGTCTCCAAACACCTGTTATTTCCCATACTTACTGATCACATAGAACCTCCCGATAAACGCATATACTCCCGATAATTACCCAATAACAGCAACTGAGCATTATTCACAACCACAAGTGTATAACCATATAGAAATGGGGGGGGAAGCACACAGGGTTACCCTCCGTAACCTGGTAAAGTAATGAAAAGGAATATATATATATATATATACTAGGTGATTCATCGCGCCCTACGGGCGCTCTTCACACCGTCGTAAGGGGCTGCGCCCCCTTAATTTGTGAACGTTTGTATATGAGAAATATGGTTAGAATTGTATGAAAGATGCCCTGTATTGCAACTTAGGTGTCCGCGAATCGCGGGAGGGGGGGTCGCAGAGGGTGCCGCGAATTGCAGGAGGGGGGGTCGCGGGGGGTGCCGCGAATTGCAGGAGGGGGGGTTGTGGGGGGGTGGATGCTGCGAATCGCGGGAGGGGAGGGATTGCAGAGAATCGCGGGAGGGGGGTCGCGGGGTGGGGTGCCGAGAATCGCGGGGGTGTGTGTGTGTGCCGTGAATTGTGGGAGTGGGGGTTGCGGGGGGGGGTGTGACGCGAATCGCCACAAGAAAAAATCAACACAGAAAGGTCAACACATGTAAATGTTGACATAAGTGTGGCACTTCATTGGTGTCCATGTCGACACATGAGAATGAATATGAAAATATTCAAAAAATGAAAAAAAAAAACTTCAAAAACTCATGTCAACCTTTTTCATTGTCGACCATAGCCATGTCAGTGTTTTCCATGTGCAATTTAATTCTGGAGCTGCCGCGAATCGCGGGGGGGTGCCGCGAATTGCGGGAGGGGGGGTCGCGGGGGTGGGTGCCGCGAATCGCGGGAGGGGGGTTACGGGGCGGGGGTTGCGGCGAATCATGGGAGGGGGGTCGCGGGGGTGTGCCGTGAATCACGGGAGGGGGGGTCACAGGGTGGGGTGCCGAGAATCGCGGGGGAGGTGTGTGTGTGTGTGTGCCGTGAATCGCGGGAGTGGGGGTTGGGGGGGGGGGGTGTGACGCAAATCGCCACAAGAAAAAATCAACACAGAAAGGTCAACACATGTAAATGTTGACATAAGTGTGGCACTTCATTGGTGTCCATGTCGACACATGAGAATGAATATGAAAATATTAAAAAAATGAAAAAAAAAAACTTCAAAAACTCATGTCAACCTTTTTCATTGTCGACCATAGCCATGTCAGTGTTTTCCATGTGCAATTTAATTTTGGAGCTGCCGCGAATCACGGGGGGTGCCGCGAATTGCGGGAGGGGGGGGTCGCGGGGTTGGGTGCCGCGAATCGCGGGAGGGCGGGGTTCACAGGGGTTCCGGTGGGGGGTTGCCGCGAATTGCGGGAGGTGGGGGGTCATGGGGGGTGCCGCGAATCGCCACAAGAAAAAATCAACACAGAAAGGTCAACACATGTAAATGTTGACATAAGTGTGCCACTTCATTGGTGTCCATGTTGACACATGACAATGAATATGAAAACATTCAAAAAATGAAATAAATCTTCAAAAACTCATGTCAACCTTTTTCATTGTCGACCATAGCCGTGCCAGTTTTTTGCATGTGCCATTTAATCCTGGGGCTGCCGCGAATCGCAGGGGGTGCCGCGATTTGTGGGAGGGGGGGGGTTGCGGGGGGTGGGTGCCGCGAATCGCGGGAGAGCGGGGTTCATGGGGGTTCCGGTGGGGGGTTGCCGCGAATTGCGGGAGGGGGGGGGGTCGCGGGGGGTGCCGCGAATCGCCGGAGGGGGGGTTGCGGGGGGTGTGACGCGAATCGCCACAAGAAAAAAATCAACACAGAAAGGTCAACACATGTAAATGTTGACATAAGTGTGGCACTTCATTGGTGTCCATGTCGACACATGAGAATGAATATGAAAATATTCAAAAAATGACAAAAAAAACTTCAAAAACTCATGTCAACCTTTTTCATTGTCGACCATAGCCATGTCAGTGTTTTCCATGTGCAATTTAATTCTGGAGCTGCCGCGAATCACGGGGGGGTGCCGCGAATTGCGGGAGGGGGGGTCGAGGGGGTGGGTGCCGCGAATCGCGGGAGGGCGGGGTTCACAGGGGTTCCGGTGGGGGGTTGCCGCGAATTGCGGGAGGTGGGGGGTCACGGGGGGTGCCGCGAATCGCGGGAGGGGGGGTTGCGGGGGGGTGTGACGGGAATCGCCACAAGAAAAAATCAACACAGAAAGGTCAACACATGTAAATGTTGACATAAGTGTGCCACTTCATTGGTGTCCATGTCGACACATGACAATGAATATGAAAAAATTAAAAAAATTAAAAATAAATCTTCAAAAACTCATGTCAACCTTTTTCATTGTCGACCATAGCCATGTCAGTGTTTTGCATGTGCCATTTAATCCTGGGGCTGCTGCGAATTGCGGGGGGGGGCCGCGAATCGCGGGAGGGGGGTCGCAGGGGGGGTGCCGCCAATCGTGCAAGGGGGGGTCGCGGGGGGGTTCTTTTTGCCGCGAATAGCGGGAGGGAGGTCGCGGGGGGGGTGTTTTTTCCGCGAATCGGGGGGGGGGGGGTGTCACGGGGGAGGGTTTGCCACGATTCGCGGGAGGGGGGGGTCACGGGGTGGTGGTTATGCCGCGAATTGCGGGAGGGGTCGTGGGGGGGTTCTTTTTGCAGCGAATCGCGGGAGGGGGGGTCGCGGGGGTGTTTTTGCTGCGAATCGCGGTAGGGGGGGTCGCGGGGGAGCGGGTGTTTTTGCCACGAATCGCGGGAGGGGGGGGGGGCGCGCGGGGGGGGGAGGTTTTGCCGCAAATCGCGGGAGGAGGGCGCTCACCTGGTGGCTGTGGAGTAGCAGTGCTGGGCAACATGGGAAGGCAGTGGGTGTCTGACACTGTCTGTGGGCTCACTGGGCTGGTTCTCTGTCACATACCTCCCAACATGACCCTCTCCAGGAGGGACACAATGCTCTGTTTCTAGACTTCCCCTTAATGTATGATTGCCATCACCTGTTTTAAACAGGTTAATTTCTCAGAAAGGTGTTCAGCACAGATGAAGGCAATCACACATTAAGAGGAAAGTCCAGGAACAGAGCGTTATAGACACAGACACCCACTTTGAGTGACAGATGTAGCCAAATATATAGGAGATATATATATATATATATATATATATATATATATATATATATATATATATAGGTGGGGTTACATCCACCTGCATGCCTCAGCCAGTGATTGTTGTTGTTGCAACAAATATTGGAAGAGCGGAAGATGGGACTGCGGAGGCGGAGTTGTTGAAATTCAAGCAAGAGTGACGGTGGAGAAACAGAGCGGCAGGACATAGACAGCACGGAGGGAACAGACAGAGGAGGGGTGAAGGTGGAGAGCATAGGGAGAGATATAGGATATGAGAAGGTGAGAGATCAAGAGAACAAGATGCTGGAGGGTAAAGAGAGAATGAAGAAAAGAGAGTTGGGGAAGTTATTACTGTAAGTCCATGTTCGTGTGCTCAGGTGTCGACACACATAAAAAGTAAAACTTGTGTCAACCTTTTCAGTGTCGACATTTTACTTGTCAATGTTGATCTTGTATACATTGACCTTTTGGTGTGGACAAATTGAATGTCAACCAAGACACTGGGGTTTATTGAGTAAGATGTGAGTTCTATTGAAGTTGGGATAGCAACCAATCAGATTGTACTTCTTATTTATTTAGCACCTTATAGAAGATATTAGATAGAATCTGATTGGTTGGCCATAGCAACATCCCATCTTCTATAGAACCCCTATCTTAGTAAATTTCCCTGCCTGTGACATGATCCACACCCCCAATGGAAAATCTCCACAATGAGTTGGGGATCTACACTGCTAATGCCCTCATTAACCCAATATAGTTGGATCTTCTTATATGGCAGAGATGACTACACTCCTGGTTGGGTAGACTAGTGATCCTTAAGCTGAATCTCCTGCCCTGACTACTTTGCATATTCCAGACCCTCACCGCGCATGTGGGTCCTAAAACTCTCCATGCGCAAGATTAGGTGGAACCACTCCCAGTGGCCGGAGAGCGTCTCTAGACACCTGTCTTTACTATTCAGATTCCCATCCTAAGACACAATGAATAACTCTGGAGACCTCCTCCCAGAACATCTCACTACGGTCAACTGTGTGGGGGGGGGGTCTTACTTGCCACTAGATCTACCTCACCCTGGGGTAGATTTATTAAGCTTGGTGAAGTGATAAAGTGTCTGGTTTTTATCACCAGCCAATCAGCTCCTACCTATCATTTTTCAAACCAAGCCTGTAACTACACAGTTTGGAGCCGATTGGCCGTTGATAAAAACCAGACAAGTTATCACTTCACCGAGCTTAATAAATCTACCCCTTTGTCACCACCTTCTCCTCCATATGGCACTACAGTAACACCCATCATTCGAGCACTTCCCTTCATTCCCCTATCACTCCCTTTTGGCAAAACCCAGCCTTCCCCTAGAACGTTGCTCTCATTCGCCAGTTGATTTAGAAAATCCCTAATATTCCTAAATAACATGTTCCATGCTTTGTGATTGGTTTACATACAGCAGCTCAACACCTTGAAGAGATCCTTCCAACAGCCTTTCGGATCTTCTACAATAAATGTCAAATGTACGTCTGGACTGTTTGGGGCATTTATAGCTTTTCCATTCAGCTTTCTTCTTTGATTTACTTGAAATTTATTGACTTTTTTGTTTCTAAAACGCATATGAATATTTATGAAAATAACCTGTTATTATCCTCCATATTTTATTATACTATTCTTTGTACAGCCAGTTGCCCCCCCATTCATTTTTCTGTACTGCAATGGTAGCCTCATCTTACTTTAATCCTTTAAACAACCTCACAATGACCAGTCAAGGACTGAGCCTCAACGTTCCACCCCGCAGAACACATTAATGTCTGGGTATCCTCTAGGTCTTAAACACAGTCAGTCATTAGTGATGTCTGGTCTCGGACCTTAGGCAAAGCACCCTATAGTCCCTAATTTCCCTCTTGGTATGCCACAGTGTTGTTAACTACAATGGCCCAGGAGGGTCAAAAAGTTTCCCACTTACAATAATTAGACCAGATTATTGGGTCATCAACTACTTGATACAATTTAAAATTAAAATATTATGGCATTGCCTCCTTACAATAACATTTTGATAGAAAAGGGTAATATAGTTTACCATTGCCAATAAATGTACCGATGTTTGCCAGCTTTCTAGATTTGCCCATGGAGGAAATAATAATAGAATTCCCCTCCTCATGCCTCTAGGTTCCTCCTTCCTGCAGAAGTACCCTAAAGAACCTGTGATCAATCATCACAGCCAGCTTACAACAATTAACGTTTCCTGTACGAGGCTATAAAAAGGGACCCTGCCTCTGTAATCACGCGTAGGTTAGTGCAGCACTGCTTGTGTGTGTAATCAGATTATTATAAATCACGTTGTAATTGCAAACTGTCTCATCTAATCTCCCAGGTTTAATTTTAGCCTTTTCCTTCCTTTAAGTTCTCTATATTTAGGGAAAGCCCCCTTCTCTACTCATCTATAATAATGTACGTGGCGGGGTGGGCTGAGCCCAACAAGGTCAAAGCAAGCCCGTGTACATTGTTTGCAATGCCAAATTTTATTATAATCCTGTCCAGGTCATGTTGGGGATGTAGTGTCCTATGTTGGAATATTATGTGACCGCGGCTCTATCCGCATATGAAATGCTACTATTTTGTATGCAGAAACCCTGTAATGTTCCATTCCATATGTAGATAACCGGCGTGACCCACACACAGAAACAAGGCATATTTTAATCAGCAGAGTCTGCTTGTGCATCCTAGTCACAAACCAAAAAAGTCACCCAATAGTGCCTCATGAGACCAATCAGCTCACTCACGGCCAGGGCCGTTTCTAGAGGCGGACAAGCCGTGCAGCAGCCCGGGGCGCCGCACGGCTTGTCCGCCTCTGAAACAGCCAGGGCGCCCGGCAGTCTCCCCCCCCCAAAACCCTGTAGCCGCCGTAGCTGCCATAGCCGCCGCCGCTGTCTCCCCGACTACACGCTGGAGAGGGGAGGGGAACGCATCGTGCGTCTCTCCGTCCCCTCGCTCAAGTCACTGGGCTGCCGCTGTCAGCCAATCAGATCTCGGGCGCGAGATATGAATGGCTGACGGCTCAGCTCAGGTACACACACTGAAGGGGAAGGAGAGAGGCAGGATGCGCTCCCCTCCCCTCGGAAGCAGCATAGAAAAAGTGAGTTTGGCACTGTGGGGGCATATATTTGTGGCACTGTGGGGGCATATGTGTAGCACTGTGGGGGCATATATTTGTGGCACTGTGGGGGCATATGTGTAGCACTGTGGGGGCATATATTTGTGGCACTGTGGGGGCATATATTTGTGGCACTGTGGGGGCATATATTTGTGGCACTGTGGGGGCATATATTTGTGGCACTGTGGGGGCATATGTGTAGCACTGTGGGGGCATATATTTGTGGCACTGTGGGGGCATATATTTGTGGCACTGTGGGGGCATATATTTCTGTCACTGGGGGCATATGTGTGGCACTGTGGGGGCATATATTTCTGTCACGGGGCATATGTGTGGCACTGTGGGGGCATATATTTCTGTCACGGGGCATATGTGTGGCACTGTGGGGGCATATATTTCTGTCACTGGGGGCATATATTTGTGGCACTGTGGGGGCATATATTTGTGTCACTGTGGGGGCATATGTGTAGCACTGTGGGGGCATATATTTGTGTCACTGTGGGGGCATATGTGTAGCACTGTGGGGGCATATGTGTGGCACTGTGGGGGCATATGTGTGGCACTGTGGGGGCATATCTGGCACTGTGGGGGCATATTAGTAAACGGCATCAGTTGTGCGGCAGCGGCACATGGGGCATAATGTGTAATGGGCATTACGATGTGTGGAGTATTGTGTAATTGCCATCACAGAGTGGGGTCTAATGGGCATCTTGGTGTGCGGTGTGCTGTGTAATTGTCATCACGGTGTGCGGCGTAATATGTAATCGTCATCACAGTGTACGGCGTAATGTGTAATTGGCATCACGGATAAATAGTGTATAATGATTTAAGTAGCCTGTCATTGTTTGGCCTTGATCTGTGAGGCGTACTAGGTCACTGTGTGTGGCCTTCAGCCGGCCAACTTAAGTGCGGGAGGACAATAACAATTCCTGCAGCAACCAATGTCTGGTCATGCAGGTTGCAAAAGTGTGATATAAGGTAATTGTTTTCCTGCTAGACCACGCCTCACATTAAGCCACACCCCTTTTAAAATTAAGCCACACCCCCTATTTCGGCGCGCGCAATTTCTATTATCCCATGTTATGTATTGGGGGGGGGGGGGGGGGCGCATTTTTTTTCTTCGCCCTAGGAGCTAAATTGTCTAGAAACGGCCCTGCTCACGGCAGGCGTATGAGGCACCCCTGTGGGCACTGAACACCCCAGCACCGGCCTGGACAATGCACTTTTTTACAAACTCAAAATCTCCATAAAAAAAACAGTAAGAGGTCATAAAAAAAACCTGCACTCATCATGTGCCCCTCCCACAAAGAAAAATAACCACATAAAGATAACAGGAATGAAATAAGTACATTTTACAAGGTAGGAAGCGGCAGAAAAGAACAAAGCATTTTTCGGGAAAGTAGAACAGCGTAGTTTGGCTGTATTTCCTGATGGCTCTCGGCCGGTGCCCCTCTGCCAGCTGACACATACCAGGCATACCACCGTTATCTGGAACAGGATTTATAGGCCAGGTAACAGAGCGGGTTAATGTTTTGCAGCGTTGATAAAGATCTCAGGACCCAGGGGCTGAGCGGTGTGAATATGGCAGCGGATATTGAGCTGGAAGCAATGCGATGTCCTGGCCGGGCCTGTATGGTTGCTGTGCCATAGTCCCGCCAGCTCAGACTATACCCCAGCAGCCTCTCCCTGTGGGAGTTGAGGTATTTTGTAATAATCTGGAATTCCATCCTCTGCACAGTATTATACTTCTTGTGTCAACGTGATAAAGGAGAAAAGTTCACAGGAAGATGAAATATTACACCGAAGGCAGGAGCTGTGTGGATGATGCTGGGTGGTCGCTGGCTATACATTCCCAGGGCCCGGGCAGCCTGTACGTTCTGCAGCTATGGGGATGTCAGTCAGGACTCCTGCATTCCTCTGTGTGTGAAGGGGAACAGGTCTGAGTGAGGGCACTGATGGCAAACAGGCTCTGCCGCAGCTGCCAATCATTACCCTGGTTTACTTCGGCCCTCTACAAGCACCTCATCCCCACCTGGGGAGCAGCACATCACTTCAGGGGATGCCACCCCAAGACAAGGAAATGCCCGCATATTGCGGGACTGCGGGCAGGGCTAAATTACATCATGCCCATCTTCAGCTCCGCCCATTCATAGGTTTGCAATGTGCTTAATGTCATTCTGCCCGCATCCCTGGGAAGCAGGGTGGATGCGGGAGGACCAGCTACAGTATACTTCTGGGGCAGTGGGATACTAACCTAAAAACTGAAAGCCGCCCACAGCTTCCGTGAGGGTAGACAAGTATGGCCAGAGGTACAGGGGCAATCCCAGCTGTTACATTATACTACATAGGAATACAAATACAGTGTATTGCTGTTATTAATCTGGTACATTATCATGCATGCAAGAGCTGTATTTGCTATATATTTATCAAAGGGTCCAGACCATACACTAATAGTTAGGCAAACCTCCGAAGAATAGCCACACACCTAAGCATAGTGTCGTACCCCTCTTTTTCGTAGTGTCGTACCCCTGCATTCCCTTAGTGGGCACTTTATGCCCCCCTGGCTCTAGTCCGACACTGGTCAAGGGGAATGTGTATTACTTGCTCAAAAAACAGGCTTGGAAGATGCCAGCCAGTTCCTAGTTTTATATATATATATATATATATATATATATATATATATATCGTTATTGTCTACTCTGGATATGTCCTCTCCGGGAGAAGCCCGTAGAAGAGATGCAGAGGCAGTACATTGGGGGGTGCGGGGACAAGGTGACATCACTAAGCCCCACCCCCATGCCACACAAACGCCGTGATTTGTGGGTATACGGGGAGGGGCTAAAATTATGAGATTTTGCATCTCCAGAGAGTCGAGAATTCTGACTTTTACTTCAGAGGGAAGGGACAAGGGGAGGCTCCAGGAAGAATGCGGTAGACTTGGCTCCAATTTTCAGGAGCCTCTCGGCAATTTCGGGAGGGTAGGCAGGTATGATATGGTTCCTTACATCCATGCCAGCCTGTACGGGTAATACCCAGCACATACCATGGTGGGCGGCACTGAGCAGTTGTCCTTACATATACAACCAGAATATACTGAGAACTGCTGTACACAACAAAAGAATCAAGTAAACAAAAGAGGTTCTGTAATTGTTGATTCTGATTGGTTGGAATGATGTCTCTGACCCCTCCCCCTGAGCCAGACACATCCCCTGCCTTCTCCTAGCCGATAAAGAGATACTTTGCAATGTGGTTCCTGCTTTCCAATTTGCACATGTTCTTAAATGGCTGGCGGACGAATTGATAATTAAGTGCTGCTTAGAACCACTTTAATCGCCAACATAAACCTGCACATTGGGCCTCCAGTGACGGCCTGTCCTCCCCACAGAAATCTGGGATTACTCAGAAGCCATCCTGAACTCATTTTCTACCTCATCGCGTAGATTTTGGTGCCAAGTGTGTTAAGTCTCCTAATAAATATTATTCAGTTATACATGTTAGGGCAGCGTTGCATGTAATTGAATTTGTTTCCACTTCCTTTACTGACTGTAAATGTCCATCACAAAATCCTAATGTACTCTGTAATGTCAGCGCGAGAGGGGAAATGTTCAGCCACCGCGGCTGCCCGCTCATAAGGATCTGTGTGGTCCTGTAACGCTGTCACCAAAGGCACTGTAAGATCTGCGCCTGTCCTGAGGTGACATTGAGGATGGATGGCCGACGGGAGAGCCCTCAGCCCTTCACCGAATAGGTGTAGCTGCTTGTTAGAGAACCTTTGCATTTGCCAACAGATGAATTCCTATGAATGTCAGGGCTACTGTAGATCTGGTTACTGTTGTGAACCGAAATGCCAGTAAGGAAAGGAAAGGATGGCAGTTGGAACAAAGTAGTATTTAAAATACATTGGTTTGACCAGAACATTCTGTACATCAACAGCTACAGTATAGGGGACACATACGGATGCCGGAATTCACACCAATGATGTCAGGTTAGTATACATACTTCCAACAGGTCAGGTAAGTATACTTACTTTCCCCTGAACCCCCCCAGACAGCCACCCCCTAACCCCCCCATGCTAGTGCCTAGCCCCAACCCCCATACCTGGCCACCTATACTTTACCCGCCCATCCCGCACCCCAACCCCCACTTCCTAAGAGTCTAACCCTTCCTCCCTGGAGCCCAACCTTAAGCCCCCCTGGTGCCTAAACCTCCCCCCCCCCACCAACCCCCTATCAAATGTCTAACCCTCTGTCCCCGCAGTCCAAATTCTTAGTTCCCCCTAGTACCTAAACATACCCCCCCCCCACAGTCCAACTCCAATCACCCTTCTGTGTCTACTCTAAGTCTCAATCTCAGCAGCCTAACTGCAAAAATCTACCCCCCCCCCCCCAACACCATTCCGACAGTCGGCATTACAGCACCGCTCTCCTGGTGGTAGTTGGGTGCATCGGTATTGTGAATGCCGGCATCCTGACCAACAGAAAGCTGAACGCTCCCCTATTATACACATGGTTTCCCTTAGCCAATCATTTCAAAATACTTCATTTTTCAGACCAGTAATAAAGGTTTTGTCAATCAAGTTACAACATATAAAACTCTCAGGCCATTGTTCTCAGCAGAAGCCCCCAGATTTTTTATGTTATCGGAATAGCATTACTATTGGTCACTTGGCACAATCTAGCAGAACAGGGCGACCTCGGGGCTTGTACCTTATCCTTCAGCTCCAGATCACAGTCCGGGTGAGATACGAGCAGCTTCACGATTTCCGGATTGCCGATTTGGCATGCGATCATCAGGGCAGATTCTCCGTCCTCGTCCGTCAGGTTCACGTCAGCTCCGCAGTCCAGCAGGACTTTCACCATGTCCGACCTGGCGTGGCTGACTCCGATCATCAGCGCCGTTTGTCCACCCTGAAACAAACGTCCGTATATCACCGACACGTCTACTGAAATTCCAAAGTTTACGCTACAGTCTAGTAAAACAGGGAATCTGTCTAACGGGAGTTAATCACATGCATTTAATCCATACGCTCAAAGTGAAATGAAAATGATTTGCAAATAGGTTTACTCATTTTATCCCGTATTGTTAACAAGATGATTTAAATCTCAGATCTTTCTTTAGCAATAATGCGGAACGGTTTTACAGGGAGCGAGAATACAGATGCGGGAATGTATAATGTAAACGTGATAAGGGCGGACTGCCAAATTCTAATATAGTGAGTAAGGAGAGGAGGGGGGAGCACAGGCTACAAGGCCACACACATCGCCAACCTGCTTCTCTGCCTGAGAATGGTCATCGTTACTGCCTCACAGCACTGAGGTCATGCGTTCAATTCCCACCACCACCCTAACTGTGTGGAGTGTGTATGTTTTCCCTGTGCTTGCGTGGGTTTCCTCTGGGTGCTCTGGTTTCCTCCCACACTCCAAACATATACTGGTAGGTGTATCTTTACAAATTGATTTGGTAAGTTAGCAGATGGAGAGGGGGTTGTTTGATGGGGGGTGACGACGCGTTTCACCCGACTGGACATGCGTGCAACAAGTGTCCCAATTTTCCCCAAAATATTTATTTACAGTCTAATATTTCTTTACAGTCTAGTATTGCTACGGTTATTTCAGTTTTGTTAGTTTTTTGTTACTTGTATGTTTACAGAGTTGTTTTGAATACAAGAAGCTTAAGAAATACTATCCATAATTACTTACCCTCATGGAATGGCCAAGAGGGTTGCAAAAATTAGGTCCCCCTCCTGACCCCCCATAAGGGTGGGCAAGCCTCCCACATTTAGCGTGGCCCCTACATCAGCCCCTGCACCCCTCCCTCTGCATTCGTGGCTCTTTGGGGGAGTGGACGGGGCTACAATTATGCAAATCGCATCATTTAGTACTAACCCTCCCTGAAGAGCCACCAATACCGGCATTTACAAGAATGAGGGTGGGGCTTAATGACTGCAAGCCACACACCCCAAAAAAGCTGCAGTCTCCTCACCGGGACAATTGAGGTTGCTAAGTATGGTACAGCCTTACATTATAATGTGCCTTAGGTGACAGATCAGCGGTATCTGTATAATATATGAGTAATGTACCTGAGTGGCAGACAGGTTGACGTTCCCAAGGCTGAGGAGGGCTCTAACTATTTCCATATCTTCCTCTGTTTCCGCTGATGCTAGAGGTGTGAGCATGACTGGGGTGTATCCGGCCTTATTCTGATGGTCCACATCGCACACTCCTAGTAAAGATTAAAAAAAGATATACAGTTAGTGTAAGGGAAATGATCAGGATCGGTCACAAACAAATGTATAAAAACAAATTATATAAATAAATACAAACTTCAGAATATACACTCAGAAAGAAATCATTCTTTTTCAATATGGATGGGAAGTTGGGGATGTATGGAGGCAGAGAACAGCAATGCGCCGTATGCTGGTGACATCACAACATGGTCTGTCACGTTCAGTCTCTGCAACAATGCTGCAGACACCGGAGCTGGGGTTTCCTATTGGAGCTGACAGATCTCGTAACGCCCCCTCTGCGATCGATACACGATAACTGGCAGTCGATTACATTCCGTGTTATTTTGCCGCCCTCATAGGTCACCAGGTGATGCCATGTACTAACAAGATTGTGATAGCGCAGGAACCAGCGAGAGAGTCCGGATAGACACCTGATCACACAACATGCTAGACAAACCACTATTATTATTACTAGTTACAAGCCCATCAAAAAGACGGCTTCTGAAATGTACTTTTACTTTGAACTGTGACAGTTTTTAGCCCACAAACTCTCCACCCCACCACCAGTCCCTATCTGCTCCTACCTCCAATCTCGGTCTTCACAGCTCCCTCTCTCCATATCCATCAAGTTTGAATCGGATCAGTGTCCCTTCAAAAATTGCTTTCACTTTCTGTTATGACATCTTTTAGCACACAAAGGAGTAATTTGGTCCGTCGAGTGTCCTCTAGTGGTCACTGGCGGTACTTCACCTCATAGAGGTGTGGAGTAATTAGCCTTTTATATATATACTAGTAAGCCTGCCTGAAGCAAATGCTGTAAACAGATGGCAGTGTAAGCCCGCTCGAAGCAAATGCTTCGAAAGCTAGTAGATGTAGTTTCACCTGCTGCCAACAGTTGGCAGTGTTTCGGAGCCTCACGGACACTAGACACACACACAATGATTTTGACACACTAAATGAAATAGAGTGTGATGTTGGTCCCCACGGTGAAGCAGCTAGCAGGAACCCTTCTGGCGCTGGTCTCTGAGCAACTTGGAGCCGCCATAAAGCGAGACGCTGCATTTACACATAACTCCGCCGGGACTAGATTGCTGTTTAGTTGACAGCTGTTCTCGGCAGGACTACTTCACGCTTTTTAAACACACTGAGGTTCACTTAATGCGCTCAGACCGCAAATTCCTGGGCAGCCCGTGGGGCACAGCGGTTATCTTGCTGCCTCTCAGCCCTGAGATCATAAGATCCATCCCACACTGCTGATGAACGTGTATAACTAACTATTAATGAATAAACCTCATGCAGTAACATTACTGTATTGGGAAGGGTGACCTTGGGCTGCACACCCTAATTACACCTATAGTAAGAGGTGACGTCATGCTGAGACTTGTGTGTAGATGTTGTGCCGATGTACAATCTACAAGGTACTTGGCATGGAAATACCAGCCCATCAGCCAACGTCTAGGTGACCTCATCTCTGGTGGGTCCCTGCTAAGGTTACGGTACAGATCAGGGGTTCCTAAAGTCATTCCTCAGGACCCCACACAGTTCACGTGTTCCACGTCACCCGGCAGGTGCACAGGTGCACTCATTAATCATGGACACATTTTAATTTCACCCGTGATTCTGTAAGGAGACCTGCAAAACATGCACTGTGCGGGGTCCTGGGGACCGAGTGTGTAGAAATATCATCTTTATAAGTGGCTTATTTACTAAGGTGGGACTTCTATAGAAGATGGCATGTTGCCGATAGCAACCAATCAGAATCCACTTCTTATTTATTTAGCACCTTCAGATGATAATAGGTCAAATCTGATTGGTTGCCCATAGCAACATTCCATCTTCAACAGAACTCACATGTTAGTAAATCTCCAACTAAATGTATAGTTGCTTCCCCTTTGCATGTTTGCATTGTATTCTATATTTGATATTTGCATTGTCCTAGTTAGCCATACTTGCCTACTTTTGACAACTAGTTTCAGGGAGATTATAGTTGGTAGCAGAATTTTGCACAGAGCCCCATTGAGGGAGCGTGTCATGCTCCACCCAAAGGGCGTGTCTAGTTCCATATATGGAGAGATTGTGAAAAGAGATTGTGAACGTGGCACCTAGAAGCGTGGCTGTGTACTGCTACATCTGAGAGGAATCTTTTATAATGACTTATATCCAAATGTAGATGATCCCCAAAGCAGTTAGTAAGAGCTACTATACTTGGTAAAGTGATGGGAAGTGGTGCTGGTGATTCAATGTAAATGTATCTGTCTCTCATTCCTTATTCCCCAAAAATGTAACCGTGTAATGTGGGCTAGGTGACATGAGGGAGATTGCTAGACTAATGAGGGAGAGAGGGAGATTGCTGCTATGTCAGGGAGTCTCCTGCAGAATGCAGGAGGGGAGGTAACTATGATGTAACAGTGTAATGTGGGCTAGGTGACATGAGGGAGATTGCTAGACTAAAGAGGGAGAGAGGGAGATTGCTGCTATGTCAGGGAGTCTACTGCAGAATGCAGGAGGGGAGGTAACTATGATGTAACAGTGTAATGTGGGCTAGGTGACATGAGGGAGATTGATAGACTAATCAGGGAGATTGCTGTTATTTCAGGGAGTCTCCTGCAGAATGTAGGAGGGGAGGTAACTATGATGTAACAGTGTAATGTGGGCTAGGTGACATGAGGGAGATTGATAGACTAATCAGGGAGAGAGGGAGATTGATGCTATGTCAGGGAGTCTCCTGCAGAATGCAGGAGGGTAGGCAGCTATGTAGTAAGCCCAAACCAGCGTACAGTAGAATAATGATATCATCATTGTTATTGTAACCTGCGGTGTATGAATGAGACATTCCTGCAGCTGCTGAACGTGATGTTCTGCTGAGCTGCCAATCACTGTCCAGCTTTCTGTCATCAGAAGAATGTGGAATTATGGGATAAAGCAGCCGCCAGTGGAACAGCGGATGACAGATCTGTTCCCATAGAGGCCCCTCCAGTTCAGGACTTCTCCCGTGTTAGCAGATTAATGGGTTTTCCTGCCCTCTCTGTACATATAGCGGATGTGTCGGGGCTCCTAATGGCGTGATTTAGGGATAGTAAGAAAATCATTATCTCTTAGCCAAAAAGTCTCTGTCAAGAGCCGGCTTGATCCCTGGAGTATTGTGACAGCAAGCACTAGATTTCCGAATTTACTTAGTAAATTGAATTTTCAGTGCTCAGTAGGAAGGAGAGAATGCGTTGGATGCTACGGGATCAGGCGTCTTTTTCTTTTCTAACAAATCCATTTTTGCTGAAAATGCCTCTTATTCGCAGCGCAATGTGACTAGGACGTACACGGTGACTGCCCTATCAACATCGGGCAGCCCAGCTTCGCATCCCTGGGCTATCGCCATTCTCGGATGGCGAAAGCCCATTGCAGCCGATGGCTAGGGGAACGCACTGTCGGCTGGGCAGGGCGGTCAGAGGGGTCGGCGGGGGTCAGTGCATAACCGCAGACCCCCGGCTTCCGGGTCAGCATTTCGGAGCCCTGTCTCTGCGCCCTCAAGTTTGATAAATCCCTGCGATGTGATCGCATTTTACAATGCGACCCTGGGCGTTAATATTCCGCCCAGATCGCACTGTAAATGCGATCATGACAAATGTGCCCCTAGGTCCCCTATACGCTTAGTACCCCTTAGAATTTTGTATGTACAGTGCGGTAATCAGCTTAGTACCACCCAGGTTTTTATATACGTCAAATACGATCTGATCTCCTCTTTGCACACAACCAGTGTATTATCCTGGACAAGTCAATGCCGCTTCTCCTGTACATGCGCGACACATTGCAGCGGGAGGCGGCAGGGCATGCGGAGGTGTACACATAAAGAACAGCTGCGGAGCGTCAAGTCGCCAAATGTAAACAATTCATTTTACAGTGCAGCAGAATTTATTGCTCCTCACCTGTATCCAGTAAGAGTTTTACGATCCCAAAGTTGGAATGTGACACGCTGTAATGCAGAGCCGTATTCCCATTCTCATCTGAGATATTGACGACCATCTGCAGCAGCGAGGGGCTGATCGATCGGAACTCCTCCAGATAAACGGAAACCAGATCCGTAGACGAGGTCTTCTGGCTGGAGACTCGGAACCACTCTTGGCAGACGGTGTACAACGTTTGTCTCTACAACAGTACAGCAGTTATTAGTTACCAGTTCTGGCCAAGCCACGATGTCTATCTCCAAACAATCCTGAGATAACCACAAATGAGGAACCGCAGCACAATGTTCTCTGAGATTCCCTATAAATCAGACGTTTATTGCAAATGTGGATTCTCTCTCTCTCAGGGGCTCATTCAGATGTTTACGCTGCGATTCCCCGGAGGCCTACATCAGAAGAGCAGTCTGATGAGGTCACTTGGAGCGGAGTCCAAAGGAGGACAAGGGAGCTAATCTCTTAATACATCACAGGCTGAATGTTAAAGTACCATATAAATAAAGGGCTCTGAGAACGCTACTTACTGTAATTGAGTGAAGACCCCTCATTTGTTCTCCCACTATCATTGCATTCAAATAAAACCTCGGTAAAAGATGTGGGTGAATCAAACTGCCGGGCGAGGTTTTACCTGTGAATTAGCGCGGTAGGAGCCGCACCTTATGGCCCTTTGGACTAACAATTGTGTGAATTCAGGGTGAGAGTGGGCAGTGCCAATGCCGCTGTTTCAGTGTCACTGAAATGGCAACTCGCACCCTTTGCTCACAACAGAATCACCCCCAAGGCTTTGCAGTTACACATTGTTGGATTTTTGATGCCCAAATCAATACCCGGTGTTCACAATGTGGTTAAACTAGAAACGTTTACCCCTTTTCCACCGGCCTAAAAACCCAGGTTTATGCCCAGTCAACCCGGGACTCGGTTGGTGGAAACGGTTACCAAAAAAAAAAAAAACTGGCCTAGTGACCTGTGCGGTTCTCCTGGGGCAGGAGCCGGGTAACGAGCAGTAACACAGACAGAGATTTCCTTACATTGGGCCTAATTCGGGATGTGCGCAAACCCGATGACTTGCGTACATCTCCAGTGTCTATTTATCTGCGCATGCGAAGTGCAGTGTTGGCTACTACACGGGATGCCCATTATTGTCTTTGCCATCGATGGCAAAAGTGCAACTGGCCATCAATAGTGTAAGACTCTTCAATGGATGACCATCGATGTTTTTACATATCGATGGTCATCCATTTTCTTTGATTGATTGGCCTGTGGGCCAATCAAAATATGGGTTGGGGCTTCGCAGGTGTCAGAGGCGGAGCTGAGCTTCGTGTCCCAGCCCCTTGGTGAAAAACTAAACTATTCGTTTAAGCTTGACATCGATGGTGGGAAAACCATCTGTGAATTCTAATCATCGATGGTCGATGGCCACCCCTAGCTGCTACGGTCTGAGAGCGCTCTTAGCCACAGGCAGGCAGGCAGCAGGACTGACACAAGACGCCTACTGCGGTGTCACCATATCCCCGTACAGCAGCTGCTGGGTGAATAGCGCCCATCTATGAATCCGGCTCTGTGTCCTGAAATGAAACTGTGATCATATCAGTGCACATCAACTGTCTGTAAAGCTGCCAGGAACATAAGAACAGCAAGCTGTCGCTGTCGGAAGGCGTAGGCTCGCTTAGAAGCCGGGCATGACGGAGAAATCCAGTTCGGGTTAGGCGATGTATCTCATGTATCTCGCGATGTAAATCCCTGCAGAGAGATCCCAGGAGGAACGCTGGTGACCGTTTGTGTAAAATCTGCCTAAAAGAGACTCTCCCGACTCCCATGATTGGTTCATACAGCTAAGCACGTAGTCCACGGATTGTCTGTTTAATCTGGTGTCTTGGGAGTGCTAGGAAAACATGCAAATACCCAGAAGGTTCTGTAGCAGAGTAATCTCTAGCAGCCTGCACCTCTCACATAACCCGTCCAAGTTCCTCTTTCCTGCCTGGGGTATCCCTCTCTGATTTGGTGCTTTTAGCACAATCTGATCTGTATCTCAATGCTGAAATACAGATCAGATTGTGCTAGAAGCACCAGATTAGAGAAAGAGGCACCACAGGCAGGGAAGAGGAACTGCGCCGATTTTTGAAAGCTGCAGGGCGCTACAATAATGGCCAGATGTATCAAGCTTCAAAAAGTGATAATGCAGAGAGAGATAAACAACCAGCCAATCAGCTCCTACCTGCCATGTTACAGGCTGGGTTTGAAAATCAACCGTTAGGAGCTGATTGGCTGGCTGTTTATCACTCTCTGCATTATCACGTTCTGAAGCTTGATACATCCGGCCCTAAGGGTGAGATGTATCAAATGGAAAATGCGGTAAAACCCCGGTTTTACCGCATTTTCCAATGTATCAAAAATGATACCGCAGGGCAGGGTATGGCCACCTTTGGGTGGCAATACCCTATAGAAATCTATGGGCTTCTTTTAGCCGCCCGCCGCCGCCGACGCAAACCCGCCGCCTCGCCGACCCCCCCCCCCCTCTGGCTTACCTTCCTGAAGGGTCCTCCTGGACCCTGGAAGGTAAACCCCTCCTCCCCCTAGTGAAGCAGCCGGACATCCTTACGGCTGCAGGGGGGAGGAGGAGGCGCCGGGGACAGCATGCATAGCTGTCCCCGGCGTGAGGGGAGAGCGTGGTGGCAGGGAGATGACGGAGACCCCCCGCACACCAGAGTACAGGTATCGCGGGGGGCCTCCGTCACCGCACCGCGATGCCAGCCGCATATGTTAGTACATATTTTTAATACATCCCGCCCTAAATCTCTGCCTGCATATTTTGCCAACATTTGGAGACACAAAATACCTGTATCAGTAACATTCGTCGTGCTATAGACTCCTGTGTTTCCTGAGTGATCAGTGTCTGTGGTGGGGCTAATCCCCTGGGAAGGAGCCATCGCTAGGAGCGCAGTAATATACTGCAGACGCTGCAGGTGTTATCGGATCAGCGATGTGATCACATGTGTGGAAATAACAGGAGCTAAGGGGATCTCTTCTTATCCTGGCTCCTGCTGTTATACTGAAGCGTCGGAAACATATTATAACCGTAATTACCAAATTGTTGCTATTGTGTCCTGAATAGGAAGCAGCTTCGTAGGTGCATTTCCCTGAGAGAGAACGACGCCGCTGCTCCACAGAAGGCTGCGCATCGATCTCCATTATATATATACATATATATATAAAATGAGGATACTCTATTTATAGAAACATTCTCCACAAATTGCGAAACAGCAATGCACAATCTCCTATAGAAACAAATGGGATAATAATAAACAGGAGAGGGGTATTTCATTGTAAAACCCTGGGACGGTGCATACTGCTCCTATAGACTGTAAGCTGGCAGCAGCAGGGCCCTCCTACCTTCATGTCTGTCTACTGTTACCCAGTTTGTTCTATATCTGTCTACAGTTGTAAAGCGCAACGGAATCTGCTGCTATATAAGACACTGTAACGGAATCTGCTGCGCTATATAAGACACTGTAACGGAATCGGCTGCGCTATATAAGACACTGTAACGGAATATGCTGCGCTATATAAGACACTGTAACGGAATCTGCTGCGCTATATAAGAAACTGTAACGGAATCTGCTGCGCTATATAAGACACTGTAACGGAATCTGCTGCGCTATATAAGACGCTGTAACGGAATCTGCTGCGCTATATAAGACGCTGTAACGGAATCTGCTGCGCTATATAAGACGCTGTAACGGAATCTGCTGCGCTATATAAGACACTGTAACGGAATCTGCTGCGCTATATAAGACGCTGTAACGGAACCTGCTGCGCTATATAAGACGCTGTAACGGAACCTGCTGCGCTATATAAGACGCTGTAACGGAATCTGCTGCGCTATATAAGACGCTGTAACGGAATCTGCTGCGCTATATAAGACGCTGTAACGGAATCTGCTGCGCTATATAAGAAACTAACGGAATCTGCTGCACTATATAAGACACTGTAACGGAATCTGCTGCGCTATATAAGACACTGTAACGGAATATGCTGCGCTATATAAGACACTGTAACGGAATCTGCTGCGCTATATAAGAAACTGTAACGGAATCTGCTGCGCTATATAAGACACTGTAACGGAATCTGCTGCGCTATATAAGACGCTGTAACGGAATCTGCTGCGCTATAAAAGACGCTGTAACGGAATCTGCTGCGCTATATAAGACACTGTAACGGAATCTGCTGCGCTATATAAGACACTGTAACGGAACCTGCTGCGCTATATAAGACGCTGTAACGGAACCTGCTGCGCTATATAAGACGCTGTAACGGAATCTGCTGCGCTATATAAGACGCTGTAACGGAATCTGCTGCGCTATATAAGACGCTGTAACGGAATCTGCTGCGCTATATAAGAAACTAACGGAATCTGCTGCGCTATATAAGACACTGTAACGGAATCTGCTGCGCTATATAAGACACTGTAACGGAATCTACTGCGCTATATAAGACACTGTAAAGGAATCTGCTGCACTATATAAGACACTGTAACGGAATATGCTGCGCTATATAAGACACTGTAACGGAATATGCTGCGCTATATAAGACACTGTAACGGAATCTGCTGCGCTATATAAGAAACTGTAACGGAATCTGCTGCGCTATATAAGACACTGTAACGGAATCTGCTGTGCTATATAAGACGCTGTAACGGAATCTGCTGCGCTATATAAGAAGCTGTAACGGAATCTGCTGCGCTATATAAGACACTGTAACGGAATCTGCTGCGCTATATAAGACACTGTAACGGAACCTGCTGCGCTATATAAGACGCTGTAACGGAACCTGCTGCGCTATATAAGACGCTGTAACGGAATCTGCTGCGCTATATAAGACGCTGTAACGGAATCTGCTGCGCTATATAAGACGCTGTAACGGAATCTGCTGCGCTATATAAGAAACTAACGGAATCTGCTGCGCTATATAAGACACTAACGGAATCTGCTGCGCTATATAAGACACTGTAACGGAATCTGCTGCGCTATATAAGACACTGTAACGGAATCTGCTGCGCTATATAAGACGCTGTAACAGAATCTGCTGCGCTATATAAGACACTGTAACGGAATCTGCTGCACTATATAAGACACTGTAACGGAATCTGCTGCGCTATATAAGACGCTGTAATGGAATCTGCTGCGCTATATAAGACGCTGTAACGGAATCTGCTGCGCTATATAAGACGCTGTAACGGAATCTGCTGCGCTATATAAAACACTGTAACGGAATCTGCTGCACTATATAAGACACTAACGGCATCTGCTGCGCTATATAAGACACTGTAACGGAATCTGCTGCGCTATATAAGACGCTGTAACGGAATCTGCTGCGCTATATAAGACGCTGTAACGGAATCTGCTGCGCTATATAACACGCTGTAACGGAATGTGCTGCGCTATATAAGACGCTGTACCGGAATCTGCTGCGCTATATAAGATGCTGTAACGGAATCTGCGGCGCTATATAAGACGCTGTAACGGAATCTGCGGCGCTATATAAGACGCTGTAACGGAATCTGCTGCTCTATATAAGACGCTGTAACGGAATCTGCTGCGCTATATAACACGCTGTAACGGAATCTGCTGCGCTATATAACACGCTGTAACGGAATCTGCTGCGCTATATAAGACGCTGTACCGGAATCTGCTGCGCTATATAAGATGCTGTAACGGAATCTGCGGCGCTATATAAGACGCTGTAACGGAATCTGCGGCGCTATATAAGACGCTGTAACGGAATCTGCTGCGCTATATAAGACGCTGTAACGGAATCTGCTGCGCTATATAAGACACTGTAACGGAATCTGCTGCACTATATAAGACGCTGTAACGGAATCTGCTGCGCTATATAAGACACTGTAACGGAATCCGCTGCGATATATAAGACACTAACGGAATCTGCTGCGCTATATAAGACGCTGTAACGGAATCCGCTGCGATATATAAGACGCTGTAACGGAATCCGCTGCGCTATATAAGACACTATAACGGAACCTGCTGCGCTATATAAGACACTGTAACGGAACCTGCTGCGCTATATAAGAGGCTGTAACGGAACCTGCTGCGCTATATAAGACGCTGTAACGGAATCTGCTGCGCTATATAAGACGCTGTAACGGAATCTGCTGCGCTATATAAGACACTAACGGAATCTGCTGCGCTATATAAGACGCTGTAACGGAATCTGCTGCGCTATATAAGACGCTGTAACGGAATCCGCTGCGATATATAAGACGCTGTAACGGAATCTGCTGCGCTATATAAGACACTATAACGGAACCTGCTGCGCTATATAAGACACTGCAACGGAACCTAATGCGCTATATAAGAAACTGTAAATAAATAAATATATACTATCTAATCCGAGGGCAGAAACAGGGATCAGTAATTCCGGAGAGACCAAAAAAAAGGTGTCTCAGCATTGAGAACTCAGACTTCTCGTGTTCCCAGGATAGTCCTGATTTTGCCAACTGGAAATATTTACCTGCAGACATTTTCTTTAATTGAACTCATGAGAATACAAATGATCCATCCATACGAAGTAGCAACATGGATAGAATACATCATCTATGCTGTCACTGGTAACTGCAGCCAGTGATGTCACCAGCCCCTAGTGAATGGATAGGCTACATTCCCAGTGATTTCACCAGCCCCTAGTGAATGGATAGGCTACATTCCCAGTGATGTCACCAGCCCCTAGTGAATGGATAGGCTACATTCCCAGTGATGTCACCAGCCCCTAGTGAATGGATAGGCTACATTCCCAGTGATGTCACTGCTTCTTAGTGAATACTGTACATAGGATCCAGCATCAGTCAGTGATAGACTTTGCATTTTCATGTATATTGGTTTATGCTGTATCGCTGATCCAGGTTCCTTGAATGCTCAATTAAAGCAATGTACATTATTCAGAGAATTCGCCACACACAAAGTTTCACATGAAAAAAATAGTGATGTCACTGATTCCTGCGCCTATAGCACAGTATAGGATGGAATAATAATGGGGCTCAGTATCACTGATCCTAGGGTAGGTCCTACGTATGTTTTAGAACAGTTTGCTCACATGGATTCCGTTCTGAATTATGACCATTAACACTTCCTCAGGGGCTACATGAACACTTACTGCTACTGACCTCTCTCCAGTCCCTTTTAGTGAGACAGGACTGTGCCACCCTATGAGTTCAATTATACTGTATATTCCATTACCAAGCTTTTGTCTAAACCGCAACATGTGCAGAAAACCCATTGCTTCTAATTAAGTGTCCAATCAATCATTCCACACTGCAGTGCTCTGTAGCCGAGAGCAATAAGACGAATGACAGAATGTAATCTGTACCAGTTTGTTATCTGTGGTGGTCCTCAGTTCTGCAAGATGATGGCTCAGGGTTTGACACTCGCTGCGAATTGCTTCCCCCATTGAACACCTGCATGGACACAAGAAACACAATCTTTAATATTTGGCTTCTTATCATACATTGCAGTGCTGGGAAGGCCGACATGTGTACCAGAGACAACATCAATAGATCAGATCTCATTACAGCAGCAGATAATCATTAAAGGCAAATCCGGATTCCCGATCATATTTTATTTTATAACTCGTGGGCCCCACTGAATTTCTGCAACATTTCTACAGCAATGAGATATACAGTGCATCCGGAAAGTATTCACAGCGCTTCACTTTTCCCACATTTTGTTATATAACAGCCTTATTCCAAAATGGAATTAATTCACACACACACACACACACACACCACCCCCCCCCAGTTTTGGGGAGATTCTTGTAACTACTGTATGTATGAATGTATGCTGTGTGTGTTCTGTATGTATCTATGCAGTGTGTCGTGTGTGTATTATGTATGCTGTGTATGTATGCATGTATACTGTATGTATGAATGTATGCTGTGTGTGTTCTTTGTATATCTATGCAGTGTGTCGTGTGTGTGTGTTATGTATGCTGTGTATGTATGTATAAATGTATGCTGTGTGTGTTCTGTATGTATCTATGCAGTGTGTCGTGTGTGTTATGTATGCTGTGTATGTATGTATGTATGTATAAATGTATGCTGTGTGTGTTCTGTATGTATCTATGCAGTGTGTCGTGTGTGTTATGTATGCTGTGTATGTATGTATGTATGTATAAATGTATGCTGTGTGAGTTCTGTATGTATCTATGCAGTGTGTCTTGTGTGTGTGTTATGTATGCTGTGTATGTATGTAAGTATACTGTATGTATGAATGTATGCTATGGGGGAATGTATGAAGGTGGGGGGTCCCGGCCTAGAAATCAATACATTGTATGCAAAAGGACAGCATACGATACATCCTGCCGCCCGGGAAGCTGCCAGGCGGTTCACTGGGCATCGGATGTGACTTCTCCCCTCTGAGTGTATGGGGGCCTTATCTATAGAGATACTATTCCCCTCCTCCTCCTCTCCCTCAACTCTGCACCCCAACCACCTGTTGGGAATGGGGAGGGTATTTAGGATACATAAAACCAGGGTAAAAGCGTCTGACTTGGCACCAATCACACAATGACGCTGGAAGTACAGAGCACCACGCGGCTTTTTCCATCACAGCGTGATCTTTTCATCAGCCAACGCACATTTTCTCTCTAATCAGTTCTGCGCATATTTCGGCTGATTTATTTGAGAACAACAAATGCAGCGATGTGAATAAGCCTCAGCGCAGACTAATTACTGGCAGAGACGAAGGTATGTCGGCAGCAATGAGAGGAATGTCGATTCATCGGAGGCAGATGCTTTATGTTGGCTTAACCACTCTAATTGCTCGTGTCCTTATAATTAGCAGCCTGTATTTATAAAGCATCAACAGTTTACCTAGCGCTGTACAAATTGTAAGAGGTACAAAGGCTCCACATACTAAAGGCCTAGAGGAACAAGTGAGACAAAAGGTGGTGAAGAAAGGAGAAACATAAAGGGGTGGTGGCTCAGAGGAATCAGGGGAAGCTTCTCACAGTAGTTTTCAGCAAAAGGTTGAGACGCTGAACAGTGTAATGGAGGGATGGAGAGCAGGAGTCCTGTACACATAGAAGAAGTAACGGGAGAGGTCATAAGCTGATCACCAGATCACTATGCAAATAATCCATACAGCCACGCGGGGGGCCGTGCAAGGGGGGGGGGGGGGGGCGGACAGCACTGTGTGCAGCGTCTGATCGACTCGCAAAGCTGGGAAATTTGCCTCTTTGCGAGTCAATCAGAACAAGGTCCAAATATTCACACTGCACCAAGTATTCAGCCCAGTATTGCAAAAACCATGTAACCAATCGGAGCATTACAACTTTCCTAAAGTTCTAAACAACCTGTAGAATGTAAGAACCGTTAGAATGACGAAAGAATTGGGCCAATCAGAGAACTCGAACAGTCACAGGACTGGACCAACCCGTAGCCAATCACAACATAAAGCATTTTTGAGACTAGACTACATTGCAGCCAATTAAAACAAGAACTGGGTTAGGCCAATCATTTAACTGGTCTTATTTTACCAGTGCATATTGTCTTCTGTATACTTGCAGGGTACCTGCTTCACATTGAAGACTTTCCTTTGCTACAGTGAATAAGGCTTTTGGAATTTGAATTCTATAACTGACAGGTTCCAAAACACAATCCACTGACCCATAGCCGGCAGCTTCCTGACTCTGTACAAACATAACGTCAGATCCTGCGTTAACATGTGTTTGATACAATATTACATCAGCTCAGGTATTATTGTAGTGATGTATTATGTGCAAGATTATATGTACAAAGCCTCCACTGTCCCGCACAATGAGGTCATTCACAGGCCGCATTCCCTGACAGACAGTAGCTCTTATTAAATCCTTAAATCAGTGTATTTTCCACACTCGTATAATAGATCATTTAACATGAAGACATTTAGGTTCATTCCTTCTGTAATATCAATGGCTTCTTGTCCGTGTCAGCGAGGTTACATCCACGTAGTCCGTTCTGCCGATGGATCTTGCGATCTTAACATGGGGCTCGATGTAGCTTGGCCCAGAGACTGGAGGAAAATTGCAGATTGTACAGTAATTTTTGGTTATCTGCACATCGTGACCACAGTCTAAGTAGCGACAGAGGGGGGGGGGGGAGGGGATGGCGATGGACCATTGCGGGGGCACAGTCCAGGCAACGTTTGACAATTTTAAAGGGTGCCGCAGCGGCTGCATGATTTTGCACTATAAACAGGGCGGCATCTGCTTTCATAATTAGGCTGCGATGGACATTTGGTGAACAACTTGCATTTTAGCAGGGGAGTAGGACCCAGCATGCAGGGTGTCTTTGCCCTGTGCTTGGCAGCGCCCTGCATGGGGACTCCTTCAAGTTTCTGCGGACCACAATTACCTGGGACCTTAAATGGTTGCCCAACACAGATGCCATCTTTGGGAAGGCGCAGCAGAGGTTGATCTTCTTAAAGCAACTGAGGAAGTTCAACGTTCCACAGCAGCTTCTGCTTCTCTTCTACTCAGCAATTGTTGAGACTGTACTGTGCTCCTTGGGGCAGATGTATTAAGCCTGGTGAAGAGATAAACTGGAGATAAAGTGGAAGGAGATAACGCACCAGCCAATCAGATCCCAACTGTCATATTTCAAACACAGCTGATTGGCTGGTGCGTTAACTCTCCCAAGTTATCTACACTTTAACTCCAGTTTATCTCTTCTCCAGGCTTAATACATCTGCCCCAAGGATACTAGTCTGGTACAGATCCGCCAGCGAGAACGTTAAACCCAGGCTTCAAAAGGTGGTGAGGTCAGCAGAATAGATCATTGGGGCAGACCTTCCCCCTGTCTAAGACCTGTATCTGTCCAGGGCCAAGAAGAGGGCAGTGAAGATAGTAAAGGACCAGCTACATACTGGCCATGACTTGTTTAACCTGATGAAGATATAGGGCCATACCTGTCAAGTCTACCAGAAGCCTCAAAATGTTCTTTCCCCAAGCTGTCTACCTGATGATCAAATGACTGGCCGGCCCAAACTAACCCCATTGCAGAGCAATCTGCACTGTGTCTCACGTAATATCTAGTGTATGTCTACCCACAGTGTCCTACGAATGGTCCAACTATAGTCTACACCAGTGGTTTTCAATCAGTGTGTCGTGAGCAGTACTCAAGTGTGCCGCCGGTGCCAGAAATGCATTTTTAACTCTAAACCCTGGGGCAATCCACATTGAAAACAGTTGGCATTGGCATAAGGTCTCCCCTGTGTTCTGTAAGCCTGGCACAGAGTCTGGGTGTGGAATGGCGGCCCGATGGTCAAGATTCCGAACCTCCGACAACTTCTGTTACTCCAACAGGGGGGTTAACTCATCGAAGCATGTTGCTGGATCGCTGTACTCGCCACAGGTTATATACTCCGTCTATGGGGGTCGTGGACCCACAAGAGGGAGAATAGCCCCTGTAAGTTGGGATCCCGACTGTCGTGCATTTAACAGTCGGGATTCCAATGTCGGTATACTGACCGTAGAAATCCCAACTTTCGGGAGGTCATCCGACACCCACAAACTGTACTGTTACATTACTGTGTTATTCTGGGGCCAATGTGTTTTTGTGTTCTGTTAGGGACGGCGTCAATGTTTTTTTTTTAAATGGGGGCTAAGGTAATCTTTTTGTGGGGGACAGCGTGTGTGTGGTTTTTCCCTCGTGGGGGGACTAACGTGTACCTTAGCGATTTTAAAATCTTGTTTGGTGTGTCGCGAGTTGAAAAAGGTTAGAAATCACTGGTCTACGCCTATAGTCTACTATAGTCTGACCCAGGCTGGCGAAATTCCCCAACCAATCAGATTTCAAGTCTCTGTGACACAGCAGTTACAATGCACAGAGATTCCTTGTACCTATAATCATTAGACCATCAAACTGCCACGATGAAGGTGTCAGAAAGTGACAGTGTGGAGCTGGGGGCAGCACTCCATAAACATGCCACTTGG
Organism: Crinia signifera; assembly: GCF_055691185.1. Taxonomy (NCBI): domain Eukaryota; kingdom Metazoa; phylum Chordata; class Amphibia; order Anura; family Myobatrachidae; genus Crinia; species Crinia signifera. The sequence continues at coordinate 165,456,367 of NC_139224.1, forward strand.
TGGTCTCATATGTGGAAGAAGTAAACGTGCAATTTTCATCCCTTCTGACAATGAAACGGTTAATCATGTGATCAGAGCCAAGTATAGGATGTGACAATGATGTTTACAAGTAAAGTATTTTCAAGGCCGCCCAGCCCTGCCTGGGTGTATGGAGAATATCACATCTGGAAAGCATAACGCAATACACGATGAATGAGAACAATGTGACTGTGGTGACAGAGAGACAGCAGCTAACGGATTTACAAGAATAATGTTTAGATTTCAGGACTCGGAGCAGCACAAAGTTATATCCGCAGCTCGGGGAGATGACATTTGGGTAAAAGGAGAAACATTTCTAGGATACGAGTAAGGTCAGAAAAGAAGAAATCTTTCTGTGGCTTGGAAAGAATGGGTTTTGGCAAGTGACCATTAAAAAACTAGTCAACCATAACTCAAAGATACTGGAACCAAATTGCTTTGTTACGGCCCTTCGTTGCTTTTTTTGCCGTCTACAACACCTCATGTCCAATGTTGGCGGCACACATGGGAGGGTTAAACGCCATTAAGAAACCAATTATCTGTCAGGCTCAGGTATAGAACAGACAGGAGATCTAATGTGTCCAATGGCAAGTGGTGAACAAGTAGCTCTCCCAGCTACTTTCACAGTGCGGTTATACATATAATATGCTCCTGCTTTTCCAACTTATTTTCTAGTTCCAATAATCTGAGCTGAGTTGTTTACATAATGCTCATATTTCTTTATTACCACCCCCCCCCCCCCAAACACACACACACACACCTCACCTCTCCTCTCCTCTCCCCTCAACCGCCCTGATCTTATAGGGCAGCACGGACGGTGTGATGGTTAGCATTACTGCCTCACAGCGCTGAGGTCATGGGTTTTATCCCCACCATGTGTTATATATACGGGGCAGTACGGATGGTGTAGTGGTTAGCATTACTGCCTCACAGCACTGAGGTCATGGGTTCTATCCCCACCATGTGTTATATATACGGGGCAGTACGGATGGTGTAGTGGTTAGCATTACTGCCTCACAGCACTGAGGTCATGGGTTCTATTCCCACCATGTGTTATATATACGGGCAGCACGGATGGTGTAATGGTTATAGCTTTACTGCCTCACAGCACTGAGGTCATGGGTTCTATTCCCACCATGTGTTATATATACAGGGCAGCACGGACAGTGTGATGGTTAGCATTACTGCCTCACAGGGCTGAGTTCATGGGTTCTATCCCCACCATGTGTTATATATACAGGGCAGCACGGATGGTGTAATGGTTAGCATTACTGCCTCACAGCGCTGAGTTCATGGGTTCTATCCCCACCATGTGTTATATATACGGGCAGTACGGATGGTGTAATGGTTATAGCATTACTGCCTCACAGCGCTGAGGTCATGGGTTCTATCCCCACCATGTGTTATATATACGGGGCAGTACGGATGGTGTAATGGTTAGCATTACTGCCTCACAGCGCTGAGGTCATGGGTTCTATCCCCACCATGTGTTATATATACGGGGCAGTACGGACGGTGTAATGGTTAGCATTACTGCCTCACAGCGCTGAGGTCATGGGTTCTATCCCCACCATGTGTTATATATACGGGGCAGTACGGATGGTGTAATGGTTACATGTGTTATATATACGGGCAGTACGGATGGTGTAATGGTTAGCATTACTGCCTCACAGCGCTGAGTTCATGGGTTCTATCCCCACCATGTGTTATATATACAGGGCAGCACGGACGGTGTAATGGTTACATTACTGCCTCACAGCACTGAGGTCATGGGTTCTATCACCACCATGTGTTATATATACGGGCAGTACGGATGGTGTAATGGTTAGCATTACTGCCTCACAGCGCTGAGGTCATGGGTTCTATCCCCACCATGTGTTATATATATATGGGGCAGTACGGACAGTGTAATGGTTAGCATTACTGCCTCACAGCGTTGAGGTCATGGGTTCTATCCCCACCATGTGTTATATATACGGGCAGTACGGATGGTGTAATGGTTACATTACTGCCTCACAGCGCTGAGGTCATGGGTTCTATCCCCACCATTTGTTATATATACAGGGCAGTACGGATGGTGTAATGGTTATATTACTGCCTCACAGCGCAGTACGGACGGTGTAATGGTTAGCATTACTGCCTCACAGCACTGAGGTCATGGGTTCTATCCCCACCATGTGTTATATATACGGGGCAGTACGGACGGTGTAATGGTTAGCATTACTGCCTCACAGCGCTGAGGTCATGGGTTCTATCCCCACCATTTGTTATATATACAGGGCAGTACGGATGGTGTAATGGTTATATTACTGCCTCACAGCGCTGAGTTCATGGGTTCTATTCCCACCATGTGTTATATATACGGGCAGTACGGATGGTGTATTGGTTAGCATTACTGCCTCACAGTGCTGAGTTCATGGGTTCTATCCCCACCATGTGTTATATATACGGGCAGTACGGATGGTGTATTGGTTAGCATTACTGCCTCACAGTGCTGAGGTCATGGGTTTGAATCCCACCTTGGCCCTAACTGTGCGGAGTTTGTATATTCTTCCCAGTGCTCTGTGTTATTGTGTTATCTCCCCGTCATTGTGTTATATATATATAATATTAGTAACGTTACACATTCTGCCATCATAGATTTTACCTTTGCTGTTGAACCTCGGATACGGCTGGGCCTGAAGCCTCCGGTAATTCTGCCTCTGTGCTTGATGTAACCGTGTTGTCCGTGTGGACGCTGTCACAAGGCTGTGAAGCTGCAGCAGTCGCAGCGCTCTCGCCATTAGTATCTCCGAATTCCTCCGAGGAGCTGGAATCCTCGCTCGATGTTGTTTCATAACTAAGAACATTAATATTGTATTAAAAGTTTAAAAAAAAAAAACCCAGGGAACGAAAACGCACAAAGATTCTAAAAACAGACAATAGTTTTGCAAGTTCAAATAAGTTCTGTGTCAGTATTTAAAGTCCCTCAGTGCACACATTGGGCGTGGTTTGATATAGATGACAGATGGAGCCGCCTCATCTAGCCCTTTAATAGGATTAAGTGAGCCAGAGCTGTCAGACTTAATCCTCTGCTAATCCCCTACACCAGTGGTTCCCAAACTGTGCGCCTAGGCTCCCTGGGGTGCCTCGGACCACGTGCAGGGGGGCCTCAGGTTGGTGGTCCAGAACCAATTCAAATTATTTATAGTCAATGTAATAGGCAAAATCAGTGCTTGTGGCTTCCAATTATAAAAATATGTGGGTAAACAGAAGAGAATCATGTTCCTCACCACATAACTGGACCTAAGGATAAAATTTAAGGGTACTTGTTTCCAAGCACGGCGCCACCGATTTTAATCTTATGTCATCGGGTCTATCAGATCGGGTCGCATCGCATCGCATGCGATACGATCAGACCCGATTTGTAATTGTACAGCCACCCTGATGGCTGATTACTATGTTAAATGCACCCAAACACCCGTTTTTAATTGTACACCTACCCTGACGGGTAATTATTATGTCAAATGCCCCCCCCCCCCCCCATTGTTAATGCCACCCCACTATCAACGCCAACCCGAAGCGTGGCGAGTGCAGCGAGCCCGAGAGGGGCGCCGGTACGCGTCCTCCGACCTTTTCATACCCCCTCTATCCACGTCGGCGTGGAGTCGATTTTATATAGTGTGGCGAGCGGACGCGTATTGCTTCACATGTATTCCGCGTCCACTCGCCATGCTTCGGGCTCGGTGGCTCGCTGCGCTCGCCACACTATCTAAAATCAACTGACACCTTCATCACAGCAGTTTGATGGTCTAATGATTATAGGTAAAAGGAATCTCTGAGCATTGTAACTGCTGTGTCACAGCAACATGAAATCTGATTGGTTGGGGAATTTCCCCAGCCTGGGTCAGACTATGGTAGACTATAGGTGTAGACAGGGCCGGTGCAAGTCACTGGAGTGCCCCAGGCAGGGGGGCGCCCCGGCGCTCACCCGCTCCACGGGTGCGCTCGCCACGCTTCGGGTTGGCGTTGATAGTGGGGTGGAGTTAACAATGGGGGGGCATTTGACATAATTATTACCCATCAGGGTGGGTGTACAATTAAAAATCGGGTGTTTGGGTGGATTTAACATCAGCCATCAGGGTGACTATACAATATGAAATCGGGTGTAATTGTGTCGCATCGCATTGTGATGCGATGCGATGCAATTTTAAAATTGTATAGGAAGCTCTTTAAACCCGAATATCAGGTCAGATCGGGTCCCATCGCATACCTTAACTAATGGTATGCGATGGGACCCGATGGGCGCTGTGCTAGGAAACAAGTACCAATTTAATCACAACTTATTTAATTTAATATTTTTTTCTGAAATGCTAGGTAACAAACTTTTGGCCTAGGGGTGCCGTGAAAAATATTCTGATACTGTAGGGTAGGGCCGCCGACAGGGGGTGCCCTGAGTACAGCTGTCCCGGGCCCTGGAGGGGCCCAGGCAGCTGCCAACAGACACCCGCACCCAGCCACCCCAACCCCGCGCTGGTGGCCAGGCACGCACAGTGCAGCCTGCAGAGTGCCGAGCCTAGGACCCAGAGTGGCTTGGTGCTCTGCAGGCTGCACTGTGCAGTGTGCGCGCCGGACCTGACTGTCACTGTGGACACTGAAGGAGCCAGAGGACGATGCGCCGTGGGTGATGGTAGGTAATGGAGACGGGATAGGGGGAGGCGGGGTGCTGTCATGCGCGGGGGGGGGGGGGGCGGAGGTATGGCGCTGTCCCACTGGGGGCCCGGACTGTAGGTCAGTCCCGGGCCCCAAAATTTCTAGTGGCAGCCCTGCTGTAGGGTGCCGTGATTTAAAAAGTTTGGGAATCACTGCCCTACAGTATTGTTCGATGTATTGTATTGCAGCTGAGAACAATAGGCCTTGGCTCACCATGGCTATCCGGAGAAGGCTGGATGGAGAGGGCTCCACTTGTATGTACATTTTCCTTTGTGTGTATTATTTTATATCTAAGCACTTTATTCATATGATGGGCCAAGGGAAATGGGGAAAAGGGGTCCTGAGCGCTGGAGCCATCACTGAATAAATGTGTAGAGTAGGGCTATCCACACAGGAGAACAATGTTATATAAGTACACATATAGTAAATTGTGGAGGTGCACCAATGATGGAAATACTCTTGTTGGGGCACTCATCCTACAATCATAGGCGTGCACAGCTCACTACATTATGGTGTGCACCTCCGGAAAAAAAATTCTAGCTGTGTGTGAGGATGTCTACAACCAGTCCTGGTGTGATTCCAGCATTATCTTAGTCATTAATCCACTTCTTATCATTAATAAACCCAATTAGAAATGTTCGCTCTGATAATATTTATAGGACCTGATAATATTTAAAGGACTGTATAAGGACTGAGGTTACATCCGGGACATTGAACCACTATTTAAAAGCCTTATCATCTCACGTGTTTTAAAGTGATCTATTATGATCTAATTATTTTGTGTATCATTTTGTGTGTGTTATTTCCTTTTTTTTTTTTAACTAATTATTATTATTAATATCAAGTGTTATACTATTGCCAATACTGATTGTTGTGTATTTTCTGTGGTATCTGTGTGTTTTTTGTTTTTTTTGGAGGCTGCTGGTACACAAGTGTAGTACACAGCTCACTCCTGCGCTGAAGACACTATTTTACATTTTAACATTCTCGTGTGTCTACCTTTTTTGACATTTCGACCCTGTTGACCCTTTGACCCCATTCACCTGCCATGTCGACCTTTTGACCCAGTGGACCTGTTGCTTGTTAAACTTTTAGGCTCGTCCTATTGACTGTCTATATAATAATCCACATCCAGTTGAATGATGTAAAATAAACTAATCTGCTAAATCTCACCAATAACGCTTTCACACACCCTGTCTACACCAGCTTTAGCTGCAGACAGTTTTACCTATTCCTCTGCTATGTGTGAACAGAACCCTGCTCTGTACCAGGGTCATTCCTGGGACCCACCTGGGTCGCACGCTGGTCTGAATGGCATGATCCGGGTCTTATTTGCAGGGACAGAAGAGCTTGGAGATGACATCACCCCTGGGTTAAATCTGGGGTTTGGTTGTAGTTTTAAATGCACTCATTCTATTCTGTACACTGGTTCCTACCCTGATGCCCAAAAATAAGGGTCTTATTTAAACAGATAATGAGGCTGTCAGGGCCCCTCCCCAGTATACCTCCCATTGGCTTTATATAAATGACTAGGTTTTCCATGCCTCTCGGTGTGAGCTTTCCTTGGGCTTTACACTAACAGCTGACAGCATTGGGGACCTGCTGTTAGAGGACTCAGCCAAGTGAGATTTGATGATTTAAATTTAATTTATTCCACATGGAGTATTTTAATATTTAAAGGAATTAACACTAAGGGGAATATGCAATCCTCCGCCGCTATATCCTCCCGTCTTTACCGACAGCATTGAAGAGGGATCACGGCAGAACAAGCCTGATTTTAAAAGCTGATGGTTCCGCCGAGAACGGCCGTGGATTGTCGCGATGACGGCCTCTAGATTGGTTGTCCATAGCAATATCCCATGTGAAACAGAACTCCCATCTTAGCAAAAAAAAAAAAATAATGTTTCCTAAACACTGCCATTACAGTCCAGGTTTTAAGAACTGATGAAGAATGCTTAAGCCCAGATGGTTTAATCAAATTAATGGAGGTACTAATTAAGGCCCTTATTCAGTGAGGGACGGCGATGTGCGCAAATCTTAAATACGATATTTCCACAGTTCTGCGCAGTGACCGCACCACAGAAGTGCAGACTTCACAGATCCAGATCGATCACTATGAGTGACAGTGGCGGGCGCAGCGTGCAGAGGGGGGGGTGGGTGGCAAAAACTGTGTTTTCGGGGAGCAACTCGGACAGGTTAGCTCCCATGATGGGACATATGGTGGCGGTGCGCTGCCAGGCTGCGCAAGTAGGGATTAACCCTAATCACCGCGACATAGCGATTCCCGCATTTAATCGCATCGCTTGGCAGCCCTTATCATTCTAGGCCCCAGCATGCCATACAAGAAGGTTTTTCTGAACCGGAATAAGACCCTAGGTCACCTGTGCTCAAGCATGGATATCCTTAAAACCTGATTGTAACGGTGGAGTTTGGAAAACTCTGTCTTATACAAAGCTGGATGACATCACAAATGTAGAAATTCATGCACGGTTTTTACGATCAATATACAAAATAATATTACTTGTATGTTGTGATCCAGAGTCCTAGGTAAATTGAAAGGCGTTATTCTATATTTGGGACATTTAGTAGGGGACTCCAACACCACATGTCTGAACCATGAACCGTTCCCAGATACCAGCTGGTCACCATAATCCGTGAAAGAAGAGTCTTGACCCAAATATCCAGGCCAAACATTTTTCTCATAGGCAGGGAAAGCAGGGAAGTCTTGAGACGCTCACCACTTGGCGTCTCTTATGGGCAGGTGGGAATATAAATTTGAGTGGCATCTCGTTCAATGGAAACTAATAAACACAAGACATTGGGCAAGATCTAACAGCAACAAAACGTTCATGATACGGCATCAAAGTAACACTTTCTACGTGATGCTTACCCACCATTTACCCCAACAAACTGGAGATTCTTCTTGGCTCGAGCCTCACTGGCCGGACTCGAGCGGCAACCACTGTTTTTCTTCTTCATAATGGATTTCAGGCTGCTTCTGGGGGACGCATCTACACAGGACAAGATATGCATTCATTAGCAGTATACAGCTGGCGGGGAAGACATTTATACTGGCTATTGATCGATCGCTTACGGGACTTAACTCTACAAGATAGGCCCAGATTTACATACAGACTAAAAGGTGAAAGTTTGTGAGCTTTTAGAAAGGCCACACATCTCCAAGGTGACATCTACTATTTCCAATAACTTACAGCAGAAGATGCGTTATTTTGTATAGGGGCCCATTTGTCAGTTTCCGGAGATTTTTTTTCATACTACAAGGACAAGATTGATAAGATCCTAGATGAAATTGTATGATGCTCATCAGGCAATGTCCTGCTCAATTCCCTACCTGAACCATCTGGCACGTTCTCTTGATCACACATATGAAGATAATTTAAAGGGCCAAAGCTCTTGTCTTCCTCCTACTCCTATACTTAATCTAATACCATCAAAAAAATCAGTAATGCTGTCTCCTGTGCTCAGTCCCACCTTAAACTCTAAAATATGTGACCTCTCTCTACAGATACAATTCCTTCACTGTTTAACATGCAGTGATTACTCCAATTCTGAAAAAAAACACAGTCCTGACCCAAACTCCCTCTCTCTCAAACCACTGTCCCATCTCTCAGCTCCAATGCCTCTCAAAGCTACTTGCCTACACCCACTTCAGTCAGGCTGTCGTTCCCAAAACTCCACAGAGACACCACTGACTAAAGTAGCGAAAGATCTGGCCACTGCTAAATCTAAAGGCCATTACTTTTTATTCTTTTAGATCACTTTGCTGCCTCTATTCTCATACAAACACTACAATCCCTAGGTCTTCAGAACATGGCCCTTTCTTGATCCTACCTATCTGATCGCTCTTTCAGTGTTCACTTCTCTGATTCTACCTCCTCCTCACAACCCCTTACAGTTGGAGTAGCACAAGGCTCAGTCTTAGGTCCTCTGCTCTTCTCAATCTATATCTCCTCACTTGGCAAAATAATCAGCTCTTTCGAATTTAGGTATCATCTGTATGCTGATGATACTCAAATCTATCCTCCCCTGAATTATCACCATCAGTATTGCTCCCTGAGCGACTTTCTGCCATTTCATCTTGGATGTCTTCTCGCCACCTCAAGCTCAACATTTCCAAAACAGAATTAAATATATTCCCACCAGCCAAGAGTAGTTACCAACTGTTTAGAGTAATCTATCACTGTTGAGAACGCAACAATTAATCCTACCCCACAAGCTCGCTGCCTAGGGGTCATCCTCGACTCTGAACTGTCCTTTATTCCTCACATTCAATCTGTCTCTAACTCATGTTACATGCATCTAAAAAAAACTATCAAACTTTATCTGTACCTTACACAAGACACTGCAAAAATCTAACCCATGCTCTATATATATCCCGTGTTGATTATTGCAAAACTCTTACTGGTCTTCCCAAAAGGAGACTCTTCTCACTACAACCCATTCTGATGGCAGCTGCAAGCCTAATCTTCCTCACTAGACTTTCATCCTCTGCGGATCTGCTCTGTCCGTCCCTCCATTGGTTACCTGTGTTCTACCGTATTCAATATAAACACCAACCTCTTCTTTGAAGATCTGCGTCTCTCACTTAGACTCATTACTCGCTACCATTCCCGATTGGAGGACTTTCTTCAGGCTGCACCCACTCTGTGGAATGCCCTCCCATGCACAATCAGACTCTCCTCTAGTCTAGTCTTCAAACCTTCAAGTGTTCCATTAAAACTCACCTCTTCAGGCAAGCTAATCAAATTCCGATATTTCCCAGATACTGTAACCTTCATAAACCTTCCTATCTAGTTACATCCCCATTGTATACTCCACACACATCATCACAGGTTTTATCTTTCTTCACTTTTCCATCCTCCTGAGCCCAGGCCAATATTGGGGAGTATCAACTTTATTAATTTTTTTAGGGGTTAACCAATTTTAAGTCCCACAAAAACAAAACAAAAAACACTAACTGTACAAATAAGAGCATTATAACCCAAAGCAGATCATTTACTTCAGAATTTTTTTTAGCTGACTTTAGAAAATGCAAACACATTTTTATTCCACACTGCTAAATTGTTGCTGAAAGGAATGAATGTGGGCACCTTTATATAGAGATGTACTACAACACAATCTTCTGCCAGGTGTCTCACATCATTACTCTGTGCTGCTGGGGATCCTGCTCCTCCCACTATATAACTCTCAGTCTGTGGCTTCCTGCTGCTTCCATTCCCCTCATCACATCTAACACTGCCCCTGTCATATGCAGCCCTGTCCTTAATGACCCCTCACTCATCTCCTCATATACTCAGTGCTGCTGGGGACCCTGCTCATCTCACTACATATCTCTCAGGCTGTGGTTTCCTGCTGCCCCAATTACCCACTTCACATCAGGGTTTATTCTGGTCCACTCTTTCTGGCAAATTCCTTCTCAAATGGATAAAACCATGCTGCACCGCCTCTGTCCTCACTAACACATCACTTATCTCCATCATGTTAGAGGGGCCCAGCCCAGGTCATCTGCTAAGGTGGACAATGTTCTGGTCTGTATCGGCCTATAACCCCAACAGCACCCAGTACGGGAGAGATAGATGAAGAAGGCACATGTTCCCTGGATTGCAGAACCTGGAGAATAGGAGGAGGTCAGTGGTCTCCAGTCAACATTCACTAAAGGTTAACTCATGGCGAGAGCTGCAACAACTAAAGAGAACTGAAAAATTGAGTACTCTACCGCCTGTAAGCAATATCTTGCTGCCGTGAATACAGTATTGGATGGGGGTGGGGGGTTGCATGGATCAAACTCACTTGCTGTGCATGTCAGCCGAAATGTTCAGCTCTCAAGTAGTCAATCAAGGAAACAAATTGAAAAAGCAAGATCTCTTGCTGTTCCTCTTAACATTCTTGGTAATACTTTAGCGTATAGCCTAATCTGCACCGCTAAGTATTCCACGAATGTTTATTTTAAACACAAACACATACTTGGTTTATCTTTGCGTGTCTGTACCAAACCCCCGAGATGTATGACTGGCAGGCAGGAAATATTATACAAACAAGCTCCCTCCACTCTGGTCACTGGCCTGTCAGGTACAAGTTATGGGGGAGATAAGATGAACTGGACACACTAAAGGTGGCCATACACACGCAGATTTATCTGCAGATCTGTCTGGTTGGAACAAAAACCTGGTTATGGATGAGGGCAAATGACAGTTGACCATTTGCTTGGAAATGCTGGAAAACTGACAAACCGTCACTCATCCATAACCATGTTTTTGTTCCAACCAGCCAGATCTGCAGATAAATCTTACTAGTGTATGGGCAACTTAAGCTTTGGGCCAACCATGAAAAGACATTTTAGTGTATTTTTTTTAGGGTGATAGAAAATAGCTCATGCTGGCGGGAATATCATCCTACTCTTAATACAATTTATGGTCACACATCGACCTCGATGTTTCCTAAACATTTCATAGCATTTAAAAAAGTCTTTAACCGGCCTCTTACCTCCTTGCTGGCTCTCTGCCTTTACGGCCTCCCTGTTGGACGCTGTTTGAGCGGAATACATGGATGACAGAGAATTAAGGGAGTTCATCAACTGATTCTGGATAGAACTGAGTTTGGAAGCAGGCTGTTTAATGGCGCTGGCCAGATCCGGATATCCATGTTCTAGATAGGTCCACTGCTCCTGCAGAAGATCCTGTATGCGTTTTACATACTGCCCTACGGGGGCATCGGTGGGAGGCGGATGCTCAATGGGGCAAAATTGGATACTCACAGGATCTTCTACATAACTGCATGCTTGATCATCACGCACTTGGGGTTGGTGGATTTGAGAGTCCGTCTTGTCCACTATATCAGCTTCTTTGTCAGTGGTCTCCAAAACTTTCTCTATTTCCATTGCATCACTATACGCTATGGAGGCCCCATCAACCTGGCCAGACTTCAGCATGCTATCACCTGACTCGTCTGGAGGTTGTTCTAGATCTCCTGGCAGGACAACGCACCCGATAGATCGAGTCTCAACAGAGAGGTTGGCATAGATCTCCTTGTCACAACTTTGTTTTTTGCCCTCATCTTGAAGTTCTTCTGTGTTTACGGCCACATCTCTAGAATGCGTCTCTGCAGAAGTTCTTTTCCTTTCCTCATGTTTCTCCAGCGTACTTGTCAAATCCACAATATAGACATCCTTAGCCTTCAGTTCATTGTGCTGTTTCTCCACCAGTACCCTGAGATTGTGGACCTCTATGGTACGGTCATCCAGTTGTTCTGTCAAGTCTATTACCTGCTGTTTACTGGCTGAAAGTTGTGTGTCACTTAAATCCGCATCACTTATCTGTTCATGATCACCATTTTCTCCATTCCCAACGTTCACATCCTCAACTTTGGCCTTACTTCCCAAAATCTTCTCATGTGCTGCCTCCTCCTGCTCTTTTTTGTTATCGAGAAGTTGGGAAAGCGATCCGATTTGAGCATTCAGTTCACGGTTTTCCCCTTCAAGTGCCGATATCGTTTGCCGCAGTTCCGGAAGGGTTTTTATCTGCTCTTCTAAATCTTTAATTCTTTTAAATGCGGCCGCTATCTGGTCATCGGAGTGGCCATGCTGGGAACTTCCCTGAGTTCTGAAGAATTCCAGCCTGCTCTCATTGATGGATTGCGGAGTTGTTGAAAGCTGGGTTTGATCTGAAGAAGTTGTGCTTAGTGGTAAACTGGCCGGGAGGCTAGAAGTTCGGGCAAACTGTGGCCTATCTCTGCAGCCGCTGAAATCTTCAGGCGTCAACTCTCTCAAGGGAGCGTCACATAGGTTATCCTTCCTCCTGTAATTTAGCTCATGGATGTATCTCAAACGTAGTGATGAATCGCTTCCTTGGCCTTCCTTGGCGTTGGCTCTATGGCTGCTGGGGCTCCAGGTTCTGCTAGATGACGCAGAATAAGAGCCATTGTCGGGGACACTAAAGTTCCGGGGAAGAGTGCTAAACTTGGATTGTTTTGCTCTTCTTTGGATGTGTATCCTCTTGATGGTGTTCCCTTTTTCAATATCATGGACGTATTTCAGAAAGTCCAGGTCCAGGTGAAAACCATACGGTGTCTCCACAGAATACGACATCCGGTTTTCTTTCTTTTCCGTTTTAGATGAAACACTTTCACCTGAGATAAAGAAAAACCAAGATATAAGATTTGTAGCACAAAACTAACTATTAACTGGGCCTTACCCAAATTAAACATTTGCTTTTACCGATACACGTGAAAAAATACTATAATATACCATCACTCTCTGATTCACTGATTTTGGTAGCTGTTATTTGAGGCATTGCATCAATAAAACATATTTATGAATCCCTTAACCTGGAAATACACTTGGTTATACTGTTAGTTGGCCTTACTTTAGAGTTACGTCATTGGTTAATGGTTTGGCCAACCAGATGCTCAGGGCCCCAGGCCCTGATTGGCAGATAATAGTCATATGCAGCCAAAAATAATAATAAAAATAATAAACATTTTCTGATCAGAACATTTCAGGTGACAAATTGCATCTTGATGCCTCATAGTCCACCATAACCACACCTGTTCCCCAGGGCCAGATTAAGGGCCTGGATCTGAAAACGGTCAAGGGCCTATTTTGGGGAGTGGAGGAGGTCAGGCCAAGGCCATGTAGGGATGTAGACCCCATACACTATATGCCTCAATGTCGCCCTAAACATATAAAAGTACAAATATTGCATAAATGGGTTCAGTATGATTACCAGACATTAAAATACTGGCAAGCTCTGGCAAGATATCGACATGTTCAAAATGCTGACATTCATTATGCCAACATGGGCGAAATGCCGTCACAGTCAAAATGCCGACATTTCAAAAAGTAGACATGTCAAAAAAGTCGACATGTATTCTATTTTGGGGGGGGGGTCTATGTTGGCATGGACACTGTATAACAGTACTACGTCCACTGGTCATGATTCAGGCTGTGCCCGGAACACTGATATAATCTACCTCTATGCCCACTTGGATCGTGAAGTAAGAAGAAGTCAGTTTCAATGAAAAAAATCACGTTGACTCTTTTGACATGTCGGAATAACGAATGTCTGCATTTTGAACGAGTTGGTATTTTGACTGTCTAACAATGGTTGGCGGTATTTTGACGGTCGGGAAATTGACTGCATCCCAAATAAATATGAATCAGACCTCGCTGGCTGCGTTTACCCGAAGGGCTCGCACATGCGCCCAGCCAGGCCTGCCGGGGCCCGAGGAATATGGAGCGTGGCCAATGGGAGGGTGTGGTCACACCCAGTAAAATAATTATAGCAGGGGTGTGGGCCACGGTGTCCGGCGGCTGCGACACCCGCTCTGGGATAGGGATGGCCAGCGGCCATCGATGATTTTAAATCATAAATGGTTTATGACCGATGTTGAATACTTTTGCCATCGATGTAGGAGAACCAGATAGTTTCCCTATATCGATGGTAAAGAGGAAACAATGTTTTTTTTTTTTCAAGGTGTTGGGACACGGAGCATAGCTCCGCCCCCGACACCCAGAAGCCCCACACCCAAGTTCTGATAGGCCCACAGGCTATTCAGTCAAAAATAATGGATGACCATCGATAGCTAAAACTATCAATGGTTATCTATCAAATAGTTTAATACTACTGATGGCTGGTTGCAGAATCTCCATCGATGGCAACAATCGATGGTGGCTGAACTGATGGCCTATCCCTACTCTGGGGGAGAGAAGACAGGCTGGTGCTGCAGTTGCTTCTCTCCTCTGCTCAGCACACGGCACTGAGCACTGGTGCTGAGCGGGGGAGAGAGGCAGTGCTGTCATCTACTACCACTGCCTGGCTCCCTGCAGCGGGGGCGCGGGCCCTGGGCCCCACCATCAAACCCGAGCCATAAGTACACCCCACCACCCCCACCTCCTCGATGGCCCTGCACCCAACATACCGTGCACATGAGCGGTCATTCGATAATCGCAGTCGTGCGATCAGGTCTGAATGGCTTAATACTATAACGTGGCAGTGACATATTTGCTGTACCACAGACCTGACGGAGCCTGGTTACAGGAAGACGAGATAAACAGATTTATGCCGACACTATTGTAGCCCTACAGCCAATATGTTAACGATCAGACTTCATCTTTCACAGACGATTAAATTAAAAACGCCTTTAATACGAACATCCTTCTCCCGTAATAGAAGTAATACATTCATTCTCTCTGTTTCCCCTTAGGATTTTCTGGCCGCATCATTTATTTCTATAATTCACGTTTTTCGCCTGACGCAAGTTCATAAAAGAAAACATTTTAGTTACACGTGATGGTTCATTTTACGGCGTCTGATAAGAATGGATGAGAGAAAATGGAAATTACATCGGCACTTTGCTAAACCGCGGTTATTAATCAACGCGGTGTGCCGGTAAGCGTCCCCGAGAAGCAGAATTAGATAAACAGATTTATTAAGCAGCGGAGGTAGAAGCCACATAGAACTCATCTCTTCAATATTCTATGGCAGTTCCAGACAGGGATATTACTTTCTGGATGGTCCTCCGCATAATTCCCAGACCATTACAGGGCACTTGAGGTGAGCGCACAACTGTAAGATGAATCAATGTTTAATATTAATGATGATATATGTGAACAATGCAATGCGGAGGTAATCTCGTTACATCGGGAAGATCTGTTCTATTAGAGGAGGGATTGTTATTTGCTAACAACATGTGCAGGGAAGGCCGACTGTCTGCGGGTGCAAATAGAATTTATACCGTAGGAAAGGCAATAAAGAAATATAAATGAATAAAACATGAAAAACAGGTAACTTCCATGGTATATCAGCTTGCTAAGTATGAACTGAAGACATGACACCCCAGTTACTGGCTGCATTGTGGCAATCAGTATTTGTGTGACCATTTTAATCTTCCAAGATTTGACATCATATTTTCCGGGAGGAAGGAGACCGGAAATAACTGAAGAATGAAATACTTGGGGGGAGGCTGCAAGTGGATAATCTCTTTTATCTGATACACGGTTTGAATTTAGAGCTTGATTCTGGGTCGGACGCAGTCCCAGCCATCGTTATGGGGTAATTTTGATCGATTTCCTCCCCCGCGCGTTCGCACAATGTTTTTAATCTGTGCAAGCGCAGAGTGAAATATGCGCATGTGCAGGTTCCGTGGGCGAACGGACTCAGCGACTTGCATAGTAGCCGATCCGTTTGCACGGACCGATGCGGGCTGGGGGCGTGGGGTGGCAGAAACAAGTGTCACCCATGGGATTGCAGGCGGGTGGAGGCGTGCCGGGGGCGGGCACCTGCCCTCTCTTCGGCCGGGTGGGAGCGGATTCGCCGGGACTTGGCAAGCACCGAGCTTTGCAGCTTACAGAGTCAATCAGAATCAGGGCCTATGTCTCTTGCTGCTATTATATTTATGCTAACGCCCTGTGTACGTCCAAGCTTCCGAACGTTCACAGGCGCGGTGGTCATGTGTGCTGCAATACATGTAATGTATCTTTATATGAAATAACAGTCACAACCAGGGCCGCCAAGAGGGGGGAGTAGCGGGTACTAATTACCCAGGCCCAGGCTTGCTGGAGGGGCCCTAGTCCGACCCCCCTCTGTCCCCTTTTCCCCCTCCATCCCTCACGGGCAGCAGCACACGCCTACAGAATGAGCCTGCTGTCAGCACAGCACATGCTATAGGTGTGTGACGCTGCTGAGGGGGGGAATAACGCTTAAGAGTGTTGTTTCACCCACTAAATATTTTGGGGCGTGACCTAATTGTGGGAGGTGGCCACACCTCCCATGATTAGGCCACACCCATAACATTTTACCGGGCCCGGCATACCTCTCGGCGGCCCTGGCCGCACCATTGCTACTCGTACCAGTTCTTTGCGTCTCCCTACACAACCACTTTCAGCAACACCTGCGCAGTCCAAGACCAGAAACATCTCTACCGTTTCTGCTACTGTGCGTCTGACTGTACCATTGTGTGTGAACAAAGTCAGTGCACATGCGCACACTCGCTTCACTGCGTCCGATGCAGGCACAGTGAGACGGATAGGTTCAATTACTATTGGTCTACGCAAATCCACAGCAATTAAACTGTTCAACAATAACAATTTATTATGAATTCAACTTAGGGATGGACATCAATAGTTGATGTTTTGCAGTCATTTTATTTTTTTGAATGGGGGTAAGGAAGGGGGGGGGGGGGTTTGTAATGGGGGGGGGGTTTCCCATTCCAATATCATTCAATGGTGTGCAGCTGTTAAATATCTGGCCTGGCCTTGGGTCTCTAGTGCAAATCTGGATTCTTGGGAAAGAGGAGAATCATCGCCACAGTACTTCCATGGAAATGGTTGTAGTGCAATAGCTCATTATAAATATTTTATATAAGAAACCTGTCCATCATTCAATGACGGGCTTCCGTTGTACATTCCTAACAACATCATGTTCTAAGCACAGCAAATGGAGTCTGGTGGCCATGTGGGACGATCTCTGAGTACACACAGGACTTAATTCACTCCCCCACCCGCTTACTTTTCCAGCTACTGCTCTGACTCTCCAGCTACCACCATACCTCTATCGCCAGCTACAATCACCCACTCCCTTACTTTTCCAGTTACCGCTCTGACTCCCTCTCCAGCTACCGCCATACCTCTATCTCCAGCTACACTCCCCAACCCCCTTACTTTTCCAGCTACCATTCTGAGGCTCCCTCCAGCTACCTATATTCCTCTATCTCCAGCTACACTTCCCCACTCCCTTATTTTTCCAGCTACCATTCTGATGCTCTCTCCAGCTATCGCTATACCTCACTCTCCAGCTACTGTCCTACCTCTATCTCCAACTACACTCACCCACCCCCTTACTTTTCCAGTTACCGCTCTGATTCCCTCTCCAGCTATTGCCATACCTCTATCTCTAGCTACAATCCCCCACCCCTTACTTTTCCAGCTACCACTCTGACTCTCTCCAGCTACCACTGTACCTCTATCTCCAGCTATACTCCCCCACCGCTTACTTTTCCAGCTACTGCCATACCTCTATCTCCAGCTACACTCCCCCACCCCCTTACTTTTCCAGCTACCACTCTGACTCCCTCTCCAGCTACCTCCATACCTCTTATCTACAGCTGCACTCCCCAACCCCCTTACTTTTCCAGCTAAAGCTCTGACTCTCTCTCCAGCTACCTATATTCCTCTATCTCCAGCTACACTTCCCCACCCCCTTACTTTTCAAGCTACCATTCTGACGCTCTCTCCAGCTACCGCTATACCTCAATCTCCAGCTACTGTCCTACCTCTATCTCCAGCTACACTCCCCCACCCCCTTACTTTTCCAGCTACCACCCTGACACTCTCTCTCCTGCTACTGTCCTACCACTATCTCCAGCTACACTCCCTCACCCCTTACTTTTCCAGCTACTACCCTGTCTGTCTCTCTCTCTCTCTCTGTCCAGCTACCACCATTCCCCTATCTCCAGCTACAGTCCCCCACCACCTTACTTTTTCAGCTACCACCACACCTCTATCTCCAGCTACACTCCCCCACCACCTTACCTTTTCAGCTACCGCTCTGACTCCCTCTCCAGCTACCACCATACCTCTTATCTACAGCTACACTCCACCACCCCCTTACTTTTCCAGCTACTGCCATACCTCTTATCTCCAGCTACACTCCCCCACCACCTTACTTTTCCAGCTACCGCTCTGATTCCCTCTCCAGCTACCTATATTCCTCTATCTCCAGCTATATTCCCCAACCCCCTTACTTTTCCAGCTTCCGCTCTGACTCCCTCTCCAGCTAACGCCATACCACTGATCTCCAACTACACTCCCCCCCACCCTCTTGCCTCTCCAGCAACCAACCTGCCTCTCCCTCTCTCCAGTTACCACCCTACTCCTGTTTTCTGCCTCAGTCTCCAGTATAATTTTCTTTCTTTTCACTGATTTGCCAACCCTGTTCAATCAGGCTTCCACTCAGACTCTCCACCGAGTCTGCTGTCACAAAAATGGTCACAGATCTATTTAGTCTTGAGGTTCACGTGTCTCCCTGTTCTATTGCTTTTGTCACCATTGGTCAACTAATGGTTTTCACCTAAATACCCTTATTCCCATGGCCTATGTGACTCTTCCTGCTTACTTCCCCCATTTCTGATTGTTCCTTCAGTGTCTCTACGTCTTATACATTCTTATTTCCATGGTCATTTTAGGGATCCCACAGAGCTCTGTTCTCACCACTCAGCTTTTATCACCACATGGCTCTTCTCTATGTGAGTACATTTGCACATTTGGCCTCAAGTGCTACCTCTATGCTGACAACACCTATTCCGAGGTGTTGACATTTTCTTGTGTCTGCCTTTTGTCACTGTCAACCTAGTATATGTCTACCTTTTGTCAACATCGGCCTACTGACTATCTACCTAGACATTGTGGGGTAAATTTAATATCTATACGATTCACTTAGTGGCCAAAAATGTATCCAGATTTGATTTAAATTCATTATCAGTAGTTGCTGTAACCTCCCCACCGGCAATGAGTTCCAGAATGTTACTGCTCTAATGGTGAAGAATCCTCTTCTTAGTTCAGTACGGAATTTCTTTTCCTCGAGCCTCAGTACATGCCCGCGTGTCCTAAGTATAGGCCTGTCAGTGACCAATCATCTCCCAGTTCCATATGATTCCCAATCCTGTATGTGAACATACTAATCATATCACCTCTCAACATCTGTTTCTCCAGTGAAAACATATTCAGCCTGGTTAACCTATCTTTGTATTCTAGCGATCGAGACCATTTACTAGCTTAGTCACCCTTCTCTGTATCTGTTCCAATTCATTTATGTCCTTCCTAAGGTGCGGTGCCCAGAACTGAACACAATCTTCCAAGTGTGGTCTCACCAATGCCTTGTAAAGAGGCACTATCACATTGGCATCCCTTGAATCCATTCCCCTGTTAATGCATGCCAGTGTCCGGTTTGCTTTTGCTGCTGCACTTGAGCAGGGTGCACTATTACCCAAACTATGATGACCCCAAATCCTTCTCTACAGCAGAATTCCCTATAATAACTCCATTTAGCCTATAAGTAGCTTGTTCATTTTTGTTCCCATAATGAATTACTTTACATTTTTCAACGTTAAACTGCATTTTCCATCTTTCCAGTTTAATTAAGTCACTTTGTAGTGTTTCCACTCCCCTCCCCTGCAGCCCACACTGATCACAGTAGGTAAAGCTGATAACAGAAGCAATAACATTACTATTAACTCTTTCCCGGTACAGCTACTACTGCAGCTACTGCCAAAGTAAAGGCCCCATACATTGGTCCGACTTGTCCTAGGGATTTCCCCTGCAGCTCCCCAGGAGGGGACACACGATTAGGCTGCAGGGGCAAATGCAGGGTTTCCAGAGGGGCGGAGCTAAGCACGGAGATGGACACTTAGGTGACCCAGTATATGCCGGTCAGTCAAAGTATTATAGATAGACCAAATGTTAATAAGTATAATAATAGTAATAAAGAAAGAAAAAAAAAAATATATATATACACACACACACACACACACACACACACACACACACACACACACACA
The DNA here is from genome assembly GCF_055691185.1 of Crinia signifera. NCBI lineage: Eukaryota > Metazoa > Chordata > Amphibia > Anura > Myobatrachidae > Crinia > Crinia signifera. Next base: position 165,476,647 of record NC_139224.1, read on the forward strand.
CACACACATATATACATACATATACATATATACATACATATACATACGGGGGCATCAACAGCAGTGTAGGCCCCTGGGCATAGCAATGTATTGGGGCACCTACCGATCCTCCAGCGGTAGGGGTGGGGGAAGCTTTGATGTCCTGCGGGTGGTAGGGGGTATTCTATCAACCGCTCAGCATGTAGGGCCTGTATCAGTAATTTCCACTAATTACCCCTTTACTGCACGGGTGGTGGGAGATGGGGTGGGAGAAGGGGGCATTGGGCTGAATGAAGGGGCCCTGATACATAACTTCCAGGGTGGTAGAGGATGTTTAATATGCAGAGGAGGGGTGTATAGTGGAGTGGGCTTATTATTCATAATTTTCTGGTGGGAGGACAGCTTGCTTGACTGCAGATATCTACAGTTCCCGGAAATAGATTTCTTAGATTTTAATGGAATTAAAAACTAGAGAATCCCACCTACTGTACCACATGGTATTGGGGACTAGGGGATCATAGTTCAGGAGGCAGAGCAATCTGCCAATGAGTATATAATACTACATACCAGGTGTGTGGAGCTGGAGCAGTAACCAGCTGCTGGAAGGCTGATATCTCTGGTTCTGGGAAGAGGAGAGACAAGCTACTAGTGTCCCTTAAATGGGGGAGAGTCCCAGCTTTTGGAATATACCCTTAGAAAAACTCTAAGTCAGACAGAACCTGAAATATCTGACTGGGAAGAGCAATTAACAGGCTTGGATGGGGACCACTGCTTTGAAGTCAGATATCTCCGGTTTCCAATGGCCAATTTTTAAAATTCTTGTTCCCTTGGAAAGAGGGGACCTTCAGCTTTCAGGCTAGGGCCCTTAGACTCCTGGGGGGGTTTCTAGGTACCTCCCAACGTCTGGAGAAGCCGGAGAGGGACAGGGTGCATGCCGGAGGTGATTTTTTTGGGCCCCATTTTTTGCCACTGTGGGGGCATGCCCAGCAGCTCTATGAGCTGCTGGCCAGCCCCTCTGCCTGCAAGAATAGACGCTGTGCGCATGCGCACAGCGTCTATTCACAGACTACAGGGGGGGGACTCCCAACTGCCCCCCGCCGCGGGACACTGCTGGTGGCGAGAGGGACGCAGGAATGTCCCAAAATACCGGACAGTTGGGAGGTATGTATAAATCGCATGGATTTATCATATGCAGTCCCCGGGGAGCTGCAGGGGGAGAGATGGGTGGGGGACGCTGGGGAGCTGCAGGGAACAGGCCGGCAGGTTGAGCTGACAAATAGTCAGCAGGCGGGACACGCCGGTGAGCCAGGCATGGGGAGAGGCTGGCAGGGGCAGCGGACACATAGGCAGCAGGCGGGGGGACGCCGCTGAACCGGCGAGGGGAACAGCTCACGTGCTGGGCAGGAGGACCAGGCAGCGGCAGCTTCAATACAAAGAATGGGGAGCCAGTGATTGGCTGAGAGCTCTCAGCCAATCACTGCCTCCCCATTCGTTTGTATTGGGCTGTTCTTCCTTGAAGCTGCGGCTGCCTGGTCCTCCTGCCCAGCACGTGAGCTGTTCCCCTCACCGGTTCACCGGCGTCCTGCTGCCCCTGCCAGCCTCTCCCCATTCCCGGCTCACCGGCATCCCCCGCTGCCCCTGCCAGCCTCTCCCCATTCCCGGCTCACCGGCGTCCCCCGCTGCCCCTGCCAGCCTCTCCCCATGCCCGGCTCACTGGCGTCACCCGCCTGCTGACTATTTGTCAGCTCACCTTGCCCAGCTGTTCCCTGCAGCTCCCCGGCGTCCCCCACCCGCTGACCCTGCCCGGACACTGCACATAAGATTCAGGAAATCTTATGTGCAGCTGGTGCGACTGCCCGAGTCCGATCCGATGCGCATCGGGTCGGACAGGGTGTCAAAACATGCGATTTGGGACGATTTCACGGCCCGATTCATCCGAATCGGGTGAAATCGGGCCCAAATCGCATAATGTATGGGGGGCCTTAAGACATGTTTGATAAATAGCACCTAAAAATAAGACATTATCGATGTAATAAAAAATGATAGGTTACTGAGAAAAAATGTGACAGCTTTAAGCCACTTTGTGATCACCATTTGTCAGCCCACAGGGCCACACTGCAGAAGCCTATCCAAGGGTATGAGTCATATGATTGGCAGTACTTAGGACAACAGTCATTAGGTTGACAACTTGGGTCGATGCATGAAAAAGGTTGACATGGTCAAAAAGTTTTTCATGTCTTTTGGGTGTCTTTGTCGACATGGACACAGTATAAGTGTTCGGCTTCGCTCGCTGTGCTTCGCGCACAGTATTCTATTCTCACTCTATGCCCACTTGAAAATATAAAAAAACTCATGAAATACGTCAGCCTTTTCCATGTCTACCTGATGCTCATCAGTGGCATAACAATAGCCCTCGCAGAGCCCGTGATGGCGGGGAGGCGCTTAGAAAGTGTGGGCGGGGGAGGGGGGCTGCAGGGCTATTGTTACCCGCTGCCACGCATCTGTCTGCGATCCCGTCCCGGCTCTCCCTGGCTCCGAGTCCTGCTGCTAATGAAAAGTGACACACACAAAATGACTGCCCCCATACAGCAGACAGTTTTTGAGGATGCTAGAGGAGGTGGCAGCAGGAGCCAGGAGAGCCGAGACGGGACCGCAGACAAGATCGACAGTGGATGCGGAAGGGGTAAGGCGCGCGCGGGCGGGGGGGTGGGGGGGTTAACTCTACCTGTGGAGGGTGTAGGGGAGAGTGCTGCCAACATTTTTTTTTTGGGGGGGGGGGGGGGGGGGGGGGGTCGCTGACAACATTTTTGACAGGGGGAAGCAAATTTCATAGTTACACCACTGATGCTCATGTTGACATTTTGACCATGTATGTATGTAGACCTTTTTCGACTTATACTACAGAAATTCCATACAATGGGAATAATTATGAAAATGACTTATAATAGATGCAAACCTCTTGCTTCTCAGGGTTATAATGCTGTGCTAGAACACAATTACGCCGCGCCTGCCTGCTTTATTTTTGCTTTAATGCTTCCAAATGAAAAGCTCAAATTTTATTTCCCTTTCCCCCGGCTGCTACAAATGCACAGGTCGGTGGTTCCCAAACGTTTCTGAATCACGGAGCCCTAGAATATCTGCGTTCTTTTCACAGCACCTCTAGGATACAAAATATTAAATCAAGCAAATAGTTCCTACCTGTCACCCTAAGGGGTACATTTACTAAAGCTTCTAAAAATGAAAAGAGGTGACGTTTCCCTTAGCAACGTATCAGATGTCACCTATTTTAATATTTAAAAGCTTTAGTAAATTTGCTCCACATGGTCAGTTACGTGGTGGTACACATTTGTGCTTCTGATAGTCCACATCAGTGGCGGATTATCCACGGGGCAACAGGGGGGGTCAACCCAGGGCCCCCCACACCGGCTTCCCCACTGCTGTGGTGGTGGGCGGCAGGCAGCGGGATCACGCAGCGTGGGGCGGGCGTGGGATCTGGCAGTGCCGGGCGGGCTGGGGGGCCCTGCGGCGGATGTGAATTGAATGGTGGGGTCCCTGTGGTGGATGGGAAGTCAGCAGCGCTCGCATCTGCCGCTGTCTGGGGGGGGGGGCCTATACCTTTTGTTGTCCAGTGCCCCCACAGACCTTAATTCGGCCCTGGTCCACATGTTCTGTGACTGGCAGCCGCTAGCACTGGTTTTAACTACCATAAATCATTTATTTATTTACAGCTTTTATATAGTGCAGCAGATTCCGTTACAGTGTCTAATATAGCGCAGCAGATTCCGTTACAGCGTCTTATATAGCGCAGCAGATTCCGTTACAGTGTCTTATATAGCGCAGCAGATTCCGTTACAGTGTCTTATATAGCGCAGCAGATTCCGTTACAGTGTCTTATATAGCGCAGCAGATTCCGTTACAGTGTCTTATATAGCACAGCAGATTCGGTTGCAGTGTCTTATATAGCGCAGCAGATTCCGTTACAGTGTCTTATATAGCGCAGCAGATTCCGTTGCAGTGTCTTATATAGCGCAGCAGATTCCGTTACAGTGTCTTATATAGCGCAGCAGATACCGTTGCAGTGTCTAATATAGCGCAGCAGATTCTGTTACAGGTTCTTATATAGCGCAGCAGATTCCGTTACAGTGTCTTATATAGCACAGCAGATTCCGTTACAGCGTCTTATATAGCGCAGCAGATTCCGTTACAGGTTCTTATATAGCGCAGCAGATTCCGTTACAGCGTCTTATATAGCGCAGCAGATTCCGTTACAGGTTCTTATACAGCGCAGCAGATTCCATTACAGTGTCTTATATAGCGCAGAAGATTCCGTTACAGTGTCTTATATAGCGCAGCAGATTCCGTTAGTGTCTTATATAGCGCAGCAGATTCCGTTACAGTGACTTATATAGCGCAGCAGAATCCGTTACAGTTTCTTATATAGCGCAGCAGATTCCGTTACAGTGTCTTATATAGCGCAGCAGATTCCGTTACAGTGTCTTATATAGCGCAGCAGATTCTGTTAGTTTCTTATATAGCGCAGCAGATTCCGTTACAGTTTCTTATATAGCGCAGCCGATTCCGTTGCGCTTTACTGTAGACAGTGATAAAACAAACAACAGGTAACAACAGACAAACCTGGAGGTAAGAGGGCCCTGCTGCGAGCTTACAATCTATAGCGACATAGGAGGGAAACACAAGGACATTTGATTCGATTTGATCCTGGACCACCAACTCGGTGCACACCTGCAAGAGTCTCACGGCAACCCCAGGGGGCCTATGCCGGTCGACCGTTCTAGTTTAAGATCACCGCTAGAGTTACGTACCATTTGCTTTTTCCATATTTTGGACTTTTTTCACCCACGATTATCTACCAGACTTCATCCACAAACAGTAGCGTGTGAGGCCTAGAGAAAAGAGAATACAGTATGTTTTAAGATATCCAAACTGACCATATGTCGGCTTTATTCAAAACATCTAACGCACAATTACAAGGCAGACTGTTATGTTTAAAGCCCCATACACATTAGGCCGCTGTAGCATGGCCGCCGTTAACGAGGACCTCCCTCGTCCCGACATGCTGGACGGGGGAGGGAGTCGTTTACATGCGGTGGGTGGGGGAGCATCGTTAAGGACATCAAGCGTACACGCTACAAAACCCTTTGAGTGCCAACATCTCTGTGAGAGATGTTCAAAATATCCACAAAAAAATGACGGCAACCCTCAAATTTTTTATATAAATTCAAATTAAAAAATGGGTACTTGTTTCCTAGCACGGCGCCAGCGATTTTAATTGCATCCATCGGGACCCAAAAAATCATGCGATGCGATCAACGCGATTTTTTACAATGGAACCAATGTAAAATGGTCCCTGAGACCCGATTTTACAGTGGCCCCAATGTAAAATGCCCCCCAGACCTCAATTTTCATTGTATACCCACCCTCATGGGTGAAATGCCCCCCATTGTTAACGCCACCCCACGATCAACGCCAACCCAAAGTGTGGCGAGCGCAGCGAGCCCATGAGGGGCGGCGGTACGCGTCCTCCGACCTTTTCATACCCCCACTATCCACGTTGGCGTGGAGTTGATTTTATATAGTGTGGCGAGCGCACCGAGCCACCGAGCCCCGCGAGGGGACGCGCATTACTTCACATGTATTACGCATCCGCTCGCCACGCTTCGGGCTCGGTGGTTCGCTGCGCTCGCCACACTATATAAATCAAATCCTCGCCGACGTGGATAGCGGGGGTATGAAAAGGTCGTAGGACACGTACCGCCGCCCCTCGCTGGCTCGCTATGCTCGCCACGCTTTGGGTTGCCATTAATTGTGGGTTGCCATTAACAATGGGGGGGCATTTCACATACACATTACCCATTAGGGTGCCTATACAATCAAATATCTGGGCCATTGGCCCATTTAACATTGTTCCCTATTGTTGATCGCATCGCATGCCATTATAATGGCATGCGATGGACGCGATCAACGCGATTTTGTAATAGCTGGCAAATTACCTTTGCTCCCTATGAAATATCGCGTCGGTCGCATCGCGTGCCATTATAATGGCATGCGATGGACGCGATAAACGCAATTGTCTCATTGCCGGCAATAAAGGCTAATAATAGCCAAATATGGTGTCGGTCGCGTCCATCGCATACCTTAAGTTACCTTAACTTAAGACAAAAAGGGACAGAGAAGAATGTCTTTTTTGTTGGCGCACAAAAAGAGGTTTAAAGAAGAATGTATGAGTTAAAAGTTTTTCTTTATTAGAATATATTTAAAATAAAACTGTCCAGTATGTGAAATATTCCAAGTACATATATATGTGTGAAAAACCCTTTATTAATTTTATAGGTTTTAAATAATAAAATACACTTCAAATGTGATTTGTGTCCTTTTTTATATATTGTGTTAGGTCCTTATATATTAGGGAGTTTTACAAGGACGTGGGTACGTTATTCCTTCACTGTGTTAATTAAATTATTAATCTATTATTTACAGCGTTGCTCCCTTTGTGATGCTGTTCTTAGGTTATTCTGTTGTTGACTGTTTTATGCGAGTTTAAATGTTCACAAATGAATCATTTAGTGGTTGTCACCCAATATCAATAGTTTAATTCTTTGTTTTATGTGCACTTGATAGGTTGAGACTGTTGCCAATTTTAGAATGGATTATACTTAGTTGCTTTATCAGCATAAACAATTATACTGTAATTGTGCTTGAAAATGAGAATACACAATGTTGCTGTAGATCTTATTGTTGCTGTTCCAGTTCCTTCTATTAATAGATTAGACTGTCTGTGCAGCTTTGGTCCCTACAGGTTGTTTAACATGTCTACCGTCCATCCACTTGTGCAGACTGAAAATAGTAGGATTGAAATTGTCCAGCTGGTATTGCCGGTTATCCAATTTAGCAGGTCTTATTTTGTGGGAGTTGGTAATTTTAATTTAACATGTTATCAGCCTATGATATTAGTAATATTGCTGGTTATACAATCCTTGTGGGACAATAAAATTTTTACAACTTTTTTAGATATAATTGTTGATAGCCAGTTTCACAAGATATGATTTTAATGCGGGTTCCACTATTGTAAATTGTGTTTCCGCAATCTCAATTTATTGCTGCCGGCTAAACAATTGGTGTATATGCTGAAAGCAACTGATATTTCTAGGGTCGTATATTAATTGATGGCAGGTTTCAACAAAACAAATTTGTACAGATGTTGCAACTATATAGGAGGCAGTTATGGCTGTTGCTGACTCTGCTTCAGCTTTATATATGCCGCTGATTCACTGGTATATATTCTGTGGTTGAATACGTTATCTGCTGGTGTGTATCACATCCTATATTCTTGCAGATGTATTCTTGTGAATTTCCATACAATATCTGCTGGTGTATATCACCTTATATGCAGTTATTTTTTATATGGTTTTTTTTATATTCATTAGAGAACATTTGTACAATTGATTTTTATTTTTGCACACATAGGGTTACATAAATAACATGGTTCCAAGTGATTCAAGAGAAGGTTGGTTTTTACATACGATTGCAAGCTTTAGATCAAACACTGTTCTGGCTTGGGTGATACAGTGGTTATATTCTTTTTTGCTTGTTCATAAATGTATGTATGATGATAATGGGTTCTTATAGCATTAGGAGCGTACTGTTAGCAAAAGCTGGTATGTGCTGATGTTGCACTGATCCAGCCGATTGTAGAGAAAGTGTGTCGCTACTTCTGCTATGTCGATATAGCTGACAGTGCGAGTGCAGATGTACATTAAGTTTGTGTTATCTTTATAGCAGTTATTACAGATAGATCAGCCGTTATTTCTGCTGTATCTGTACAGCCTAGCAGAGCACCTGCAGTTGGTACATTAGTTCTCACCAGCTGCACAGATATATAGTAAGGTTTCTTGCGGCTAGATCAGCCGCTACTCCTGCTGTATTGTTACAGTCGGCATAGCGGGTGCAGCTTGTATATTTAAAGTTGTGCCAGTTTTGCGTATGCATATGCTGGTTTCAGTTAGATAAATCAGCCGTTACTCCGGCCGTATGGGTGCAGCCAACAGAGCGGGTGCACTCTCGTGCTACCATGTGCTGTGTCTGACAGTTTTTAGAAGGCAGCCAAGAGAGCGGGTACAGTCGCGTATTAACGCTGTGCTGTGTGGGTGCAGTCGACAGAGCGGGTGCATTCGTATGCTGGCACCTCTCTGTCGCTGTGTCCATATGCTGTAAGTAACAGTTTTGAGCGGACAAGCCAGACGCTGCTTTTGGCTGTGTTCTGACAGCCGGTAAAGCGGGTACAGTCGCGTGTTAACGCTGCACTGTCACTCCGCAAAAATACAATCTATAACAGTTATAGCATCACATTAATCACAATCATTGAGGACCTAACATTTAGGACATGTGAACGCCGACGCGCGTTTCACTATGACAGTTTTTTCAAGGCAGAACCCGATCATTCTGCTTGGATGGTATTTAAATGCGCAGCCACCAATTACAGGCTGTATTTGAGTTCACGTGTTTTCCTCATCCACTGTTTCTTCATGAAGTTCAATTATGCCTCATGCAGGGTACAGGTAGTCCCTGTTTCTTTATAATAAACCCGTTTATGTGTCCCTAAATCTGGGGGGTGCATTGGATAATCGCTTATTATCTCAGACAAAATAATTATAAGTTACAAGGAGGGAATTTTTGGACTATGTAATCTGGTATATTATGCACTAATAATCAATATTGTTTTATATATATATGTGCTTGCATTATTTGAAATCAAATATTTAGATAATTAATATATATTAAAACGTTGTGCGTGAGTCAAGACAGATTAATTTTGAAAATAAATAAATAATCAATATTGTTTTTTATATTTGTATATGTACTTGCATAATTTGAGATCGGATGTTTGAATAAATAATATATATCAAATTATTATATATTAAAACGTTGTGCATGGGTCAAGACAAATTATTGATGATAAATGAATATATAAATAATTTGTGTAGTGAGTATACCAAAATAAAGGGGTGTGAGTATTACATGGAAGATAATAATGAGTGTATTGTGATTTTTGGACCATATTTCAAATGGTGATAGGAGTGTTATACTGGATAGGTTCTTATTGTGTAAATGATGTTTTGATGTCTCAATTCATTAAGATGGCGGTGTAAAAGATTGGTGATGGTGTGATAAAACAGAAAAACCTTTGTGAGTGGAAAACCTTTGTGATTGTGCAAGAATTCATCTTAATTGAATATAATGAAGTATGAGGAAATAATTTGTGAAGAGGTTTGATACATCTTGTCATTAATTTGTCATTAATTAATATTTATATCTGTCATTAATCTGTCATTTTTATTTATGGAATTGTTGGATATACCATACATAGATTATTTCTGAATATTTTGGTATCCTTTTGTTTAATCAGAATTTGTCTGATACGTTTTAGCATTCTCTTATAATTATTCTGATGTATATTAAATATAGTAATCTCTTCGGCATATCTTTGGTTCATGATATGGTCTTTATATATCATATTCATATCTGTGGTCACGGTTTTTAGAGATTAAGATGAGGAAAGCCGTGTTGGTTATAAAAGGAAGTTGGAGGGTAAAGGAGAGGGGGAGCATGAAAGAGAGGAGAGGAGGGGGGCATATGTTATGTGGGGATGTGGCCTGGAGATATTTCAAAGGAAATGTATGTAACTATTGTTCTCATTGAGACCTTTTGGATATACACTATCCATCATGAAGATCATTTGTGTCTCAAATTGTAACAGTTTCTTGTCTACATCCCCTCCTCTGATGTTTAGTCGTATGTGTCTCATCCCAAATGCTTGCAATCCCAGAGGATTTCCTTCATGGTGTGATAGGAAATGGGAAGCTATTGGGGTGAGGTTTTTAAAGTTGATTTTGTCTTGTTTTGCTCTCTTTATGCTGTTTACATGCTCCAAGATTCTTACTTTAAGTTTCCTTTTTGTCTTCCCAATATAGATATGGTTACATGGACATTTTAAATGATACACTACTCCCTCCGTGGTGCAGTTGATGTAATCATTTATATTCCATTTTTTTCCATATCTATCACGGTAACTCGTTGTGGGTACCATAAAGGGGCATGCTTTGCATTGGCGACAGCAGTAGGATCCCTTCTTGGAGATAAGAGGTTTCTGTATTTTAGACAAATGGCTCTGGACCAAGACATCCTTCAAATTGTTTGAACGTCTCCAGCTGATCTGGACCTTTTTGGGGAGGATACCCATTAAATCAGTATCCGTGTGGAGAACTGGCCAGTGTTTTTGTAAGATTTCATTTATTTCGCGCCACTTGTTACTAAAGGTCCCAATGAACCTTACTGGTTCTTCTTTTTTAGTTCTAATTTTTGGGATCAGAAGTGACTCTCGAGGGCGTTCTCTTACTTCTTTCTTGGCTTTCTTTACTGATCTCTTGCTATAGCCTCTTTGGTGAAGTCTCTCACAGAGTTGTTGTTCTCTTATAGCAAAGTCGGTGGTCTGTGAACAGTTTCTCTTAGTTCTTAGGATTTCTCCTTTAGGTATAGCTCTGATAGTGGCTGGGTGATGAGAGCTTGTTGCGTGAAGAAGGCTATTTGTGGCAGTTTCCTTACGGTAATTGTCCGTAGAGATGTGGCCGTTGTCTTCGATTCGTATGCACAAATCCAGGAAATTTACTGTTTCTTTGCTACAGTTGCCTGTTAATTTGAGATCTAAGGTATTGTGGTTCAAGATATCGATAAATGTCTCCAGTTCTTTTTGGTCTCCATCCCATATCAATAGGATGTCATCTATATATCTGAGATATAATACCACATGATCCGTATAGATGTTATTGGTTTCGGCAAACATGACTTCCCTTTCCCACCACCCCAGGTAAAGGTTCGCGTACGTTGGGGCACAAGCTGTCCCCATCGCAGTCCCCTTTACCTGGAGGTAGTGCTTCTCATTGCATGTGAAATAATTTTTGGTGAGCACAAACTCCAATAATTGAATCAAAAAGGAGTTGAAGTTATTTTGTCGGTTCATGCTAAGAAAGAATTTGGTTGCATTGATGCCGTTGTCATGATGTATACTAGTATACAGACTCTCGACATCATATGTGGCCAACCATGTATCCGGTCCTACTGTTATATCCTGAAGTTTACGGAGGACATCCATTGTGTCTCTTACGTACGAGGGTAGGGAAAGTACATGATGTCGTAAGTACTGATCGATGTAAATGCTTGCTTTTTCTGTTAAACATCCTACCCCCGACATGATGGGCCTTCCTGGTGGTGTTGTTTCATTTTTGTGAATTTTTGGTAATAGATATAATGTTGGGGTTACCGGAGAGTCTACTTGTAAAAATTCGTAATCTTTCTTAGTGATAATATTATCCTTCCATGCATTCTCGATCATATTTTTGTACATGTGAAGGTAGTTGGTGGTTGGGTTAAAGGGAAGAATCTTGTAGCATTTTTTATCGTTAAGTTGTTTGTTTAGTTCCTGGATATACATGGATCTTGGCCATAAAACCACATTTCCCCCCTTATCGGAGGGTTTGATGATTATGTCCTCCCATTTAGCAATTTCTTTGAGGGCCATCCTTTCTCCAGTTGTTAAATTGTCATGGTGACTTTCCAACGGATCTGACTGGCTGAGGAGTTTGTCCAGATCTTTTGATATAAGATCCAGATAGACTTTTACTGGTGGACAAATCTTAAAGTCCGGGAAGAACATAGATTTCTTTTGAAGCAATTGGCTGTTATATGGCTGGATCCTTGATTCATCTTCATCTCTTTCGAGTTCAAGGTCTTCTAGGATCTTTAAAATTTCCAAATCTTCTTTGGAAAAAGAGGAAGCGGTATTGATGTTGGAGTATCGTTCCTGTAGCCTTTTTTGGGTACTGAAGAATTTTTTAAGGAGTATTTTCCGTGCGAAGAGCTGGATATCTTTCTCACAATCAAATCGGTCAGGTTTACTGACAGGTGAGAAGGATAAGCCTTTAGATAATAAAGATGTTTCGTCTGTACTAAGTATTCTTGTAGAGAGGTTAATAACTCTTAGGTTGTCCTCTACTTCTTGTACTGGCGTCTCTCTCTCGGCTCTTCTCTCCAGTCTCTGTATTCTCGCTTTCTTCTTGTTCCCCTTGCCCCGCCTGGTCTTGTATCTTCTAGGTTGGAACGACTGTTCCTTGGGGTCATGTCTAAAAAAGGCCTACGGTTGCTGTCAAACATGCTCAAAGGGCCCTCTCCTTCGGACGAGTCAACCTCTGATGTAGAGTAGTGGTTCCTAGTCTCGCTTCTATTTCTAGGGTTATAAGTTCTCCATCTATAGACAGTGCCTTGGGCGAAGTCCGTCTTGTCCCTTTGTAGTTTCCTACGCTTCCTCTCTATCACAGTGGCTTCAAATTCTTCTACCTCTTTCTTATATCTGTTGTACATAGATTGAAATTTGTCGAGTCCTTCAAACTTCCTCAGCTTTTCGGCCAGTATTGATATATCTTTTGTATATTGATTTAGCAAGATCTCATCATGCTTTATCAATATCTTAATTAGATCCGTGGAACATTGTGTCAGGGTGTGCTCCCATTCTTTCTTAAGCTCTTCTGTAGCAAGTTCATACGTGGGGAACACTCTCGGTCGTAATCCCCTAGGGGTTATGTTGTTCTTCAAGTAGTTGTCGAATGTGTTCTTATTCCACCACGTTTTACTTTGCTTGATTTGTACCTGTTTAAGAGAGAAGAGATCTTCCGACCAACTTCTGTTTGCCGGATCATTTGTATCCATTTCACTGCCCGATAGGAGGTCCAGGCCATTGTTTAATTTTTCTCTCCTGTCATCTAAATCTTTTGACAAATTGAATGTCGCCATGCTGTGCTGGATGATCGGGTTTTTTTCTTTTCGGGGATTGTTCTTTTTTTAAATTTAAAAAGAAAGTACCCCTAAAAACCTTAACTTAAGGTATGCGATCACCCACGACGGGCGCCGGGCTAGGAAACAAGTACCAAAAATGTTATGTAACAGATTACATTTCCTATATAAGGAAACATTACAGGTCATTATGAGGAATACAAATGTTTGCTTGAAAATCTTCACACCTGTTTTGACAAATGCCCTTGGCATTCAAAGGGTTAAAGCAAAAGATATCTTTCCGAATGGGCTTTTCTGAAATACATCTTTCACTTTATGGTCTAGTGTGTATCGGGCTTAAGGAGAGCTACCAATTTGCCAATGGATTTGTTCGTACGAGTCAACCAAAGACAGAGGGAGAAGTCCAAAGGAAAATTGCTTCCCATCAGCAGCTGTTCTACTGATTCTAACTCATTTTAACAAGAGAACAACATGGATTCAAGCCGTTCCACGTGAGATGTGCCCACACTGTTGCTGACAAAAACAAGTTTAATTTCACAGAACCTAAACCCCCGCCAGCGCCACTGACAGCCGCGTCTCGTTGTTTGACACCCTGTATAAGTTTACATTCTAAAGATCTATTTAGCATTTTAGCAAGAAGAATGAGAATAAGCAAATGCTTTAAAATCTATTTAATCTTAATCGCAGAGCTTTTGTTATGGTGGTGGCGGGGGGGGGGGGGGGGGGGGCACAATCCCCTCTAAGAGTATATTCTAATACTCTTTGCTGCAAATTGCTCACCAGGTGGGTCCTTAATTATATAGGGGGGGGGGGGGGCTATATTCTAAATAAAAACACATTGATGGAACAGATTGTCCTAGCTACAGTGCATGTTTGTGATGTTATTCCTGGCTTATGCTAATTCCGCCAGGCAGTTGAGCAGCCCCCTCTGCCTTCCAAGTCATTTTTTTGACAACAATTTGCAGTGCAGGTATAATTGAATATCCCAGCAACAGTCATTCCCTATCTGCTGATGATATTACAGAAACAAATGCACAAATGTCTCGATGATCCTTGTGCCAGTCACATAATATACCAGGAGCCTGGCTGGCTGTGTCATTTATTAGTGTTGGGTGTTTTACATTTCAGGTGCACCTGTACCGCAAAACCATAATGGGATGATAAATACAACAGAAAGCCTGGTGACAGATAGGTACACACAGCCCTCTGTGCAAAGCCAGGTTCCGCAGCTAAAACAGCAACTCAATGATAAAACAAATGTTCTGCATTACAGTATTATTTATTAACTTTGCAGTCGTGCGTTTGCGATATGAATGGACAAAGATCACCGATGGCAACCCCACCGCCACATCTCACCTGCAGCATCCCAGTCCTAGAACTAGATCATTAAAATATTAGCATATCTTACATAACATTCACACATAAAAGGAATTTAACAAGACGCCGCAGAAATGAGATGCAATTATCATCCCCGTGTATTAACTAATACATAATCCAATCTGAAATGAGGCAAGGGGAAAAGAAAATCAAAAACACATTAACAACTGCTCATTAGCACCACGGCAAGAAGAGGGAGCCGGGGGCTGTCGCTTTCTCCTGCATTGCAGTCGCTGGAGGAGAGAAGGAAGAACATATAAAAAAATAAAATCCCCATAGGGAAATAGAAAAATCAAATTTTCCAGGAGATGATATTGCCCACTGTCATTGAAGCTGCTCCTACCTGCATGCCCAGGAAAGCACACGAGTGCCTGACGTTCCCCTCCCAGAAAATTCTGCTCCCATCGCTGATGGGGGGAACTGTTTACAGCAGATAGATACTGTGTTCTCCCTATTAACAGTCTCGGTCAGGTGACCAGTGACCTTCAGAGCAAAGCAAATAAAAGGATTTAAAAAAAAATTGTTTTTTTTGGAGAAGGTGGAATACAGCATAGAATTTTGGAAGCTGGTTTTCAGTTTGTTTGTGGCAGCGAGCGCTTTACGCTCTGTGTGTAATACGCAGCCTCTGGGGCTCATTCTAAACTGGGAGCAAAGCAGAAAGAAAAAAAAGGGCGGTAAAGGTGCCCATACACCTATCCGATTTGGGCTGATTTTGTCCAATTCCGACGGATCGGGATGAGAAATCTGAACAAACCGGATGTGTTTCACATTCCATCCAACCCGAAACGCGGTACCGTACACATTGGGGTGGAACCTACAGATTGAACCTACTGCAGGTACAACCTTGTCGGAACGGACCCATCAGCTGCAAATCGGTGGTGCTTTTTAGCACCCACAATGTGTTGGTCCGATCCGTGTGTGCCAGCGGTGAAGCAATGCTGGCACACACCTATGTGAAGCGGGCAGGCAGCACGAAACGCCCAGGGGCTGTGGGTGCAGCGGCGAGACAGGCAGTCCGCGGCGGCAGAATTTGAAAATTCAAAAGAAAGGCAGGCCGGCTGGGATATCGCCCTGGTGTGTGCCCAGCATCCTGAAGGGGACAGCCAGGTTGGCACAACAGTGCACAATATAGGCACGTGGCTTGGCATAGCGGGTAGAAGAATAACATAGTGCAAGGGGGTGTGGGTTTGCATCATAGCCCCGCCCCTGCTAGACAATGCAGAGATTATCGGCACTGTACAATAGGCGAGGGGGGAGATGACGTATTTCACACAATTCAGCACGAAACGCATAATCACCCATTCAGTAAACCTGGATGGCTCCTGAAAATGTGCCCATTTTCCATGGGGGGGGGGGGGGGGCACCTCTCGATATTCAGGAGACACTTGGTCATTTCAGGAGAGCAGGCAAGTATGCCCAGCATGAGACTTGGGAGGAAGTGTGTCCAAGCTGAAATCTACATTGCTGTATACAAATAATGCTGTCAAGTATTTCTGGACTGCGTGCAAAAGCAGACCGTATTTAAGCTGCATTGAAAATAATGGCTTTTTTCCCTTTTACTTTACTCTTAACTCATATTCAGGCATAACACGAGGCATGAGGTTGGAAAGGCGCTGGTGTGAAAATGCAGGTTTGAAATCTAAATGTGTATAGGAAATGCCTCTACAAACTTCAGATCCAAGCAAAAGAGATTCAGTTAAATAACAGTGAAACTCTAACAAAATAAAGTTGTGAAGGGAAATTTTAAATCTAAAAAAACAAAACACAAAAAAAACGGTTGTTTAATAATTAACCGCAGACGCACAGAATGGTTCAGCGAGACGGCCGTGTATTTATAATAGTACATTGTACAGACATAGAACAGTCACAGGAGGCTTTATGCCGGGCTTAAAGTAACCTCTGAAAGCATTAGTATGCGGAATATACCGTAGTATTCAAGGTAATGCCTTCAAAAGTAACATAGAGCAGGCCGTGCTCTGCGTAATGGCCGGGAGCTGCATTCTCTCTTCAAAAAGAAAACCATTTGAAAAGGAGAAATAGAATTCTATCGCAAAATAAATAAAATACACTGTTTTTTACAATCAAGGTTTTCAGCATAGTCTTAAAATAGGCAAAGTCCATCTGTAATGAGTCTAGATGTAAGGTCGTAGTCTCAAGAGAAGCTAAAATGTAAAAATGATAATTACGTTATAACACGGGACACAAATAATGGTTTCTACCTTGCTAGCGCTGCACTTACTGCTGCTGCTGCAAAAATAAGTGGGTGGGTCTATATTCCAAAACGGTGCAGGCGGTCAGACAGTAGTTACTGCCAGCGTGCCCCTGATGAAGTGCTCACGTTTTAAGATAAACGCACCAGTCTCACCCCAGTGGGCACTGGGAAGGACTGTGGGATTAGAGTGCTGGAAGGGAGCTGGAAGTGGAAGAAAGGAATAAATAATCATGTTACAGGTGAAAAGTGCTACCAGAACCTTCTCTTCTTCAAAGAGAGATTTTTCTCAAAAGAGTAGTCGCTGCCATGTTCCGATTTATAGAAAGAGTATATATCTGCGAACTGGATCAATATGAATCCATACATAGGCTGTTCTGTAACTGCTTTCCAAGCCTGCATATGCAGTATGATATAGTATTACAGTATATTATTTTAAATTGACTCCAAACTTTCAAGCGTTCCCTAAAAACTCACTTCAGGCAAGTGTATCATACAGGAACCCCCACATATCCTCCAGTAGCATTCATATCTAATTGCATCCCATCAGGACCGTCTAGTAATCTGATGGGACTGCCATGCTATGGAATTCTATCCTTATGCATCCCTCCTATTATCCCTATAGATTGTAAGCTTGCGAGCAGGGCCCTCCTACCTCTGTGTCGGTTTGTTTCTACCCAGTTTGTTTAACTTTAATCACTGTTGTCTCCAATAGTAAAGCACAATGGAATATGCTGCACTATATAGGAAACTGTAAATAAATAAATAAATAAAAATAAATAAATTGACCGTACAAATTGTAATAGATGTATGCACACAGATTTCCAGTAGCATTGATGCATAAGTAGATGCCATGTCTTGTTGTTCAGTTACTGTATGGATCTTCTGACTTTTCCACCGTCCAAAATCCCGGGATTTTTTATCCGGGACATAAGTAGGGGTTTTTACCAGGTAAAACCCAGGTAACAAGCTTTGGAAATGGCTCTTTCCTGGGATTTTTGACTCGGGCATGGGAGGCTGGCCATTGCAGAGCTGCCTCTCACTGACTGCCGATTAGGGATTCGAAATCATCGATGGTTCATGGCCGATGTCGAATACTTTTGCCATCGATGGGAGAGAACCAGATGGTTTCCCTCCATCGATGGAACAGCAAAACGATGTATTGCTGTTTGGTTTTTTTTCAAAGTGCCGGGACACGGAGCATCGCTCCGCCCCCCCGACACCCGTGAAGCCCCGCCCCCATGTTTTGATTGGCCCGAAGGCCAATCAATCAAACACAATGGATGACCATTGATATGTAAAAATATCGATGGTCATCCATTGCATAGTTTAGCACTATCGATGGCCAGTTGCAGAATTGCCAACGATGGCCATACCTACTGCCGATTCCCACTGCCCACCACAGATGCCCTCCGGTCCCCACCGGTGCCTGCCAGTCTCCGTCCACTGCTCTGCTTTCCCAGGTTTTCCCTTCAGTATAAATGGTGTCCCCAGTGTGGAGACCCTACACAATCCCAGGCCAAACATCCCAGCTTTGACCCCGGAATTTTGGTGGAAAAGTGGTATTAGAGTTGCCTAGTTGCTCTGGGCCGGCGGGAGTGACAATTGTACATACTTTCCTCAGACAGATGTAAGATAAAGCGGATCACATGGATATAATCATTAGAATGAAATGATATTTTATCTCAGATGGATCTCTTGTACCAAGTATAATGATGGTGCAACTGCTCGCTAGTAGCCTTATTAGCTACACTTGTTGTCACTAGTGACCGCCCTATAATACTACAGAAACAATCAGTTATGCTGTGTACACACAGGGGAGATATATTGCTAGCAATATATTGCTTGCAATATATTGCTGAGTAATATATTGCTCGGTGTCCAGTTTTTCAGAGGGACCAGCAATTTCCCTGAAAATTGCTAGCAATTTTGACTAGATTTTTTTTACCCTCTATTTAAATTCATTTATGATTGACATGGGTTGTGGGAAGTCTGTATATGGTGTACTTGTGGAGTATCACGGCTCCCACGATGGCCATCGTATGCTAAAAAAATCGCATCGCAAATACATCCAAATGCATTGAAATGTGTAGGAAACATGTGAAATGCCCCCAAATGTCATTTTTCATAGTGTACCACCCCCACTATCAACCCGAAGCATGGCGAGCCCCGCGAGGGGACGCGGATACCTTCACAGGTGTCCGCATCCCCTCGCGGGCTTCACAGGTGTCCGCGTCCCCTCGCAGGGCTCGCTGCGCTCGCCACGCTTCGTGTTGACGTTGATAGTGGGGGTGGTACACTATGAAAAATGACATTTGGGGGCATTTCACATGTTTCCTACACATTTCAATGCATTTGGATGCATTTCAGTGCAAAATTGGGTGCAATCGCATCGCATGCGATTTGTTTGTATGCGATGCGATCGCATGCGGTTTTTCCATAAATCGGCTAAAATCGAATCCCATCGCATGCCATCTCATGCCACTACATTTGGCATGTGATGGCATGCGATGGGAGCTGTGATAATCCACAAGTACCTACAGATGTAGCAGGGGTCATCTTTGTAGGGGCAGGATAATCTAGCGGCAGCAGCCGCTAGGGCCCCGCTCCCACCAGGGGTGTGGGGGCACAAGACGGCCGTGTGGCCCCTGCCACCGGTCCCCACTGCCCCAACCCCCCCCCCACCCAAAAAAAAATTCATTTATTAATTTTATTCATTTATTTATTTATTCATTTTTAATATGGTCACATACTATTGGTGTGGGGCAGCATGGTAATGCTCATGCTGCCCACCGATGGTGCAAATCACCATCGATGGGCAGCATGAACATAATCATGCTGCCCGACACCAATGCCCCCTTCATTTTTAATCTGCTCAGATACTATTGGTGTGGGGCAGCATGGTAATGCTCATGCTGCCCACCGATGGTGCAAATCACCATCGATGGGCAGCATGAACATAATCATGCTGCCCGACACCAATGCCCCCTTCATTTTTAATCTGC
The DNA here is from genome assembly GCF_055691185.1 of Crinia signifera. NCBI lineage: Eukaryota > Metazoa > Chordata > Amphibia > Anura > Myobatrachidae > Crinia > Crinia signifera. Next base: position 165,496,078 of record NC_139224.1, read on the forward strand.
TCAGATACTATTGATGTGGGGCAGCATGGTAATGCTCATGCTGCCCACCGATGGTGCAAATCACCATCGATGGGCAGCATGAACATAATCATGCTGCCCGACACCAATGCCCCCTTCATTTTTAATCTGCTCAGATACTATTGATGTGGGGCAGCATGGTAATGCTCATGCTGCCCACCGATGGTGCAAATCACCATCGATGGGCAGCATGAACATAATCATGCTGCCCGACACCAATGCCCTCTACTACAGCCTATGCACTTACTGGATAGTGCGGCTGTGTAGTAGTGGGCTTCATTATCGGAGCTGCTGCTGTGTGCGGCGCGCTGGAAGACCGGAGCAAGAAGCAGGGGCTTGCTCCGTGTCTCCGTGTGAGGCGGTGAGTGACAAGGCGGGTGGGCGGGTACCCGGGCGGCGCAGGAGGCTAGTGTCGCTGGTCGCTGGTACACAGTGCTTTGTGCACCAGCGACCTGCAATTTTGTGCAGAATCTGAGGAGCAAGCTCCTGCGACCAGCGACCATGAAGCGCTGGCCGCGGGAGCGCGCTCCCAGCCATTTATCGCTGGCTGCACATTAAATTACTGGCAATATGGTCACTGAGCGACCATTTTGCCAGCGATTTAATGCATAATTGCAGCCGTGTGTACGCACCTTAACTGATATATAACACAAAGACCAGTACTTATGTATTATCTGGGCTCCCATGTTAAATGCACCACATTTTTTCATACCACTACTATCCAACTACGCATGGAGTTGATTTTATATAGTGTGTCGAGCGCAGAGAGCCACCGTGCCCGAAGCGTGGCGAGCGCGGTCTCATAAGAAAAACGGGAGCCCAGATATTACATAAGTACCCAAAGACCTTCAGTGACCACATATAATACTACAGAAAGTATCAGTAACTGATACATATAATACAAAGACCTTCAGTGACCATCATATAATACTACAGAAAGTATCAGTAACTGATATATAATACAAAGACCTTCAGTGACCATCATATAATACTACCGAAAGTATCAGTAACTGATATATAATACAAAGACCCTCAGTGACCACATATAATACTACAGAAAGTATCAGTAACTGATATATAATACCAAGACCTTCAGTGACCACATATAATACTACAGAAAGTATCAGTAACTGATACATATAATACAAAGACCTTCAGTGACCATCATATAATACTACCGAAAGTATCAGTAACTGATATATAATACAAAGACCCTCAGTGACCACATATAATACTACAGAAAGTATCAGTAACTGATATATAATACCAAGACCTTCAGTGACCACATATAATACTACAGAAAGTATCAGTAACTGATACATATAATACAAAGACCTTCAGTGACCATCATATAATACTACCGAAAGTATCAGTAACTGATATATAATACAAAGACCTTCAGTGACCACATATAATACTACAGAAAGTATCAGTAACTGATACATATAATACAAAGACCTTCAGTGACCATCATATAATACTACCGAAAGTATCAGTAACTGATATATAATACAAAGACCCTCAGTGACCACCATATAATACTACAGAAAGTATCAGTAACTGATATATAATACCAAGACCTTCAGTGACCACATATAATACTACAGAAAGTATCAGTAACTGATATATAATACAAAGACCTTCAGTGACCAACATATAATACTACAGACAGTATCAGTAACTGATATATAATACAAAGACCTTCAGTGACCACCGTATAATACTACAGAACGTATCAGTAACTGATATATAATACAAAGACCTTCAGTGACCATCATAAAATACTACAGAAAGTATCAGTAACTGATATATAATACAAAGACCTTCAGTGACCTCCATATAATACTACAGAAAGTATCAGTAACTGATATATAATACAAAGACCTTCAGTGACCACATATAATACTACAGAAAGTATCAGTAACTGATATATAATACAAAGACCTTCAGTGACCATCATAAAATACTACAGACAGTATCAGTAACTGATATATAATACAAAGACCTTCAGTGACCTCCATATAATACTACAGAAAGTATCAGTAACTGATATATAATACAAAGACCTTCAGTGACCAACATATAATACTACAGAAAGTATCAGTAACTGATATATAATACAAAGACCTTCAGTGACCACCATATAATACTACAGAAAGTATCAGTAACTGATATATAATACAAAGACCTTCAGTGTCCATCATATAATACTACAGAAAGTATCAGTAACTGATATATAATACAAAGACCTTCAGTGACCACATATAATACTACAGAAAGTATCAGTAACTGATATATAATACATAGACCTTCAGTGACCACCATATATTACTACAGAAAGTATCACTAACTGATATATAATACAAAGACCTTCAGTGACCACCATATAATACTACAGAAAGTATCAGTAACTGATATATAATACAAAGACCTTCAGTGACCACCATATAATACTACAGAAAGTATCAGTAACTGATATATAATACAAAGACCTTCAGTGACCACATATAATACTACAGAAAGTATCAGTAACTGATATATAATACATAGACCTTCAGTGACCATCATATAATACTACAGAAAGTATCAGTAACTGATATATAATACAAAGACCTTCAGCGACCACCATATAATACTACAGAAAGTATCAGTAACTGTTATATAATACAAAGACCTTCAGTGACCAACATATAATACTACAGATAGTATCAGTAACTGATATATAATACAAAGACCTTCAGTGACCACCATATAATACTACAGAAAGTATCAGTAACTGATATATAATACAAATAACTTCAGTGACCTCCATATAATACTACAGAAACAATCAGTAACTGATATATAATACAAAGACCTTCAGTGACCACATATAATACTACAGAAAGTATCAGTAACTGATATATAATACATAGACCTTCAGTGACCTCCATATAATACTACAGAAAGTATCAGTAACTGATATATAATACAAAGACCTTCAGTGACCACCATATAATACTACAGAAAGTATCAGTAACTGATATATAATACAAAGAACTGCAGTGACCTCCATATAATACTACAGAAAGTATCAGTAACTGATATACAATACAAAGACCTTCAGTGACCTCCATATAATACTACAGAAAGTATCAGTAACTCATATATAATACATAGACCTTCAGTGACCTCCATATAATACTACAGAAAGTATCAGTAACTGATATATAATACAAAGACCTTCAGTGACCACCATATAATACTACAAAAAGTATCAGTAACTGATATATAATACAAAGACCTTCAGTGACCACCATATAATACTACAGAAAGTATCAGTAACTGATATATAATACAAATACCTTCAGTGACCACCATATAATACTACAGAAAGTATCAGTAACTGATATATAATACAAAGACCTTCAGTGACCACCATATAATACTACAGAAAGTATCAGTAACTGATATATAATACAAAGACCTTCAGTGACCTCCATATAATACTACAGAAAGTATCAGTAACTGATATATAATACCAAGACCTTCAGTGACCATCATCATAGATCTCAGTTTCATAAGAACAGAACAATAAAACGTGTGCCTCCGCTATTAAATCACTAACCAAGAGGTCCCCAAATGTGGTCATCAAGGCCCGCCAACACTGCAGGTTTTAAGGATTTCCATGCTTAGACACAGAAGACTACATTTGTACCACAGTTTGACGATACCACCTGTACACAAGCAAGGATATCCCTACCATCTGAACTGTTGCGGTACCTTGATGACCGCATTTGTAAACCACTGCACTAACCGCACCAATACTTAGAACCGCCTACCATAATCCAGTGTCTCACAGCTTCATAACTACCAAGTGCAGCAGCGGTCCATAGCAAGTGGCCAGTGTTATCGGACCGCAACCACGAGATCCTGCAGCAGCATTACCACTTATACCCAGAGGTAAGCGCTTCCATGCGCTAATATGGGAACAGTGTACATCACCGGAAAAATTCGGCCATTTCCAAGTTCTTCCCAGCATCAACCAGGCTTCCACAGCTCCTTCCACCACTCATTGACTTGATATTAGCTGACAACAAAGACATAGGATTCTTCAGCTGCTAACTTAGTGGGGGCTGGACTCTGGTCTGTCAGTCGTAAAGGACTCAAATCTCAAAAGCATGACAGGATTAAGGCAATCTCATCTGATGTCATAAGACTGAAAGGTGTTTAGCGGAGAAATGTTATTTATCTCTATTAAGAACTCTTGACTTGATCTCAGCATTTTGGCCAATTCTAATTGGGGATACGGTCACCAAGCATTATTTCGACAAGCATCAGTTCGACCACTGAAGGTCGACATGCATGAAGGTCGACATGACTGAAAGTCGACATGCATGAAAGTCGACATGGGTTAAGTCCACAAGTCAATAGGTTGACACAAGCATTAGTTTGACATGGGGAAGATCAACGGTCAAAAGGTCGACATGGGGTTTTTAGATTTTTTTTTTCTTTCCGAGCCGACATGAGCCAGCAGGCTGCATTTAATGTCCTACCATCCACTGGGGCATGGTGGGAGAATAAAGCAGTGTGCTCGAAGCATGGCCTAATGCTTGTGTCGACCTAATGGCCTGTCGACATAACGCATGTCAACCTTCAGGCATGACGAACTTCAGTCATGTTGACCTTTATGCATGTTGACCTTCAGTGGTCGACTTAATGCTTGAAGACTCAAGGGCAGATTTATTAAGCTTGGTGAAGTGATAAAGTTCCTGGTACTTTGGGGTATATTTATTATGATCGGTGAAGTGATAAAGTGTCTGGTTTTTATCACCGGCCAATCAGCCCCTACCTGTGAACTTACAGGCTTGGTTTGAAAAAATGACAGGTAGGAGCTGATTGGCCGGTGATAAAAACCAGACACTTTATCACTTCACCGAGCTTAATAAATCTACCCCAAAGTACCAGGAACTTTATCACTTCACCGAGCTTAATAAATCTACCCCCTAATGTTCTATCCAATAATCCCATTCCTCTAATTGATACAGATCCGGTACAGCGCCAAACTTTTTGTAAATAGAAACAAGAATGTAACTGCGTAAAACGGCTAACAATACTGACAATCAATTAATAACAAAACATCAGAACAAACATGAGATTTGTGTTCTCATGACTATGGTATATCCCCCCCCCCCCCCCCCCCCCCCCCAAAAAAAAAGCGTGCCCATACACTAGTAAGATTTATCTTCAGATTGGGCTGGTTGGAACAAAAACCTGGTTATGGATGAGAGCAAATGACAGTTGACCATTTGCTTGGAAATGCTGGAAAACTGACAAACTGTCACTCATCCATAACCATGTTTTTGTTCCAACCAGCCCAATCTGAAGATAAATCTTACTAGTGTATGGGCACAGGAGTGTGTTCTCTAAAAGTACCAATGGTCCCTAAGGGCATTCGGCTCTACGTACAGAGTTTCAGACAACGGGCTTTATTCAGGTTGACTTGCTAAGCAGCATAAATTCTCTGCTTAGCGAACCACTGAACGCTGCCCGCTGTGCCCGATCAAACCAGAATCAGTCCCTACATGTGAATGTAATATATCAAACATGAATTAAATGCACCAGCATTTACAAGATCTAACACAGGTTTTTGAGATGATATCAGATTGTAAATGTATTAGCATTTCTCCAGCACGTAGTGTGGTCTGTTCTGCAGCAAAGTTGTTCCAACAACAATAGTTAAATAGAGGACAGTTACATTCAGGGATCTCAAACAAGACAAGATAATGGATCTAAACAGGGCCACTATGTTCCTGTTTTTACAGAACAAAGCAAGTGAAAAGGTAATCACGGTTTCCAAATGATCTTATACATTTGGGGATGTCATTATTATTAGTTGTGTGATTCACAATCAAAGCTACATCACAGCATACTTGCCTACTTTTGAAAACTAGTTTCAGGGAGATTATAGTTGGTAATATAATTTTGCACAGTGCCCCATTGAGGGGGTGTATCATGCTCCTCCCAAAGGGTGTGTCTTGTTCCATTTATTGAGAGATTGTGAAAAGAGATTGTGAACGTGGCACCTAGAATTGTGGGTGTGTAGTGCTAGTCTGAGAGGAACCTTTTAATATATCCAAATGTAGATGAGCCCAAAGCAGTTAGTAAGAGCTACTGTACTTGTTAAAGTGCTGGGAAATGGTGCTGATGATTCAGTGTAAATGTATCTATCTATCATTCCTTTTTTATCCAAAAATCTAACAGTGTAATGTGAACTGGGGGAAAAGAGGGAGATTGCTAGACTAATGAGGGAGAGAGGGAGATTGCTGCTATGTCAGGGAGTCTCCTGTAGAATGCAGGAGGGGAGGTAACTATGATGTAACAGTGTAATGTGGGATAGGTGACATGAGGGAGATTGCTAGACTAATGAGGGAGAGAGGGAGATTGCTGCTATGTCAGGGAGTCTCCTGTAGAATGCAGGAGGGGAGGTAACTATGATATAACAATGTAATGTGGGCTAGGTGACATGAGGGAGATTGCTAGACTAATGTGGGAGAGAGGGAGATTGCTGCTATGTCAGGGAGTCTCCTGCAGAATGCAGCAGGGGAGGTAACTATGATGTAACAATGTAATGTGGGCTAGGTGAAACGAGGGAGATTGCTAGTCTAATGAGGGAGAGAGGGAGATTGCTGCTACTGTATGTCAGGGAGACGCGTCCTCTAATGTATGTAGGTATGCATGCTGAGAATGTAATATAACAGTGACCATAAATGATGTGACCCAGGAATGTAAGATGCAGCATTGATGAACAAAGTGCTCTTTATTTTCTTCTCAAATTCTATACGCCCATAATTCTAGTAACAAAGGGCCTCAATGCAAACCTCATGAAACTGAGATTTATAGTCCCTGACCAGCGTAAGTAAAGCGAACGTCGGGGATGGAAGACTGGCCCTTTACTGTCCCATGCTAACACACCAAGGAGATGAAACCAAAGTCTTTGCAGAACAGTTTGTTGCAATTCCAGAAATAATTGTGGTCTCCTTGGGAATATTTGTTCATTTTCCACTTTTTCTTTCTCGACACAGGAAATCGGTGTAATGAGTTTGCAATATGGGGACTGCGGCCAAGAGAATGCTCTCTGTCTTCTCTGAAAGTTTGCACCGTACACAATGTTAATGAAGAAACGTAACAGTGGGCTGGGCAGTAATGAACTAAACAAATGTCTTTAGACAATCAGATTTTTTTTTTGACAAGGCCTGAGTTTAGGAAATGTTTTACATTGTTAGGTGCGGAACACGGAGGGGAAATAATGTATAAAGCAGAGTAAGCAGCACATAAGACACAACACTGTATACATGCTGTACCCCAAATAATGGCCGAACACTAGGAGAATTCCATGGCAATTTGGTCACTTTTCACCCGTTATCGGTGATAAATCGTATCACATTGTCAAAATCACATTTGTTTGACATCAGGTAGGATGCGATGCGCAGTCCCATGCACATCGCACTGGAGACTGAAGGCCGGAGGTCTTGCACTATATATTTATCGCATCGCTAAGCCTGCGGCAGGCTTGGCTACGATCACATACCAAACAATGTATGCTAAAGGACTAAATATGGTATATCGTACGCAGTCTTGGATAAAGGGGGATCGCGGGCGACTTCGGAGAAGTCACCCTAGTGCAGAAGTTCTCAAACTCAGTCCTCAGGACCGCACACAGTTCACGGTTTCCAGGCCACCCGGCAGGTGTACAGGTGCACTCATTACTCATTGACACATTTTAAAAGATCCACAGGTGAAGCTAATTATTTCACTTGTGATTCTGTGAGGAGACCTGCAAAACACGCACCGTGCGGGGTCCTGAGTACCGAGTTTGAGAACCTGTGCCCTAGTGTATTGGCACCTTTATGGAATTGGTTAAATGTTATATGAGGCCTAGCTGGGTGTATTGCTGTACCGGACAGGTGAATACATTTGACTCATACTTGCTGCCTTCTTTTGAAAACTATAAGTCAGGGAGATTCATGGGGCACCGTCAAGAGGGTGTGTCATAGTCTTCCCAGAGGTTGTGTCTAGCTACACACATGGGTGTGTCTATGCTCACATGCTTAGTATCAGTATATATCGGGACGTTTTGTAAGTATTGATACTAATGTTGCTCTCTGTAATATGGGGTTTCTTGTTTGCAAATATCAGCTGTGATATTTATTTTCTTCTCATTCAGCACAATATACAAAAATTGAGCTGCGCTTATTTAACCCACCACCGCATTCCGTCTAGGCCACTCACATGCATGTGTGTCCCATTCTTGGCGAACGGCATGCCGAGACGGCGGCTCCATCTGTACACGATAATTGTGATGCCTATGCATTCAATTCCAAATGCAATTTGACCTTGTGTGACTTCATCCCTGAGCATATATGTTTTTGTCGGTGTAGTAGAAGTTATTTTATTGTGAACACTGACTGCGACCTGTAGGCACTACCTATATTTCATGGATGTGCTGTCTTCCAAACATTTTCCATAGTATGACATCATAAACCCTTCCCTAAGCTGGCTTGGCGTGCCTGCGTTTTCCCTGACATTCCCAGCATTTTCCCAGACACGCCTAGCATTTTTTCGGGCAACCCTGCATTTTTCCTGACACTCCCATTCAAGGTCCGGTTACCAACCTTAGACTCCTACTTCCTGCGAACATCCAACGATCAGTAAAAATTGCAGGAGTTCACCGCAGCCGGGCGTCACACACAAGCATTGCAGCCCACATTTTCATACTTCACCATCCATGTCAGCATAGAGGGTGAATATAAAAGTGTGCCCAAGCGTAGCAAGGCGCCATGGCGAGTCATGCGTTGGCACGTGTTGCAAATTTGCTACAGAGCGTTTTTTCATTATTTTTCCTTTTCAGTACAATTCACAAGAAGCAGGAAAATAATTAAAAAATAAAAATAAATCATGCAATGAAGGGTTAATGTACTAACCAATCAGCTCCTGTAATTTTTCAAAGACAGCCTGTAACATGACAGTTAGGAGCAGACTGGATGGTACTTTATCTCTCTCCACTCTCAAAAGTTTAACACATCTCCACTATAGTTTGGCATATTGGCGAAACCCAAGGCACCTTGAAAAAAAAAGAAAGAAGAAGAAACCTCGGTTTTCCTTTGCCATCGATGTAGGGAAACCATCTGGTTCTCCTACATCGATGGCAAAAGTATTCAACATCGGCTATAAACCATCAATTATTTGAAATCATCGATGTTCAATGGCACTCCCTACTATAGACCCCAACATCCTTACAGCTTCTCCGCATGCACGGCTTTCCAGGTGCGCATGTGCAATGTGGAAAAAGCCACGATGCACAGCGGGAGCTACTGCAGCCCAACCAGAGATCCCTCTCAGACAGGGCAGCCCCCAGTGCAGTAAATAGGCTAACATCAACAATAGCGCAGGCGGAGCTCTGCAGATCCCATCCCATAGAAAACATCATTTTGGAGGTATTCCAGGTTCCCCTGCGGTACTCTTAATTAGATGTGTGAAACAAATAAATGTGTGAAAGGGTTCCAACGATATATATATCATATGTGCAGCAAAAGTTAAAATGGCGTCTCACTGGTGGCTGGACGGCGTAGAGCCAACGTATTACCGGGGATTGTCAGCCAAAGCTGGTTTTATCAACCACATTTTGTAGGTTCTGCATCTTCTTGGGTTTGAAGTCAGGTTCCGCTACTCAATACGGACCATTTCAAATACTTACAGAAATAGATAAAAAGGGTATAAAATAAATGTTTGTTAATGTTAAATAATAATAATAATAGGCTACAGGAAAGAAAAATCTTCCAATAGACGTAGTAGGCTAACTCCGGGTGAAAATGTATGGTCACGGTGTGACTGAGAACTGAACGAGTGGCCCTCGGATAATCAGATGTCGCGGCAGACAACTTCAAAGACGTTTGAGAAGGTCGCGGGATGAAGAGCAGAAGCTGCCTGTGCCAGAATGTTCTGGCGCTTTGTAAAGTCTAATTATAGAATATCATTTTCTTAATGCTCACAAATCCTGTTTATCTGAGAAGTCCTACTTATTCTTAGGATCCCGACTCAAAAATAACAGCGGCTCATCCTCTGAAGATAACGGTGAAATATTAATAGTACATTGGTGTCTCAGATCCCAAGGCTTTGTTGTGTTCATTACTATTCTTTTGGATGCTTAAAAATAACATCGGCAGCAAATTGTCAAAGCAGCAGTAATGTAGGGTCAGGGTTAGGGGGTAGGTTAGGCTGTATGTGGGGGGGGGGGGCAAGATTAGGCTGCGGGGAGGAAGGGTAAGGAACTAAGAGGGGGAGGGTAGGGTTCAGTCACAGGGCAGAGGGTTAGGGAGCAAGCTAGGAAGGTTAGGGGTATAGCTCTGTGGTGCGCGAGCGGGGGGGGGGTATCAAAAACATGCAAAACATTACATCTGCATTTCTATCGTGCAAAAGGTTTTCTATGTTGCTAGCACACTGCCAAAAACTGCCTTGATACCCCCCAACCCCTGCAATGGTCAGTTCGGTTGCCACTGCCGATCACACTTTAGATTGCGGTTGCAATGCTCCGATCTGTGGGCTTTGCTGAATGAGGCCTACTGTACACACTAGATGATATGATTGATAATATTGTTAACGATATCGTGGTACTTGTGTATTTTGGCGGCGCCCGTCGAGGGCATCGTGTGCCTTAACTTTAAGGCACACGACGCGACGCGATGGACGCGATTTCTCGATAGGCTTCAATGTTAAAATATTTTTAACATTGAACCCGATGGAGAAATCGGGTCCATCGCGTTGCGTCGTGTGCCTTAAAGTTAAGGCACACGACGCGACCGACGCGATTTCTCCATAGGCTTCAATGTTAAAATATTTTTAACATTGAAATACTGTCGGTCGCGTCGGACTTGTGCCATTATAATGGCACAAGATCAAATGTAGTTGATAAAGTCCATCTAACATAGAAAACAATGGGAAATGGGCCAATATGGCCCATTTCTCATTGTATATGGCCCCGTCATGTCCAAATATAAATGCCCCCCATTGTCAGCGGCACCCCAGTATTGACTCCAACCCGAAGCGTGGCGAGCGTAGCGAGCCCGCGAGGGGCGGCGGTACGCGTCCTACGACCTTTTCATACCCCTACTATCCACGTCGGCGTGGAGTTGAGAATAGAATAGTGTGGCGAGCGCAGCGCGCCACCGAGCCCCGCGAGGGGACGCGGATACCTTCACAGGTATCCGCGTCCCCACGCGGGCTTCACAGGTGTCCGCGTCCCCTCGCGGGGCTCGCTGCGCTCGCCACGCTTCGGGCTCGGTGGCTCGCTGCGCTCGCCACACTATTCTATTCTCAACTCCACGCCGACGTGGATAGTAGGGGTATGAAAAGGTCGGAGGACGCGCACCGCCGCCCCTCGCGGGCTCGCTGCGCTCGCCACGCTTCGGGTTGACGTCAATACTGGGGTGCCGCTCACAATGGGGGGGCAGTTATATTTGGACATGACGGGGACATATACAATGAGAAATGGGCCATATTGGCCCATTTCCCATTTTATTCCATGTAAAATGGACTTTATCAAGTCCATCTTATCTTGTGCCATTATAATGGCACAAGACCGACGCGACCGACACGATTTCAATGTTTAAATATTTTAACATTGAAGCCTATGGAGAAATCGCGTCCATCGCGTCGGTCGCGTCGTGTGCCATGTTAATGCACACGACGCGACGGACGCGATGGACCCGATTTTTCACACTCGATGGACGCGATCCTCATCGTGGGCGCCGCCAAAATACACAAGTACCGATATCGTTATTGCGCACATCATATAAAATATCTATATAATGTGGCACCATTAGGCACTAGCAGGGAGGGTAAAGGTGCCCATAAACTAGTACAATATTTGCATTCTATTTAGGACCATCTGGTCGATAAATCACGTGAAAAGTGCCATATTGTATGTGACTTACCTCTGATTCCGATACGATGCGCAGTCCTGTAAGCATCGGATCCGGAGATCGTCATGGCTACAGCAAGGATTTGTCATATCCTGCAGCCATGACTAGGATCACATACAATAAACCGTATGCAAGAGGAGTGCAAACGATGTGTTGTGTGCGATTCTAGCCACCGCACAAGTGTATGGGGGTATGTAGGGTTAGGCTGCAAGAAGGGAGAGTTAGGAAGTTGGCAGGTAGAATGATGGCATACTTACCTGCCCCCTGCCGGGGGGTATTTATTTACAGTTTCTTATATAGCGCAGCAGATTCCGTTGCGCTTTACAATAGTACCATTTGACTGTCGACTTTTAGACCCGGCTTTTTGACTGTCAACCAATAGTGGTCGACTTTATGACTGGAGACCTAGTCATTCTATGATCAGTCCAGATACCCAGCGTTACACCGAGTATATAGAGTAAAGCAAGTGTTATTGTCATCCGGCATAAAGAGCAAGAAGTGGTGCTCTGCCGGTGTCCACACATCCAGAAGGCTATCCGGTACTGGCAAGTACAAATACTCAGCCTGCATACAGAAGCAGACAATCAGTACCATGCAACTGTCACTATAGACAGCACAAATGCCACATTCCCAATATACAGTGTGATTAAGTACAAACAGCTGTTATTTTCCAATTAAAAAAATGCAACGGATGAAACCTCTTCTCTGTCAGTCCAAATGGAAATGCAAACTAAGCAATGAGAATAGGCAATCACGTTGTCATATAACAGAGCTGTGACTCTAATGATTTAATTACAACCAGCTGGAGGGGTCAAGACTCAAACAGCCAATCAGTAAGTTATGATTATAACATCCAGTACTCGATGTACAAGAAGAGATACAGTGGGGTCAATTAACTAAAGCTGGCCATACATCTACAAATAGATTGTCAGATCTGGCTGGTGGGAACAAACACCTGGTAATATCCAAATGACAGTTTTTGGCAGTTTTCCAGCATTTCAAAGCAAATGGTCAACTGTCATTTACTCTCATCCATTACCAGGTTTTTGTTCCAACCAGCCCAATCTGACAATCGATCTGTAGATGTATGGCCGGCTTAAGGTGGGAGATCTATTGAAGATGTGATGTTGCTATAGGCGACCAATCAGAATATACTTCTTATTTATTAAGCACCTTGTAGAAAATAGAATCTCATTGGTTGTCCATAGCATCATCCCTTCTTAAATAGAACTCCCATCTTAGTAAATAAACCCCCAATGGATCTGGTCCATGTTAAAATGAGGAACAGAAGAGTATGAAGGATGTGAAAAATAAACAGTACATGATGTAGTCCTAAATATATAAAATTATAAACTAAACGAGTCAAACTGATTTACCAATGGGTTGATGTACTGTAAGAGTGTGTGATGTTGCCCATAGCAACCAATCGGATTCTAGCTATTATTCCCTACAAGGTGCTAGATAAATGATAAGTATAATTTGACGGTTGCTATAGACAACACACTCACTTCTAAAAGCTCACCTATTCATAAATTTACCCCATAAATTCAGTTTTATTTAATGGCAATAAAACAGGTCCTCGTTACACAGATCACTGCTGTGTTTCTCGTGTTAGATTAGAAGCGAACGGGGCGCTAATTAGTCTTTAACACATCTAAATTAAACTTGGTGATGGCTGATTTCGCAGAGAGATCTGAATATTATCTCAATCCGTAATAGGCACCGAGTCCTTATCTCCGCCATACAGAGCCAACAGGACTAAATAAACATGCGTCCTTCATTCATAATAAGTTTTGTTGTTTTATTACTTTAATTTGCTATATTTAGGTCATTCGCACAAACAGAAATCCCCCCCCCCCCTTCCCACCAACAAAACAGGAACCATCCAAATGTTTTCTTTCAATCTACTTTTACAGCATATTGCAAAATGGCCCTGGAAACCAGTATGGCGCATGCGGTGCGCGCACAGAGGCCCAGTTGCAATCAAGATGCACTCTAGAAGTACAGTTTTCCTATGAGAGAATGCTATAACGCCTGTGACACGCCAGCTGTTGTGAAACTACACAACCCAGCATGCCCTGCTACAGTTTTTCTATTAAAGATAGCTATAACTGTGGCAGAGCATGCTGGCATGTGTAGTTTCACAACAGCTGGCGTGCCACTGATTGGCCCACACTGGTCTAGTGCAATTCGCATTTGCTGCTCTATGCCAAGTAACAGCTGCTGCAGTGGTTAGGAATTAGCTAAATGTAATACTGGAATGACCCCTCACTTGTCACTTGCTAAAAGACTCATGGGTACGGGATTATTGCTGCCCTTACATACAAAGGGAGACTGCAGTTGTGCAGGCTTGCAGTAATTTACACACCAGAGATAAAGGATCAATTGGATCTGGTCTATCCTGCATTTTTTACACGAAAATCAATGTATGTTACAGCTTCTGTCCGCAGCGCAGTATATACAGCTAGGAGACAGCACCATCGGGAGTGTACAGAACAACCATTGGAAACATTACTTTGGGTAATATAAATGTACACAATAAACCGTGATTCAGTTGTGCAGTATAGTGTGCCGAATGCATTTAACACATACTGCGAAATAACTCCAATATCAAACACAGTGGGAATAAAAAGCTTTCACCCCTCTGACCTGTTCATACATCATGACATCAGTATGGATTTCCAGGGATCAACACAAAGTAAGTGACAATTCTAATGGACACCTACTTTGTGCTGAATGTTGGTGAATCCATTTTAATGGAGCGCTACCATACCAGGCACAAAGGACACCTGACTCAGACTTGGGCACTGATCGGCAAATTTGCAGATGACTGCGGGTAGATAGCCACCACCCCAGACAGAAAGAAAACTTGCCCTGTGCAAGTCTATAAATGAATCGCGAATGGAACGTTATTTCCTGCAAGTCCATAGCAGCGATCAACTCTGAATCAGGCCCACAGAGCGGCACCTACTACCAGTTTGTGCCATACTTAAAGAGATGCCTGAGCAATAATGAGCAGGCCTGGTGTAAGAAAGGATGGACCCAGGGCAATGAAGTCAAGCATGACTGTTATCCTATTCCCCGTGTCGACCTAGTGGTGTCGAGCCAATGCTTGTCGACCTAGTTGTTGTAGACAATATGATCCACACCCCCCTTAGCGCCCAAAAAATGTATCCAGTTTTGAGGTAAATTCATTAGCAGTAGTTGCTGTAACCACCCCACCGGCAATGAGTTCCAGAATGTTACTGCTCTAATGGTGAAGAATCCTCTTCTTAATTCAGTATGGAATCTCTTTTCCTCGAGCCTCAGTACATGGCCGCGTGTCCTAAGTATAGGCCTGTTAGTGACCAATCATCTCCCAGTTCCATATGATTCCCAATCCTGTATATGAACATACTAATCATATCACCTTTCAACCTCCGTTTCTCCAGTGAAAACATATTCAGCCTGGTTACCCTATCTTTGTATTCTAGTGATTCCAGACCTGTTACTAGCTTAGTCGCCCTTCTCTGTACCTGTTCCAATTCATTTATGTCCTTTTTAAGGTGTGGTGCCCAGAACAGAACACAGTATTCCAAGTGTGGTCTCATTCCCTATAATAACTCCATTTAGCCTATAAGTAGCTTGTTCATTTTTGTTCCCATAATGAATTACTTTACATATTTCAACGTTAAACTGCATTTTCCACCTAAATTAATACCCCTTTTACACCGCCTCAAAACCCTGGGTCTTCGGCGGGTCAGAGGCAGTGTAAATGTGTCACACCGTGTCCCTTACACGGGACTTCTACCCAGGTCCTGACCCAGGACCCGTCTCCCATTCAAATCAATGCGGGACATGCAACCTGCGGACTGCAGCATCCGCAGGTTGGATGGGGGGGGGGCATAGACAGCCTGCGCTGCTATCTGCTATACTCTGCAGACAGCAGCGGAGGTGTTGAATGGATGCCTGTGTGCGTCATCCATTCACCTCCCGGACGACGGCTGGGGGGGTGCACGGGGGCTGGGAGCAGCCCAGCAGCTTACCTTGCCAGCACGGCAATCAGTGTATCCGGCGGGGATGACCGCGGTCCTGGCACTTGGAGATGATGTCATCTCCAAGCGCCGCCTCCGTCTACACTGCGGGTGGGCACCGCAGTGTAAATGGAGTAAATCCGGGATCTGACCCGGCTTGGATCCTTCCAAATGCCGGGTCGGATATGGGATTTTCGGTGTAAAAGGGGTATAAGTCACTTTGTAGTGTATCCGCATCCCCTCCTGAGTTAATTTCCTTACTTAATTTCGTGTTATTATGTGTTTGGGATGGCCGTAGCAGAATGGATCACTCTATTTATTAAACACCAAGGGGGCTTGTCACACTTGCCCCAAAGGATGTGTCTAACTCCACATACGGGGGTGTCTATGCTGAAATGTTTGCAAAATGTTTCCATAAAACATTAGTACAATATATTTGGGAAGTTTTGCAAGTATTGGGTTCTTTTGCTTTCAAATATATTTTCGCTGTGATATTTAATTTTTTTCTCACTCAGCACAGTATACATGATTAATGTGATGTCTATGCCATAAATTTCAAATGCAATTTGACCTTGTGTAAATTCATTCCTGAGCATATAATGTTTTCGGTGTAATAATTGTTATTTTACTGTCTGCAACTTGTACGAACTGCATATATTTATTGGATGTAGGGTATTCTATACCATTATAGCATTAGCGGATGGAGCTGAAGCTCCAGGCCTCCACGTAAAAATAGGCCCAACATCAAGACAGTATAATTATCACCAGAGACACACCAGACGGCCACATGGTTCACTATAAATCCTAAGAATGAAAACTGCATTTCTATTTTACACATTTATGCAATTTTTGTAATTTTATATATTTAGGGAGACATTGGGGGCTTATGGTGTATGTACATGCCTACTTGACATTGGCCTCATCTCCTCCACATTTCATAACAGGCCCTTGAACATTTTCAGCTCCAGACCCCTTGGCCCTTAACCCGGCTCTGCATTAGCCAAATCATTATGGAAATCAGGTACTCTAATTAAACAAATGTGTTTAACTAAAGAAATATTACTAGCAAAAATTCTTACCCTAAGTCATTCACTAGCAGCAGAAGCAGCAGTAGGCTATGGATGAGTGCACACCAGACCCTGTGTGATCATATGCTGTCTCCCTCTTGCTCTCCTGCCAGGGTTCCCACAAAGGGGGAAGGGGTTATCAGCAGGAACTCTTGATCAGCTACAGCAAATCATGGTGATTACAGCAAATTACTGTCCTTGCAAAAATACTCCTTAATGGTATCACTTGCAGAATCTGGGAGATTAGGAGTGCAATGCAGGAAAGCAGGAGATTTATGACTGAAAAGGGAGCCTCCTGCAGGATGCGGGAGGCTAGGCAAGTAGGATGTGAATGCCATTCATGTTGATTAAGTGGTCCCACAGAAACAGAATCGTGCAAGAACTTTATGTAATTTATGACTTACAACAGATATTGTCCGGGCAAGAAATAATATTTGTTCTAAGTCTGTACTGCTTATAACTTGTGTACAAAATAGCTACTGAAACGCTGTATTTGGATGCTGAACATCTGACAGATCTGGTATCTAGACCAGCCCTGCAGCTGCAAAAATACATGAAAATACTTTCAAGTCAAGAGAAGGTTTTATAAACAAGAAAAAGGGATCATCAAAGACGTGATGTTTCCTGTAACATCTCCCCAAGAACTAAAAACCCCATAAAAGCCGCATTATCATAACTTATATAAGATAATCTGGGACTAACTCGTTTCTCAGGGTGGAGGAAATGAAAGACGTACAGAGAAGAGAATGGAGCGCTGCGCCTGATCTCTCTAAGCTTGGACAAGTCTAGTACCGTGGTTTTGGTTATCGGCATGTGCAGAGACTGTGGTTCCGGCTGGTTGGCTATTTCTGGTTTGGGTCATGAATATATAACAATATTGTTACTCTTAATAGGTTGCTTGACAAAAATGCTCATTATTGAAAGCAGCAGTGCCTTAAGGAGCAACATCTAGAAGTAAAATCTAGAAGTAACAATGTCAAAATTGCCCATCAACATTTTTGTAAGTAGTGGTTTTGGAAGAAGATTTAGCTTGTATTACAATGTATCTACCGGTTATGGTTTATTAGGGGATATGGTCATTAGGTCTACAGCAACTAGGTCAACTAGCATTGGCTCGACACCACTAGGTCGACAGGCAACAAGGTCGACATGGGTCAAGATCGACAGGTCATTCGGTCGACACAAGCATTAGGTAGCCATGGGCAAGGTTGACAGTCATAAGGTCGACATGGGGGGCCTGCCGATCGGCAAAAAGGTCGTATGAGGTGCGCTTCCACATCCTCTCCGGCCGCCAACACCCATAAGCTGGTTTTACCAGTCGAAAGAACAACTTTCCACAGTAGGAGACTATGGAAAGTGGTGTATGCAACTTTTTTGTGTAAAGCTGGCGCATCTTTTTGATCTCCAGTGGCGCAGGAAACAGAATGGATTAGGAAGTCACATGATAATGTATATTGCGTAGAAGGAGCCTAATTCAGCATGAGCTGTAGTTTCATGAGAAATCGCAAAACTACAACTCCTTACACTAGCCTGCGTGCAGCCGCCCAGCTCAGGGCAAGGCCGGCCCACACGTCAGGTGACAAATTTTTGAACTCACCTTGTACAGTGAAGCGATCACATCTAGCCTAGCTGTGAAGGCCGCAGCGCCTGCGTGTGACATCATGCAGCTGCCGTGAATGGTCCGGACATGCCTGGACCGCTCTATCCCCATGACGATGCCCACAAAATGCCGTATTGTAGCCCACCTAGACTGCAGTCGCAATTTGCTGAATGCGACCGCAGTTTAAGGGCTTGAGCATGCATGCACAAAAGTGCAGAAATCGCGTTAACCCCGAAAATGTAGAATCAATTACACATCAAGCAACTCTACAAGCATAAAACTACATGCACTTAAATACAGAAATAACCACGGCGCTCCAAAATGTTAAAACACAATGAAATGATAGGTTACCCTACATATAGGATTCAGTACTATTACACTTATGTACACGCACACAAAAGTGCCCTGTGTGTTGGATAAACAAATGCAGAAGACACAAACACGAGAGAGCACAATAATGATCAAATGGCGACATCATATAAAGGTGGGAACGTAGATGAAAGAACCTTTGCCTTCATGTATGCACTTGCTCACAATTATTATGTACAATGCACTTCTATATGATGAAATTGAATTGTATTAGTTCTACAAAGGAGTTTTTGTTTCAGTTAGGGAGGCCTTTAGGGTTCACTTAATATTATTATTATAACAAATAGCTCCAATGCAAACTAGGTGTAATCCTAATAACACACTATACCAGCTACTTTTGGATTCCTGCCTGCGTGGATCTGTCATGCTTGGCATGGGATGGCAGAATTAAGACTCATGTCTGACTGCCAGGTGGAAGACCCTGCTGAAACCACATGGTGACGTCACTGGAACTTCCCGCGGCAATACAATAGCATTCTTGGTACATCTGCAATGCAAACGGCTTTCGGATCTGAAATGTGATGTATAAAATGCAGCAGCGCAGCGGGGTCAGCTGGCTGGCAGTGTCACGCAGGACTGATGTTATCACGTACGATGCCCCCCCCCCCCCCCACTCGATAATTCTGATACCTAGAAACCAGAATCTGTGGGATAGCGCAACTAGACATCTATCATCTATAAACCTCACACAGCAGCGAAGGAATACTGTAAGGTCAACATGATTATATGGCAGTTAGGCGCTGATTGGCTGGCACGGCGCATACTTACGGTCAGAAATACACTGGGCATGCTGGAAAAAACGCTGGGAGGGTCAGGGAAAACGCAGGTGTGCCAAAGCCTATTAAGGGAGTGTGCGTGACGTTGGTAGCAGCCCCGATATGCCGGTATTCGGCTGAGATGACTTGTGCCCAGTGTAAAAATTATTAGACAGCGAGTCTGTTACGCTGGGTTTTGGACATTTTCGCACAGGGTCGAATGGATGTGCAACCGTACACATTAATTTGCAAGGCGAGTTTTCAATGGAGCGGGGCTGATTCAGGCCTAAAGTATATATATCCTGTTTGCTGCTAGTGGTAGTGGCAAATGTATTGGTAAAGGGAGGCCCTTGGCACAACAGTAATGCAGTCTCCCATGCCTCTGCCTTCAGCCTTCTTGAACGTGGGCGGGCTTGGGGAGGATGATGATACAATTTGCGCTGAGTTGAATCAATATAGCCCCTCCCCCTCCATACAATGGCACTGGCAGCTATCTGGGCATTGAATAGTAGGAGCGGGGGCCACAATGATGTGATTCCACAACCATGCCAACATACCACCCTCCCATGATGAGTCCATGCTCCCTGTTGTACAGACCTGGCTGCCCCCTCCTGATGGAACATCTGGAATGTCAGCACGTATGACTTATCCACATGTTGAATTCTTGATTAGATCAACTGACTTTGGTCTCTTCCAAAACGTCAATATCATCAATAACTTTACGCGTTTCGCTAAACAACTGTTTTCAGGGGGGAAAAAAAGTGCTGTAGTTAATGATCAGACAGCAAAGACTGTAAAAACATGGAAATCTATGTATGATAATGTAAGTGTAGACTTCCAGATAATTTTTCTGATGAGGGGAACAGTTGTTTTGGCAAAATGCGTGAATTTTGCTGCTGTTATTGGATTGTCAGGAGAAATCTACATCATTTGATCCAGCTACTACATTTTCAGTTCTCCTTTCTGAATTTGAAATAATGTTGATTGCAAAACTAACGCTACTAATAATAACTGCTACATTTCCAAAGGTTATTTTAAACAATAAGGCGTTTTAGGTTATAATTTACCAGCACTATCGTATTACAGAGAACCACACACACAGAACACGTAATCATTCACTTCAGCTTTCGCCAGACCAAAGTGAACAGTCTGTTTGCTAGAGACATACAAGATCTGGTTAATTTTATCAGTTGGCGACCAGTCTATGTTTTTGGATTGTGAGAGGAAACCAGAACACCTGGAGGAAACCCTTGCGTACATAAGACGACCATACTAGCTCCACACAGCTACGGTCCTGGTCGGAATCACACCCATAATCCCTCTTTTTTTCCTTGTGTTTTGCACACAGACCATAAACTGTGATGTTACTGGTTCTGCTGCTATTTAATTGATGGACTTAGTGTTTGCACAAAGTCAGGAAAGGTGGTTATATACAGTATCACAGCCTGTAAACATGTATCACCCTTCCTGGATCAGCTGTCAGTGAGGACTCTCTATGAACCCCCTGCTAATTGCGGCCTCTCTTCAGCTCCAGTCCTTTCTTTTTATTTTTGTGACCCCGACTTGTGTACACAGACGACTTCCTCCGACCACTTCCTCTCCTTGTCATGATTTTCTCTTTTGCTATCCTGATTTGTTGCTTCCCTTCACCTCTGCTAGCTTGTAGACTTTAATCATATACTGTAACTGTATGTATACACAGATTTCTCTTCTAATTGGTCAAGCTCAATATGCTACAAGTGGTTTTGTGCTGACGCTAGGGGGACGCTACTCTCAATGGTTGTTCTCATTTATATCTATAAAGGAATATATGTCCTATACATTATTCTTTTATATGGGCTATTAGCAAACCTAGGAGGCTATATTAATAAACTGCCTATTCACTGATCATTTTCAGCCTTTTCCTGAGACGATCCAATCTGGTTGACATCATGATCCTCACCCAATGTTACACATATTGGTGCATTAGTTCTTTATGGAAAAAAATCAGGATGCAGGTATTCAGTATACAGATGTAGGCATCCCGACTGCCTCCAAAACACTGGTGCCGTAACTGAACGGATCAGGATGCCGATGAGTAAGCGTGGAGCGGGCGTGTGGGGATGGGTGGGGTTTGGTAGGGAAGGGACTTAGGGTTAGGCTGTGGGGAGGATATGGTTAGGGTTAGGCTGCAGGGTGGAGGGGATAGATTTAAGCGTCAGGGTTGCGGGGATTAGGCACTGGCGAGGAGGGATAGGGTCAGGATGCTGCATGGTAGGGTTAGGGAGGGTAGCAGGAAAGGGGTAAGGCGCTATGAAGCCCTTTTTTGGAATTCTCAGAACCGAAATACCGGTGTATTTTTTTTTCATTCATCCGTTAATATTTACATTATAAAATAAAATTAACAATTGTTGGGACCCTTTAAAGGGCTTTTCAAACAAGAGAGGCTGACGTCATAGTTGTGACCCGCTATAACGCCAGTAACCAGATGTTCTGCGAGGGGGGGGTCACAGGTGTGTTAGTCATTAGCGTAACTGGCATTGCGCTGTCCTAATGTTACTAAATTACTCATCTCTCTCCTAACATATAACAGCAGTTGGGACATGGCCTTTTGCTGTTTTCAGGAGGGACCCAGCATGCACACACAGTACTCCAATTTACTGCCAAAGTCTCAAAACATACTGGTACATTAATTAGACTTCACTGTATCGTGCGATATAATCAATAATAAATCATAGTTGCCTAACCTCCTGCATCGTGAGGGAGGCTCCAGTTTTAGTCATAAATCCCCTGCTGTCCTGCATTGCACTCCTGGTCTCCCAGATTCTTCATATTCTGCCAGGGGTGCCACTAGGGAGTTTCTTTACAAAGACAGTGATTTGCTGTAATCACTTTGATTTGCTGTAGATGCTAAGATTACCTGCTGACAACTCCCGATATCTACACTTATGGGAACCACTGACAGGACAGACACACGGAGCCAAATGTAATAGGGTGAGAGTTTCAGAAAGTGAGAGATTTTGGGAGAGTTTTCGCATTTTTTTTAAAGCAGCAATCATTTACACTGCAAAACCAGGTTGATTTTGCCATGTAATTGATTGCTGCTTTAAACAAATGGGAAAACTCTGCTTTGACATTCGGTCCATCCCATCCGATGCACAGAGAATTGGATCGGAGCCTGAAGATCAGACGGGCTGCACTTTACAGTTGCACTTTACAGTTGTTGGATCACAAAGCCTCCGGCAGGCTTGGCTCAGGTCGCATACGATACATGGTATACAAAAGGACTGCAGACGGTGGATCGTATGCAGTCCTGCTGTTCGGGAAGCTGCTGGGCAGTTCAAGGCAAATTGCATATGACCTCCCCTTAGTGAAGTCGCACTGGTGTAGGTATCCTGTCCTTGGGTTGACAGTGTCTAGGTCGACCACTATTGGTTGACAGTGATAAGGACATGTACATGGTCGACAGAAGTTTTTCCTGGTTCTTTTTTTCTAGACTGCGTTGATTCATACTTTTTTATCCAAGTGGGCATAGAGTGAGAATATAAGTGTGCCCGAAGCATGGCGAGCACATCGAGCCATGCGTGGGGACACGGCACATTTATACGGTGTCCATGTCAACAGAGACACAAAAAACTTGATCACCCTTCTGTCACGGTCTACCTAGGGTATGCCAGGGTTGCCTACCCTCACGGAAAGGTTGGGAGGCTCCCGAAAATTGGGTCCCCCTCCTGGCCCCCCTGGAAAGGTCGGCAATCCTCCCGGATACCGGCAGCATCAGCCGAATCTCCCTGGTCGCAGCGGTAAATCACCACAATTGGCGGCTTTTCGGGGAGGGGGCAGGGCTAAATATGCAAATCGTGTCATTTAGCCCTGCCGCGGGGCAAACGCAGGATTTTCAGAAGGGGGTTTCCAGAGGGGCGGAGCAAAGCACGGAGATGGACACTTAGGTGACCCAGTATATGCCGGGTCAATTAAAGTATTATAGATAGACCAAATGTATATAAATAATAATAATAGAAATTATATATATATATATATATATATATATATATATATATATATATATAGGATTCCGTCAGGCGGCACTCAGTCGCAATAAAACAAACTCAAAACGCCATTTAGGACGCCAACGTTTCAATGTTTATACATTTTCGTCAGGGCAGCAAATAACATATAAAAACTCACCATTCTTGTGGTGCTCACCTCCACCAGACCAGTCCCCCGGGCCGGATACCGCCCCGGGGGACTGGTCTGGTGGAGGTGAGCACTACAAGAATGGTGAGTTTTTATATGTTATTTGCTGCCCTGACGAAAATGTATAAACATTGAAACGTTGGCGTCCTAAATGGCGTTTTGAGTTTGTTTTATTGCGACTGAGTGCCGCCTGACGGAATCCTGTATTGAATACACTGCGACCTGCAGTATATTTCTGAAAGGCACCAGGAACGTGACCGCTGTTATCAGCGAGTGCCGGGACTACACCCGCTATATATATATATATATATATATATATACAGTGGTCGAAGTGGGGCGGTATACGGCAGTATACCATACCCCCACTTCTATCTGATGATTAAAAAAAAAAAATAGCACCGTCCGTGTCCTGCGCTTTCACTCATTCACTGGCAGAGAAGGAGGAGACCATCCCTGATGGACTGTTCTTCTGCAGTCCAGCAGCTCACCTCCTCCTCCCTGCCTGCTGAAACTTAACCTTAAGCAAACTAGTTGCTGCCAGCCTAAACAATGCCACTCAGGGACGGGGTGCATAGAAAAGTATACAGGTAGAACCGTCCCTGAGCGCAGCATACAAGTTCCCAGCAGCCGTGCGCGGCGAGTGTCAGCGACTCAGCCCCGGCCGGCGAGTGTCAGCCCCGCCTCCCGTCAGCAGCCATTGAAGGATCCCCATCGCGCCTTACCATCCCCGAGCCCCGACAGGCATCCTAAGTGCACAATATGCCTGCGGCTTGCCCCCCTCAGATCTCTCCCCAGCAGCTCATCTGTCCACCACCTGAGGAAGAGAGCCAGGCTGCAGCCGCTGCGCAGGACCTGCCGCGGCCACTACAGTGAGCAGGACTGATAGAGTCCCTGGAGACTGGACCCGGAAACATGCACCACCACCAGGAGAATCCCAGGGAGCAACAGCTGAGCAAGCCCAAGGACATGGAAGGTACCTTTGCCAGCCTGACCCCCCCTCTCACCCCATCTCTCTTGGCCTGCCCCCCCCTCCTGTCTCTGCCTAACCCCCCTACCACCCAATCCCTCTCTGCCTGACCCCACTGTCACCCCTTTCTCTCTCCTGGCCTGACCCCCCCTCTCTCTCTCTGCCTAGCCCCCTTCCCACCCAATCCCTCTCTGCCTGACCCAACTGTCACCTCTCTCTCTCTCTCTCTTGGCCTGACCCCCCCCCCTCTCTCTGCCTAACCCCCCTTCCACCCAATCCACCTCTCTGCCTGACCCAACTGCCACCACTCTCATTCTCTGGCTAACCGCCCTCTCTCTCTCTCTCTGCCTAACCCCCCTCTCACCCCATCCCTCACTATGCCTGACCCCACTTTCACTCTATCTTCCGTAACCCCCCCTCCCTGCCTGATGTCCCCTCTCACCCTCTCTCTTTTTGTACCTAACCCCTCTTTTTTACCCTTAAGTCCTCTCACCCCCTTCTCACTATCCCTGACACCCTCTCTATTCCTGACACTCTCCCCTCTAATTTCCTCACTTTCCCTGATGCACCCCTCTACCTCTTCTCTCTGACACTCTTGTTTCTCTCTTTCTCCGTGATTCCCTATCTCTCTCTCTCCCCCTATGTATAATTCTCCCTCTCTCTAGCTATCTATCTATCTATGGGGGGCACCGTCTTTTATCTTGCCTCTGGGCGACACGGACAAACTTACGCCACTGCTACCCACCATTGTACCCACTTCTGCTGTTACCCCACACCCATTACCCCCACCTTCTTGCTCACAGTCTGTCACCCCACACCCTTAATCCCCACCTTCTTACTCACAGATTGTCACCCCACACCTACTACTCACCAGTCACAGTCCATCACCCCACATCCATTGTGCCCACACCTCCTGTCACCTCACACCTGTTACCCCCACCTTCCTGCTCAGACTGTCACCCCACACCCACTACCCGCCAGTCACCCAACCAGCGGCGTAACTATAGCACCGCAGCCCCCGCCACCGCGGGGGGGGCGCTGTGCATGTGGGGGCGCCGGGGGCTGCGGTGCTATAGTTACACCCCCCCCCCCGCAGACTTACCTATCTCGCTGGTCCCGGCGGCTCCGTTCTTCTGCTGAAGACCACCACAAAATGGCCGCCCCCCATATAGCACACAGTTCTCTGAAACTGTCTGTCTGCTGTATGGGGGCGGCCATTTTGTGGTGGTCCTCAGCAGAAGAAGAACAGAGCCGCCGGGACCAGCGCGATAGGTAAGGCTGCAGGGGATTGGGGGGGTTTGCATGGGCGGCGGGGGTTTGGTGGGGGGGGGGTTTGCATGGGCGGCGGGGGATTGGGGGTGCTTGGCAGGGCGGGGGGGGGGCCTTCCCCCTAATGGCGGGGGGGGGTGCCCAAAACTTAGTTACGCCACTGCACCCAACATCCCTTGTCCCCACTCCTGCTGTCAACCACCACATGTTACCCCCACCTTCCCACTCCAAACACAGCCTGTCAGTGCCGCTATTCTACACCATCTACACACTAGTCACAGCACATCACCCCGCACCCATTGTCTCCACTCACCTACACCAACTACACCAACTTCCCACTCACAGACTGTCACCCACTACCCACCAGTCACAGCCAGTCACCCATACACTCTGTCCATACTCAGTCTATCCCAGGGTTGTAACTAGGGTGGTGCAGATGGTGCTGAGCACATTTGCTCTGTGGGGCAGACCGTCCACATCCATGCCAATTGGGCACCTATTCCTCAGTGTGCTCCACTGACATCCATGCCTCCTGCTTCCATCTGCACTCTTATCCCACAGTGATTGTGAGAAGGTGGACAGCAGGGGAAAACACTAAAGGCCTTCTAGGACTCCAACTCCCCCAGCGACCGAACGCAGTACAGTATGAGAGCCCCAAGATCCAGAACTGGAGGACGAGGAGGGAAACTGTTCTTTTCCAGCCTGATCACATGGAGACTACTGCAGACCTCAGCAGGAGGGACCCAGCTCAACCATCTATGACTACCTAGGCACCCCACACCCAAGAACCTCAAACTGCATCTCTTTGACACCACACACATCAGAAGGTAAGGATCTCTGAATGTTACATATGCCACACACCGTGATGCCCAATATACATATGTGGCTGTCCGTGTCCCTGCTGTCTCTCTCTCTGTGTTTCCACTGTCAGTCTCTCTCTGCTGTCACTCTCCCTGTCCCTTTGGATTTGCTGTCATTGAATTATGGATCATACCGTGTAGCACAATGTGTAAGGGGCACTAGTACTAGATAGTATAAGGGGTCCCACTAGTGTGGTGTATAATGTGTATACGGGGTATGTGGTGTGGTACATTACACTTAAAGACACGCCCACTATTCAAGTGGCCACACCCCCATTTCGGCGCACGCGTAAATAGATTCTTTATTTTTCCATACCCCCACTTTAAAATTTCCACTTCGAGCACTGTATATATATATACACACACACACACACACACACATACACATACATATATACATACAGGGGCGTCAGCAGCAGTGTAGACCCCTGGGCATAGCAATGTATTGAGGCCCCTACTAATACTCCAGCGGTAGGGGTTGGGGAAGCTTTGATGTCCTGCGGGTGGTAGGGGGTATTATATCAACCGCTCAGCATGTAGGGCCTGGATCAATAATTTCAACTAATTACCCCTTTACTGCACAGATGGTGGGAGATGGGGTGGGAGAAGAGGGCATTGGGCTGAATGAAGGGGCCCTGATACATAACTTCCAGGGTGGTAGAGGATGTTTAATAAGCAGAGGAGGGGTGTATAGTGCAGTGGGCTTATTACTCATAATTTTCTGGTGGGAGGACAGCTTGCTTGACTGCAGATATCTACAGTTCCCAGAAATAGATTTTAATTAAAAACTAGAGAATCCCACCTACTAAATGGTACTGGGGACTATGAAATCAGAGTTCAGGAGACAGAGCAATCTGCCAATGAGCATATAAAACTACATACCAGGTGTGTGGAGCTGGAGCAGTAACCAGCTGCTGGAAGGCTAATAATGGTTCTGGTAACAGTAGAGACAAGCTACTAGTGACAATCAAAGGGGTAGAGTCCCAGCTTTTGGAATATACTCTCAGAAAAACTCTGTCAGACAGAACCTGAAATATCGGACTGGGTTCCATCGGGGTAGACGGAGCATCAGCGTAGCGGCTGCCGCACATCAGTGTGGTTCAGCCGGTTATCTGCGCTTGGAAGCCCTCTTATCTAACATCATCCCAAAGAAAGCCTAACACACCAAGAGGAGGAAACATCAGCACAAGTAGGGTAAGCTAGGGTCAGACGCACCGGAACGATCTTCACTACCTTACAAAAAAACAACCTTTTCAAAAAAGGGTGTAAACATTACAAACTAACTTTTTAATCCTTACAGGTACCATTTAATTAATTTTTCAGTCCCATCATCTCAATTATAAAATTTACATTGCCATTATTTAAATTTATTTCTATTTTTTAATTAATTTTTTAATTTATTAATATTAGCGCTCCTTAAAAATACCCTATTCCTTCTAAGACTTATTGGAGCTGCTCTATATACCTACAAGCGCGGCAACCACCAAAAACTTCCCTATCGGACTGGGAAGAGCAATTAACAGGCTTGGATGGGAACCACTGCTTTGAAGTCCGATATCTCCAGTTCCCAAGGGCCGATTTTTAAAATTCTTGTACCCATGGAAAGAGGGGACCCTCAGCTTTCAGCCTAGGGCCCTTAGACTCCTGGAGGGTTTCTGGGTACTCAGAAACTCCCCCTGCGTGCGCCACTGTGCCGCCCTCCTTGAGAACCACTGCTTTGAAGTCCGATATCTCCGGTTCCCAAGGGCCGATTTTTAAAATTATTGTACCCATGGAAAGAGGGGACCCTCAGCTTTCAGCCTAGGGCCCTTAGACTCCTGGAGGGTTTCTGGGTACTAAGAAACTCCCCCTGCGTGCGCCACTGTGCCGCCCTCCTTGAAGACATGCTAATTGCAGGTTTTGCCTTACTGGATACGGGGCTTGATATCTACATCAGGCCCCGCCCCCGAGGTGCTGCTGACAGTCTCCTCCCCTCCTGCAGAAGGGGAGATTTTAAAAGGCAACCCTGGGGTTGTCAACCTAATCACTGGTCAACCAATAGTGGTCAACCTAGTGACAGCTGACCCAGAAAATTTTGACGTATTATCCCAGAACCCTAGTGTATGGGCACCTTTACCGTCTATACCAGTGGTTCCCAAACTATGTGCCGTGGCTCCCTGGGGTGCCTCAGAGTACTTCTAGGGGTGCCCTGGGTTGATGATCCAGAACCAATTCAAATTGTTTGTAGTCCATGTAATAGGCAAAAACAGTGCTTGTGGCTTCCAATTTGACAATATGTGAATAAGCAGAAGTTAATAATTTGTCTCACCACATAACTGGACCACAGGATGACATATACGAACAATATATTGAATTTAATATTGTTTTTCGGAAATTCTTGGTAACAAACTTTGCACCTAGGGGTGCCGTGAAAACTATTCCGATACTCTAGGGTGCCGTGGTATAAAAAAGTTTGGGAACCACTGGTCTATACCAATTACGCCGTTTGTGGGAAACGCACGTACTCTTTCGAAACACGAATGTACTTTTTTTATAAAAATAAAATCCCATTTTCCACCAGTGCTATTTCCTTTCCACCCAAAATCTGACTTCTTCTTACCCCTTTCAGCAGCCCCCTCAGCTGTCAGCATTCTGCTACCCAGCTCTGTGTATAAATCAGTCTACCTCATTTCCTTACGGTTTCAAAGAATTTGCTGACAGTTTTACTAAACGAGCATTGTTCCTGACAGGTCCCAGAGTTCCAGTGACAGTCACCGCCCTGCAAGTAAATGATCATTAAAATAATGTTTATAGGTTGGCAGCAATATGGAAAAGCAAACTAAGTAACTAATCTTGACTTAAGTAGGTCTTTGGTATTTTGCATCTTTGTGTTGTATCTAAAAAGTATACATGACCGGTAATATCTCCTGTAGATAAATATGTTTTTTTAGAAACTAATTTATTTTGCTTCCTAAGAATGATTTGCTTTCCAACGTTAACAGGAAGCAGATAAAAATCAACCGTACTAAACAAATGTTGTTCCTCCCAGGAATTTGGGCTCAGTCTGCCTGTAAATATTCAAAATGTAAAAACTCAGATAATAACAGTGGCCATTTCCATCTATTTGTTAGGAAAATTGGACCTTAAGAGGAAAGAGTTTATATAAAATAAAAAAATGTAAAGGTCTTATTAATTCTCTAAATACATTCATGAAATATAATTAAGGAAGACTCATCCCAACTTGTACTTCTAATAGTTATGAAGCCTAATTTGTGTCATACTTGCCTACTTTTCAAAACTAGTTTCCAGGGAGATTATAGTTGGTAGTAGAAGTTTGCACAGTGCCCCATTGAGGGACGTGTCATGCTTCAACCAAAGGGCGTGTCTAGTTCCATGTATGGATAGATTGTGAACGCGGCACCTAGAAGCGTGGGTGTGTACTGCTACATCTGAGAGGAATCTTGTAAAATGACTTATATCCAAATGTAGATGAGCCCCAAAGCATTTAGTAAGAGCTACTATACTTGGTAAAGTGTTGGGAAGTGGCACTGATGATTCAATGTAAATGTATCGCTCATTCCATTTCCCCCCCCTCCCAAAAAAATGTAACATGGGTTAGGTGAAATGAGGGAGATTGCTAGACTAATGAGGGAGATTGCTGCTATGTCAGGGAGTCTCCTGCAGAATGCAGGAGGGGAGGTAACTATGATGTAATAGTGTAATGTGGGCTAGGTGACATGAGGGAGATTGCTAGACTAATGAGAGAGAGAGGGAGATTGCTGCTATGTCAGGGAGTCTCCTGCAGAATGCAGGAGGGGAGGTAACTATGATGTAACAGTATAATGTGGGCTAGTTGACATGAGGGAGGTTGCTAGACTAATGAGGGAGAGAGGGAGATTGCTGCTATGTCAGGGAGTCTCCTGCAGAATGCAGGAGGGGAGGTAACTATGATGTAACAGTGTAATGTGGGCTAGGTGACATGAGGGAGATTGCTAGACTAATGAGAGAGAGAGGGAGATTGCTGCTATGTCAGGGAGTCTCCTGCAGAATGCAGGAGGGGAGGTAACTATGATGTAACAGTATAATGTGGGCTAGTTGACATGAGGGAGGTTGCTAGACTAATGAGGGAGAAAGGGAGATTGCTGCTATGTCAGGGAGTCTCCTGCAGAATGCAGGAGGGTAGGCAACTATGATTTGTGTATATTATATGCAAGGCCTGCAGCAGTTAGTCTAGTATCTAAGTGCACTGTATATGTGTTTTTATTCCCAAATGTCAGTAATGCAGGGCCGGCGCCACCACTAGGCAAATCTAGGCATTTGCCTAGGGCGCGGGCAACTGGAGGGCGGTATTTCGCCCCCCTTGCCACCCGGGTACCTGTCCTGCGGCGCTGTGCGTATATAAAGCTGGCAGCGGGGGGTCCCTGCAGTCAATAAGAAATAACGAGCGCTATCCGCCGGGCTATGCGGAAGCGCTTCTGCTTTGGAAACACTGGCCGCACGCGGAGATTCAGCCAATCAGCGTGCGCCGTGCGGCCAGTGTTTTCAAAACAGAAGCGCTTCGGCATAGCCCGGCGGATAGCGCTCGTTATTTCTTATTGACTACAGGGACCCCCCGCTGCCGCTGCCGCCAGCTTTATATATGCACAGCGCCGCAGGACAGGTACCCGGGCGGCAGACACCGGGGCGCCCCCACCCCGACTTGCCTGGGGCGCTCCGGTGCCTTGCACCAGCCCTGCAGTAATGTCAGCAGTCAGATTGGTCGACAGGCAAACAGGCGTAATCCCTGTTAAGCTCCGCCCACATGTCTAATATCTGTTTCCAAAGCCTGCACTTTAAATTTATTACAGTAAGCTTACAGCAGGGCCCTCCTACCTCCATGTCTCCATGTCTGTATGTTGTTACCCAGTTTGTTCTATCACTATCTACAATTGTAAAGCGCAACGGAATCTGCTGCTCTATATAAGAAACTGTAAATAAATAAATAAATTACAGGCTGCCAATCCTTTGCCGCCTACTGCCACATTCCACCAATAGGTTCTCCTTCACTAAGTCCGACACTACGAGTAAGCCCATATAGATCTATGGTTACATTGATATTAGATTAACTGACCTGAAAGCTATTTAGTTATTTATTTTACATAAAATCCATATTTTCACTAAAATAATGTGAAAAGGGTGTTTTTTTTACCCATTTCACATTATTTTAGTATCCCCTGAATCCTGTGAT
The DNA here is from genome assembly GCF_055691185.1 of Crinia signifera. Classification (NCBI taxonomy): domain Eukaryota; kingdom Metazoa; phylum Chordata; class Amphibia; order Anura; family Myobatrachidae; genus Crinia; species Crinia signifera. Next base: position 165,528,338 of record NC_139224.1, read on the forward strand.
TGTGGGCCTTAGTCTAGTTCACTCTTTCTGACAAAATCCTTCTTAGGTGGACAAAACCATGTGCACTGCAGGTGGGGGAGATGTTACTTGTGCAGAGAGAGTTAGATTTGGGTGGGGTTTTACTTCAAAGTGAGATCTATATTGCAGTGTAAAAATAAAGCAGTCAGTATTTACCCTGCACAGAAACAAAATAACTCACCCAAATCTAATTCTCTCTGCACATTTTACATCTGCCCCCCTCCAGTGCACATGGTTTTGTCCATCTAAGAAGGATTTTGTCAGAAAGAGTGAACTAGAACACAGGTCAGGTGACTTTAGTTTGCATTTACATCTTTTTGGTAACTTTTACATCTCTTCGTGCAACTGAAAGAATTTTAAACAATTTGTTATGGTGAATCTATATAAAGTGCCAGTAATAAAAAAAAAAAAAAGACTAATATCCATCTTTATGGGCATCATATGACAGTTATTTTTAGTGTACCAAAAATGTTTTCAAATCTTGTGAGTACTTAACGGGAGCAGGAAATATAATTGCTATGAAATCGTACTATCTCTACAAAAGCCTCTTGTGTTACATTGTTTCTGGTGAGATACTTGCTAGGGATACTGATTTTTGTACATGTTTCCGATACCTACATTTTCCCAAAATACATGTTTTCTGCGATACTTCGGTATGCGCAAAAAAACCATTGTACATTCAAAAACCACCCGGCCCCCCCAGAGGGATGAGCAAGCCTCCTGCATTTAGCTGGGCCCCCCACATCAATCCCCCATCCCCCTTCCTCTGCCAGTCAAATACCAGCATTCGCAGTTCTTTGGGGAGTGAACGGGACTTAAGTGATAAATCACATAATTTAGTACCACCCCAAAGACCCGCGAATCACGGCATTTAAAGAAAAAGGGGCAGGGCTTAACGACGGTAAGCCCCTCTCACCCCGGAAAAGCTGCAGAAAGTCTCCTCTCCGGACTTAGGTAGGCAAGTATGGTCTTGATCTGTTTCTTTACATACAAAACATCTGGATGCTAGGTTTATATTTATATATTAATCATTCACACTAGATATTGATTTTAGTTAATAAGCCCATAAGGTGATGGAAGTAGAACATTATGGGGTAAATTTACCAGGTTCTAAAAAACGTAAACCTTTTTAGGAACTAGTAAATTTACAGCTACATGTATAACCTCTTTCATTGGGACAGCTAAAAACACTTAACATATCACTCGTGTTTCTTGCCCCAAGCCTCACACATTCATGAGGAACAAGTAAGGGGCCCAAAGGAACAGCAACAACCTTTTCAATGTTTACAACAGCATGCAGATGTAAGAGACCCCAAGGGGTAGATTTATTAAGCTCGGTGAAGTGATAACTTGTCTGGTTTTTATCACTGGCCAATCAACTCCTAACTGTGAAGTGACAGGCTTGGTTTGAAAAATGACAGGTAGGAGCTGATTGGCCGGTGATAAAAACCAGACACTTCATCAAGCTTAATAAATCTACCCCATGGGGGGCTATTTGCTAGCCCGTGGGATGGAGATAAAGTACCAGCCAGTCAGCTCCCAACTGCCATGTTACAGACTGTTTAAAAATGACAGTTAGGAGCTGTATATGTAAGCTCCTAACTGTCAGCGTTGTAAAAAAAAACCGTGAAGTCACCATAGTATTTACTGCTGCCACAGGCCCATTCTGTAACCATGGATGAAATGTTTTATTATTTATTAACAGTTTCTTATATAGCGCATACATATTACGCAGCGCTTTACAGAGAATATTTGAAATTCACTTTCAGTCCCTGCCCCACTGGAGCTTACAATCTATATTCCCTACCACATGTACACGCACATACAGACATTCTAGGGTAAATTTTTTGTTGGAAGACAATTAACCTGTCTGTATATTTTTGGATTGTGGGAGGAAACCCCCGCAAGCACGGGGAGAATATACAAACTCCGCACAGTTAGAGCCATGGTGGGGATCGAACCCATGACCTCAGTGCTGTGAGGCAGTAATGCTAACCACTACACCATCCGTGCTGCTGTTTTATGAGCTAACACTAAATAGAATGACCTTTAACTTATTTGAAGAAACACGAATGATCCTGATATTTCTGTATGCTGTAAATATACTTGACCTTAACGTCTCATCCCGCTTTAATATTTTTGTCCAGACTTATTTTTCCAATGCAATCAGATAAGAAATGAACTTCAAAAAAGATGAATATATAAAAACATACTATTTTTAATTGGCTTTACCAGCTAGAAGGAAATGGGATGAATGAGAGGCCAGATAAACATTATCTGCTTTCCTCGTCCTAAAAACGATCTTGGCCCCTCGATATCTGTTTATTATTCCACTGGCTGTAAGGAAAGAGACACATTATGGGATTATGTTGACACGGACTGGAGATGTCTGCGTAGGAAAGGGTGTGTGGCGTTCAGAGGCCCCTTTTCTCTTGTACAGTATATTGAGTTTGTCGCTGATTTTTATTTATACCAGGTCTCAGTTGTTATTATTATTATGCTTTATTTAGAAGGTGCAAAGAAGGTTCTGCAGAACCTTTTTAAGGTACGTATACGTAAGTGTAAGGAGTAAAGGCAAAGCAAGAGGAAGACAATGCAGAAGGCAGAGTACAAAAACGCATCAGAACATGGGATGCAAGCTATAAAGGTATTGGGGCCCATTCAGACCTGTTCGCCCAAGTCCGAATTCACCCCCGTCCATGATGTTGGGGATATACGCATGTGCGATTATGTGCATATCCCCGCAGCAGGCAGCTTTTTAATTTGTCAGGGCACTCGCTGCCTGAGTGGCAGGCGGGGGGGGGGGGGGGGGGAGATCCGAAAGGAACAGGTGGTGCCCTTTCCTGCTCGGGGATGGCGTCACATGACCTTAGCACCCCTGCCCTTATTTTGGCCATCTTTATCCAGGAGATGGTGTTTAACTGCTCGCTAAGCACCGAATATACGCAGCTTAGCGAGCAGGACTGAATTGGGCCCATTGTTTCATATGCAGTCACGGTAACCTCAGATTTAGGGGGTTATTCTGATTCACTCGGAAAGGCACAATCACTCTCTAATGGACAAAACCATGCTGCACTGCAGGGGGGCAGATGTAACATGTGCAGAGAGAGTTAGAGTTGGGTGTTTTATTGTTTCTGTGCAGGGTAAATACTGGCTGCTATATTTTTACACTGCAATATAGAGATCAGTTTGTACACAACCCCCCGCCCACCCAAATCTAACTCTTTCTGCACATGTTACATCTGCCCCACCTGCAGTGCAGCATGGTTTTGTCCATCTGAGCATGATTGTGCCTTTCCGAGTGAATCCGAATAACCCCCTTAGTGTTGACAGTTGAGTATAAAAATGTGTTGCCAATGCGGGCAAGGGTGGGGTACAAGAGGGTAGAGGGCCCTGCTTGTGAGCGCCTATAGCCAAGTGGAGAGGGTGCATAGACAGAGGTGACATAGGGCGGTATTCAATGAGGCTGATTCGCCAGGTTTTTATGGCGATTTTGTGCTGTAAGGCGAATTTCTGACTAAAACGGTGAATCACCCTATTCAATGACCAGATGGCAAATACATTTCAAGGTTTTTTTCGCCATGATTCACCGAGTAGCAATCGCTATCTTTTTATGGTGAAGTGGAAGGTGAACTTTTAAAATAAAGTGTTTTGTTTTTTACAATTGGTGTAAAAAAATCTGGAATTTTATTCTGAGGAGGGGCATGCTACTTTTATTCATGTGCTGTAAGCACATGAATATACATTTAATTTGAATTTTTTTTTTTTTACACAGACCAGCCAGCAGGGGGCCGGAGCCGAGCCGCTCATTACATATTCATATATTCACTTCACTCGATCATTACATATGCATGATCGGGTGTAGTGAATATACCCGGTCCCCTGCTGGCACCCCCGGGGGGCAGCCTGTGCTGCCTGGCTCCCGGGGAGCCCACCTCCCCCCCTCAAACGTTCTAGGGCAGGCAGGGAGACTTCCATCTCCCTGCCTGCCACCGTCCTCAGCGAGCCCCTGACTCGTTGAATACCGGAGCCGGCGAGGCTCCGGAACGCGGCGGGCAGTGGCGAATGTGCAGCGAATCCTAAACAGGATTCGCTGCACGTCGCCAGTATTCACATTTAATACTGCCCATTGAGGGGAGTGACAAAGGGAGGAGAACGCAGGGGTGAGTTGGTGAGTTGGGATGAGAGCTGGAAGGCTGTAATAAAGGAAGAGGTTTTAACAGCTTGTTTGAAGCTTTGGAGAGAAATGGAAAGTCTAGTTGAGGAGAGAGAAAGTTCCACTGGTGGGAAATTCATCCGATAATGAGCCCTAACCAGTTAGAGGAACAGGAGAACATTGTCTCCAGTCACCGCATCTGCAGAACAAACTTCAATAAAAAAAAGACAAGTAACAAGCTGGATGTGGAAACAAACAAAACATTGGTGGAAAAAGAAAAATACATTAAGCAGGATAGAGGGGAACCATAAAAATAATATAATCTAGGCTATAATCTGGAAATACTGACAGCCTCAATAGCACAACCTTATGGTCGGTATGGCAGTAACAGGTCTGTGACTTGCATAACAAATACAGCTACAAACAAGGTCTAGGTAGATAGGAGGCTTGATAGATGCAAAGGTCAATCAACTGGACGGAGACTGGCAAAGCCACAGATACAAGTCACATCGGTTACTCTGAGAATTACAGTATATATGGGGAAATAAACAGAATAGTCTGAGTGTTGGAAACCTGCCCCCATACACTAGGGCGACTTGTCCTTAGGACAAGTCGCCCCCGACTTCCCCCTGAGCTTCCCACTTGATGTGCCATTTTTTACATGTGATAAATCGTCTCGATTTATCACATGTAAAAAACCCGGGGAGCGCGGGGGGGGGGGGGGCTACAGAGCAGGGCTGCTGGTGGGAGCAGGGGGGACTGGGGACGCTGCGGGGGACACAGGCAGCATAGAGCCGGGCAGAGGGAGCCAGGAGCTGTCAGTACTAAAAAAAAAAGCCTATACAATGAATGGGCAGCCTGTGATTGGCTGAGCGCTCTCTCAGCCAATTGCTGACTGGCTGAGAGAGCGCTCAGCCAATCACAGGCCGCCCATTCATTGTATGGGCTTTTTTTTTTTATTCAGTACTGACAGCTCCCGGCTCCCCCTGCCTGGCTCTATGCCGCCTGTGTCCCCCGCAGCGTCCCCAGCCCCCCCTGCTCCCTCCACCGCCGCGCCGTCCCACTAGGTCCCAAGTCAGGTGGTCGGACGTGCAGCAGGTCCGACCACCCGACGCAGATCCGATGCGCACGGGACCGTGCATCGGATCTGAAGGTGCCCACAGACGCATCAATTATCGAATGCGTTTTGTACTTTTTAAGCACAAATTGCATCTTATGTACAATTATTGGATGGTGTTTATGGGCTTGTGCGATGCGATGCGCGTTCCCGGGAGCCCGATATTGTATGTCTAAAAAAGTTAGTGCTGTACGTACTTTTTAGACTACATCTGAAATTTAACATTACAAACATGGGTTCATCACATCGCATCGCATGCATCCAAGTGCACATTGCATCGCAAGCTGGAAGAAAAATTGTATAGAACCATTGTACAGACAAAAACGCATAGTACAGTACAATTGTAGCGTCTGTGGGCACCTTGAGCCGATTTTGGTCCGATTTCGGCCAGATCCGACTGATCTGGCCGAAATCTGACCAAAATCGGCTAGTGTATGGGGGTAATCCGAGTTGTGCGCTCTTGAGTATTTCTTGAGTATTTCTCCGGTTGATTAGAAGACCATCCGTCCCGCAGAATTTGAAATATGAAAGTAATAACAGATTCCCATCTTCTGGGACCGAGATAATTATAGGAAATTACCAACAGTGCCAATGTCACCGATGTCCTGGTGGGCAATTAATGGAAACATAGAAAGTAATTTAATTTAAGTAGCATCTCGGAATTCACTAGAACCATGGTTAGTTCATATAACCAATACAGAACATGTACTAAAGTATATTTATACAGTACGTTCTGGGGGCTTAGTGCCCAAATTTTTACAAAGACGTTTAGTTACTTTTTACAGACTATAATATATCATCCATACTTGCCTACCCTCCTGGAAAGGTCGAGAGGCTCCCAAAAATTGGGTTCCCCTCCGGAAGGGTGGGCAAGCCTCCAGACTTCAGCTGGACACCCACATTCCCCCCTGGCATCCCAATAGCCTGCCAGGTAAATACCGGCATTCGCGGGTGTACACTGAGAGGGCGGGGCTAAAATAGGCAAATCGCATTATCCGAGTGGGGGTGGGGTTTGATGATGGCATGCTCTGGTCCCGCCCCCAAAAACCCTCCTGCAGTTCTCCTCTCCAGGTTTCTCTCATAGAGGAGAAATTGAAAGTCAGCAAGCATGACATCATCACATCGGTCATTTTGTTGCTAAGTGATTGTGTTTGTTTAATCAGCAGTCTACGTTATACACTTAGAACAATGGTTCGTGATCACTTTGGACCTAGATACCCCATGGCAGTCTATTCCAATTATCTGCGATTTAGATTTTGGTTTGAACAAACCCCACCCAAATCTGCACATGTTACGTCTGCCCCACCCGCAGTGCACATGGTTTTGTCCATTTGATATAAACTGTGTTTTGCGATCAAGTCTGAATAACCCCCTATGTCTTGTTGTGGGGTAAGAGACTAGACTACCGAATGTATCTGACCTGAACCATGCAATGTGCCAAGGTACCAGATGAAGAGATTGCAGCGGGAACAGTCCTGAAGGCAAGTAAATAGAATTGGGATACACAGGTCAAAGTCAGTTCAGGTGTCAATCAACAGCAGTTTGTGTACACAGCAGAGGTCAGTCCAGACGACACTGGAGCAGTCACAACAAAAAGGAGACCACAGAGGCCAGGACAGACAGGGGACAGCTGCTGACATGCAGTATAACCTCCATCATATCCCACTGCGGCTGCCATTTAAAGCTATAGGCTACCAATCAGGATGCAGAATAAGACGAGGCCCCATATCACTCTGGGCTCTATGCACTAAGACTCGGAGGGAGATGAGGCGGGCAGTGATAAAGCACCATGCAGTCGGCTCCTAAATGTCATTTTCCAACACTGCCTGTAACTTGATAGTTAGGAGCTGATTGGCTGGAACTTCTCTCGGCTTAGTACATAGATCCTATGTGTGTTAGTCACATATAACCAGTGCACAGAAGAGTAGATGAACTAAACAGGGCCCGATTAAAGGTCCCAGGTGCCCCAGGCTAATACACAGGTAGCTCCCTTTGTAATGCTGCTAAACACACGTGTATGGGCGCTCAGGGAATCACGTCATACTGTCCATGTGCATGTAAGGAAGGTCATACAACTGGCATGTAGGGTCTAATGCGGGGCTGGGCAATTATTTCAGCAGGGGGGGGCCACTTAACACTTCCAGTAAATATCCGAGGGCCGCGCTCCGGAAAAGGGGGTGTGGCCACTCAAATGAGGGGGTCCTTGAGTGTAGTGTACCATGCACTATTCCCCATTTTATACATTATGCAACACAATAGTAGACCCCTTATACTTGCCCCTTATACATTATGCCACCCATATTGAGCCAAAATTTACATTATGCCACACAGTATGAGTCAAAATTCACATGCTATAATCCAGTAAAGAAATAACAACAGCATCCCGTACCATGCTGTTATCACTCATATCTGCAGCTCCTCTCTCTCCCTGGCCACAGATACCAGTTCCCCTCCCTCCTCTTTTCCCTGGACTCAGATAGCAGCTTCTACCCCCTCTCTCCCCTGAACACAAACTAAAATATTTGTTTTCAAATTAGCGGCATAGCGCTGCTGATGAAACATAGTCAGATGCTGGGCGGCATTGGGGGTGGAGCCAAACACTGATGTGCTACTGTGACCCACTCTCGCACTGTGGCTCCTCCCCCTGATGCTGACTAGCGTCTGACGTCATACAGGAAATCCGCCACTAGTAATCTTTGGGCCCACGACTGACCTTCAGACCGCCCCATCCCCCCCTGCGCACCCGCCCCCCCATTACTAACCTAGCTGCGGCATCGCCCTTCTTCCTGCACGCCTCCTCGCACAGTGCAGCCTGCAGAGTGCCGACCCCAGGATACAGAGGGGCTCAGCGCTCTGCAGGCTGCACTGGGTATTGTGCGTGCCTGGCTGGGGGGCCGCCAAGTGGGGGAGGCAGTGTGCGGCCGCAGGGGTGGGGGGGGGTGGCACTGTGCTGCTGTCGCTGCCTGGGCCCATCCAGAGGCCAGTGCCCGGGAAAGCTGTACCCACAGCACCCCCCCCCGTCGGCGGCCCTGAACATGGAGGGTGATCCCTGAGTCCTTCTTGTTGTTTTCTTCACTTTGTCTGTTTGTAGTTGGCCATGCAGCGCTAGTGTCACATTTCCTGTTCTCTGTGTGTCCTATTGAGACTAATAAGTGGATTTCTACATGAATAAACAGAACGTTATTACGGGACGGGATTTGTATCCTCAGGTTTGTTGACTTTGCAGCCACGAGATGTCAGCTGCCCCATGTGCTACATGCAAAACATCTTTTTCTTTCTGATCTCATTATTTTCCAAGTAACCCTTTGTGTGCCGACATCTCTGTGAGCGATGCGCAAAATATCTGCTAAAAATCCCTGCGCCGCTCACATTTCCTATATCAGGTGACATTACAGGTCGTTATAAAAAGGTTTGCTGGGCAATTTTCACCCCAATTTTGACAAAATCACTTGGCACTCATAGGGTTAATCAGTGTTTGAAGATGGGCATGTGACAGGACTGCAATGACTCCGGTATTATATACAGTCTGACTCCATATACAGAAGCATCTATATTTTTGTGCCTCCGCAATGCTGCCAATTTTTCTGTGGTCCTGTAATAATTTTGATTGCTTAATGGGGTCCCAGAGCACAATAGTTTGAGAACCCCCTCTCTAGACAATAACATATTGGGTCTAACCTTCCACCATCAATTCAAGCATATTAAAAAAAACGACATAAAGAATATGGCATCGTTTTCATAGTACTTTTCCCAGAGTCCACCCACCCCCTCTCCTCTTGGCAAGTGCCTTACATTAAGGCAACAATATCACTGGTATATTATATGATCAGTAGAGCTGCCACCACAACATGCAGTGTAAGGGACAGAGCGGAGCTGCTGCACATGCCCAGTGTACCAGCTTAGTCCACCACAGTTACTGTATGTGTGGACCTGAGCCCTCAAACATCATAATGGACCAGAGAGCAGCTGCCAGGAGGAAAAGACAGGAGCCTTACCATGAAGTGGGAGATTGTGAGCTAAGATGTGTATCACTGCCTCTATTATGTTTGTGTATGTTAAACTTTCCTGACCACTTATCGTATTTAAATGTTTGAAACAGCCTATACTATAGACCATGGGTCCTCAAATTGCGGCCCTCCAGATGTTGTGAAACTACAAATCCCAGCATGCCTTGACAACACTCCCTTATAGCAAAACTGTGGCAAGGCATGCTGGGAATTGTAGTTTCACAACATCTGGAGGGCCGCAGTTTGAGGACCCATGCTATAGACCATCTGTACTGTTACATATTAATACTGTATTCCATACAGAGGAATTGAGCGCCCTTATCATTCAGTCTCTCTGTTTCCCTGGGATCACTGAAAACCCTTTCACACCACACAAATAACCCAGAAAGATCCCGGGTTGTTGCTGGGATAAAAGCAGTGTTATTCCTGGGTTGGACACGAGTTGCTGGGCAGTGTGAACAGGTAACCCGTGTCCCGTTTACTTCTATGGAGGAGGTAGGGGTGTCACCTCAGTGCTGCATCCTCCTGCACCCACCCGCCTGACGTACCACCACTCCACCCTGCCCCCTGGATGATGTCATGAGCCCAGCAATAAGCCGGGTTGCTGTGGCCAGGAAACAGTAGAATTACCATGACCGGGTGTAGTAGCTCGTTATTATCTCCATATTTAATTGGTTGTAGTCTCAGTGATTTGCATCTCAGGTCATTCATACCAAACACCCGTATGCCTGCCAATTAGCTGGTTACCTAATTTGTCATGGATTACTTCTTCAACACAGAGAATTAGTAGTTATCTAAACAAAAATAAAAACAAAATAAAATTGTTTCAATGTAACCAATGCGCTGATTACCGAAATCTGAAGGATGAGGTAATTATTGATTTAACCAATCACATTCAGAATGGGCCGCTAACAAGCAAACGTAGAATATCCAAAATTCCAACCAATTTGGCGAATGCAATGCAAGCGTAATGACTTCACAGGCAGGGGGAAGGGGGGGTGGGGGGGGTGGAGATTGGGCTTGTGTCTGCCTCACTTTCTGTCCCATTGTCTCCCAATTAAGATGTTTTATTTTTAACCCAGGTTTGTTCACATTCTGCAAGTCTGTCGCATCACTCCCAGCGCTCTGCCAACCGCCCGAGGCATTCATTGGCAGCTATGCATAAAACATATACACTGAAGAGGTGGCTGCAAGCAGAGGTGCCAGCTCTGAGGGGGCTGGAAACACGCCCAATATTTACAATAAACACTACAACCTCGCTTTCTGTATATCTTCATTATTATTGACGGCTATGCAGGAACAATAAACCCCAATAACAAAGGGGTTTATTCTAGTTCATTCTTTCTGACAAAATCCTTCTTAGATGGACAAAACCATGTGCACTGCATGGGGGCAGATGTAACATGTGCAGAGAGAATTAGATTTGGGTGAGTTATTTTGTTTCTGTGTAGGGAAAATACTGACTGCTTTATTTTACACTTCAATATAGATCTCACTTTGAAGAAAAACCCCACCCAAATCTAATTCTCTCTGCACAAGTTACATCTGCCCCACCCGCAGTGCACATGGTTTTGTCCATCTAAGAAGGATTTTGTCAGAAAGAATGGACTAGAATAACCCCCAAAGTGCCTGATTCAGACCAGTGCGTATATATCACAGCCTAGCGTGCAGGTAAACACCCCTCCCCCCAACGCCCCTGCCGAACGCCCAACCCCACCCTCTGCCTGAATCCGCCCACTATCATGCGTGTGGATGCGGCCGCACGGGAGAGAAATCTTTCGATGGTCACTCACCATCGGATGACCATCGACTTTTATATTCTGGCTGGAGATGGCTGAATTCGGGGCGGGCGCTGATGTCATGTGCTTGACAAAGGATCCAGGCAGGATCCGGAACATGTTGCAGGTACAGGAGGAATTCTAACTGTCGTTTTGGAGACCAAACCATCACAGTGTTTATACTGATTCCCGGGGCAGTCGCATCATCCGGAGATACCAGTCTGCTAAAGTGCCATCTGACGAGCCTTTTATTCTCACCGTTCTGGTAAAAGTCCCCATCTTATTTTTATTTGGAATCACCTCGTTTTTATTGATGCCATTATCCCATATTTTATGGGTAATTATTCACATATAAGGGTGTTTTTATAATAAGTTTGTGTTGAGAACGTATTACACTATTATACTTTCCGTATCTCTTTCATGTTTTAACATTTTGGCGACCCGCCGAGGGCGAAGCTACCCATACGAGGGAAGTACTGTTTATACTCTGTATGCCCATCCACCACCCACCCCTATCCTGCCAACGCTTTGCGCACAAATCTCTACTCACTTTTTTATGTGACATCATCTGACCGCCCAAAGCAGGCATGAGCAGGCCTATGTTGGCAGGGGTACGCCCATAAAATGCTGGGCGATGCCCTCCTGCCTGCCCTCTGCCCACCCAGCCTCGAGCGAATGCCACGGTGAGTGCACATGCGCAAACTCCTAACATCGGAAGAGGGGATGAATTTGATGCGCACCGTGAGGGTCTGAATCGCCCCCCTAAGAGAAATTAGGCCCAGATGGGATACGGTCACCAGGTCACCAAGCACTAGGTTGACACAAGCTTTAGGTCGACATAGGGAAGGTTGACAGTCAAAATGTCAACATGGGATTTTTCAGTTTTTTGAGCTGACATGTGCCGACATGCCCTACCGCCCACTAGGACGTGGTGTGAGAATAAAATAGAGTGCCGAGCCTAGCGAGCCATTCGAGGTGCGCTTTTTAGTGTCCATGTCGACTGTGTCGACATTCGGGACAATAAAAGGGACAAACCCATGTCGACATTTTGACTGTCAACCTTCCCCATGTCGACTTAACGATTGTGTCGACCTAATGACTTGTTGACCTAACCCATGTCGACATTCATGCATGTCGACCTTCATGCATGTCTATCCAATGATCCCATTGTGCCCAGATTATCCAAAAGGGCCACATTTTGTATGATTTTGCCACATAATTTAAGGCATTGATTTTTTTTTTAAAAGTCAGGATATGCCCTATAAAATATAAATCACTGCTTAACGACCTACGACTTAAAAAAAAAACAAATAAACCCATGTCAACTTTTTCACGTGTCAACTTTTTTCTTATCGACCTTTTGAGCATGTTGACCTGTGGACTTTATATGTAGACACTGTAAATCTATCAACCGGAACCGTAAGCCACCATTGATAGGCGAATACTCTTCCAGACTGCAGGAACATTGGGGACAATTCAGATCTGGTTAGTTGGGTACGGATGTTTGAGATTTGCGCATACGCAACTATGCACATTCGCCAAACATTGGGAGCTTGGGTGCGCTTCACACCATGGAGCCATTCGCTTGGTGAAAGGGAGCGACAGCAGGGGAACTCCCAGCATTTTATGAGGTCCCATTAATTACGCTGGGCGTTCCCCTGTTAACATAGGCGTAGAGATGCCTGCTTGGGGCAGGCGGCTGACATCACAAATGACGTCAGCACCCACCCCGAAATTGGAGGATTGCGGCCATCTGAAAAGGAATGTTGAGCAAACATCACATGATTTCTCCCGCTTACGGCCACCTGCCGGTACCGTGTTACCGTACACATCCCTTTGCATGTTAGGGAGGGGATTCGCGATGCGGAGGCGGGCATCTGGCCGGACAGCGTTCACCTGTGCACTCGGCTTTGAACATATGCAGCCTAGCAAACAGGTCTGAATCAGGCCTAATTCAGACCTGATCTCATGGCTGCAAATTAGCAGGCTGGGTGATTATAGATATGTGTACGGGCCGCAGCGCGCATGTCCGGGGCCGTCCTGCGAAACAATCCTGATACTTTTATTAATCGCTGGAGGAAAGCAAGGCGATTGACAGGAAGCCGCGTTTGGGGGTGGTGACCGGCTGTTTTCGGGGAGTGTCAGGGAAAATACAGGCGCGCCCAGGTGTTTAAAAGGAAGGCATGTGACGTCAGCTCCGGCCCCCGATTGGACGGCTTCTATTGTAGCCGCCAAGCCGTGGTCTACTTACCGTATGCACACACTGGACAAATCAGCGAGTGTCTTGCGAATTGATTTGCAGCTAATCGCAGACTTGCACGGGGCGGGGCGGCGTATATCTGATCACAGGGCTCCACAAACTAGCAGCCCAGCAATCATGTCTGAATCAGGCCCATTGCTCCAACAGACGAAGACAAACTTTCAGTCCATGCGGCTGCCTGATAAGTTCTGGTGTGAAGTTATCTGGCAGGTGGGGAACGGGAGAGCTGAGACTAATTATCATTTCAGGCGTATTTGATTCATCTCAGCTGCAGCCCACATGGCTTACATACAATCTCACTAAATACTCCCCCCCCCCCACCCCACCCCCAAAACACAGCAAATATCCAGAACAATACATTGCAAAAAAATAAAAATCTTAATTGGTGATAAATATAATAATGGTGCACAGACAGGGGAACAATATCCATCTAAACTGATGCATTATTACTGTAACTGCTGTTTAATGTATTCTCTGTCTGCAGCAGCACAAAGAGATTTATCAGATAATCAGGGAGATGTTTTACACAGCATAAAACCGCCACAGATGACGCTGAAGCCTTATCTTTTTTTTTGTCATTTACCACCAAAATGTAATCCCCCCCTCCTCCGAAACTGGCTGGTGTGACTCTGAGCAGCGTTCAATCGCCTGTCGCCAAAATACCCATACAGTCATCCATGTGCCCTCATGCTGCATACAGACAACCTACACCCATGTGACAGGCAGTATGGACTGAATCACAGATAGTTACTAACACTTTCAGCGCCGCAGACATTCACAACTCGTCTCTGTCACCTAAAAGGTTAAATACATTTGCTCTGAGGTTCTTGCAAGCAAGCAGAAATACAAATGTCTCTGTGGTTTTATAAATACGCAGGAAATACAAAAAAAAAAAAAAACACACAAAGAACAAAAAAACGACGACAGAACAGACAATAATATAGCAAGCAAAAAATTCGATGTAGCAACAAAGTGAATATTAAAATCAATAATTGACAAAATCGTAGACCGCAGCCCAGATTGTAAAGAACAGTCTGAAACAATACCAGCTCTCTTACATGGTATAACAAAGTTCTCCCTTTGTTAGGAACACAACAGCACACACCCACCTCTCTCTCTCTCTCTGAAGAGCAAACTTCCATTCCTGGATGTTAAAAAATCTGAACTGGCTAATTAACTCCCTGATGTTCCAAGTAATGGGGCTGCGAAGCCAGAGGGGGTCAGTGGAGTATTAGACAAACCTCTTATTATAAATATTTGGGATTAACCATTTATTTGCATTTTGCTTTTCTCCTTCCAGATTCAGGTTGGGCACAGCACCACGAGGACCCTTGTACAATCAGATGTTTCCTATTAGGGGCCCCTACAGAGGGTCTTTATATCCAGTCATTTTCATCAAGCCACCGAACTAAACAACCTCACTTTCTCCTTCTACGGTGCAAATGGGTGAGAACATTTGTTTGCTTTTTTTGGGGAGGTGGGGGGGCCTCTGGGAAAACACGTACAGTTATTTTGCCAATACAAGGCTATGTCATCCTTTTCCTATTTTCATAGCAAATTCATTGTTTTCAATAGGTGGGAAAGCCATGTAGGAATTTACTAGTATTAGGGGAAGGGGGGTGTCAGCAGCGAACGGTTTTATCTGCAAGGAAACAGCTGGGAAGTCTACCCTGATATTCCACAGAATGCACAGGAACAGTCACAGCCTCACATTCCCTTACTCTCATTCTCCTCAGTCGTGGAGAAGATTAAAATTAAAGAACGGGCGAACGGATCGGCTTGCCTTACCTTGGTAACGTGCGGCCGTCTGCTTGCTGCAGGTTTGCAGACTGTATATGTTGCTGTGTGTGTGTGTAAGTGACTGACTGTGAGAGTGGGATGGTCCTACATTCTTACTTGATCAGCCAGATGCTCACAACCTCTTTCTTAAGGAGTATGAAAAATTTGCCTTCTGCGAAACATACCCAGCGTTTTCTGACTGCGCTGCCCTTCCTTAAAAATACAAAAAAAGGGAAAAGAGTCTTACAGCTTTATCTCCCAAACCTCCTGGAAACTATACAACACTATTCTTAAAAGAGAAGATTGTGGCTCCCACTCATAATTGTAAAATATTAATCTTGATTTTGTTCTCTTTGATGTAAGACGGATCAAATAACTTCTTGGCATTGTATCGCCTGCGAGGTTTACACTAGGAATATGTTATATAACCGGGGCATTGTTCCTCCACTGTTTAAATGCCCCCTATTGTTCATCATACACCCCTATAGAAGAGGTACGGCGCTGAGTGGTGTCACTTATATTTTTCTTGGAATCTAAAGCACTTCCTATACTAAAATAATATAAGTAATGGATTTCACCAAGTTCCCCCTTAGTGTCTGTTCTAGAAATAAGATGAAAGAAAGGAGGAAAAAATTAGGATCTATTATGCAGGGTTGCACTGAACAACAAATACTTTTTCATTGCTTCAGAATGGAGGTACCATTAGCCACATAATTTACTCAATTATGGGCCTATGTATTAATAATCGCTATGTACTAAAGAAACCGTGCAGAGACAATGGTAGCGATAACGATGTCCCTGAGCAGGGCTGTCATCACAAATTGTGGGGTACTGGACTTACAAAGAGGGCCCCCTCTCAAACCCACGGCATGCTTGGTAAGACTTCCGGTGACTCTACATTATGTCAAGGGAAATGTGGACTTTGTTTATGACAAATTATACTGTACTTGATAGGATCCAGTCCTGGGCCCGGGACTGAAGTCCTTGCAGTCCCACGTTGGTCACGGCTCTGTCCCTAAGAGTCACAACCCGGCTGCATCAGAGGAGACTTTCACATTGCTAATTCTCCAAAGGCATAACAGATTTGACACATCTGAGGATGGCGTAAACCAAAAGGACCAAAGTTTCGCTTTTCAGAGTTTGGTGCACAGGGGTCAGACCGTAGTCATCATTGATAACGAGTCTTCAGCACTAATTAGCCTTCGGGAGGAGATTTCTCCAAAGACTTCTGCTTTAGGCTGATAGTACATAGCAACAACTCATAAAATTATGCAGAGTGTTGTTTCTAGATCATTTTTAGGAAGAAATTGGCCCTTTAGTCACATATGCCAGTTTTTAGTCCTCTCTGCGAGAGAAGACACAGCGCTGTCTCTTCAGGGGGCAGGGCTGAACTGGCATATCATCAGGCCCCACCTCCAATATAAGGAAATGCTGGCGATTTGTGGGTTCACGGACAGGGGGGCAGGGCTAAATGGTGTCATACTTGCCTTTAGATCTGCCTCTTCACAGCGCTGCTAGGCATACAATGTTTTTAACCTAATCTTGGCTGATTCACTTAGAAGCGGGCAGGCAACCTATGTTTCTGGGCTGCGGAGGGGGGGGGGGGGGTACTCTAATAATGGGGAGCCTCCTACAGCGTCCGGGAGGGTAGGCAAATGTGATCTATAAGGAAACACTGACTACAATGTATTCTGTCAATACAGAAGTGGTTACTCATTTATTTGGCCTGCAAAAGCAAACAGCCCTTGTTGATAGATTTCGCCTATTTATACACAATATGGAAAGTTCTGAAGGACGCTGCCCTTCTGTGATTACCAGGTGAACCATGTGAATGTAAGCAGAGGGTATACTAGGTAGGATGCATGTGTGATTCTTTGTACATAGCTCATCTAGACTCAGGCAGTTCTTCTACTGCTGGGTAACTTGCATGTTCCCATTGCTGCTTCACAAGGGCGGATCCAGAAGAATGTGACACAAGCCTATCGCATGGGCACTGGCATCACAGATACTGGTGCCTGTAACTGCGATGCCATCTGGGGTTCAGCTCTAAGCACTGGAAAATCACAATCACCTGTCCATTACTGGGCCATAGCATCTACCACCGCTCATAGGCGTGTGCGCATTGAGTGTTGGGGGTGCACAGGCACCCCCTAATGCTGTGCCCACCCTTATGAACACATCCCTGCCGCTAGCAATACGTTTTACCAAAGACTGTATTCCATTAAAAGAAGCATCCTTTAATCAATTATGTGTGTTTTACATTGATAATTGTACAAGAGTTGCCTCCCCTCCTGCATTCTGCAGGAGACTCCCTGACATAGCAGCTATCTCCCTCTCTCCCTCATTAGTCTAGCAATCTCCCTCATGTCACCTAGCCCACATTACACTGTTACACCATAGTTACCTCCCCTCCTGCATTCTGCAGGAGACTCCCTGACATAGCAGCAATCTCCCTCTCTCCCTCATTAGTCTAGCAATCTCCCTCATGTCACCTAGCCCACATTACACTGTTACACCATAGTTACCTCCCCTCCTGCATTCTGCAGGAGACTCCCTGACATAGCAGCAATCTCCCTCTCTCCCTCATTAGTCTAGCAATCTCCCTCATGTCACCTAGCCCACATAATACTGTTACACCGTAGTCACCTCCCCTCCTGCATTCTGCAGGAGATTCCCTGACATAGCAGCAATCTCCCTCTCTCCCTCATTAGTGTACCAATCTTCCTCATTTCACCTAGCCCACATTACACTGTTACATCATAGTTACCTCCCCTTCTGTATTCTGCAGGAGACTCCCTGACATAGCAGCAATCTCCCTATCTCCCGCATTAGTCTAGCAATCTCCCTCATGTCACCTAGCCCACATTACACTGTTATATTTTTGTGGAAAAAAGGAATGAGAGACAGATACATTTACATTGAATCACCAGCACCATTTCCCAGCACATTACCAAGTATAGTAGCTCTTACTAACTGCTTTGGGGCTCATCTACATTTGGATATAAGTCATTTTAGAAGATTCCCCTCAGATGTAGCAGTACACACCCACGCTTCTAGGTGCCACGTTCACAATCTATTTTCGCAATCTCTCCATATATGGAACTAGACACGCCTTTTAGGTGGAGCATGACACGCCGCCTCAATGGGGCGCTGTGCAATTTTCTACTACCAACTATAATCTCCCGGAAACTAGTTTTCAAAAGTAGGCAACTATGAATTGTACTAGACCATTATCATATCACTACATTCCTGCGTCATCCATATTTGTTTATGACTTTATTTGCATGTACTGTTACACAGAATAGCTGGAAGATTAAAACTGAACTAGGCAGGAGATTATGGTGCGGCTGGGAGACATTTTATATTGTAACCAGTGCCAATAAATGATGGTAGACACACCCAATGGGCAGTATTAGACATGCCCAATAGGTGGTTCTAACCCCACCCGTTTGACGTTGCACCACCTAATAAAATGTGCTGCACACGCCTATGCTGCCGCTGATTGGGCCTAATTCTGTAGTGATCGGAAGGTGGCGAATTCGGCCACTTTCCGATGTTTGGGGGTACACGTAAGTACGTATTTGCGCACGTGCAGACCCAAACAATGAACAGCTCTGGCGAGTTACTCACTCGCCGGGCCGTTGGAGGAAGGGCGAGGGGCGGACGGGGGAGGTGATGGCGGTGGACCATGGGAACGACCAGCATTTTATGGGCATCCCCATGGGTACACGGGCGGGCGGCTGACATCATAGGACAACAGCCGCCTGCTCCTTCTTTGTCGCAGCACTTGCGTATAAAAGTCGGTTTTCACAGACTTCTGATCGCGCAGGCAGGAGAAATCATTCCCCTGCTAGCGGAGCCAACCTGAATAAGGGCCATTGTCTGGTGTTTAGAGAACTTGGAAAACAGCATTAAGAGATCTAGTCTTAGGGGGGGTATTCAATCCCGGGTCACGGCTGACGATCCTTTACTGACCCTGGCCCATTTTTGTTTTGCTCTACAGCATAATCGCCAGGCGGGATTCAATGTCCCGCTTGGTGATCGGCAAAAAGGGGGTGTGTTCGCGTAGATTCAACCGGGATTGTGACAATTCATGGCCGTTACCAACAAAATGGGCCTGACTGCTTTTAAAGTCGGGCCTGTTCTGTCGATCTGCTCTTCAATGCGGTCAGGCAAGACAGCATTCAGTATGCGCCCCCCACTATTTTTCCTGTCGGAAATAACGACGGGGATTGAAAACCCCATCACTTCTCATCTGAAGGAGCTCTGAATGCTAGATCACATACACCTGCTATTAATACCACACAAACATATATATGTAGGTTGCAGAAAACATTCAACCTTTAAGATAGTGCGGTCGGACGGCCGATGGTTGGTGTTTGCGCATGTGCAGAGGACCTCACGGAGTGAGGTCCTTGCAGAAAACGATCGTACGGAACCATCCGAGCAGGGGGCGGAGAGGGGCATGAAGGGTTGTTTGGGCTCATTACCATATGCGCACGCCCCGCATTTCATGGGCGTTCCCATGAAAACGCTGGGCGTACGCATGGTAATGCGGCCGTGACGCACGTGTGGGGGGCGGACAGCTGACATAGCCGGATGCCAGCTGCCTGCCCATATCCCTGCTTTCGCACGGAGAAATGTCCGAGTGGTCTAGACCACTCGGAGCTGTCTGACCGCTCGGTCCATCATTCGATGGTCGGTGACCATCGGAGGATGGGGGAGGTTCCCACAATGGAGGAGGTGTTCACATGAAACATCCACTCGCGATCCGTACGCTCGGCGTCTTACCGCATTCGGACGGCGTGAGCGATCCATACGGTAGGTGGGGCTAAGAACACTTGGTTCCTGTCCGAAATACGCATCAGCCCGAATCAACTAGAATAAGAGCCAGTATACAGTAGTTAAGGGAGGAAATACCTCACCAGCTAGTCTATTGATGTACTCAGAGAAGTCAATTTAGTAAGATGTGTGTTTTGGATGTTGCCCATAGCAACCAATTAGATTCTATCTATTATTTTATAGCAGGTGCTAAATAAATAAGAAGTATAATCAGTTTGGTTGTTATGGGCAACCTCCCAATAGAACTCCCCATTTTAGCAAATTTACCCCAGACAGTCTCATTCTAGCACTGAAATACTAGTATTGCACATGTACTGTAAATAAGACCCAGGATGCTACAATTCCATCTGGAAATTCTTAGGGTACTTGTGGAGTATCACGGCTCAAATCGTATGGCATCGTATGCCATATGTAGTGGCATACGATGGCATACGATGCGATACGATGTTTTACCGATTTTTGAGCATTTTTGCTCAAAAATCGTATGCCATCGCATGACATCGTATGCCATATGTAGTGGCATACGATGGCATATGATGCGATACGATTTTTACCGATTTTTGAGCATTTTAGCTCAAAAATCGTATGCGATCGCATCGGATGCCATACGATGGCATCCGATGTGATGGCACCCGATTTTGCACTGAAATGCATCAGAATGCATTGAAATGTGTATTAAACTAGTGAAATGCCCCCAAATGCCATTTTTCATAGTGCACCACCCCCACTATCAACGTGAACCCGAAGCGTGGCGAGTGCAGCGAGCCCGTGAGGGGCGGCGGTACGCGTCCTACGACCTTTTCATACCCCCACTATCCATGTCGGCGTGGAGTTGAGAATAGAATAGTGTGGCGAGCGCAGCGAGCCACCGAGCCCGAAGCGTGGCGAGCGCAGCGAGCCCCGCGAGGGGACGCGGATACCTGTGAAGCCCGCGAGGGGACGCGTATAGCTGTGAAGGTATCCGCGTGCGCTCGCCACACTATTCTATTCTCAACTCCACGCCGACGTGGATAGTGGGGGTATGAAAAGGTCGTAGGACGCGTACCGCCGCCCCTCGCAGGCTCGCTGCGCTCGCCACGCTTCGGGTTCACGTTGATAGTGGGGGTGGTGCACTATGAAAAATGGCATTTGGGGGCATTTCACAAGTTTAATACACATTTCAATGCATTCTGATGCATTTCAGTGCAAAATCGGGTGCGATCGCATCGCATGCGTTTTTAGCATACAATCAGCATACGATGAAGGTCGTGGGAGCCGTGATACTCCACAAGTACCATTCTTATAAAATAGATAACTATTTTATGATTTAGCTTTCAGCTGTGCTCCGATAACAACCATCAGCAGTGTTATAACCATACTCGCCTACCGCTGAAAAAGCATGCAAGCGAAATTGTGAAAGTAAAGGCCCCCTACACTACGCGTTTTGGGAATGATTTCACCCATTTCTGGGGGGATTAGGCTTAAAAATCAGGTCAAATCTGCCCAAATTTACAAGTGTATGACATCCGATCTGATCCTGTGCCCGGTCCTGTGCGAATTGGAAAGGAGGTCAGGCGGGTTGCACATAACTTTTGTGCAGCCGTCAGCAGAGCGGCGCGGGTGCTAAGCATCCGATGTGGCGGGCGGGGAGATTTGAAAAATCCTTTTCAGAAGACTGGGTGGTTGCTGATTGGCGTGTAGTTTATGTTATTTAGTCCTGCGATGTGCGCTCCCGCGTAGTTCACATCGCAAGCCAAAAACAGTATGTGCATGCAGTACTTTTTGTACTAGATCGCATCGCACCACGACGGCGCAAAACGCATCAGCGCTAGTAGGTATGTTCTACAATGGCAAAACCATTAGCGTGGACCAGGTGTTCTCAATTCCGGCCCTCAAATAGCTCCAACAGGTCATGTTTTCCGGAATTGTTTCAACATGCACAGATGAGTTCATTTGTTGAGCAGAGTCAGTGATTACAACATTTGTCTCCAGTCTCCACGACCAGAAATCCTAAAAACATGACCTGCTGGTATAACATGAGGGCTGAAGTTTCCTAACCCTGCTCTAGACCAACTTACCTGCTCGCTCTGAGATAGCATAAGTGCACATAATTAGTGACGAGCGTTCTTAAGTGGTTTTCCTTCCTTTTATGGTAAACACACCTGCAGCCAATTCCTAAGGGTCCCTGGCACTGGATTCACAACGATTACATCATTTTAGTTTGGACCTCTTGTCTGAATTTCGGCAAGTAAGCGCCAATACTGCGATCTTAGGATATCTGGGCACATAACATTCTGTAACTCTTAGCTGTATTTGTGCTGCGTCTACAAAAGTGTAAACTCTGCAGAATAGCTATCCTAAATCTTTAAGGAATCTATTCTGTAACACGCAGCCTGTCACACACTCTCCCTCCGCTGTATATGTGCATTAGAGTGTGAGCACTGTTAAACATCTATAATTCCAGGCACATATCGTAACTTTAAGATTGGCACGCACTGCACCTCGGTGATGTCACGCATACCTCCCAACAGGACCCATTCCAGGAGGGACAACATGTTCTGCTCCTGTGCTTCCCTCTTTATTTACAATTTCTGTCACCTGTGTTGAAAAACTTTTCTTTTTCAAGTACTTGCCAATCATAACCGAAGAGGGAAATCCAGGAGCAGAGCATTCCCTACTGGAATGGTTCCTGTTAGAATTTACACCTCCCTCTGGAGCCTGATTAAAGGTTCCAGGTGCACTAACCCACAGGTTCTCAAAGTCGGTCCTCAGGACCCCATGCAGTGTATGTTTGTCAGGTCTCCTCACAGAATCACAAGTAAAATAATTAGCTTCACCTGAGGATCATTTAAATGATGCACTTGTGCACCAGTCGGGTGACCTGGAAAATATGAACTGTGTGGGGTCCCAAGGACCGAGTTTGAGAACTACTGCTCTAGGGTAATACACATATAGCTCCCCTTGTAATGCTGCTAGACTTGGGTCTGCAGGGTAGTTACTTAATAACAGCCCTCCCTTGCCAATCGAGGTACCGTTCTTTACCAGGTCGCCTCCTATTTTTTTTTATAGACCCTCCTGCAGTGTCTCTCCATCCCCAAGACCCATGTCATATCATTGGTATACAAAGCAATCTGTAATGTAGCTGAAACTAGTTCTACTACATTTAGTGACCTTTTTTAGCAACATGCCCAATTGTCAATTTTCCAACTCAACAGGGGATGTGAGACTAACGTGTGGTCTGATTACAGACATACGACCACGGAGCCACCTAGAAAATGCAGATGAAAGGAGGAACTAAAGGCCTAAAATAGCAGGGTTTCAACTGAAGTTCACTGTTTCTGCAAATGGTTGTCAATCAACAGCGATAATGAATAATGCGTCCAATATACCGAAATGGAATCACATATCTCAAATACCGTACGAGCACAAGCCTCTGTAGTTATAGAACAACAGGACATTTCAATGCGTGATTTAGGCAGACAGAAATTAAAGTGTAACCTCCATCCACACACTGCAGGCAGTCATATTGCTACTGAATCGTTACTCGTCAGAATGCAAACTATTCATTTACTAGGAGCTGCTTCAGAATTTGAAATTAAACAGAAAATAAATACCTCTCGATTTTACCCATGTTGTACATGGTACCATCTGCATCGCAGTATTAATGCCATATATGTGTACAAAAGAGAGAAATTTGCTCTCGGCACTAACAATATATACTGAAATTCTGTAGAGGGGATTTTGATTAAAACATTTAAGCCTGCAGTCCATCATCAAGGGACCCCAATTTTCTTCAAAGCTCTTCGCCAGTGTATATGCTAAGCATTCAGTTACATGCAGGGGCGCCGACAGGTCGGTAACATGAAGGGGATGTGGCCACCTGAGGGGTGTGGCATCAGGGAAGGGAGGGGCCACACCCAGTGAAAAAATAAACAAACAAACAAGAGGGAGAGAGATGACAGGGTGCCGCTGCCTCTCTCCCCAGCTCAGCACAGGCCACTAAGCAGCCTGTGCTGAGCTGGGGAGAGAGACTGTGCTGCTGCAGAATGTCATCTCTATCCCCACTGCAGCGTGGGAGTCGGACCCGGCCCTGGTTAAAAAGTACCCCCCCCCCCCCACGCCATTGGCAGAGGCGTACCTAGATATTCGTGGGCCCCATAGCAAAAGTTTGTAAGGGCCCCCTATTTAGCAACTGATGGTGATAAATGTGTGTAAAACATATTACTTAGACAGCAAAGATGGGCCCCCTTCAGCTCTGGGCCCCATAGCAGCTGCACCCCTTGCACCTGTGGTAGTTACGCTCTTGGCCATT
This sequence comes from Crinia signifera, assembly GCF_055691185.1. NCBI lineage: Eukaryota > Metazoa > Chordata > Amphibia > Anura > Myobatrachidae > Crinia > Crinia signifera. The sequence goes on from NC_139224.1 coordinate 165,552,586, forward strand.
GGTTAGATATATTCACCTCCCAGATACAGAAGAAACCTCAAATTGCAGGATTTGCTTTCTGGGGGCAGGGCTTGATGGCGTCTACATCAAGCCCCGCCCCCCCGAAGTGCTGCTGACAGTCTCCTCTCTGGGCTTTTCCCGGAGTGCAGACTTTAAAAGTAGGCAACCCTGGAATAAAGCAGACTCTGCTTCTTTCAGCCGTTTCCAATAAAATGTGTCACTGATTGGGATAAATTATCCTGTCAGTAGTATCTGCTTAGTGCTGCGTCCTGAAATGCTGATATGCACATACTATCACTAGTGAAGTTTTCTGTTGCTTTGCTTTTTTCTTAGGAGTAAAGTCAGACTTACATACAGGAGAGCTGATTGCTAGCCCAGGAGAAGCCATGTTTGATGGGATGTTGCTATTGGTTGCATGGGGACGAGAAGAGATTGTTCTTTCATGATCTATTATAGCAATCAGAAAATAAACACACATTTACAGCCCAACAACTCAACATCTGCCTGATGCTATTGATTTTGATTATTGAAGCGCTGGCTTTGTTCTGTGTCCAATTGCCTGATATATGTATATGTGTGCCTAGTTTGGTGTAGAGCTTCCGAAACCTCCATAAGCAAGGCCATGTTTTCAGGTTCTCTTTCTACAATTATCACCCACCTTGACTACATCTTGTATCTGACTTTCTCTTCACCATCCGCTCCCTAATCTCTTTCTCTCTTTCTTGTTATTCCAGTTGCCCTGGATTTCCCAGCAAAATTTGCTTTCCATACCCAATAGAATCGAATGCTTTTCCAGGACACCTGTGGGTCTGTAGAATGTGTCAGTTAGTAATTACTGCACCTGTGCATCAGCTATGTGGTCTGGGAAATGTGAGTTAATAATGACTACAGCTGTGCCCCAGCTAGGTGATCTGGGGAATGTGAGAGTTAGTAATGACTACAGCTGTGCACCAGCTAGGTGATCTGGGTAATGTGACAGTTAGTAATGACTGCACCTGTGCACCAGCTAGGTGATCTGGGGAATGTGAGAGTTACTAATGACTACAGCTGTGCACCAGCTAGGTGATCTGGGTAATGTGACAGTTAGTAATGACTGCACCTGTGCACCAGCTAGGTGATCTGGGGAATGTGACAGTTAGTAATGACTACAGCTGTGCCCCAGCTAGGTGATCTGGGGAATGTGACAGTTAGTAATGACTGCACCTGTGCCCCAGCTATGTGGTCTGGGAAATGTGACAGTTAGTAATGACTACAGCTGTGCACCAGCTAGGTGATCTGGGTAATGTGACAGTTAGTAATGACTACAGCTGTGCACCAGCTAGGTGATCTGGGGAATGTGACAGTTAGTACTGACTACAGCTGTTTACTAATGACTACAGCTGTGCACCAGCTAGGTGATCCGGGTAATGTGACAGTTAGTAATGACTACAGCTGTGCACCAGCTAGGTGATCCAGGTAATGTGACAGTTAGTAATGACTACAGCTGTGCACCAGCTAGGTGATCTGGGGAATGTGACAGTTAGTAATGACTGCACCTGTACCCCAGCTATGTGGTCTGGGAAATGTGACAGTTAGTAATGACTACAGCTGTGCACCAGCTAGGTGATCTGGGTAATGTGACAGTTAGTAATGACTACAGCTGTGCACCAGCTAGGTGATCTGGGGAATTTGAGAGTTACTAATGACTACAGCTGTTTACTAATGACTACAGCTGTGCACCAGCTAGGTGATCTGGGTAATGTGACAGTTAGTAATGACTACAGCTGTGCACCAGCTAGGTGATCTGGGGAATGTGAGAGTTATGACTACAGCTGTGCACCAGCTAGGAAGTCTGGGAAATGTAGGCTGTTGTTATGCTGTCTTGAAAACTAGTTTGGAAACCCTTGTCCTATGTTTTACCTGCTCTCACCCACACCACTCCATTATACATCTCAGACCAACTCGGAAGGCATACTCTGTCACCTCCACCCACCACCACCTCTATATGGATCTCCCTGTCCTGCTTGCCCAGACACTTGTACAACCTTCAATCGTTCATACTCTCCAAAAGCCACCTCTTCATTATAACCTACATTACAGTATGTCCCACATGTTGGTGATACTATTCCAGCAGCCATCCAGTGCCTCTAGCCCCCACTGTCCATAACACTCACTCCCCAGGTAGTAAACTCCTACAATCAGGTCCCTTTAACTGAAACCGAAGATGTCTTTCTTTACATCCCAAAAAATAAGCGTCATTCGTCAGGGAGTAACAGGCTTGATAAAATGTCAAACTGCTTGTGGTGTATTGTGGAAAACTGAAATACATACCACATTTCAGAGAGTGAAACCCATAATTACAGTACATAGTGGTGGGAGATCTAATCCACGGATTCCACTCAGAAATCAGTGCAAATAACACACGCTACATTTATTTCAGAATGTAAACCAGTCCCCCCTGTGCCTTAAACAGAATAGGGGCAGGATTGACAGCAAATGGGGTTTGAGGGGGTGATGACAGACACAGTTAAAGACAGGTCATTATACAAATAAATAGATACAGGAAGGCAAATAGAATATAAATCCTGCATACCCACCGTGTGTAGGACCAGCCGGACTGTAACAATAGTTCTATCCACAGATTTTTTTTCTTTCGCAGGCTGTTCCCATGTGCTGTCATCGGAGACGAGTAAGACACAGATTGTGTTCAGCTTGTGGGCATTGGATGTGATACATGGCACTAACATTCTGTAGGCTTGTGAGTCACCCGGGAACTGCTGACATCCTCTTCGGTGATCAGGACATATGGCCGTGACAGCATAGTTATCCACTGTCCTTAACCCTTTCAGTGCCGGCATCTCTGTGAGAGATGGGCAAAATTGCCGTTAAAAATGCCACACGGTATATTGTGCCTGATTTATGTTTTGTAAGTAAATACAAAAAGAAAGCAACTGGGCAAAACCAGGCTGAGTTGCGCTGCAGTTGGGGCTGGTGTAAAATGTGCAGAAAACGATTGGGCTATATTTTTTTTCTGTGCAGGGTAAATACTGGCGGTTTTTGCATGTAGCCCACAGATGTTAGACAGCTTTATTTTTACATTGCAATACAGATTTCAGTTTTGAACAAACGCCACCCAAATCTAATTCTTTCTGCACAGGTTACATCCGCCCCACCTGCAGTGCAGCATGGTGTTAAGCAGTTGCTTCGCAACCAGAATGCGTTCGCACGGGGAACGATGGTGGCGCTGTGTGCATTTTTGCGCATGTGTGCGTGCACCCACAGTGGACAGACTGTTACCCAGGTCCATGCACCCAGGACAGCGAGCGTGGGGCCCTCCAGATGTTGATGAACTACACATCCCAGCATGCCTTGCATCAGTCTCAGCATGGCCACATAGCAACACTAATGCAAAGCATCCTGGGATGTGTAGTTCATCAACATCTGGAGGGCCGCTGTTGCCCAGCCCTGGCTTAGCGAGTGGTAGTGAATTACCCCCATAGAATGAAGGTTCAGCTGAGAATATTTCGAATAAAGAATCATTGACTTTGGATTCATTTAATCAGCGCTGTGTGTACAGACCTGACACATTTATCATCATGAAGGCTGAGAAGGGGTCAGTTAGCGATACACGGTCTATGCATCCTGCTCACTCGCTGCTAGAATGTGGATTACAGCTCTATAAAAAGAAAAACTATTTTTGTTTTTCTAATGGGGTATAGGGGTCAAATGATTGTGGTGGAAGTGCAATTGTAATGCTGACATTACCTGGTGCAGGGTTCTAGCAACCAGGTCGCTTACAAGTTTCTGTAATAGTTATTTCCACATTCTGTCCTGAACATATAAACTGGAAAGCAATTTTCCAAGTAATAATATGCTGCCAAAGGACGATATTAGACTGGATGCCTCCACTGTACTTAGCCGGGTTCCAGATCGACCTGTGGTTTAGTGAAGCCTCATGACTAATCAGGGTGTCACTTACTCCTACATGAGCCGCGGTTACACAGTCCTCAATATGGTAAATGGAAAGCACATGTCTTCAGTGTACTGATACGATTAGCCGACAGTTTGCTAATGTTTTAATAAAGTTTTCCACCTTCAATTTCACTGAATATATTCATATGTATATTAGACTATGGGGTCGATCCTATTAGGCCCGAAGGGCGCGAGGTGCCAGTTGAGTGCGTTTTTCATTCTTTTAAATGCTGAAAATGCTGTGATGATTCGCACGTGCGAATCATCCGCACAGAATAGGATCAACCCCACACACTGCTGTTAAAGTGATGTATTTCTAGTTCTTTAGATAGGACACAAATTTTCCCTTTAAACACAATAGTATCCAATACACAGCTGGAATAGATCCAATGAAAAGGTATCCTCACCATCTGGACAGACGGGGGTAAATTTACTCCTAAGAATAAAATCTGCTGCCCATAGCAACCAAATAGATTATGTCTATCGTTTCTCTACTGCATCCTAGAAAATAACAGCAGAATGTGATTGGTTGATTGAGCAACAACACTTTAAAAAAAAAAATATTTACAGATTTTTTTTTTTAAATTTAAGCTTTTAAAAATGTACCCCACAGTCAATAGGTCAACAACATACTGCTCTTCTCAATCTATACTTAATCTCTTAGCAAAATCATCAGCTCTTTTGGATTTCAGTATCACTTGTATGCGGATGATACTCAGTTCTATCTATCAACCCCAGAGTTGTCACCAGAGGTCTTGGACTGAGTCTCTGAATGCCTATCTGCCATCTTATCTTGGATGTCTTCTCGCCAACTCAAACTCAATATTTCCAAAACTGAATTTCTTATATTCCCGCCAACTAAGAACAGTTACCATCCTGAGATCTCCATCACTGTTGACAACTCGACAATCCACCCTACCCCACAAGCTTGTTGCCTAGGGGTCATCCTAGAATCTGAACTGTCCTTTCTTCCCCACATTCAATCTGTCTCCAAATCATGTTACATGCATCTAAAAAACATATCCAAAATACGACCGTATCTCACACAAGACACTACTAAATCTCTTATCCATGCACTCCTGCCCCTGCCAACTCCCCCCCCCCCCTCCATGTGGAGCGGCCGAATCGCAGCTCACCCCCGGGGGGAGCGGGTGAGCATCGGAGCGACACCCCTCCCCCCTCGCCATTTACGATATGAAAGGGGTATATCCAGGGGCGGGCTGGGCCGGGGGGCAGAGTGCCATATGCCCCCCGGGCCGCTTACCCACCCACTGGCTGCGGGCCGTGCTGGATCAACTCCTCCAACCCTCCTGCGCTGGCCGCGGCTTCCAGAACACGGCCGCGGCTACAGGAAAATGGCCGCCGGCCTCCTGCACTGAGAACGTCCTCAGTGCAGGAGGCCGGCGGCCATTTTCCTGTAGCCGCGGCCGTGTTCTGGAAGCCGCGGCCAGCGCAGGAGGAGCTGATCCAGCGCGGCCCGCAGCCAGTGGGTGGGTAAGCGCTCCCCCCCCTCCCCGCAGCATATGTATTTCTGGCACTCTGTGGGGGCATACTGTATGTGCCTCTGGCACTCTGTGGGGGCATATGTGCCTCTGGCACTCTGTGGGGGCATATGTGCTTCTGGCACTCTGTGGGGGCATATGTGCTTCTGGCACTCTGTGGGGGCATATGTGCCTCTGGCACTCTGTGGGGGCATATGTGCCTCTGGCACTCTGTGGGGGCATATGTGCCTCTGGCACTCTGTGGGGGCATATGTGCCTCTGGCACTCTGTGGGGGCATATGTGCTTCTGGCACTCTGTGGGGGCATATGTGCTTCTGGCACTCTGCGGGGGCATATGTGCCTCTGGCACTCTGCGGGGGCATATGTGCCTCTGGCACTCTGCGGGGGCATATGTGCCTCTGGCACTCTGTGGGGGCATATGTGCCTCTGGCACTCTGTGGGGGCATATGTGCTTCTGGCACTCTGTGGGGGCATATGTGCTTCTGGCACTCTGTGGGGGCATATGTGCCTCTGGCACTCTGTGGGGGCATATGTGCCTCTGGCACTCTGTGGGGGCATACGTGCCTCTGGCACTCTGGGGGCATATCTGGCACTGTGGAGGAATATGTGTATTTGGCACTGTGGTGGAATATCTGGCACTGTGGCGGCATATGTGTCTGGCACTGTGGGGGCATATCTGGCACTGTGGGGGCATAAGTGTATTTGGCACTGTGGGGGCATATCTGGCACTGTGGGGGCATATCTGGCACTGTGGGGGCATATCTGGCACTGTGGGGGCATATGTGTATTTGGCACTGTGGCGGAATATCTGGCACTGTGGGGGCATATCTGGCACTGTGGACATCACATTGTGCGGTGTAATGGGCATCATGGTATGGGGCGTAATGGGCATTACGGTGTGGAGAGCATTGGGTAATTGCCATCACAGTATGGGGTGTAATGGGCATCAAGGTGTGCGGCATAATGTGTAATTAGCATCACAGTGTGCGGTGTATTGAGTAATTAGCATTGCAGTTTTGGGCGTAATGTGTAACTGGCATCATGGTGTTCAGCATAATGTGTAATTGGCATTACGGCATGTGGCTTTATGTGTAATGGGTATTACAAGGTTCGCTAAAATGTGCAATCTGCAGGTAGACAATACAATCATGGTACAGGCCATGTCCCCTTGTGATAGGCCACGCCCCTAATTTTCCTGCGCGCCTTCGGCGCGCAAAAGCATTCCGTCTGCCATAGAGTTGCCAGATTATGGGCCAGTGCTCTGGACTTGCCCCCTAGGCTAAAAGTTGCCAGCCAGCCCCTGGGTATATGTGTACAATGTGTTTGGCCATAGCACATAGCCAAACTTGTAAGCGAAGATAGTTAAAATTGCCCATGAGCACCGTGAGTACAACCATTTTCAGTTTTTAAATTGCTCTTTGCTAGGAATCCCCCACTGCAACCAATAATATTGTCTTATATGTTTTAAACAGCACAATGACAGAATTTCCAACAACAGTTCTCCCTGAATGACGATCTGTCAACCAGCGTTCTAGGTAAGCATGCAAACTGGCAAAGAAAATAATGTGGGTGTAAATAGGGCTTGCTGAGGCAGAACAAATAAACTAGCGCTGTAGGAGAAAAGTCACTAATGTAATACATTATACTGTGCGACTACCGCTCGTGGGGAAACAAAGAAAATTAAAAAAAACAAAAAACATTTTGTTCTGATTTTTCAAACCAGTTATTTGGAGAGAAGAGTCTGTGCGTGACGATACTCAATAGCGCCATCTAGTGTCACAGGTCATACCTGATTTACAACCAGGTTAGGTTTAGATCACTGGTACATTTCTAGCCCTGTTATAAATTATTTATTTAGAAAGCAGCAGAGATGTTGTAAATAGGCTTACAGGGATCATGTAACAATGGTGTTCTATTGCTGATGTGAGAACTGTAAACAATACACTGAAACGTTAATTTAAGACTAGAGAAAACAATAAAAGGCAACTGTAAAACTTGCCAGAGAGGCTGTCTGACGGCGGAGGAGCGATGGACAGCTTCTGAAGATGCAAGACAACATGGAAGTCACCATGCAAAAGAGCTTAAAGCCCACCCTTAAGAGCATAGAAGACGCCGTGGAAGGGAGATGGCGGTGATGCAAAAACTGCTGTGCCACCCCAGCAGACGCTGCCCATTGGGAGCTGCCTAGTGGGGAATCTGGCACAAACTATTAGCAGGTATGTTTTCAGAAGTGTCAAGATGTCATCATTTCGCTCCATTACAGAATCCTGAGCAACAGCCTGATGACAAGTAATCTGTGAAAACAGGTCATTGGCCACTTGTAACATTAAGACACGTACTGTATGTCGCATTATCTCCTTTGTGAGGAAACAGATAATTTCAACAGAGTAATGCAAGTATTATCTCCGCCCTGGCGATGTTTGTGTTTTCGGTTACCATGGTAATCTAACCGAACTTGTTTTGTATGTGTGTGTGTGATTAACAGTCCCAAGAAAGTGACCCGGACGACACAGGGCCTAATTCAGTATGAATTGCTAATCAGCAACTTCACAATGCGACAAATTATGGTACGACTGCGCGTGCACATGTGCCACAAGGTGCATGCACTGCTACAGTTAGCGACACTAATTCCTGATTGCTAAGTAGTCGTAGTTTGATCGAAGTAGTCGAAATATGATTGACAGGAAGCCAGAGCTTCCGGGCCGAAGCCTGCCGTGTTCTGGGTGGGTTTGGAAATAAGCAGGCATGCCTAGGTATTTTTGGGGAGGGTCTCTGGCGTCTGCGCTGACAATTTCCAGCCTGTATAAGTAACAGATAAGTGGCAGCCTCAAACCTACTCAGAACTGCACAGACGGCAAAGTCACTTCGATGTTCTGGGATTGGTGTACAGATCTGCAAGTGGATAATGGTCAGAGATCCGTTCGCATTTCATCTACAAATTTGCACGGGGCGTTTTCTATTGCTGTCTGGGCGGCGGCTATCTACTGGCAGTCATCTGCGACTTCTCAGATTAGAGACCCTGGATGAATTAGGCCCCCATTGCTATTTGTAACCTACCTTTTCTGCGGTGATCACGGGAGGCCAATAATGCTTGTGTGAATGTCGCAGGAGCATCCAGAGCGTGTAGCCAAGGTTCCGAGATAGATGCTATTGGAGAAAAGATGCTTGTTTTTGACAGAATTTTTGTACCCAGCATGGGTAAGTTTAAATGCAATTACTAATTTTGATGGCTGCAAATGGAAAAGCAGCGGGTGACACAATCACATGCACAAAGCCGTATGGATACCTGCATTAGCGGAAGATAGTGAAACTGGCTTTCATTGCCGTCCGCTCTCGCGGCTGCTCTGCATCGGAACCAGGCCCAAAAAGTCTCAACCTATAGGAGAAACTATAGAAATTAATGTAATCGAATGTAAAATGATATTTCTATCATCTACCAAACAAAATGTATTTTTGTATTGAAAATGTATAAAATATGTCATTGGCATACTGTCAACCCTGCTGAGATTACCTCTGAGGTCGTGGCACGGTAGGTGGAAACCAGTGTGTTTATAAGTTATGAATTTATAGCAGAAGCAATAGTTCACTTGAAATTCATGGCATTTATATTAGTGTGTCATTTTATTATTATTTTTTTAAATTTTCTTAAGTGTTGTGACTATTTTCATCATATTAAACCTCCATTTAATAATGTTCTGTCTTTGTGTTCTTTGTAAACTCATGAGCTTGGTTATTGTATTGCTCTATAACTGAACTTCAGAGAGTTGTTTGGATTACAATAGTTCTGGTTAATTTAAGTTCTGAGTTTATAAAGAAATATTAGTGAGTGAGTGCATGAGTGAGTACATGAGTGAGTAAATGAAGGCTTTTTGTAAGAGCTTCATGGGAATAAATGTTGGTGGTGGAGGACAGCAGTTAAAGAATATGAAATATCTTTATTTCTTGGCACAATAATAATTTTTAGAAAAACAAGACAGATTTATAGTGATGAACACTTTGTAATAAGCATGTCCTGCAGGGTGCCTGAAATCACTGTTGATGGGACCCGGCAGCTTCAAGGGTGTATGCATTTCCAGGATAGGGGGTATGTAATGGAGCATCCGTCGGAAGATGTTGCTAGCGACTCAGAGTGCATGTATATTATAAATATACACTAGACGATGTTCCCGATATGTTGCTCAGATCTGCAGGATTGGGGGAGTGCTGTATGTAACAATTAATAACTTCTGTATCTATGAATACATCGGAAAATAGGTCATTTGCCAACCCAATAATAATTGCTGGTATCGTCCTTTAAAAAAAAATCTATGCAGACATTAACTGACAAGATAAATGCAGCATTGTTCCTTATAAAACTAAAAAAAGGAGGTATAAAATAAAAAAATAATAATTCTGTGCCAACTCTGAAATCACTAAACTTAAACCAAATGATTTCCCAGGAAATAAGAAATCACTCAATGGCTCCACTAAATAATAGTCACGAACATCCAAATTACCCCAGGCAAACACAAAGAGCAAAAAAGAAAAAAAGAAACCACAATAACAACAACACAGTAATACTCTGTCAAGTTTCATCAAACCACTTCAAATCGTGACAACCTTTGGCAGATCATTAATATTTTACATGTGCCCTCTTGCTAATCAGGAATCTGCTGGTACCAGTATGAAGGATACACTTCAATAGTTCTTCATTGGCATTGGATAACCACACACACAGAATCCAGGTGCCCTGTTGATCACAAATTCTATACCTCGACCAACAAAATCTATTTGTTGGGCGAGGCATAGAGGTTTATTGGGCGAGGTATCTATTCACTTTTACTTCAGTACGGAGTAAACGCTTAACCAAGAAATTACAATGCTAGTTTCGAGCGCGCAAAGGTTACAAATGATTAAATAAATATACAAAAAATCGAAATGCTCTTTCTATAGCAAGGTCCATCCGTAGGCGGACTCTATCTGAACCAGCCCTGGATACATTTCTTGGAATTAAATATACTGCACCCACTGAATAGAGATGTATTTATGTTTAAAGGTGTATTCCTTTATATATAATTACATTGTCTGAAGCTTTTTTTAATGATTGTTATAATTTTTGGGGTCTTTTTTTTATTGTGCATAATAACTTACATTCATATGTTAATTATTGCCTTATTTTTTATGATAAATCTATATATTTATATTCTTACCATTCTTTTTTTAAATGATACACATTTTTCCTCATAGCTAAAGTCTAATATGTTGGACAAAATCACTCTGTGGATATACTTATGAGTAAAACAGTTTTTAGAACACATTTGTCGATCAATATCTGCCTCCTGGTTGGAGGGGTATGGAGGGTCTCTCTGGGGCCCTACCACTGTTCTTGTGTTTAGTACAGACGTACCCTCAGTACCCTAAAAAAATACCCAGTCAGATGGCGCACCTCTCCGCCGGTGTACGCCAGCTATGGGAATCTGGCGATTCCCAGCGCTGGCTGAGAAATGCTCCATCTGTATATCAGACCACAAAATTACCTGGTACCTGAGTACTGATTTATAATCTGCTTAACACAGTGCTCAATCTAGCACCCTGCACCTTTTACAACCTGTGCAGTTCCTTTATGTCTGTCTGGGGTGTTGTTCTCTGTTCTGGTGCTTCTAGCTCACTCTGGTCTTTTTCAGATACAAACCAGAGATACAGTGGTGGGCAGAGCAGGGTTGGAGGTGGAAAAGAGGCAATGAGAGTTGGAATTAGTGTTGCCAATACCAGGATCCTGGGATTTGGCCCTAAAATAGCCGGATTTTGAATGCCCAGCTGTGCGGCTCTGCACAGCGTGATGTAATATCAGAGGTCACGATGTGCAGCAGTACCGCTCCGGCCGCACCTGCCCAAGTGCTTTAGGGGAGGGTGTGTGAAGTCGGCAACAGCCCAGATATGCAGGTTTTCATCACAGCCACAGAGTTATGTCACATCGCAAAATGTAGGTTCGCACCAGGACTTTGAAACGGGTCAGTCCTGGCACAAACCTTCATCTTGGGATGTTCACATCCCCACAGTGAACCGGCAATAGTGCCGGTTCGCTGACATCATCAGGGGGCGCGGTGGGGAGATGGTGTGTCATCGGGGGCGGGGAAGGGGGCAGCACTTAGAGCTGGCGCTGCCTCAAGCGCTGCCTCCTTCAGTGTGAACGGGAAATGGGTCGCTCAACTCGTTTAACCCGTTCACACCACGAAGCAACATGGCAACGAACCAGTAAGAACTCTGCTTTTTTACCAGTTCGTATTGCCGTGTTGCTACCTGTTTACGGGACACAGTAACCCCTTTTACATCGCACTAATTACCGGGTCAAAGCGGCTTGTACAGGTAATAAGTTGCGATGTGAAAGGGGTATAAGTCTCTGGCTACTCTGAGCCTGTGATGCAGTGGCGGATCTAGACTTCTCTTCTAGGGGGGGGGGGGGTTGTTTACTGTTTAAACTTGACCCTCCCCCTCCAGTCCTGACTCCTCCCATTGTAAGAATGCCCCCCCCCCAATAATAATAATAATAAAACAATAATAAATGTAAAAGAAAAAACCCTGCATGGGGGGGTCTGCATTGCACACATATGCATAGCACACCACAAACACACATGTACATTTCACATCACACACAGCTCACCTGAAATACATACATAGGGCGGTATTCAATGAGCCTGATTCGACATGTTTTTATGGCGAATTTGTGCTGTTTGGCGAATTTCTGACTAAAACGGTGAATCACCCTATTCAATGACCACATGGCGAATACATTTCAAGGTTTTTTTCACCATGATTCACCGAGTAGCAATCGCAATCTTTTTATGGTGAAGTGGAATGTGAACTTTTAAAATAAAGTGTTTTGTTTTTTACATTTGGTGTCAAAAAATCAGGAATTTTATTCTGAGGCATGCTATTTTTATTCATGTGCTGTAAGCACATGAATATATATTTAATTTAAAAAAAATATATATATATATTTTTTTTTACACAGCAGCCAGCAGGGGGCGCCGGAGCCGCTCATTACATATTCATATATTCACTGCACCCGATCGTTACGATCGGGTGTAGTGAATATACGCTCCCCTGCTGGCACCCCCGGGGGGCAGCCTGTGCTGCCTGGCACCCGGGGAGCCCACCTACCCCCCACAAAGTTCTGGGGCAGGCAGAGAGACTACCATCTCTCTGCCTGGCACCGTCCTCAGGCTCCCTGCGGCAATCGCCGCAGCTCATATTCGCCAGTCAGGGGCAGCGAGCCCCTGACACGTTGAATACCGGAGCCCGCCGGCTCCGGAACGTGGCGAATGTGCAGCGAATCCTAAAAAGGATTTGCTGCACCTCGCAGGTATTCTCATTGAATACCGCCCATAGTATATCACACATACAAACACACTGTATGTGCAGCCGGACGCAGCAGCAGCCGAACAGTGCACACACAGGGGAGCTCCAGGCTGTGGCTGCTCCCACTCATCAGGCGACTTCATCCTGAAACCGGGCACACACCCACCGTGCTGCAGACACAGCCCACCGCACACTGTCTGTGAGCAATCAGGGTGGCAAACCACCTAATTTACAGCCCACCAGCCAATAGTACGGCAGGATGGGGAGAGAAAGCCCTGCTATATCAGCTACTGGATGAGAGAGGCGGCGTCATCACCTCCCCATCATTACTACAATCATTACTTAGTAGGTGCGGGTGCAGATGCGGCGCAGCGGCAGTGAGGAATATACCCTCACCCCCCGCAGTGATTCCACTGGCCTAGGGGGGGGGGGCGACCACCCCGTTCGCCCCCCCCCCTTAAATCCACCCCTGCTGTGATGATTGGGGTGCCCGAAGCATGGTGAGTGCAGCGAGCCATGCGAGGGGACGTGGTGCACTTTAACCAGTGTCCATGTCGACATTCAGTGCAAAATCAGTCAAAAACACCATGTCGACTATTTGACTGTTAACCTAGTTCATGTCAACCTAATGCTTGTGTTGACCTAATGATTGTCGACCAACTTGTTGTAGACCAAATGATCCCAACCCTTGTGATGGACTTGCTTCCAATCTCCTAATTTCTTAACGCAACGGATTAATAAATGTCCCAGCAATTGGTGAGATAATCTGGATTCAGAGAAATGTCATATTACATTGTGCATTGAAGAATGCCGCACTATACTAGGGCAGTTGTCTGTATCACAGCTGGCTGGAAAACTTTGCATAGTTCATATAATAACTGTATTGTCAATTATTTTCTGCAGCCTGCATTCATAATGCTCAGCATAGTTTTTTGCTAAATGGGAATGGTAATAAATTCATTAAACTCCAACATCGCTTTCATTTTTGCATCACAAATTGACTACTGGGAACGTTGCTTCTTTAATGTGAGATATTATCTGACAATGAGCCTGAGCGAAACAAATGTTTATGAATGAACTTGTAATTGCAATTTATAATCTTTACCGAAACCATTGTATGCGGCACAAGCTGCGGATGCACTTACTGTAGGTCTCCAGCGACATCTAACTAATTCCAGCACCGACGGTGCAAGGGCCATGCTGCGATGTCGTGCGTTGTCTTGCATGTACAGACGATGGAGGATGGCGCTGACGACAAGCGGGAGTGTGCATTGTCATTGACATAGTGCATACACACTAGACAATATGAAGATTTTGACTTTCAGACCATTCGGAATCCTGAAAATCGTTCATAGTATCGTCTAGTGTGTACCCAGCTTTACATCTGTTAACAGAAAGATTCTAGTGATTAAGAAGTTTGTATTTATAATATGTAATTGTTTTAATAGTTAAGTGGTAAATTTAAATTGGCCCCTGTGACCAAGCCAGTCAGCTGCGTGATGTGCTAGGTGTCAATTAACACATATGCTATTCGTGCTTTAACCTTTTTATGAATTAATTATGATTACCTGATGCAAGAATTATTTAGGGCTTATAAAACAGCAAAAAAAAGGTTTTATTTTTTTTAAACTATAAAACTAATGAAATTATACACATGCCCACGTGAGTGGACAACATGCATCTGCAACATATATAATTGCAAATATATAAAAGTAAAAGTACAGGAGCCAGAGACTGAGGCCACAGCACCAGCGGTGGGTATGGCTGTACGCCTGCAGCCCCAGGCTGTGCGCACACACAGAGTAGATGGCTCTGCATGCCGAGTTGCAGGGCGCACACACAGTAGACGGCAGTGGCACACAGTGAGTCAGTCAGACTCAGCCAAAAACAGATGGTGCACAGTAGACGGCCGGCCCGCAAGGGTAACTGACAGGCCAGCTGGTACAGGCAGTGGCCATGCCCGGGCATGGAAGCTCGAGGGCCCTTTATATCTCTGGGGCCCGTCACACTTGTCCCCCTTGACCCCCCCTGTCGCCTGCCCTGCTGCTACCACTAGTCAAGACATAGAACATCAAATGACATCAACGTCGTCTACCAAGGCCAAAGCCCAATGTCATCGTAGAGGGCCTGTCAAATAGAAAATGGCAAAGTTCATGGAGTGGCAAGGAACGGCTAAGGCCCTAGCCTATGTTCTTGACTAGTGGTTCAGCTTCACATGACGATCACATCCCTCATCCTCCCCACCCCCCTAGAAATGTAGACAGTTAAGCTGCCATCAAAAACACAGCAAACAACTCTGTCTTCTGAAAACATGGTATCACAATGTCCAGGAGTCCAAGGTGTTGGCGGTTGCAATTCCGGACCTTCCCATCACTGTACGAGAAGAGGTGGCTCCTTCTACCATTTGCAGCACACCCTCTGCATATGCTGGAAGGATCACCCACAGACCAGTTCCTGATTTTTAAGTTGTCAATGTTGTACACCAGGAGGAGGTAATTGATTTAGCTGGCGCTGAGGAGGAAGTTGACGAGGAGGAGGATGCTGCTGATGGTGATGAGGTTAAATGAGGCACCGGGCGAGACAGTTGTTGTCCGTGGGATGCAACAATTGCCACACCATATGTAGCTTATGTAAAACTGCAATAAGCAGGGGTAAGGCCTTTGGCCACCTAAGGATATCCTTGCTTATGCACCACCTGAAGTTAGTTCATAAGTTCCAGTTTAGTTTAGAAACTGTGGCTAGGACTGTAAGCAGTCGAGGGACACCTAAATCCCTTTATCATGTTGTATGCAAGCGCCTGAAAACCACACCAGCAAGTCACTCTTCGTCAATTTCCTCCTCCATCTGGAACGGAGGTAGCCCTGCATGCCATGTCACCGGCATGACTGACTCCTCTTCCATCCTGGATACCTCCGGAGGAGTACGCTTACTACTGCTGCTGGGAGTTGATCCTCGTCCCAGAGGGGAAGTCGTAAGAACGCTACATCTTTCACAAAGCAATTGACCGTCCAAAAGTCATTCATCATGAGTATGAAGTACAACAGCAGTCATCTGATGGCAAAGCGGATAAATGTGGCCTTGACAGCTATGTTGGTGTTAGATGTGCATCCGGTGTCCGCCATTTGTGGAGTGGGATTTAGTCAGTTGATGGAGGTAATGTGTCCCTGGTACCAAATCCCATCTAGATTCCACTTCACTAGGCAGGCGATACCGAGGATGTACAGAGAGGTCCGAAAGGGCGTCCTCGTGACCTGAAAAATGCGGTTGTACCCACTGTCGTCTTAACCACGGACAAGTGGTTCAGGGCAAACTAAGGACTATATGACTGACAGCCCACTGGGTAGGTGCATCACCTTCTGCAGCAACAGCATCTCCTGCATGTTAGCTCCTTCCAAGGCAGGCTACATTGTGTATCATCAGTTTCAATAAGAGATATAATGCCGACTACCTCTTAGAGAAACTGAGGGAAATTGGCTTACCCCAATTAGACTCTCCTGGGGATTTGTGGTGTCGGACAACGACAGAAACATTGTGCGGGCGTTACATATGGGTAATTTCCAACAAGTGCCATGTTTTGCCCACACAATATATTTGGTGGTGCAGCATTTCCTAACAACTGACAGGAGTGTGCAGGAGATGCTTGCAGTGACCTGCAAAAATGCTGGACACTGTCACCATTCTGCCCAAGGCTGTAGCGGCAGCAAAAACTGCTCAATCTGCCCTGCCATCACCTCAAACAAGAGTTTGTGACGTGCTGGAACTCCACCCTCTATATGCTGCAGAGGATGGAGGAGCAGCAAAAGGCCATTCAAGCCTACACGGCCACCTCTGACATAGGCAGAGGAGCGGGGATGCACCGGACTCAAGCACAGTGGAGTTTTATTTCCGTGTTGTGCAAGGTTTTCCAGCCATTTGAACTTGCCACAAGTGAAGTCAGCTGTGACACTGCCAGCTTGAGTCAGGTGATTCCCCTGATCAGGCTGTTGCAGAGGCAGCTGGAGAAAGTTAAGGCGGAGCTAAAGCGTTGCGATTCCACAAAGCATGTAACTCTTGTAGATGAAGCCCTACATACGCTTTGCCAGGATATGAGGGTGGTCAGTCTGTTAAAGTCAGAGGAATACATTCTGGCCACCGTGCGTGATTCTCGGTTTAAATTGTATGTTGCGTCTGTTTCCGGCAGACACAAGTCTACAAAGACCTGCTGGTCAGGAGATTGTCATCTGAAGCGGACCGTGATATGGCAAAAGCTCCTCCCTCATTTTCTCACACACCTGTGGTTGCAAAGAAACAGCTGAAATTTCCGATACAACCCGACCCGCTGGCGGGGATGCAGGGCAGGCAGGAGAGAGTTTGGACATCTGGTCCGGACTAAAGGACCTGTCAACAATTGCCGACATGTCTACTGTCGCTGCATTGGATGTGGTCACCATTGAAAATATGGTGGAGGATTACTTTGGTGACAACATCCAAGTAGACATGTCAGACAGTCCATACCTCTTACTGGCAGGACTAAAAGGCAGTTTGGAGGCCCCTGTACAAACTGGCTCTATTTTACCTTAGTTGTCCCCCATCCAGTGTGTACTCTGAAAGAGTTTTAGTGCAGCGGGGAACCTGGTCAGTGAGCGGCTTAGAAGGTTGCTTCCACAAAATGTGGAGAAGATGATGTTCATCAAAATTAATTATCAATTCTTGAACGAAGACCAGCAATTGCCTCCAGAGATTACAGAGGGACCTGTGATTGTGGAGTCCAGCGGGGATGAATTGATAATCTGTGAGGATAAGGATGTACACACTGAAGGAGGTGAGGAATCTGAGGATGAGGACAACATCTTGCCTCTATAGAGCCAGTTTGTACAGGGAGAGGTGACTTCTTTTTTTGTGGGAGCCCAAACAAACTAATCATTTCAATCAGTCGTGTAGCAGACCCTGTCGCTGAAATGATTGGTTTGTTAAAGTGAGCATGTCCTATTTATGCAACATAAGGGTGAGAGGGCCCAAGGACAATTCCATCGGTACTTGTTTCCTAGAAGGGCGCCCATCGCGGGCATCGCATGTACATCGCATGCCATTATAATGGCATGCGATGCGACGGCCGCGATTTTACATAGAAATGCATGGTGAAATGTAAATCGCGTCGGTCGCATCGCATGCGGCCAAAAGAAAAAAAATCGCATGCAATGCGACCGACACGATTACCGATTTTACATTGGGAACAACGTTAAATGGCCCAATTGACCCGATTTTACATAGGGAACAATGTTAAATGGCCCACAGACCCCAAATAGCCACCCTGAAGTGTGAAATGGCCCCCCCAATTGTTAACGCCACCCCACGATCAACATCAACCCGAAGCGTGGCGAGCGCAGCGAGGGGCGGCGGTAGGCGTCCTCCGACCTTTTCATACCCCCACTATCCACGTCGGCGTGGAGTTTAAAATAGAAAGTGTGGCGAGCACAGCGAGCCACCGAGCCCGAAGCGTGGCGAGCGCAGCGGAATACGAGACCCCGACCGTGTTCCGCGTCCCCTCGCCACGCTTCGGGCTCGGTGGCTCGCCACATCTATTCTCAACTCCACACCGACGTGGATAGTGGGGGTATGAAAAGGTCGGAGGACGCGTACCGCCGCCGCTCGCCACGCTTCGGGTTGACGTTGATCGTGGGGTGGCGTTAACAATTGGGGGGCCATTTCACACTTCAGGGTGGGTATTTGGGGTCTGTGGGCCATTTAACATTGTTCCCTATGTGAAATCGGGTCAATTGGGCCATTTAACATTGTTCCCTATGTAAAATCGCGGTAATCGCGTCGGTCGCATCGCATGCGATTTTTTGGCCGCATGCGATCGACGCGATTTTTTTCCTTGCGATGCCTAAGATCAAAATCGTGGGCGCCCTTCTAGGAAACAATTACCATTCCATCTTGCACCTCTTTTTTGCAATTATATGCTTTTTAGAGCCCAGTTTTTCAAACTGCCATCCTGTCTGCTGCTGCAGCGCCACGTGTTTGTGCCGTACAGTTGTGTAGCTTAGCATAGTTATCCAGCTTCCTTGGTGCAACCTTTTACCCTAAAAACAAGATTGTGAGGTGTGCAGAATAGACTGGAAATGAGTGAAAATTAATGACAGGGATAGATTGGGTAGCGTTGGTTAATACTACACTATCACATCAGCACTTTATGTTTACCAAACTTAATTGTCCTGGGAAATATGACAAAATCTGGGGTCTATGGCAGAACTCCAACGTTTCTCGTGACACACCGGAATGCTCCGAAACGTATATATGCCTGCTGTCATGTTGACGGACCCTGTGCCGGTGCTGAACTTCCTTTTTAATATACATATTTATTTACAAATCCTCTGTCAGAACTTGGAAGTAACTACTGGAAATGCATGTAATATATTTTTTGTATTTGTATTTTTTTTTTATATGTTAAATTTAATTAAATAAATTTCAATAAAATACACTTGAAAAAAAAAACAAAAACAACAACAACTTACTGTTGGAATGCAACTGTAGATGTGCAGTCTCGGATTGTTGTGTCTCGAGGGCCACACTAGCTTCAGGTGCAGGCAACGTTCCAGATGCCGATTGCTGCACTGGAGTCAGAGAAGGCGCTGGTGACGCTGGACCCTCTAAAGAACGATGCAAGTGAACTAAAGTTGTTCTGGAGCTTTGCTCGCCACAACTTTACTAAAAGTAATAGATGGTGGCGTTGACAAAGGAGGGTAGGGTGGACCCAAGGTGGTGCGAATTAGGCTACATAAATGCCGTAGCGTAAAATGTGGCCGCAGAGATTATCTATTTATCTTTTTCTCTCTGTCTGGGGGAGATATATCAACGGAGAAATAAAATAGAGCTGGACTATCACATCAGGTTCAAGCACAAACTTGCTTCTTCATCTCGCTCCAATACTTGATTCGTTTTTTGATGCTATCCCTCCTGAAAAAGGCTGTTAAGGAATTATGGGACATACCCAGGAGCCGTAATGTATCATTAGTTTCTATATCAGGCGTTTGCTGCATTTATAAGCCACATGTCTTGGAGCTGGAACCTTGGTGTTATTATTTATTAGCAGTTACTTATATAGCGCGCACATATTCCACAGCGCTTTACAGAGCATATTTGAACAGTCACATCGGTCCCTGCCCCAGTGGAGCTTACAATCTATATTCCCTACCACATGTACACGAACAGACTTTCTAGGGTTAATTTTGTTGGGAGACAATGAACCTACCAGTATATGTTTGGATTGTGGGAGGAAACCCACGCAAGCACGGGGAAAACATACAAACTCTGCAGTTAGTGCCATGGTGGGAATCGAACCCAAGACCTCCGCGCGGTGAAGCAGCAATGCTAACCATTACACCATCCGTACTGCCCAATGTGCATTCATAAAAATAAAAAATAACGGTACTCTTTACCTAGAACGGCGCCCACGATTGAAATCGCGGGCATCGCGGGTAAAATCGCGGTAATCGCGGGTAAATCGCGGGTACATCAAAATCGGGTACCCGCGATTACCGCGATTTTCCCATAGAGAACAATGTTAAAAAGCCTGATTGACCGCGATTTTAGCGTTAAATGCCTCAATGCCCGCGATTTTCCCATAGGAATCAATGTTAAATGGGCTACAGAGCCCAAATAGCCCCAATTAACCCTTAAATGTCCCCCCAATTTTTGTACGCCACCCCACGATCCACGCCAACCCGAAGCGTGGCGAGCGCAGCGAGCCCGCGAGGGGCGGCGGTACGCGTCCTACGACCTTTTCATGCCCTACTATTCACGTCGGCGTGGAGTTGAGAATAGAATAGTGTGGCGAGCGCAGCGAGCCACCGAGCCCGAAGCGTGGCGAGCGCAGCGAGCCCCGCGAGGGGACGCGGATACCTTCACAGTTATACGCGTCCCCTCGCGGGCTTCACAGGTGTCCGCGTGGCCACGGACACCTGTGAAGCCCGCGAGGGGACGCGCTTACCTGTGAAGGTATCCGCGTCCGCTCGCCACGCTTCGGGCTCGGTGGCTCGCTGCGCTCGCCACACTATTCTATTCTCAACTCCACGCCGACGTGGATAGTAGGGCATGAAAAGGTCGTAGGACGCGTACCGCCGCCGCTCGCCACGCTTCGGGTTGGCGTGGATCGTGGGGTGGCGTACAAAAATTGGGGGGACATGTAAGGGTTAATGGGCTCTGTGGCCCATTTAACATTGATTTCTATGGCCAAATCGGGTGGATTGAGGCATTTAACACTAAAATCGGGTCCATCGCGGCTTTTAACATTGCTTCCTATGGGAAATCGGGAGCATCGCGTCGCGGGCATCGCGGGTACATTTATGGCCGGCCGCGACGCGACCAACGCGATTTTTCAGGTTTAACATGGTTTTCAATGGAAAAATCGCGGGCATCGCGTCGGTCGCGTCGCGGGCAGGCATAAATGTACCCGCGATGCCCGCGACGGGCGCCGTTCTAGGTAAAGAGTACCAAAATAACTTTACATTATTCCATTGCCGGTCGTTCATCCAGGATTTGGATCAATGTAGAAATAAATAGAGCTGGTCTATATATCAAGTTCAAGCACAAACTTGCTACTTCATCTCTCTCCAAGGCTTGACACCCTGCCCCCTCTATCTGTACAGAGCATTGCTAAGGCTTACAGACATTACATACATCCTTAGTGAATGACATGCACTTTGTATAAGTTAACTTGTGGGGACGTCCCATACTAACGGCATGTACTGCAGCCATGTTTTCTTGATAGTCGGAAGCTCTCTCTCGCTCTCTCGCTCAGTCACCATTACCAAGTGGTGGTGGGCGCGGCAAGCTGCTGATATGATCCGTAATCAGTCACATTAGATAGCTCCGCCCCCGTCTTATTCCCGCCAGAACTCTGCCCAACCGCCGTCCCCCTTCAAACCCCAGAGAGCCTCCCCGGCGACCAATCACACCGCGCATTGGCCCGGAAGCCGCCGATCGCCGGCCCTCTTGTCCCCCGCTCCCTCCACAACGGAAAGTGAAAGCGGCGCCCTGGCCCCGCCCCTCCGCCTGTGCGTGGAGGCAGCGCGTCGCCGTACGCTCGCGAGCTGACGTCATCACGCCGGGAAAGGCGGGCTCCGGCCTGGAGGTCGCGGCGGAGGAGGAGGACCGTGGCGTGACCCACCCCTGCCTGCTGCTTCTGTGGTGAGTTTTGTTTTCCCGCCAGAGGATGTGTGGAGGCACCGGACGCTGACCGAGGCCGGCAGGTACCACTCTCTCCCTCACTCCCCCCCTCAGTGATGGCGGCAGCTGTGCGTCGCTCTCCTCATGTCGTTAGTGGGGAGTGCGAGCAATGGCGGCGCCCGCCCTGTAGCACGCAGCAGGCTACCCCGGGAGGCTCGGTGGGGACACGGGGTAGTCAAGAGCCTGTCATTGGTTATGTGGGGATGGCCGCTGCGTTTGCTGATCGCTGTGTGCTGGGTCTGACCCTATATTTAGGTCTGACTCTCTAAAACAGCGTGTGGGACTACGAGTCGCAGCACTGCCGCCTGTGCAACTACAGGTAGCATGCCACACCTTGTGGGTAATGGGCTGTCATATGCTCTCATTTCCTATCAATGAAGGTACTATAATGGAAAAGTCATGGAGTCTGTGTACCTGGAGAGAGATAAAGTACCAGCCAACAAGTTACTGTCATTTTTTAAGTCCGTAACATGGCAGTTATGAGCTGATTTGCTTGTACTTTATCTCTCTCTGCCATATCTGCAGTGATGTGTATCTGGAGGATATACCAGCTGACATCTGAATGTGACGGGGGTGCAAAATCTCTAACCCTTCATTACACTGCACAACGCCACTTGTGGTAGCTCTCTCACTATTAAGGGAGTGCACATATTGGCCAGACACTCACAGATCGCACCAGTATGTACCCAGCTTTAGTATATTGATCCAAATACCAACCGCATTAACTATTGACACAATGGGGGTCATTCAGATCCGCTCGCTGGGCTGAGAATTTTGACCACCAAGCAATATTTGAACGACCGCGCATGGTATGTAGTTGTCATGCTGCGAGTCGTCTGCCCAAAGGCAGCTAGCGAGCGCTAGCCACTGCTTGCATGGTGATTGACACCCTGTGGTCTTTTGGGGGTGTGCTTTTAGCATTTTTGAGCATCCCTGCAGAAAAAGCAGGAGTTTCCCGGGTGTTGGGAACATACACACTGAACGATATTGGTAACCAAAATAGTTCAGTGATGCTTGGACATACGGGTTGGTTGTTGGCTATATAGGCAAAATCGACCTGCATGCACAGCTGATTGGAGGAGAGGGGCTGGCATTAACAATTAGCGGGAGCAATCGTTAATGCCAAAATTTCAAAGATATCACTCATACCCCTTTCACACTTGCAAGCTGGGTTGCAAGCCAGGTTCTAAGTTCCGGGTGCGACCCGGCTTGCAAGTGCTTTCACACTGGCCACCCGACCCGGAATGAAGTCGGGCCGGTGGCGTCATCTGGAGGCTTGGCTGGGGCGGCGCTGGGAGATGTCAGCACTTCCCAGCGGCGCATTTTCACCGCGGTGAACGGGATCTGGGTCACGTTGACCCGGAATACCCGTTCACACTCACAGGTGACAAGACCCTTTCACACTGAGCTAGAACCCGGGATATTTTTGAAAGTGTGAAAGGGGTATCAGAAGGCCCCTTATGAGCCATAGCTTTTAAAAAATCAGACCCCCAAGAACCAGATATTGACCCTGTATAAAGACCCATATAGTCCCTAGTACTTATTATTAAAGTTAATACTGAACGCTAGTTCCTATAGTAGTTGGGTACAGATATTTGTCTGCATACAGAATGTAGAGTGGGGGTACTGTATGTGCTGGTAGACTGCATAGGAAAAGCTATCCTAACACTGCTCCCAAATTCCTTTTTTGGGGGAATCGTTGTGTTGTGGGCCAGCGTACACTAGGTGGTGCTCAATGGGGCAATTAAAGTGTTGTTCCGTTGTTTGTGCACACAGCCGCTGGTATTATGGTTATGATGATCCATTGTTTTTGCTAAATACATTAAGCAGCATTTTGTTCCAAGTAATGGGGCTGTTTATACTAGAGCAGGAAAGAACAATTCTTCCCTGATAAGACATTTGAACTGTGGGGTTACCTACTCCAATGAAATGTGAGCTTAACCAGTTGCACGTTGTAGTACTATGGGTATCAAAATACAGGAATATTTCTCTAATGTTTGTGCATTCATTGTTCTGTGATGTCTCCGCAATTAACTAGTTTTGTTTAAACACATTCTATGCCCCCTGGTTATCTCCTCTCTGTCCTGACAGTTCAGTGAACCAAGCAAGCTGGGACCAGCAGCTCAATTTTTCTGTTTATGCTGCATGAATTCCACACCATTGATTATGCCAGATAAATGCAACACTACAGACAGTCCATGGGCCTATTAAGATTTAGCACCCATTAACGTCTTTGTGCATGGTTTATGCACGTGGTTCTATGGCATTGTGGATGTGTTTGGATATGGCTATAATGTGAAGCATTAGAACCAAACCACCAAATCCTGTTGTGCGTATACCCTTACATTTAATGGTGGTTATGAACAGATTTAATAGTACTGCAGACAAACTAATCCTCCCAATTGTATTAAGTGTAGCTTCAATTTGTGGTGAACCACAAATTAGGGCTTCACTATATTATGTTATATTAAATGTGTGTTAAGTTGTTTGATTATGGTTTGCCCTGATTGATGGCAGTTTTCTTGTCTCTTGGCAGGCAATCGCTATTGGGGAACCGGACTTCCATACACGGGCATTGGCGGAGGTGGCAGCGGGAAGATGCCAGGAATTACTCAGTGTGAAAGTCAAACCGTTCTGGCGAAGGCCAGCCCCTCCAGGAAGAGCCGCTTATCTCTGCGCTTCTTCCAGAAGAAAGAAGCTAAGAGGGCTTTGGACTTTGCCGAGACAACACAAACCGAGGAACAAAATGTAGAAGAGAAGGAACCAGAAGTGTAAGATATCTTGGCAGCGTGTTGAAGGTTGCCATCTCACATAAAGTTATTTCCCTTTTCTACTCAAAGTATAAAAATCCTAGTTCTGTAGCCCATTAAATAATCAAAATTCAGGGCTTACCTCCTTGGCCACTGGACAGGTCTTGTGATAGTTTGGAGACTCCAGATTATGGGATTTCATACAGCAGTGGCAGTCATAGATAAGTGTTCTGTGGGAGGTGATCCCCTCACGTTGGTGATGGTGGCGGATGGCCCCGCCAACATTGGAGACATTGCCTGGGCCAACCTGCTGCACTCCTACTGCCCTTGAAGCCCTGCCCTGATCCTAGAGGGATCACTAATGGCTGCCTCAGCTTCCCTGTGTTTAGTACAAGCAGCCTGCACTTGAATTGAGCACCGAATGCGACTTGTTGCTTTTCAGTAGTAGTCCTGTGTGTATATTGCACAATGTAACATTAGCATAATAGCTTGAGAAGGCCTCTTCAGCAATGCTAGACGTGTAGAATAGTCTCACCACACTCGCATCCTGTTTAAGGTCCGAAGATATGTGGTTTCTGGGGCAAAGAAACAAAGTAAAGATTTTGACAGTTCTGAGTCTTCACTGTTCACTGGATCGCTTTTGTATTGACAATGTAACACCTTAACAGTGATATCTAAGCTTGCAAATACCAGTACAGGACAAGATGAACAGTAGAAACAAAATATTGATTATGTAGTGGGTAGGCAGAATGTTACACCATATCATGATTTTTAAACTAAAGTATCTCTTTACGATTAGAACACTAAAGTAGATTTAGACAGCTGAGAGCAATCTGATTTACCCCCCCCCCCCCCCCACCCAATATATTGAGCCTGATTCTGTTTAACTTGCAAATTCTCTCTTTGATGTTCAAAACAATGTTCACTACTGATGGGGGAGATATAATGTGCAAAGAGTTAAGGCCCATACACACTGGGCGACAGCAAGCTTGAGCGGCTTTCAGCTCAAAGCCACCCAGTGTGTACGGCCCGACGATGAGCGGTGATGCGCCAGGAAAGCCGCCATGACCGCGCTGGGTGAAAGCCGCTCAGTGTGTATGCATAGTCGCCAGGTGTGGATGGACCTTTAGATTTGGGTGGGGTTTGTACTTAAAACTGATATCTATATTGCAGTGCAAAATAAAACCGAGTATTTACTCTGCACAGAAACAAAATAACACCCAAATCAGGTGGCGGCCATACACACGCAGATTTATCTGCAGATCTGTCTGGTAGGAACAAAACCATGGTTATGAATGAGAGCAAATGACAGTTGACCATTTGCTTGGAAATGCTGGAAAACTGACAAACTGTCACTCATCCATAACCATGTTTTTGTTCCAACCAGCCAGATCTGAAGATAAATCTCACTAGTGTATGGGCACCTTTACTCTACGTATGTTACATCTGCCCCACCTGCAGTGCATATGGTTAAGTCCCTTAGAGAGAATTTGCTTTTGCAATTGAACCAGAATCAAGCCTTTTGGTCACTTAATGAATTTTATTTTAAATCTAAATATTTCTCTCGTAGTGATCAAGTTGTTCCTGCTCCAGAGCTACCGCCACCAGTTTGTTGTGCAAAGAAGGAAAACCTGGTTCCGTTTGTAGGGTTCAATAATCTTGGCAACACCTGTTACCTCAATAGCATACTTCAGGTACAGTATACGATTCATACTTTTATCTCTGACCTGTTGAGTAAAACTTTGCTCTGCCCGTGATTGTTTTCCTTGTGTTATTACCTGAGACCAAAATCCATAATTATGGAATTGTTTTATCCTTTAGGTTTTATGCTACTGTCCAGGATTTAAAAGGGGTGTGAAAAAACTCAGTGATCTTATTTCTAAAAAGAGAGAGACTATTAAAGAAGACAAAGAACCCGCATTGGAAAAGGTAAATTTTGATTTGATTTTTTTTATCTTCTGTAAGCAAAATCGTATAGGAAAATAGTGCATATCTCACTGTGTGTACCCCCTCTATAAGCTGTCGTTTTGAGGGCTAGTAGAGGTGTTACGTTAGATGCAATATACTGGTCCAGAAACCAGACTTCATATTTCTGATCAATGCCAATAGGGATAGGCTCTACCCCGCTACTACTTCTCCCCCTCGCCATGGTGTATGAGGGGGAAAATAGCGAAGCTGCAGCATTGTGGAAGGACACATAGCAGCTATTGTATTTAATTGTATCACGTGTTTGTATCTTAAACGATATCAGGCGCTGCTTTCTATAGCCTTGTGATTTTTTTTTTTAGATGGTCACTGAGTTGTGGTGACTTTTAATACCCATGTAACTGACAGGAGGGAGTGCATAGGCCATGCATTTGACATGTATTTCTCACAGGATATTGCTAAGGAAGACGTGTCTGCGAGCTATGAGGTCATTTGCAGTTTGAGTACTTTGATCCATTCCGCGGAACATCTGCAGCTCGGTTTTCTCTTAAATCCAGAGAGTTACGACACGGAACTTGCTGCACAGCCGAGAAAACTCCTGAACACGCTGAGGTAGGAAGTAATTACAAGTATACACTTCTAGGACATGAGTAAAAATAACTAAACCAATATATATTACATTTTCTCACATGCCAATCCTTAGTTTAAAGGACACAAATTAGAGAATTCAGGACCATGATTATTTATAACGAAGTCGCACTTCCGGGGTCTTGCTATATTTTGCTACAAAATGATGGGCAGCAAGAGCTCCGCATTATGCGGTTTGTGGTCTTGAATTTTCACCAAAGTCAATTTTTTTTATTTAACAGAGAACTCAATCCTATGTATGAAGGGTATCTCCAGCACGATGCACAAGAAGTCTTACAGTGTATACTGGGGAACATTCAGGAAGCCTGTCAGGCTCTGAGAAAGGAGATCAAGTGCTCGCAAGTGAACGAATCAGAACAGCCGCATGAAAGCAAAGAACCCGCCGTTTGTGAGGTCGGAGCCATTTCCGGAAAACCTCAAGAAACCTCAGAGTCTCCGAATGAAAATGGCAAACGCAAAAGTGATAATGAGGTTGGGAATGTCAAGAAAAGGACAAAGCTTACTAAAGAGCCTCCAGCTGAGGAGGGCAGGATAACCAGATCAAAACGGAAAACAGTCCCAGAGAAGCCAGATGAGAAAGCCGCTCCTAAAGCCAGCGCGGAGACCTGCCCCTCCAATCCTTCCCATAAGAAATCTAGATTACGGCTCAACTTGTTTAAGTCATCAAAACAACCGAGTATTCTGTCAAAGTTCCGTAGCTTGAGTAAAATGGACAGCTTGTCATCGAAATGTTCAACGGAGCTCGACACTCCCAGCATAAAGACAGAGTCAGACAAATTGGTGAAAGATGAGCCGGTAAAGGAAAATGTCAGCTGCAAGTCTGCCGGAAATGAAGATGTGGAGAAATCTCTGAATGGTTGGTTTTTGCACTAACATTTTAGTAGGGTGACTAACACTGTCAGTAACTGAGGTGGTCTAAGTGCACCCAAATCTCATAATTCACTATATATCAAGCTATATATAGAGCACTATATATTGCAAGTGCTAGCTGTATAGTAACAGGGATGGAACAGTGAGAATCGGTCTGTGAGGAACTCTTACATGTTTAGAATAACCCCTTCTGTAGATGGAGCCGCTCTCCCTGAAGCGTAGACGGTAAGGGAAGCCCTCGATCCCCGCTGTTTTGTTGACAGGGACATGCGAGTGAGACGCTTGCGTCCCATTCCGGCATGCACCAGCACACGGAATTTGGCGATCGGGCAGGCTGGCTGACTGCACTCCATCTGTAACTGTCATTCTGTGCATCACTGTTCTGACAGGCAGGAATGGGATCAGTACCTACAACAGGGGTGGCCAAAACGGTCCTCGAGATCTACCAACGGTCCATGTTTTCCAGAGCACCTAGCTGGAGCACAGCTGTAGTCATTACTAACTGTCACATTCCCCAGATCCCCTAGCTGGTGCACAGCTGCAGTCATTACTAACTGTCACATTTGAAATATGCTGCATTCATTCCTACTATAGTTTGCCTGAGACACATGAACTGTTGGTAGATCTTGAGGACAGGTTTGGCCACCCCTGACCTACAAGGTATGCAGTCCGGGGGCTTCCAGGTGAGCTCTCTATTTAGAAATGAGCCAAATTAGGATATCCTACAGCATAGGACCAACAGAGCAGAAATGGCTTGCCATGGCATTACTATTATCTTGTAGGATGTAGATATCATCTGCTGGTCCCTTTTCAGCGTGCTGGAGGAACTTGTTTGTATTTCTAGTATATATTAGCCCCTCCCCTACATGCGCCTGTGGTGGACCAGTAAATGAATTTGGCAACTGACATTCTGTGTGTCAATTCACCTTCAAATGTACATTTTGTAGAGCTTTACTGACTTTGAAATGACTTATTTGAAAGTAAATGACTGTTAAATCTGAGAATGTAATTCATAATTATAGAGTCAATTGGGTTTGAACTGGTGGAGAAATTATTCCAGGGCCAGCTGGTGCTGCGAACCCGGTGTCTGGAGTGTGAGTGTTTCACAGAGCGGAGAGAAGACTTCCAGGATATCAGCGTACCGGTGCAAGAAAGTGACCCGCCAAGACTAGAGGAGGACTCTGACAGTGAGTTGTTAGTCTACTAATTCATTATTGTTGCCAAACTTCAGAACAACATTGTAATGTCACTGATGGTAAAAACGTTCATTAATGCAAGCTGAAAAGTCGTCACTTGCACTTTGAGATAACAGATTTTGGGCAGTATTCATTCCTGGATTCCGACTGTTGGAACGTACTGACAGTTGGAATTCAATGTTCTGCTCAGCTTTCTAGTGTTAAAATGGATGTGTTGGTAAAAACAGACGGAGATTTTTGAAAAACGGCCGTAAATTCGACAATCCGTTTCCGACTTTGTTCTGTATTTCTGCTTGTCCAATTACCACTAAAATATATGTTCTTGTTTTTAGTTTCTCCTGATCCTAGAATGGAAATAAAGACTTTGAAATGGGCAATATCCCAATTTGCATCCGTGGAGAGAATAGTTGGAGAGGACAAATATTTCTGCGAGAACTGCCATCATTACGCAGAAGCGGAGAGAAGCCTTTTATTTGATAAGATTCCAGACATCGTAACCATTCATTTAAAGTGCTTCGCGGCAAACGGCTCAGAGTAAGTCTCCAGTCGTTGTTTGGTAAATTCCTTTTGCAGTTCTGGCATTTATCCTAAAATCCCCTCCTAACTCGCATGTAGGAGAACTGACAAATAGCTTTTCTTAAGAATAGGTTACTTATACAGGGTGTGGAAAAAAATATCCCTGATTTTAAAGGCTAACAAAAATACCACGGTAAATGGTATTTAAAATGTTAGTAAATTATCTAAAAGTGCAGTTTATGTTCAATTGGTGATACATATATCCTAGCCCAGATGGTGGTCTTCATTGGTGATGTACATTTGTAGTTGATTTAAAGGCCTCCGTCTGTACAATATCATGTTCAAAACAAACTAGTCCATGCACTTTTAGAAAGTGCGTAGATCGTCCATATGGGAGACAACAAAAAGTTTTCAGCATGATCATTCGGGAGTAAACAAATGCAGTGGATTATTCTCCCAGTCTTGTGCTGTATGTTCTATAGAAGACTGGAGAGCTGTTGTAGGTAAGATGTATAAAGGTTGGACTATTCTGATGGAGGACTCCAGGGATCCACAAGCATTACTTGTAGATACTGTTACAAACCTTTGGAGTTTCCATCTGATTTACCCATTACAACTGCTTTCACGCATCAACAAAATGTTTATTAGGAGGAATCCTACATTGTTGTTTGCACCAGATTTGCCGAAACACTGGTACGCAGACATTCCAAGGGTCTCGCTGAATCCATTTTGGAGTGTTCCTCAAAGTTGACCTTGTGAAGAGTGCATTTTACCATCCGCTGTTAGCACATCTGGCTATTTTTAAATTTATTTTTTATTTTTCCCCCAGTTATCCAGAATGTTGTTGCTGGTAGCCCAATCAGACACTCCTGTTCTTCTTTAACAAATTCCGTCAAAAACATTTCCAAATTCATCTGAACACAGTTCTTCCAGCTGTCTGTCAAACTGCCTACTGCAAAATCTATTCATTGCTTCACAAGGCCTTGTCTGTCGTCAAGCCTCCTACTACCTTAAGATATACCCCTTTCACACCGCACCTCGGACCCAGGTTATTGCTGGGTTGCTGCCTGATCAATCCGGGTCAAGGTGCGGTGTAAAAGCAGCTTAAAACCCAGGATGACCAACCTGGCAATGTGACCCGGGTTATAAGATGGGTTGATAAACTCTACTTTCCCTCTTTATAATGGGCAATCTGGGTTTAATCTGAAAGCTTCAGAACTGGGTTGATCTGGCATTGCGATCTGAAAGGGGGTAAGAATGGTTTTGTTGCTCCGCTTACATATAAGGTGTGCCCAAATGAAAAGGAGACTTTTGCTGTAGCGGCATTGTATCTAATCGCAGTAGGTTAATATGTGTACCAATAGATGGCGTGGCATATTCCCCCAGTTGCGCATGTGTAGTGAACGCCTTCGCCTCAGTTTCTTCATTCCTGGAAAGGTATTTTGTCGGTCAGATGGATTCCTCCAGATCAGCGCAAATAGCGGATATCAGATCTTCCCACACAAGGAAAGCATTGCTTCAGAAATTTATCGCAGTATGATGGCAGTGTATAGAGATCAGTGTCTCGCGTGGTGCACTATATTCCGGTGGTGTCGGCGTTATTAGGTAGGAAGCCAAAGCATAAATGACTTGCCACAGCCTGGGCAGGCGCACGTTGTCCCCAGCCCTGCCACAATTTTGCCTGTAGAGGATATCCTATCCTGGAGCACTGGGAAGCCGTTCACTACACATGTGCAACTGGCTGCGTTATGCTTTCATTGAAGCAAATCAGTCTGATCTTTGGGCTGTCGCCGACAAATCACAATATCAAGTCTCCTACGCTTTGATATTTCTTTTTGATGTACACTTGTGTGCTGAAGGATGTGATCCGCACAGTAGCACTGCACCCACTGGAGGTGTACGGTAATATGAGTTACTGCTGATGGCCCTTCGCCAGCTTTACAGATGATTAAATTACCCCTGTATCCCTAGGCTAGTGTGTGTGTGTGTGTGTGTGTGTGTGTGTGTGTAGACCAGTGTGCCCTCATGGAACTGTGGGTTTTCAAGGTAGTCCTGTGCTATCAGGTAGGGTGTACTCAACATTTATGTGCTACAGCTTCTGTAGTGTAGGAGTTTAAATTCAGCATGATGTATTTTTTTTTTTATCACACCATTTATTTAAATGAGTACCGGTGGGTGGATTTAATTTAGGCTGCTTTTTCCAGCAGGGAACATTTTTCGAACAGATTTCGACAAAACAGATCCGACTTTAAAACAAGTCGGATCAACCCCCACCCCCAAAGTACACTAAAGTCTGCTGGGCACAAGGTTGTTGTGACTATTCACACATGCTTTGTAGCGATCTCTTCTGGTACTTTCTGGGCTCAACAGACCTAGCGCTAGTAGCAGTGATGAGCCGCTTTAAAATAAGAACATTAACATTGTTCAACATTCAATGTAGACCATTTAAGAAAAAAAAAAATTACAATTTCATTCCATATGAACTGTTGTCTGAATGTACAAATGCATGTTTTTTTTTTTTTTTTATAGGTTTGACTGTTACGGAGGGCTCTCCAAAGTAAACACGCCTTTGCTAACACCGTTACAGTTGTCCCTGGAGGAGTGGAGCACCAAGCCGTCGGCAGACCTTTACGGTCTATTTGCAGTGGTTATGCACAGTGGAGTGACCATAAGTAGTGGCCACTACACAGCGTATGTTAAACTTAGCGACCTCAGTAATCTAGAACTTGACCAGGTGAAAGCTCCTGTAGATCCCCATGGCATTATTAAAACTGAGCCGTTAACGGAAGAAGCAGTCCGAACTTCTGATGAAAACTATGACCCTGAAATTTCATTTCGAAATGGTGCAAATGTGACGTCTAACACCAAAGTAAGCAAAAAAGGTACGGACACGGTCGGTCTCCTGGGTGGGCAGAAAAACAAATCCGATTTTGAGCAGCTGCCTGCACCCAAATCTGAAACTGTTCCAAGCGCTATTGCTGAAGAGAAAGGCTTATCTGCCGCAATCTTCGGGCCTGAGAACAATCCTGAAACGGACCAAAGAGCGCAAGTTCCTGCTGATCGGCTTGACTCCAAGTCTGTTCTGTATGTGTTGCAGAGTCTGAAGGAATATGAGGGGAAATGGCTTCTATTTGACGATTCTGAGGTTAAAGTAACGGAGGAGAGAGACTTTTTGTCCACAATATCTCCAAGCACTCAGTCCACGTCCACTCCCTATCTGCTGTTCTACAAGAGAATAGTTGACTAGAAGCTACGTTATGCTACCTGTATAATATGTAAAAGTCTTCCAGGTTGTAGTTACCAGGATGGTACTGGTACCATGTGTGTAAATTTGTATATAACGGGAATCCTGTTGGGTCAACAAGTCACACCTTGCCACAAACTGGTGATGCTATTAGAGATTTTGTTCCTGTGTGTGTATATAGATTGTATTTTGTACATTTGTTTCACCCCCAGGCACTTATTATACTTGCCAATTTCGATATATTTTTTAATAAAGTTTCATGATACGTTTTCTATATTGAAATTGGTCCAAGGCTGGAAGGCCGTACAATTGCCAGGGCAGCAACTTTAACTTGATGCAAAGTTATTTTACAAGTCAGCAATAATGTATAGGCTTTTTTTAAAAGAAAAAAAACCCTATTTATTTAATAGATTATAGCGTCTGTATGTTTGATGTACAGACTGTAACCTTACAGCTTATATTGGTTAACAGATTATTACTCGGTAGCTGGTTTTTCTGGGCAATTTGTAATCTTCATATATTAGAATACTTTTGTATGAATTTTGTAATTAAAGTATTTCTTACTTTGTCTGGATGTGATTTAAAGCTTTTTTCTAAATCGAAATTGCTTTAACTACTTAAACTCTTGAGTGCTGACCTGCCCCCACCATAATAATAATGGTTCAGGTTTTAAAAATATCTGTAGCTCAGTACTGATGGTTGTGTCAAACTACCAGGTAGTATTCAGGTCACCTGTAGCCAAGCATGTATATATTTAAAAGCTGTACTGATCTGCTGATACTACTTGTCTGTGTGCATGCAGCAATAGTGTGCCTGTGTAGGGAAGCTTTGTTTATGTGTAATATATAGTAAATTGCAAATGGTTCTATAGACTTATCCTTTTGGGTTACTGTACTTGCTGAGTCATAATTACCTCCAAGTGTTTTAAGAAGTAGATTAGTTTTTTTTCTTTTTTACTGGGTTTCTTCTGAACCACTCCATGACAGCCTTTACTCTGGGTTATATCCCTCTCCTCCAGTTACGTGACCTTGGGTATATTGATCCTTCTCTTTCTAGCGCTACAGTCTTTTGAGTGTCTCCCAACACTACACCATAGGACTTGGGAGGGATTGTAGGCTGCCATGGAGTGGTTCAGAAGAAACAAAATTATCGTAAGTATACTTTCCACTTTTTCCTTATCCAGGGGTCGAGAGCCGCTCATTAGATATTCACTGCTCCTGATAATTACTTATGCACGATCGGAATCAGTGCAAGCGGCTCCCTACCCGCGTCCCCTGCTGGCTCTCCCGGGGGGCAGCTTCTGCTGGCTCTCCCGGTGGGCAGCTTCTGCTGGCTGTCCCCGGGAGCCCTGCTTCTGCCCCACAGTGTCTGGTGCAGGCAGGCTTCCATCTCCGTGGCTGCCGCCATCCCCTGGCTCCCTGCGGTGGTTAAGATTCACCGTCGGGCAGCAAGCCCCTGTGGCATTGAATATGGTGACAGGGAGGGCTGGCAGCAAATGCTCCAGCTCTCTGGAACAAGGCAACTGTGCAGCGAATCCTGAACAGGATTTGCTGCATATGCCGAGTATTCTCATTGAATACTGCCCTTTCTGTCCTGTATGGAATTTTGCCAGCAGCTCAAACTTCTGTAATCTTCCACCCACTGCCAGTTCCCCACTCAGGCTGTGGTTATAAGAACCTACGAAACCCTCTTCGGTTAGGCAGAAGAAAGGTCTGTCTCGTCTCTGAAGGAGCTCCGTTATACTGTCTCCCAGGTCTGTAGCGCCTAGCCTCTCTAATCTGCTGTTTAGGTGACTGACCCCTAAATCTTGACTTCTTATCCTTAGGCAATCTTGCCGACTTGCCACACTGCATTCTTTGGATCAAAGATTCAAGCTTACTGTATTTGCAAAGTCTCCTAACAATGAATTATCTACATAGGCCAGTGCTTGACAAATTTTTTTTTTTTTTTTTTTTTTTTTTTTTAAATGTAGGAACCAGGATGAAAGTGTAGCAGCCCAAGAAGCTTAAGGGTGCCCATACACCGGTGCACCGTGATTT
Source organism: Crinia signifera (assembly GCF_055691185.1). NCBI lineage: Eukaryota > Metazoa > Chordata > Amphibia > Anura > Myobatrachidae > Crinia > Crinia signifera. The sequence goes on from NC_139224.1 coordinate 165,587,773, forward strand.
TTTATTTAGATCACATCACATTTAGGGGGCGATCCTATTAACCCAGAAGGGTGGGAGTTGCTGTTCGGGTGCTGTTTCAATGTTGAAAATGGCACCCAAATTAAGCCTAACTTAAACCTATCGCAGGGCCGAATTTGCTGAAAATTGCTTGCACCCCAATGGAGATGCGAGCACTTTTCACCAAATTGGGCCCACCATAAAGTACAGCTGGTGTTGTGATGATTCGCAACTCGCGATCATCTGCACCGATCAGGGTTAATAGAAACGACGACCTAAGGCTGCTTCGTGCCTCTGGCTGCGTTCCTGAGATGGGGAGAAGTCAGTGGTGGGAAGCCTACAGGAGGGAGTGTGCCTACTGACCCGTGGGAGGAGCCAATAGGGGAAGCTCCACAGGGAAAAATGGCCTTTCCACAGCACCAGTATAGCGGTTGGGATCTGGCACTGATTGAGCGACCAGGTGCACGCGGTCAGCGCAGCTTGGTGGCCCCCCTGCGCTGCACAGCCGTGAGCGGTTCCAGTACGGAGGGGAGCCAAACCTGTCTAGGCCATGGATGGTACCCAGAAAGACTTTCTAAACCACCAATATGTTAACGGGAAAGTGTGCCATACACCCAGACATCTTTCAGCTTCTGGTTTATTTATTAAATTAACATTGGAAGTCAATGCCATGCACAGCTTAATATGTGGATCTTCCAGGTCTCCTCATCTAGGGATAAGGGATGAGAGATACAGTAAGGGTTGCTTGAGGTCTGTTATATGTACCATGTAGCCGTCCACAACTAGAAACTATCACAGGGATTGCAGAACATACTTTGATGTTCTCCTCAAGGTTTATAACCCCTAGATCCTTTGGTCTTTCTTGCAGGCATGTGTGGATTTGGGTCTTCGCCTTTCATTTTTGAAGGTACAGCTTTTTAGAGGCAGATTTCACTATAAGCTGATGTGTAGCCTCATACATCAATATGCCAATCAGAGGCCCTTATTTAGATCTGACCGCAGTACAAATTTGTTCTCAAAATGGGCAAAACCATGTGCACTGCAGGTGGGGCAGATGTAACATGTGCATAGTGTTACATTTGGGTGGGGTGCTTTGAAACTGAAATCTAAATTGCAGTGTAAAAATAATGTAGCCAGTATTTACCCTGCACAGAAACAAAATAAGTCACACAACTCTCTCTGCACATGTTAAATCTGCCCCACCTGCAGTGCAGCATGGTTTTGCCCATTTTGAGAACAAATTTGTTCTGTGATCAGATCTGAATAAGGGCCAGAGTGAGATACCGGGTATGCGTGAACCACAGGTGCTGTACAACACTGCCCCATCTCCTACTGTCACAAAATTTTGCCCCCGATGACATTACTCTTCCATAATGACATCTCCCCCCCCCCCCAAATTCTGTTTCAGCTTCCATATTACTTTCATCCCAAGATGCAAGAAGGTTATTGAATGAATGTAACCTGCTATCCACGCAGAATCCCTTCAATCTGATGTTCATTACTCCTGCCAGCTATCCACTCCACCCATCAGAATCTAACCGCAGATGTTACCCTGCTACGCAGCGCTCTATACCTTCGACCCAGTATGGGATACTCTCTGCAGACACTTCCTTTGTAAATGATGGCATGTCCCACAGGGGGCGCCAGGCCTTCATGGGCTGCTTTCCATAGAGGGGATGACTTGGCGAGGAAGGAGAAGCAGGTTAAAGCTTCAGTATTTTGTAAGCAGGACAGGATCCTCTGTCTGCACTGAAAATAAGGGCACATGGAAATAAGAGCTATTGGTACCCAGATGTCCTGTAGTTGCCTCTTCCTCCAGTCCCGTAACTGCCCATCCCGTGCTTTCCACTTCCTCCAGTCCCGTAACTGCCCATCCTCTGCTTCCTGCTTCCCCCAGTCCCGTGACCATCCTGTGCTTGGCCACTTTCTCCAGTACCATAACAACCCGTCCTGTGCTTTCCACTTCCTGCAGTCCCGTAACTGCCCGTCCTGTGCTTCCTGCTTCCCCCAGTCATGTGTTTTGCTTCACCCCTGCCTGCACATAACATCGGATTTTCACTGTTTTTTTTGCTTCATATTTAACCCTGAAACATGTATGCAGAAATACTAACCCAAACCAATATATACAAGAATTCAGTTCACAAAATAAACTAGGAATTGGCGACATCACGGAGGCAGAAGACACAATGCACCAATGCAGATAATGCTATCTACGGCAATCTGGAACCTGAAGCCAATATTGCACAGAGTTATCGCTTACTAGGAACCCAGAGACATCAGAGTTATTATGCACCAAACTGCATTACATAGAGCGGCCATTGTTGCAGTACTCAAGTCCCTACTCTGCCAGCTGCAGTGTGCAATGATCAAGCCCCCTTTAATCCAGACATGCAAACTTTATCTGTATCTTTTCCAAATCTGTGTAGATTGTATCTTCGCCTCATGCCTCAACGTCTCAGGTATTTGTTCAATGGTTATAAATATTGTAGTATGGAGAATGACTGCATTGTATGTAGGTCTCAATAGCCCGCGTATCACAGCCTGTGCAATCAGGAGCACAGCACACACCACAACACACTGCATTAGAGGAACAAAATCACAGCCCTTTTACAAGTACAATTATTTAATTGTTTAATAGGTCGAAATGATACAATACAAAATATACAGGGAATATAATTAAAGCACAAAGTCTGTAGACCAATAAATAATGACAATTTATTAACCCGTCAGTAATTGTTTTGACAACCGTACACTTTCTGTGTCTCCGAGCGGGCGGAGCTGGAAACGGACGCATCATGTGTAAACAAAGCAATGTTAGAAGCGAATTACGAAGAGTCGTGTGCCTTGAAATCTAAGCTTGCGGTAGGTAGAAAATATCCATGCAGAGTGAGTTCAGACAGAAGATGGAAATAAGTTGCACAGTTTCCTTGGAATCCCGGAATTATATACCTGCATAGTCTCCATGCTAACTAAAGGGGTAACATGACACAAAAGGTCATACTTTGAATAAGAAAATATAAATTACCTCTTTTGCAGAATGAATTAATATTATTGTCTTTTTATTGAGGGAAAAACCTCCTAAAACTATTCTAATGGCACAAAAACAGATTCTACATCTAGATGTCCAACATAATAAAAGTTCATATCGGAAACGAGCTGATTTGGCCACTAATATTAATTTAAGACAATATTGCCCCCCCCCCCACGTACCTCATGACCCCAGTATTATAAGGAATAGACAGCTGATCCACATCTGTTCCCAACTTTAGTGGTTTCATGCAATGATTGCGTTCTAGACCGTGGTTCGTGGATCTTTTGATCCGTATCGTTACTGGTAATATAAGGAGTCGGCTCTCACTTTCTACAGTTGTGATTAGTGTTTAAATGTTAGAAGCGGGTAGTGAGAATTGCATCGTCCTCAGACAGCTGTGCTCGGGGGTGATGAGACTTGGGTACAGTTGGGGGCTTTCCCATGTCTTCCACGTACCAGAGTATAAAACCTTAATTTTGTGGTCAAGTTTGTGACTAAAAACACTTGTAAGTCACACAATTATTTGGTGAGAACGCACAAATAAAACAGTACCTTTTTTTAAAAAAAAAGTTAAAAATGACATTGTACATGGCTGGTATATAAATTATTATAAACTAAATACAAGGTAACATCGCATATTGCATAAATAGTGATAAAACAGGTTATTTTTACCTTCGTGCCACAGGAAACAAAACTGAAATGCTGAGATACAAAGTAAGAAAACGTTGCAAATAGTCGGACCACCCAGTAACAGTCTGCTCTCCCAAACGCCTTTTTTGGTCACATTGGGGGTAACACAATGGGGATTGAGGGCCTGCTTTGGTCAGAACGTAGGCCTGGTATCGGCTTTTTTAACTCTGCTCCTCCTGTTTTCCGCCCGTTAGTGGTTCCATAGAAATCCTTTTTTTCACAGGTCAATTTTCCTTAGACTCATCCTGCTGAAGGAGTCCCTGCAGTGCAAAGGATAAGAGCTAGAGGTTTAAATCAAATACATGACAAAACGTGACCATATCAGACAATAATCTACCCGGCATTCTCAGATTCCATTCCTAGGACCTTGTGCATTCATAAATGGAATTATGAATTACCCCTCCCCAATCCTGCTTGGTGACAGCCTGCAACTTTGGGTATATTCCCTAAAGGTCCATTTTAATTTTAATCGATGTCCATCAATTTTTTAGGTCGATTAAAATCGTTTTCAAACAATGTTGGGCTTTTAGAGTTAAAACACACATTTTAGAACATCATTTTATACATTCATTTTTAAAGGTTCATAAATGTTTTGAGAACAGTCCTGCTAGCTTCATTCACCCCCCTTAACATGAAGGTGGAGAGTCATCAAAGCTTGAGAGAGATAAAGTACCAGCCACACAGCACCTAAATATAATTTCACAAGATGCGGGGGAAAAAAATTTGGATGGTAAAATTACAAAATTGGTTGATACATTCGGTCTCTCCAAGCTTTGATACATCTATACCTAAGCTAATTGTCTCTGTAGCAGATTGGTTTGCGCTATACCTAAATTTTGTGGTATCCCTTAAGGGTTGTACACATTGTTCGATTCATTTTCTATTCTATCCAGATTCGATCTGGATCGAATCGCACGGCGCTGTGTACACGTTTGATTTAGACTATATACTACAGATCTGTATTCAGTGCGGCCGGGCGAAGGGGTTAAAAGGCGGGTATCGCAGAAAACAAGTGATCCTCGCTGTTTAACCCCCTCGCCGGCCGCATTGAGTACAGATCTGTACTATATAGTCTAAATAGTAAGAAATCTCACTGTGTTAAATGTTCTGAGGGAATCCTCACTGTTAGAGGACAGCGAGGATTCCCTCAAACAGCGAGGCTCGTGGCTAATGCAGGGAGCATGCTGCATTTAGCCGCAAGTCTCGCTGTTTCTGCGTCCGCATTCCGATTCCCCCTCGTTCCGTTTTTGCAGCGAGGGGGAATTGGCGTATGCAGGGGGTCCATTGAATACTGACAGGGCGAGCGGTCACAGCTCACCTCCGCATGGAATACACCCCTTTGCCTGCACAGTCTATTTTTCTATATGATGCCGCACATCGGGAGCAAATTGAAAGCAATCGATTTCCGTTCGATTTCAATTTGATTTTGCTTATATAAGCACAATCGCATAGAAAAACAGAATGTACACACAGTTTGATGTAGTCTATTAGGGCCAGATGTAACAAGCTTCAATAAGTAATCAAGTGGAGAGCGATAAACAACCAGCCAATCAGCTCCTAGCTGTAATATTATAGACTGGATTTGAATAATTTCAGTTTTCACTCTCCACTTGATCGCTTTTTGAAGCTTGATACATCTGGCCCTTAGTCATACTGTTACCAATTAAAGGGGGTTATTCAATGTGTGCTCGTTTTTGGGCCGCATGGTTGCCCATGCAAATTCAATCTTTTAAAAGTCAAATCTGCATGGTCGAAAACAGCCGCTACATTGTCAAATCGGCAGCCGCTTTCATGAATCTATGGCTGTTTTTGCCGATCCACGGGTTTTCCGACTGTCTGAAAGTTTCCGACAGTCAGATAGATCAGATAGACTGAATAGGTCGAATGTAAGTTCAACCTACTCCTGTCAAGAAGTGCAGATATTTCCGACTGTCGGAATCGTCACACATTGAATACCCCCAAAGACGTCCGGCGTACAGTTGATTGTATAATGGCTATATCCTGAAAGTATCCCAGCCTCCATGAGACATACAGTATATGGGTTAGCTTGTATGCCCCATGGCTTCAGAAGAGATTTATTAGTAAATATAAATCCATTTTTACATCCGCGCTTATTAATCAGAAACTAACCAGGCTGACAATTCCGCGCTCGCCAGAACTAATGAATATTTATGTGATAAAGGAAGTTTCATTAGTTTTATTGTACACAAAACCGCCTCGGGTCCACATATATCTATGAGAAATTAAACATTTACAATGCAAAGAACATGGATGAATGTGAAATAGAAATCACAATGTAACAAAGTCGCATAATATATGGACAGCCAGCGGCCGCAGGGACTAGGTAGCACGAAAAGGGATTGATCTGGGATGTGAAGAACAAAGCTTTATGATTGATTTGATATTAATCAGCCCCCTGGCCCCATGGATTAGGACGGATAGCTCTGGGTTTGACACTTGCAGATGTTACATCAATTATACATATCATTTTATATAGTATCGCATCCACACAGCAGACTTCTAAGCACACCCAGGCAGGGCCAGCACCACCACTAGGCAAATCTAGTGCCGCGGGGGTACCTGTCCTGCGCCTGTGTATATAAAGCTTGCGGCGGCAGCGGGGGGTCCCTGCAGTCAAGAAATAACGAGCACTATCCGCCTGGCTACGCGGAAGCGCTTCTGTTGTGGAAACACTGGCTGCACGCTGATTGGCTGAGATTCAGCCAATCAGCGTGCGCCGTTCGGCCAGTGTTTCCACAACAGAAGCGCTTCTGCGTAGCCAGGCGGATAGCGCTTGTTATTTCTTGACTGCAGGGACCCCCCGCTGCCGCCGCAAGCTTTATATACACAGCCGCAGGACAGGTACACCCCCCCCCCCCCCCCCCCCCCCGGCACCGGGGCGCCCTAACCCCGACTCGCCCAGGAATTATGCGATACGATAGAGGATACAATATACAGCAAACGTGGTTCCAGAAATAACATATTGTACTTTTAGAACCACAGGGCCAACTGGGTGCTTCTTTATACCCACTGGAAACACCAATAAATCTTTTTTTTTTTTTTTTGGCATCAAAATCTCTATTGTAGTGGTGATCACAGCCGATAATTTACCTGTGACACGTGACGGGAATCACAGTTTTGTACAACTGCGGGATCTTCCGGTTTATGAGCGGTTGCAGCGCCTCCTTCAGGCGGTGGTAGTTGCGCTCCAGTTCCCGCTGATATTCCTTTTGATCCGGTCCGATGAGGCTCTTATTTTTACGCAGAGCGTCCTCGCACCTAGCGGACAGACAGACCACAGATTAGCCACAAAGGCTCAACCCACGAAATCACCCGGGGACGCTGCCTCCGCCCGGCAGAGTCTTCTCTTCGTAGCACAGAAAGTATCATCACACTGACCAAATATCTCATTATTATCCAAAACTTTCGAGACCATTAGCCTGAGGCATGCATACATTCCTGTGGAGACGTCCAGGAAATGCACAATCTAGATACACAAATTAAGGCGTCAATCCAACGAGCCGTTGCTAATGCAGCGGTGTGTAAACGCTGGCGACGGGACCCCAACTGGCACATCTCGTGGCTCCCACTTGTTCTCGGGGCTGTGAACTAAAAATACATAAGTCGGCAGTATACTAAGTGCAGCATTCATCTGCACTTCCTCACCCCCTGCAAATACATTAGGGTTAATTGGATTGGCCCCTAATAGTGGGAAAAATGAAGGGTCTAATTAATTTACCTTATATTATCATGGCTTGTAATCAGTAGAGGATTATAGCAAGAACTGTATCTGGAAATCATGAATACTCCTAACCTGGGTATACACGGAGACAACCTCGGTCCGGTAATACACGGAGACAACCTCGGTCCGGTAATACACGGAGACAACCTCGGTCCGGTAATACACGGAGACAACCTCGGTCCGGTAATACACGGAGACAACCTCGGTCCGGTAATACACGGAGACAACCTCGGTCTGGTATGTTGGTTTTGGCCGAATCAGAATGACATAATGTTCAGGGTGTACGCCTAATATACGGGGTGCCCGTGGTTTTTAACAATGTTGCAATGAGAAGGACTTAGTATATGTAAATGAAGGACAGAGTGATATTACTAACTGTCACATTCCCCAGATCACCTAGCTGGTGCACAGCTGCAGTCATTACCAACTGTCACATTCCCCAGATCACCTAGCTGGTGCACAGCTGTAGTCATTACTAACTGTCACATTTCCCAGACCATCTATTTGGTGCACAGCCGTAGTCATTACTAACTGTCATGTTTCCCAGGCACCTATCTGGTGCACAGGTGTAGTCATTACTAACTGTCACATTCCCCAGATCACCTAGCTGGTGCCCAAGTGCAGTCATTACTAACTGTCACATTCCCCAGATCACCTAGCTGGTGCACAGCTGCAGTCATTACCAACTGTCACATTTCCCAGATCACCTAGCTGGTGCACAGCTGCAGTCATTACCAACTGTCACATTTCCCAGACCATCTATCTGGTGCACAGCCGTAGTCATTACTAACTGTCACATTTTCAAACATGCTGCATTTATTCTTAATATAGATCCAGAGGAGACACATGAACTGTTGGTAGATCTGGAGGACAGGTTTGGCCACCACTGCTGTAAACCTATCCAGTCTGACATCTGGGGCTTTGGTTACTAGTTTACTAGTTTGGCAATATGTTGTCTAAACCTGCTGTTCATCTCCTGAGGACAAAGAAAGGGTCCCAACTGGAATGTATAAGAGTCACTAATAACAGAATAAGTCAAATAACCATGCATCATAAGCCACAGGTACCTTTTTGTGAAGTCTTTGAAACAAAGTCTCAGTTTGTTATGGTGCCGAAACAATTTTGGATCATTCGGAATCTCCGATAAAAACACCTGAGCAACCTCCAGGGGTCCCTGCAAGAAACCAGGCCCAGAGTGAAAACAACAACATTTCGCAAAGACAGTGATTTTAAACCTATTTCAACTGGCAGGACACCAAACGAGATTTTAAAAATACCAAGGCAAACGGTAAAACATTGGCCTCCACAGGGGAAAAAAAACAACAATACATTGGTCCCCATATGAAATAAAAACCACCACACTGGTCCCCCAGGTAACAAAAAAAATCTCATGAAGATTAGCGGATGACATGAGGGAGGGGTGGGCGGGCAGCAGCCAGATCTGGACCCACTGACAGTGACTAGCAGTAGAACTGGTGGTGGCTGTAAACTGGTGTGGACATCTCTAGATTAAGAACAGTTCAAGGCACAGTTGTTGAAAAATGATGACACATACAATAGGGTCGGAGTTCGCCAGAGCTGCGGGACACCGGATGATCTTGAATGTTTTATTAAAGCGGCAACCATTTACTAGGCAAAACCTTCATTGCCGCTTTAAAAGAAAACACCCGGGATCATCCAGCATCCCGCAAACTCAGACCCTATTGCATATGCTTATATATATATATATATATATATATATATATATATATATATATATATATATTTATTTATATATATATTAACTGGAGCAAAGCTACAGCTCTCACAGAAAACAGATTATAAACTATGGGTCATGGCTTTACAAACAACACAGTTTCCGCTTTGTAGAAATTACCATTTCACCAATCACCATCGGAACCATACCTCCCAACATGTCCCATTCCATGAGGGACAAAATACTCTGCTCCTGGACTTCCTTACCAGTGGCAGAGGTGGGACTGCACCACTGTCCAAAATTCAAATAGGGGAGCCACACCTGCCAGTGAGGTATGTTAACAAATGAGGTCATCACTCTGCGACAACCTGTGTGTATGTTTTGTGCAGCACTATTTCCACCCAGGAGACACGCGGTAACTCGGGACTGACCTGATTCACTGTTGTCCCCACCGAACCCTGAAGGACCATCTGCAGCATTTTTGGGTCAGCTGGATCTTGGTGGGTGGCAAACGCTAATTCCTGAGTCTTTTTTTGCATGTCTTCAATGGCAACTTCAATGGGGGTCAGAATGACCTGCAATTACACACAAAAGCAATCACATCACCATGTTGCCCCGCTACTATCTCAGCATAGTGTCCTGCAGCTTGTACATGGCGCCATTACAGCTACGACGCAGGCTAGAAATGAGCTAGATAAATCGTCCCGTAGACCACTGGTTCCCAAACTGTGTGCCACGGCACCCAGGGGTTCCTTGGGATCCCTGCAGGGGTGCCTCGAGTTGGTGGTCCAGGACCAACTCAAATTAATTATGGTAAATGTATTGGTCAAAATCAATGCTTTTTTTATGTCAATCTTTAAAATTTGTGGACAAACGGAAGCTAATTCTGTCCCTCACCGCATAATTAAACCTAAAGATGACATCATAAACAAAATGTATTTAATTCAGATTTTTTTTCTTAATTTCTAAATAAGAAACTTTTACCCTAGGGGCGCCGTGGAAAAATCTCTGATACTATAGGGTGCCATGATTCCAAAAAGCTTGGGAACCACTGCCGTAGACACTAAAAATATTTTGCCCACACAATTGCAAAAAATATATATATATATAGGTTTGCAACAATGTACAAATTTTTGTTCACTTTACACAGGACCTAGTTTTTTTTTAAAGCTGTATACACTTCATTTCCTCTGTTTCACAAATGTATTATTTTTCTCCTCCACTCAGTGAATTCAGAGGGGCAGATCTAATAACCCTGGAGAAGTGATCAAGTGGAAAGTAATGATGTAGCAGCAAGTCAATCTTCTAACTGTCATTTTTCAAATCCAGCCTTGTAGCTTGATCATAATAATTGGCTGGTGCGCTATGACCTTCTGCTTTATCACTTCACCAGGCTTAATAAATATACACCTCAGTTTGGAAGAGATGGGGTTAAAGGTCATCTGAACTGTGGTGTTTGCAGAACCAGAGAAATGATCATTAAAGGCGAGAGATCAAATTTCCTAAGCAGCTCTTGGGCGTCAGGGAAGCCAAAGCGCAGAAGATGAGTAGCTGACGGGAAACATAGACCTACGAGCCGGTGTCTCACCTCCTCCTTGTGGATGACGTTAATGCGCGTCTTGATGTACGGGAAAGCGTGTGACGTGGTCAGGATGGTCTTTCGCTTGAACTGCTCGTGTAGCTCCCCGTGCGCTCGCCCGTCTAGAGTAAACGGGGTGCAGTACATGAACCTCCGCAGGTTGTAGTTCTTATCAAAGTAGGTGATCCTGTCCTTCATTTCATAGGTGTCGAAGTACGGCTCCACGTAGGTTATCTGGATGAACGCCTGGGACAGGACAAGATCACAGGTTTACAAGAAGACTTAAGAATAACAATCGCAGTTTCTGCATTAATAGACTGTGAAGTATATAATATACATGTGCAAAGTCTGTCCGTAGCGCCAGCAAAAGATACAGAACGCAAATGCAGGAGCCAATAAGTGGCAGAGCTCAAGCACTCCGGCTGCTGATTGGCTGCCTGTAGATCTGTGGGCCGGGTTCGGGGCAGATGAAGAAAGGTCATGCATCTCAATGGTCACCACTGGTGGCACAGTTTGTAACTGCGTAGGTGGTGACCTGAGTCGGCAGGTATGTCGGAGGTGGGTGTGTCAGGGACTTCTTCAAAACAGACTAGGACACCGGCAGCCAGATTCCATTGAAACTTAGCGGTGTGATAAATTGGTACTGCAACTGGTGGGCGTCTCAATAGACAGTCAATCGGCTGTAGCATTAACGTCCAACTGGAATCACCGTTACATAAGACCCAATTATACAGATTTGCATACAGGCCACAGAGCAAGCGAGCGAGAATGTCACTGGTGTAGAAAGAACGTATGGCCATTGCTTTTGTGACATGGTGCTAGATAAAGACTATATATATTGTGCTCGAGGTTCCCAACAAAAATATGACCTCACCCCAGTGACACCCTACACCCCAGCGAAGGGTGTCCCACTGATAGAGATGACTAGGAGCACCTGTGACCCGGACCTCGTCTGCTTACTAGCGTCTGCTAATCAAACTGTAGCAATACGTTTTCCTTCAGAAATAAGCAAAATGCTAGTAACCAATCAGGATGCAGGATACAAATGATCTCTCTGGGGGTGGGGTTGGGTCAATGACTTTTGTGGACGGATCCCTATTCTCTTTAACAGCAATAGAAAAGCAGGTCTCAGAATCTGTAATGTCCAACATATGGGACATATGAATATGGGACACATAAATGGAGATAAAAATTGGTTTTAAAAACAAATATTGTCAAAAACAATAAATTACACATTCTTAAATACCCAGAGTCCTGGGTACAGTAATGCAGCATAATTACGGTATTTATACACAATGGTTTAGCCTATATGCGACTATGTATATACGGACAGGATGTAGGACTAAACAGTCATTTCTAATTAGTGCGTTGCCTTAATGTTAATATAATGGGGACTTTTCTATAGTCTTAATGTAGTGACAAGAGACCAAAGCAATGAGTTTTGTTCATTACAGGATCTGGGCACGACATAAATGAAGAGCAAGTATCACAGCTGCGGTAATCGTGGCAACTTTATTACTAACTATTATATGACTTTCAGAGGTTACAACTGTGGCGGTTGCAGGACTTGCCAGAGACCTTATAATGTGTGGAGTTTGTATATTCTCCCTGTGCTTGCGTGGGTTTCCTCCCGGCACTCCGGTTTCCTCCCACAATCCAAAAATATACTGGTAGGCTAATTGGCTCCCAACAAAATTAACCCTAGAATGTCTGTGTGTGCGTGTACATGTGGTAGGGAATATAGATTGTAAGCTCCACTGGGGCAGGGACTGATGTGATTGTTCAAATACATTCTCTGTACAGCGCTGCGGAATATGTGTGCGCTATATAAGAAACTGTTAATAAATAATAGATAAAAATAATAAATATTATTCTCCACGATAAAATCTGCAAACTGAACAGAAATGTATTAAACACATCAGATGATTTACTAATCCCTCCCAGAGCCCAATGCTGTTGCTTGAGAACAGGTGTCCCATTTTACCATGTTGGTTACAGAATAATCAATATCAATCTGAGTCCTAGGTGACCGCTTACATTACAAATGCTAATAGCCAAATGTTACGAGGAAAATTGGATAACCGCAATTACTACATAACACCTGTCTCCTAAGGCTTCCCTGATCTGGACTTGCAGCCACCTAGGTAACATAAAAGCTCTGACAGATGGATATAAGCGATTGACCAATTTTACTACAAGTTTTAATGTGAGTTATATATATATATTATCCAACAGTGATTTCCACAGAGATTTAAGGTGCCCACACACTAGAACGATTTTTGGACCGATTGGCCGATTTCCGATAAATCGGCCGATGTTTACCGATAATCGGTCGATATTGGTCCGATGCGCGCTCCCGTGGATCTTTAGCTGAATCTTCTGATCTTACGTGCTGCACAAAAGATCAGAAGATTTAACCAAAGATCCAAAGGAACGCACACGGGATCTTAAGAAAAATCTTTGGTGAAGATGTGCGCTTGCCTGAAATCTTTTGTCCAGGACGGAAAAAAGATTTCAAGGCTAATTTATGCGCACATCTTATGATCGCAGATCTTTCTAGTGTGTGGGCACCTCTAGTCAATGAATAGTTTTGGTATCCGGTTGCTAGATCTACAGTAAAAAGATAAGACAGCCAATAGGTCGACAGGGTCAATAGGTCATCGTGAAAAAAGGTAGACAGGATTTTTTCACTTTTTTAGTCGCCAATGTCGACATGGACCCCCACAATTAGTGTAAGGCGACCTCATGTCGACTTTGTCATACGTATACCTTTTTCAAGTCGTATTTCCAGCCAATCGGCTCCTGTCATGTTATAGGCCATGTTTGGAAAATGACAGTTAGGGGCTGCTTGGCAGGACGTTTATCACCCTCGCCTTTATCCCCTTTTAACAGAACAGCTTCAGCAAAATGGCTCTAAACCTAGAAGCGTCTCCCGAGACCCTTACCTGGGACCCCCCGAGGGCCTTCTCCAAACTGCTCCCCCCTGACCTAAACCGTGCAGGTCCCCCCGGCTCTGCGGTATGGTCTCTTACCTTGTTAGAATCTAATTTGCATTTATCGACTGGGTTGGAGTCCTTTATAACTTCCATAGCATCTTCCCCGAATCTCTCTCCATAGAATCCCTGAATGACAAAGGAAAGAGCGTCACAGTTATGTAACAGCAGAACAACTGCTATAGCTGCAGCCATGGACTAGTAATGCCTGGGGCAGGGCTGAGAGTAGAATGCCTATCTGACCATTCTGTATGGTCAGTGGGACTATCTTGCATGTGATATTTGCATTGATAAAATGTGCCTGGCTCTTGGGGTGCTAAAATATCAACTGGCTGGTCTGAGTAGGGTGCTGAGTATAGGGGAGAAGCCTGATCTGTTATGAAATTTAACTCGTACCCCTTTTCTATCGGCCTAAAAATCCAGTGTTTTTGCACGTGAATGCGCATCAACCCGGGATTTTGTCAGTGGAAGTGGTGACCAAGTAAAAATACCGGGTCTACTGAATCAAGCAGGGTTTTTAGCAGGTTAAACCCAGGTAATTGGCCGTAGAAGCAGGGGAGGCTAGCCATTGTGCAGGCACCTCTCACTGCCCGTTCACTTGCTGCCTGTCCACCGCCAGTACCCATCTCTCTACACATGTTACATCTGCCCCACCTGCAGTGCACATGGTTTTGCCCATTTTCTAAACAAATTTGTACTGCGATCAGATCTGGATAAGGGCCTAAAAGTGGGATCGCAGCAGCCACTTCAAAAATGTGCAGCTTGTGCGCAGTCTGTCAATAACAGCACACTTCATGATAATTGGACACAACCATGAATTTAGCACATAGATTTCAAGCTCCACTGGGGCAGGGGCTGATGTTACTGGGCAAATCTTCTCTATAGCCCTGCGGAATATGTGTGCGCATAAATAACTGGTAATAAATCGGAGACCACCACATATACTGTATTTTCACTGGTTTCTGTATAGTGCAAACAAAATGAATAAATACAGTTGGTAACCCGGATAGCACCGATGTTACCGGGAACATAGGATTTCGGTGAAGGAAAAGACGACTCTTACCTCCAACCTGTGCGATATTTCTGCCAGTTTTGTAATGGCCGGTTCCTTGTAAACAAACTCCTGTTCGTCCAAGTCTCCGAATTTGGTTCCATAAAAACCAACACGGAAATAGGTTCCAAACATCCGCTTCCCATTCTAGGAGAACATGAGGGGGGGCAGATTACGCATGGTCACTGAATACTGCCAGAAACACAAATCTAGACCATCCTACAGAGCAAGGCCGATCTAACGTGTAGTCAGCGCCCATACACAGTGGCTTTTATTAAGGCCTGATCGCAGTACAAATCTGTTCTCAAAATGTGCACTGCAGGTGGGGCAGATGTAACATGTATAGAGTGAGTTAGATTTGTGTGAGTTATTTTGTTTCTGTGCAGGGTAAATACTGGCTGCATTATTTTTACACTGCAATTTAGATTTCAGTTTCAACACACCCCACCCAAATCTAACTCTCTCTGCACATGTTACATCTGCCCCACCTGCAGTGCACATGTTTTTTCCCATTTTGAGAACAAAGTTGTACTGCGATCAGATCTGAATAAGGGCCAGTGTGGGCTCAACCGCAGACAGAGAGAAAGTACCCGCCAATCGGCTCCTAACTGTCATGTTGCAGGCTGTTTGAAAAAATGACAGATAGCTGGTTGGCTGGTACTATATCTGTGTGCACTTAGTACATCTGTCCCAGTGTGAATCGGTTAGTGACCATGGCTCACGCAGGACTGGGATGTGGCTATAGGAAACTCATGTTCCAATAGGTGGCTTTCTTACATTGTTCAGCAATGTGCCGCATATACTGTATATCGGCCAATTATAGTATCACCAGGAACGCAGGTTTTCTTGTGGAAGACAAAACTGAAGTGAATGGATAAATTATAACAATATAAACGAGCATTAAAAGTACAGCCTGGAAAAAAAAACCACATCGGAAACTCACCGGTAGGGGCCATTCACCCTTCCCTGCATTGTGGTGTTTGCATTAGAGAAATTCCTCTTCTAGATCCCTCACACCACAAAGTAAATAAAGCAATGTCCTTGGATTGTACTGATGAAGTGAGCAGATAGTAAGTAGGTACAGATAAAAAATAGCCACAGACCTCCCACCATCACCAGTCAGCTCCTGTGTTACCACCGATAGAACACGGAGAGCGGGGAAGTAGGTCTTCAGCTGAGCAACAGGAGCTGGTACTAGTAGCTGCTAAGTCTTCTTGGTCAACCCAAGTCACCTGCTCCTGGGCACCACCCAGGACTGTGGTTCCTTGGGTCATAACCAAGGTAGAGTAACACGGATACTGCCCTTCATCTCACAGCCAACCCAGAACAATGACAGGTCATTACGAGTTGTGGGCACATGCTGGATTATCCGTGTTGACACATTTGAGACAATCTGGGTTTTCCAAGTTCCTTGGTCCAGCTTAAGCCATCAGTGCAATCTAAGGTCAGAACCTCAGGCTCATTGTGAAGAGGTCACAGGATCATTTCATGTTCAAATGCAAAAACATACAACGGGGCAAGGTGAGGGTGCCGTTCCGGGTGTTTCGTTTCATGTGTTTTTTCCATCCCTTATGTGTCTGTGTCATCATCATCAACCAAACATATCTCCTCTGAATTTAACCACTGTCCCATCACTTATAACTGGCAAAGCCGGTCCGCAACAGTTGTAATAAGACATTTTCCCACCCGTAGAGATTACGAGCGCCAACCAAAATAATATAAACCCTTTCTTATGTAGAAGAACAATATGAAAGTGGACCAAAGAGGATGGAATATATCGGGAGCCTGTTACCCGGTGTGTAATGTAAGAACGGAGACCACACGAAGCTCTAATAAAAGATGGAATGCGCAGAGCAGCAGAGGGGATTATAAGAGACTAAAGCGCTAATTCACCTATTATTTTATGGATAAAATAATAGAGCAGCTGAAGAGGGGGTTATACCAAACAGAGAGGCGGAGAGACAGACCACAGCCACCGGCATTGTTACATATTACACAAGTGAGGCTAGCAGACTTATAAACTACGGCCAATAGTGTCTGTATAAATGCCCAGGTGTGATGTCACCGCTTACACTTTATGAGGTCATCACTGTACCGTTCACTAGGAAAACTGGTGCCTTATGGAGGGACAACATACCTGCTGTACATTGTTATGGATATTAGAAGTCACTGTAGATTTCCGTGACCCATATTAAAGTGCTCGGCTTACAGCCCCTTGCTTCAATAAGGGTGTGGATCATCTCACAGACAATGTCTACGTCAACATGTTGATATTGTCAACTGGGGGGAGGAGCCAGATGCTGGCTCAACAGGGGGGGGAGGAGCCAGATGCTGGCTCAACAGGGGGGGAGGAGCCAGATGCTGGCTCAAGTGTGGGGGTTGATGGTAAAGCTTGAAAAGTTTCTTTAAAAATTGTGAAAAATATGCACGTTGACCTTTACATGTGTCGAAATTTTGCTTGGGTCAACCTTGTCGATAATCACTAGGTCGTCCACTAATTGTCGACCGTGAGTAGGTCAACACCTTAAAATGGTAAACGTACTCTGACACTGACAGGTCGACAAACATGGTCGACACACATTTTTCACAATTTTTTTTTGTAACCGACTGGGTCATCCCAGTGAAGGGGGATTATATTAGTGTGCGACACACTGTGCCCGAAGCATAGCGAGCCACGTGAGGGGATGCAATAAACTTATACGGTGTCTAGGTCGACAGACACAAAAACCATGAAAAACCTGTGTCGACCTAATCACCAGTGATTGTGGACTTAGACATTGTCTACCATTAACATCCGGATACCCTTTAATACAGGATGGGGAACCTTCGGCCCTCCAGCTGTTATCGAACTACACATCCCAGCATGCCCTGCAACAGTTTTAGCATGGACAAATATCAAAACTGTAGCAGGGCATGCTGGGATGTGTAGTTCAATAACAGTGGGAGAGCGGAAAGTTCCCTATCACTGCTTTAACCCCTTCAGTGGTGTTTTTTTTTTTGGGGGGGGGGGGGAGTGTGCGCCCTATTGGGTGAGTTTTTTATGGGGAGAGCCTCCCTGGGTCCGGGCACCACTGCCTCCCTGGGTCCGGGCAGCGCCGCTGAACTGTCAATCAGCGGCTGCCCGGACCTGCGCACCTGCACCCCGTCCCCGGGGACTTCTATAGAAAACCCGGAGGGGAGGGGGGAGGAGGACGGAGTAGGAGCCGGGCAGCAGGCAGTTCAGTGATTGAACTCAGCAGGGCTCTAAACAGTGGCAATCCCGAGAATTTTCCGGGCTTGCCAGACTGGACACTGAGGCACAGCCCGGAAAATTCTCGGGATTGCCACTGAAGGGGTTAATAGGATCATGGAATGCTCCAGTGTCTTCTAATATGCTTATAGATAACAGCAGGGAGTATGTCCTTTAATATATAATGCATGGCAAACCCCTCTCAGTACTGCGGGGGAGGGACCTGAGGGGGGCGCGGAGCCAGCCGAGTCATCTATTGCCAAAGTAGGAAGCTGTAATTGGGCCGGTTACAGGTTACTACAATGGAAGGAAACCCACTTTATATAAAATTGATATTGATTGCAGATAGATCGATACATATAATATTCTCACTTCGGCCGGCACACTAAGGGTTACTGTTTTATCAAGTTTTTTTTTCTCTTGACTGAAGTTAAAATTGACATAAATATCCATAAATGGAACTTACCACAACAGACAAGAGTAAAAAGTGGGGAGAAGGGTCAGCAACCGGGAGGGGAGGGGGGGAGACAGAGGAAAGAAAAAATTATTTTATTTAGGGAACGTTCAAAAAAAAAAAAAAAAAAAAAAGATATAAAATGAATAAGCAACTGGCGCTGCACAGATGCGATGGAATACAGAGATGGAAATATCCTACAAGGCAACGTGCAGCCAGGATGGTTAATTCATGCGTACCGGCCACTGAACCTGGAACCAAGGTTGTTATATAAAGACTACAGAAATC
Organism: Crinia signifera; assembly: GCF_055691185.1. Classification (NCBI taxonomy): domain Eukaryota; kingdom Metazoa; phylum Chordata; class Amphibia; order Anura; family Myobatrachidae; genus Crinia; species Crinia signifera. Next base: position 165,606,523 of record NC_139224.1, read on the forward strand.
ACACACAAATCTGTGTGATGTGGAGAAAGATTTCCCTGCAGACAGTAGGTGCCGCATCCGGGCTAGAGGGAGGAGCTGGATGCTGCATCTACAAGGGAGGAGGGGCTAGATACTGCTTCAACTGAAGGGGAGTTGCTATACGCTGCATCTCCTGGGGGGAGGAGCTATATGTTGCATCTACTGCGGGGGGAGGAGCTAGTCTGGATTTGCTGTAAATTTAGCAAATTACTGGATTATGCTGTATGTGGGTACAATGTGATCAATCTCCAACTGTCAAAATATGGAAAAACTTTGACCTATTTATCAACGAATGCTCTTACCAGCTTCTTTATCTATAACAACTCTCAGTTCAGATTTTGGGCCTTGTAGGGAGAGACAGCATGCAATAGAGTTAGTTTGTGGTAGGCAATCCAGCTATGTATCAGCATGACCTGCCAGACTCACAGGGCATGCTGGTACGTGTAGTCCACAACAGCCAGCCAGCTAGGGTTTGCCTACCTCAGGATTAGAGGATGGAGGTAAAGAATGGGTGTTAGCATGCAAACATGACTGGACAAACTGGTAAAAAACTTCAGGGGTCGATTTAGCCACATTTAACAACTGAGGCCTGGCCTGAACTTGCTTATTAACGACGGGAAGCCCCTGACTCTTAAGGGTTCGTGAACGGAGGGGGTGGGGGTCTACCCCTCACTACTGAGGTCGGTTCCATTGTAACGTCTGCAAACCGATGTTGATATAGGTATCATCGATCCTAAAAAGCTCAATGGCCGCTCCCAGCGATGATTCCTGAGCACCGATAATCAGGTTACAATATAGGGGACACTAGGCAAATCAATACGTCAGACAATGGCTTACGTAGAACGATATCTAAAGCGATATAAGATTATATCCAGATAGGGTAAAGAAGCGACCACCTCCAATGTCTCTGCGTTTGACCATTGGGGCCACCAGGCAGCTAGCAGATACGACCGTCCACACTGTATGTGATAGACTGAAGGAGGCAGCAATGACTTGCTGGTGGGTGACCCTCAGGGGTGTAATCACTGAATAGATTTTCAAAAAGAAAAAAGAAAACATGCAGGAGCCACAGCGCCACCTTCATGCAGAGGAACTGAGAAAAACAAAGGAAAAGCAGCTCCTCCACCTGCCACATTCAATTCCAAATATTGTATTGTCTATTATATTCTTTTACACGGACTCCCTCGTTAATTAAGAACCGTATATTTGCTACAGATTAAGAGGGGAGGGGCATGTTTTGGCCCCTCCCCAATGCACCCTTTGGGGCATTTCCTCCTCTACTATCATTACCAAAAAGCAGCCCTAGGTCCTCAATGAACTGGCCACAGCTAACAAAGACATACACAATACCTATGTTTATCAATGGCCGGAGAGGGATAAAGAGAGGAGAGATAAACTACCAACCAATCAATTACCATGTTAGAGGCAGTGTGAGAGTTGGAAAGAGATGAAGTACCAACTGATCAGCTCCAATCACACAGCCTGTAACATGGCAGCTAGGATCAGATTGGTTGGTGCTTTATCTCTCTCCAAACTTTGTTAAACTAACTCCTAAGTTTTCACAGTTATATATATATATATATGTATATTACGGCGGCCGGTGACTAGTGACTACCTTTCAGGACCTACATATCTTATGGCTATTTATTCCCCCGCCCATCTTAGGATCCCACAGCCCCATCACACAGCATAGAATCGGCTGATCAGAACGGTCAAGGATGACCTCACCTGAAGCAGTGTGACTGCCCCCTGCTGGAGCCTTCATGTCGGGAAGGGAACCACGCGAATGGACTGGTCAGCAGTATAAGAGCATGTGACCCAATAGGTACTCCATACATTTGGAATTGAATGCCGTCAGAAGACCTGCAGGGGCTAGCCGTCAGTGCCGATAGCTCTTTTGGTCTATAGTAATATGCTCTTAAAAGGAAAGGTCCAGTTATGTTCTCTGTGTGCAAGAAAACAGAATGATCGGAAGATATATCAAACCTTGGAGAGATAAAGTGGAGAAGTTGCCCATAGCAACCACTTTATCCCTTGCAAAGGTTTGCCACGTCTCCTCCTAAGTATGCCGCCTATTGGTTGAGGAGCCACCAGATTCCTCCTGGCTAAGACACAGGACTTCACAAACTGGTTCCACCTGCCAAATACACAGAACGTGGACTAGCACATAGGGATTGTAGGAAAAGGTCTCCCCCAAGGTGCTATCCTCACAGGAAGGGACTGCTCTAAATCGACCCCTTTATTTGGGAAGAAGGGGGGGGGGGGGATGCGGGAAAGATTGATGGAAGAGAAGTCGAAATGATGATGAGAGAGTGATATTCTCTATACTTTTATTAGTGTGGCGTGTCTGAAACTCCATGCAGTGGTGCAAAGGGGCCACGATGACAATTACCATGACCACGGGAAACTCTGAATGGAATGTGTTTTAGTTAATGGATTCAGGTCAGAGAAGACAGCAAAACACAAGTCCCACAGCTAGCACATGTGGGAGAAGCATGGCAGAAGGATCTCAGACTATCAGTGGTCTTGTCTGACTGCAGCGTTACCTACCTCCCAGCCAGTACTCTGTATAACAAGAGAATAAAAATACAGCGTCACGGGAAAAAGCAAGAAATAAACACACATGAACATGACTGTAATAAGCCCCTTCCCCGAGCAGGTTGTGGCCACCGCAGGCTCTCTGGCATTGGTGAAACAGCCCACGGGATCCGACCTTTCACCACAGCCAAAGGGCCACGAGAAACCGGCTGCTGTCCAAGTCAACGATGATTCCCGACCACAAGAGCAAATAGGGGTAATAAAGTTTGCCCTATAAATGAGGACTATTACTAGGCAAGGCAGACACGTTACGGCTTCCTTTCTCACCAACAGTAGATAACATAGATGCTGTTTATTCTAGTACCTTGCGCTTTACAAAATCATTGCACTTCTTCTTTCCTGCCTGGGGTGTCGCTGTCTGCTGTGGTGTTTTTATCAGTTTGTGGCCTGTATCTCAATACGGGTTGGGATCATTTGGTCTACAGCAGGATGGTCGACAGTCATTAGGTCGACACCATTAGGTCAACATGGTAAAAGGTCGACATGGGTCTAGGCCGAAATGGGAAAAGGTCATTAGTTCGACATAGTCTAGGTTGACAGTGAAAAGGTCGACATGGGGGTTTTCACTTTTTTTTTTTTACCTGAATGTCAACACAGTCGACATGGAAACAGGTTAAAGCGCACTATTTTATTCTCCCGCCATGCCCTAGTGGATGGTAGGCATGAAATACCACCTGTCGGCACATGTTGGCTCAAAAAACAGTGAAAAACCCCATGTCAACATTTTGACTGTCGCATACCTCCCAACTTGTGTCCGGATGAAATAGGGACACTCGCGCGGCGCCCGAAAAGGGGGCGGGGCGTATGCAAATGAGGGCACGGCTTATGCTAATTAGCCGCGGCCTCATTTTCATACGAGAATAGCGTCTATTCTACTAGATTGGGGGGTCTCCCAACTGCCACCCCCCGCAGCGGGACAATGCCTGCCGCGGGTGGGACGTCGGGACAGGACCCGAAAATCGGGACTGTCCCGACGGAATCGTGACAGTTGGGAGGTATGCTGTCGACCTAGACACTGTTGAACTAATGACCCGTCGACCTAGTTCCCATGTCGACCTAGACCCCATGTCAACCTAGACCCCATGTCAACCTAGACCCCATGTCAACCTAGACCCCATGTCAACCTAGACCCCATGTCAACCTAATGGTGTCGACCTAATGACTGTCTACCATCATGCTGTATACCAAATGAACGCATACCCTCAATACGAACCAGACCGTACTAGAAGCAAAAAAAGAAGACAGCGACACCTCTGGCAGGAAAGAGGAACTGCATGAGTTTGATAGGTGAAGCGTGCTAGAATGACCACTACATACCATTTACATCAGTCATTATGACACTTGTTTCCAAAGAAGCCAACACCTGAAAACATGGCCTGTTCATAGTATTCGAGTCGTCAATGGTTTGAGGAGTGGAGATGAGAATCCCAGCCTATGTATCTCCATAGAAACCGGATAGCATTTCACACGCTCCCCAGGTCCTATGATAATAGTGTCTTATGTACTAATATCCCAGGGAGAGAGCACATGATTCCCCCAAGGACATACAGGAGCACGACCTACGAGAGTACATTTTGAATGTAGAGAGCTAGCTCTTGAACCAACTTCCTCTTTTCCCTGAAAGAATCTCATGACAGTGAGAGCATACCGTCTCTCAGAGGCAATATTTAGAATATAAAATAAAAATTGGTAGCAGCAAGCGTCTGAGCACATCGTTCTACAGTGTGCGATCCCGCAGAACACTATATAATCCTATATCCCGGCTATATAAGGACAGATAACTAAGGTGCAGAACCGGGTATTACAGCTCTTATCTCTGCTGGGCACCTTTTTTGTTTTAAATTAGTAAAAGTCATCGCCATAGGGGGGTAATAATCTTATTCCATAACGGTACTCTAATCTGTAAGTCTTACAATGAGTCATTTACTGTAAATGTCAGGTGTGCGAGTCTGTAGGCGGTATGTATATTTAAAGAGGAGATAATGCATTCATCATAGAAGCGAAAATGTTACTCCTGCATTAAGTCTCAACCATCCGAATGTCGAGACTGTAATAAGTGCATTAGCCACTAGAGGGCGCTTAGTACAATAATCGGTACTTGTTTCCTAGAACGGCCACCATCGGGGGTAATCGTGTACCTTAACTTAAGGTACACGATTAACGTGATGGACCCGATTTCCTTTGAAATCAGGTCCATTTTGCCGGCAAAGGCAAAATCGCGTTGATCGCGTCGGTCGCATGCATTAACATGGAACGCGACGCGACCGATGCGATGGACCCGATTTTGCCATAGGCTTCAATGTTAAAATATTTTTAACATTGTAATCGCGTTCATCGCGTCGGTCTTGTGCCATTATAATGCCACAAGATGCGATGGACGCGATTAAGCACATTTTACATAGCTAACAATGGGAAATGGGCCAATATGAGCCATTTCTCATTGTACATGCCCCCGTCATGCCTATTAATTAATGCCCCCCCCCCCATTATGAGCGGCACCCCACGATTGATGCCAACTAGAAGCGTGGCAAACGTAGCGAGCCCGCGAGGGGCGGCGGTACGCGTTCTCCGACCTTTTCAAACCCCTACTATCCACGTCGGCGTGGAGTTGAGAATATAAAGTGTGGCGAGCGGACGCGGAATACCTGTGAAGTAAAGGTCGGAGGACGCGTACCGACGCCGCTCGCCACGCTTCGGGTTGGCGTCAATCGTGGGGTGCCGTTCACAATGGGGCCATTTCAGCCATCAGGGGGGTTAAAATTGGGGTCTGGGGACAATTTTACATTAAATCCAATGTAAAATAGGGTCCCAGGGACCCTATTCACATTGGATTCAATGTAAAAATCGGATCAACGCGATTTTTACAACCCGATCAAAATCGGTGTGGCCGTTCTAGGAAACAAGTACCCAATAATCCAATGCTGGCGTTCTATATATTGTACCATCTGTTGTGTTGTGCGCCTACGCGTATCCCTACTCCTGAAGACTATTAAAACTTAGGGGCCGATTGATACCCCTTTCACACTGACAAATATTTCCCGGGTTAATGAGAAAACGAGAACGGAAATGCAGTTTGGCCTCTGCGGCTCCAATTCAAATGAATTTGGGGATAAGCGTGGCTGCAGACAAGTCTCCCTTTACCATCCACCGCACCACAACGTGATTCACTGGTGAATTTTGCAGCGGGAGGACCTTCAGAACAGTACAGGAACGAGCGGTCATTACCTGGTGGACTATCTTGCTGAAGGCATCCTGCAGTTTACCGTGAATTGAGCACAACTTCTTGGCATCTCTGTTGGCTTCGTGTATAGGAATAAGGACCTTGTAGACGTCGTTCACAGCCTCGTACATGCCGGCCTGGAAGATGATCATTAGTGAATCAGACTGAGCACAGTGCAGGACAATCAGAGGCGCTAAACGCAGCCATCCTACGCAACCACAGACTGGGGAGATAACGGATCAGACACGTGTAAGGCACCGCAGGTAGAGCTTCTTGTTCTAGGTGCATAGTGTGCCTACACTAACGTCTTTCATTTTAAGTTTATCCCATCTCCCAAGCCCCCCCCCCCCCCATCAAAAGGTGCAAACTTCTGCTCCTCCACAGACACCTCCCTCTTGTGCTGCTAACCCTGGCACTTCATTGGACCTGTGCAAATTGAGGAGCACAGAACATCTCTACGTTCAGCAGCTATTAGTGACATCCCATACTGACAATTGCTGAAATCCGGACCCCCCCATGCCGATAGATGAATCATAGTTACTTTGGTGACTGCAACAATTGACACTGTCACTTGCAATACCATCCCAAGACTGTAGGGGGTACTGTAGCAAAGTTTAACACCTCCAAGTGACTGCGGTTCTCATTTTCCACAGAGTCCACTATATCTAAGAGAGATTTTGCACCAATACTTCCCACACATACCGACCCATAGCGGCAGGCTGCTGACTACAAACACACGGACCTGCAGACTGTAAGCTTCTGTGATATCAATAACAGTCTCTGCAGAATGCTGCACAATTTGTGGAACTATGCAAGCATAATAATTACAAATATAACAATTCTCTGGTATGACAGAACTACAATGTCATACTATGATTAACTGGGGGTAAAATTACTCACGCTTCTGAAAACAAAAAGTTGTGGTGTTGCCCATAGCAACCAGATTCTGTGGTGTTTATTTACTGAGATGTGATTTCTATTGAAGATGGCCCTAGCAACCAATCAGAATCCACTTCTTATTTACTTAGCACCTTCTAGAAGAGAATAGAAATAGGGTGGCCAATCCCAGGATCGGGGGGTTCCCGGGATTTGGCCCCTAAAACGCCGGGATTTCAATCCCGACGCAGTCTAATGCCGGGCAGCGTCTGAGCAAGTGCTCAGACGCTGCCCGGCTTCTCCTGTCCCGGCAGTGCGGCTCTGCGCAGCGTAACAAGGTCACAGGCCACACAGCCCCGTCCGCGCTGCCCATCCTCCCACCCTGACTGCATCCTGCTTTCAGACACCACCCACCCAGCTCCCGGCTTCACTGTGCGCCCGCCCATTGGCTCCTGGCTTCAACGCCCACCGGGGCGGGTTTTTTTTATTAGGGAAGCCAATCCCGGGAATCGTCATTTTTTTAATCCCGATTCCCAGGATTGAAAAAATGCCCCGGGATTGGCATCCCTAAACAGAAAGTATCACCTTTAGGGTAAAAGTATAAAGGAGAATTGCCCTTCTACGTGCTACTCTAGAATCCCTCTATGCGTGACACATGTGCGAGTGACTTATGACACAATTCCCGCTGCCACAAGCTGGGAGAAGACAGATGGATTGGCCTCAAAACCTTTTCATTTTAAGACAAACGACCAACACAGTATTTAGAGTGAATTAACATTTTCCTGAGCCTGAGGCAGGAAAGGGAGATGAACGGGAACACGAGATGCAATTAGAGGCGATGGCTTCCTTTCTACTCCTGTCAGATTGTGGAGCGAAAGACACAGCCGTTATACCGGTTTTCAAAACGTTGACATGAAAAGAGGAACATAAAACGTCAAATGAATTACCAGTGAGAAGGACGCGGCTGCCTGTTCTAGGAGCCCCACCAGTCCGGCCTCTGTAAAATACTTCCCTGAGCAAATGCCTTCTTCATCCGGCGACACCACATCGTCCGAAACGGCCGACTCCTCCAGGACGTTGGAAGAGATGTTCTGTGGAAACACAATTTATACCGGAGAGTTGGAGCAGGGCAGGGAACCTTGTATCCGAACAATAGTTCCATCCTATATACATAGACCAACAATATGGGTATGGATCATTAGCTCGCCAGCATTTAGCTCGACATGCATTTAGCTCGACATGACTAAAGGTCAACATGGGTTACGTCAACAGAGTCGTTAGGTGGACATGGGTAAGGAAGGTTTTTCAAAGGAGCACTAGGGTTTTTTTTTTAAGGTAGACAGTGAAAAAGTTGACATGGTTTTTAATTTTTATTTTATTCACCCAAATGTCAACACAGTCAACATAAACACTAAAACTCAACACTCGCCATGATTGGGGCATGCTGCTTCCCTGCACTCGGCACACTATTTTATTCCCCCACCACGACCTAGTGGATGGTATGAAATACGTCCTGTCGACATTGACACAGAAATGTACCACCGCTGTGCTCGCCATGGTCCGGGCACGGTGCCTCGCTACGCTGCATGTCGACCTAGTGGTGTCGACCTACTTGGTGGTGAACCAATGACCGTATCCCGGTACTAGAAGGCATCTGACAGACAGAGCCCCATTCAGGCACACACACACGCGCGCCAGAGCCCCAGCTCCCGGCAGCCGCGTCATTGTGACGGACTGGTAACCAGTATTGTTATAAAAGTCTGCAACCCAACACCCTGACCGCTGCAAAGGAAAGAGAAATCCTTTGTTAGTGCACCACAGTCGGCTATCTAGCCCCCCTTTATCCCTATAGAGCTTATTGGCTTAATCTGTTCTTCTCCCTGCGACCAGGGCCGTTTCTACAGGCGGACAAGCCGTGCAGCAGCCCGGGGCGCCGCACGGCTTGTCCACCCCTTTTAAACAGCCGGGGCGCCCGGCCGGCAGCTGAGCTCACCCCAATGCGCCCGCCGCCGCCTCCGAATTCCTCCCCCTCTCCCTGTCCGCAACTCCGCGCCGAACAGAGCACAGGCACAGCCAGCGTGAGTGATTTCCGAGGGGAGGGGAGGGGAGGGGAGCGCATCGCGCGACGCTCTCCTTCCCCTCACTCACTGTGTCATTAGGCTGTCAGCCAATCATAGGAGCTCGCGGGCTGGCAGCCAATCAGGAGCCAGCCCACGAGATATGAATGGCTGACGGCTCAGGGACACAGTGAAAGCAGCAGCACCAACAGCACCAGCGGGGGACTGGAGGGGGAGACCCAGAGAGACAGTAAGTTGTGCTGCTGGCACTTTAGGGGCATGTGTGGCACTGTGGGGGAATATATGTGTCACTGTGGGGGCATATGTGTGGCACTGGGGACACATCTGTGGCACAATGGGAATATTTGGCACTGTGGGGGCATATATATGTGGCACTGTGGGGGCATATGTGTGGCACTGTGGGGGCATATGTGTGGCACTGGGGACACATCTGTGGCACTATGGGCATATTTGGCACTGTGGGGGCATATATATGTGGCACTGTATGAGCATATGTGTGGCACTGTGGGGGCACATCTGGCACTGTGGGGGCATATATATGTGGCACTGTATGGGCATATGTGTGTCACTGTGGGGGCATATGTGTGGCATTGGGGACATATCTGTGGCACTAGGGGCATATTTGGCACTGGGGGCATATATATGTGGCACTGTGGGGGGCGTATCTGGCACTGTATGGGCATATGTGTGGCACTGTGGGGGCATATATGCCACTGTGGGGGTATATTAGTAAACGGCATGAGTTGTGCGGCAGCGGCGTGTGGGGCATAATGTGTAATAGGCATTACGGTGTGGGGAGTATTGTGTAATTGCCATCACAGTGTGGGGTGTAACGGGCATCATAATGTGTAATTGTCATCACGGTGTGCGACATAATGTGTAATTGTCATCACGGTGTGCGACATAATGTGTAATTGTCATCACGGTGTGCGACATAATGTGTAATTGTCATCATGGTGTGCGGCGTAATGTGTAATTGTCATCACAGTGTGCGGCGTAATGTGTAATTGTCATCACAGTGTGCGGCGTAATGTGTAATTGTCATCACAGTGTGCGGCGTAATGTGTAATTGTCATCACAGTGTGCGGCGTAATGTGTAATTGTCATCACAGTGTGCGGCGTAATGTGTAATTGTCATCACAGTGTGCGGCGTAATGTGTAATTGTCATCACGGTGTGCGGCGTAATGTGTAATTGTCATCACGGTGTGCGGCGTAATGTGTAATTGTCATCACGGTGTGCGGCGTAATGTGTAATTGTCATCACGGTGTGCGGCGTAATGTGTAATTGTCATCACGGTGTGCGGCGTAATGTGTAATTGTCATCACGGTGTGCGGCGTCATGTGTAATTGTCATCACGGTGTGCGGCGTCATGTGTAATTGTCATCACGGTGTGCGGCGTCATGTGTAATTGGAATCACGGATAAATAGTGTATAATGATTCAAGTAGCCTGTCTTTGTTTGGCCTTGATCTGTGAGGCGTACTAGGTCACTGTGTGGGCCTTTATATTTTTGTCACTGTGTGGCCTCCACACAGTGACATCACAGTACAATGACAATTCCTGCGGTAACCAATATCTGGACCTGCAGGTTGCAAACGTGAGATGTAAGGTAATTGTTTTCCTGCTAGACCACGCCCTTATATTAAGCCACACCCCCTTTTAAAAATAAATCACGCCCCCTATTTCGGCGCGCAATTTCTTCTATGACGTGTTCTCTATTTTTTTTTTTTTGGGGGGGGGGGGGGGGGGGGGGGGGGGGGCGCGCATTTCCATTCCTTTGCCCTGGGAGCTAAATTGTCTAGAAACGGCCCTGCCTGCGACACTATCCAGTACAATTCCAGATACAGACCCGAGCCAGTTATATAGATCCCATTCTGAGCTCTGATTGGAGGATCCTAACCAGCCAATCAGACATGGCGAAAAGCCAGTGCAGAGACTTTATACACAAGTGCCTAAATGATAACATCCGGAACCCGAGAAAGGATTATAAAACCCACAAGGTGCTGAGACCGTGTAAGCCATCCCATGTAATGGACGAGGTAATCATGTCGCTTCCATTGATAATGATAATCATGTCACTTCCATGAATATTTATTCCATCGTCCACCCAACGTCAGTGTGCACTCACCTGGAAGGTGACACACCCCACCGGGAGGTACTTTCGATCCTCCAGCATGCTGAGATACTCAGCCACCAATGCTGCGGAGTGCACCAGACACTGTGCCGATTCCGCGTGGTTGATCCTCTCCGAGTGCTTTCCAGCCATGTTCTGCAGCCACGTTAAGCGCAGGTCAGGGGACGTCTGGTAGCCTTTGGCAATTCTAAAACAAAGGAAGGAAAGAAATGAACTGATGATGTGCGAAAGACAACCTGGTAATTTCCCTCACAAACTACTGCGTGTTGCTGTATCCTGGGCGGCTGAAAAAGGAGGGGGGAGCGGGTACGAATCACCATAGCCTGGGTTTTGTTGGAGGGGCCGCCAGGGGGCCAAGTCCACCACTTCCTCTTGCTTGCCAGCAGCCATCTCTCTCCCCAGCCCACCTCCTTTCCACATGCCAATACGTTTTTCTATTTTCTCTTAAGGGGGCATGGCCACACCTTCCACAATTAGGCCACACCCCTGAAAAAACCCTGGAAGTCGGGGATGGTTTCCCTATCTATGGGTTTAGAAACCGCCTTTCCCACCTGTACATTAGATCGATCAGCATCTCCGGGTCTTCCTGGTGCTCTTTCATTTTGACCGTGTCCGAAAGAATCATGTGGAGATTAAACACCAGATCCTGGACCTGTAACCGACAACATGCAGATGTTACAAGAGGTAGCCTATGGTTGATACGTGACAAGGGAGGAACAAAACACAAATCACAAAGGGTTTTAGTAAGATGACGTCATGGCAACAGATGCAGAATTCCTTTTCTACAATTTAAAAGGACAGAAGGAATTCCATGATATTCTCTCGGAATCTGCAGGAGAAGAACTCTAAAGTCCATGCCAGCAATAAACAGGGTGCAAGGTGTCCAACTGGCATCTCAGACCAGAACCAATGTTCTGTCCGGGCACGGGAACATCGGTCGCTCCTTGCTGTAGAGGACCAATCGATGGCTACAGGTATGGGTACAGCACTTGGCTGAAGTGTTTGGAGCAACAGAATAATAGGTTTTGTTATCAGGGGAATAACGTCCTCTCAGGGACATAACTCCCAAGCTTAGACATTATACAATCCTAGATAATTGTTCTATGTTTTGCCACATTAACCCTTTTATTTCTCCTGTTATTGCGCTGACTTCTTATGTCATCTGTTATATTACATTCAAAGCCTCGTGCTTAAATCTAACATTGAATGAGTCGGTTCTGGTTAATCTAACGAGGCCATATGCATTTTGTGTTAACTCTGAATGTGAATGAGTAGCATGTGTTCACTCTGTAAATTCCATGGGAGTTTAATGTTAATCTGTGACTATCAGAGTGTGTACTGTGCGCCAAAGTGTATATTTAGGAGTTTTAAGGACCTCCAGCTTAGTCCAATAGGTGGTGGCAGAGATTGATTTACGTGTGGAAAGAAGAGGAATATATTTGTTGGTTATTCAGCTAGATCTCTACTTGGTGATGCGGAAACCCAGTTTAACCTCTTAAGGCCCCGAGATACTATGGCCCCTATTCAACTCGGCCGGCGAGGGGGTAAATTGCGGGGATCACCGAAAACAAGCGACCCTCGCCGTTTAACCCCCGCGGATTCTGGGGGAATCCTCGCTGCCAGAGGACAGCGAGGATTCCACCAAACAGCGAGGATCGCGGCTAATGCAGGGAACCCGCTGCATTTAGCACCTGCCGTTTCCCCGTCGCTGTAAAAACCTAACAATGGGGAAACGGCATGTGAAGGGGGTCAGTCGAATACTGACCGTGCGAGCTGTGACAGGGAGCAGTCAGCACTGCTCACTGTCACAGCTCGCAGAAATCATTGAATACTGCCCAATGCCACTTCTCCGAGGGGAGAAGTCGCATACGATGCTCTGGGAGCAGGATTGTGTGTGGTTATTCTGCGAACGGGGGTCCGAGTCAGAGGACAGACGTGCAGCAAGTCCGACCTCAGACTGCTCACAGGACTGTTGCTGGTCTGGGTGTCTCATTAAATAACAGGAAGTGGAATATTGTAGGTATCAGATCTGGAACAATGCGCTCACCTGATCGGGGAACGTGGTTTCCCGCAGCTCCAGATCCTCCTCGGCGTAGGTTAATATCGTCTTCAGAGAGCGCCTCAAAAACTCCTCATTGAAATTTTGAGATGTCCCAACCAGAGAAGAGAGAGACATGGTGACCTGCATCTTCACCCGGGCAAAGTTCTGCAAAAACAGGAACCCCCAAAACATCACAGCTATACCGACTTTGCTCAAAATTGTTCAGAACCCTATGGGACAGAAATCACTTTTGTGGGAATTCGGGCACCCGGGAGATCATCGTGGATAATAGGATGGACCCCTACATGTGTACGTGGCATGCAATGATCCCAACCAATCAGACACTATCTTGTATGGCCAGCATAGGGGTTAATAAGCGCCCTCTGTTTCTGGACCCCGCAGCAATCACTAACAGACAGATATAACAACCACTGCTGCGGAACTTACATTGCCGATCTCAAAGTTCTGTCTCATGAGTAGGTAGAGCGAGGCACTGGCGTGCGATCGGATGGTGCCAATGCTGCTGCTGCAATGTCGGAGCAGCCTGAGGCATAAATCAGCGCACTGCTCCGTCTCCTCTTCAAACAGCAGCTCGGGGAACTTGGGAAGGAGGCGAGAGAAGGACACGAGTTAAAAGGTTGAGAAGGAGATGAGCAAGTAGCAGCATACAGGACACTCACTACAGCGTTACCTCTAGTACATGGTGCAGAGAGCCACGTACTGTCCCCCCGTTACAGCAATACCTCTAGTACATGGTGCAGAGAGCCACATACTGTCCTCTCACTACAGCAATACCTCTAGTACATGGGGCGGAGAGAGACACGTACTGTCCCCCCGTTACAGCAATACCTCTAGTACATGGTGCAGAGAGCCACGTACTGTCCTCTCATTACAGCAATATCTCTAGTACATGGTACAGAGAGCCACGTACTGTCCCCCCGTTACAGCAATACCTCTAGTACATGGTGCAGAGAGCCACGTACTGTCCTCTCATTACAGCAATACCTCTAGTACATGGTGCAGAGAGCCACGTACTGTCCCCCCCCATTACAGCAATACTTCTAGTACATTGTGCAGAGAGCCACGTACTGTCCTCTCATTACAGCATTACCTCTAGTACATGGTGCAGAGAGCCACGTACTGTCCCCCCATTACAGCATTACCTCTAGTACATGGTGCAGAGAGCCACGTACTGTCCTCTCATTACAGCAATACCTCTAGTACATGGTGCAGAGAGCCACATACTGTCCCCCTGTTACAGCATTACCTCTAGTACATGACACAGAGAGCCACATATTGTCCTCTCATTACAGCATTACCTCTAGTACATGGTGCAGAGAGCCACATATTGTCCTCTCATTACAGCATTACCTCTAGTACATGGTGCAGAGAGAGTCACGTACTATCCCCCCGTTACATCATTACCTCTAGTACATGGTGCAGATAAAGTCACATAAAACAACTGCTCCACCAAAGCTCACACATTTGCAGTCTATCAGCCCCCTCAGTATCATACCTTGGAGACCAAGGCTCTCTGTGTTGCAAAGCAATGCTGCAGATAGAGGGCGCTCTGGTTGCAGGCCATGCTATGTAAGAGCGTCTTCAACACCCCGCCCAGGATGCTCTCCTTGGACTCCGTCACCGACACAGTCTGCACAAAGGACATTTTATTATTTATCAAAATCAATGGGAACACAAGTGAAATAAATAGCGTAAGCAAGAACTTGTTATAAATCCTTTCACCTCACCTGCACTATAATCTCCAGAGTGTCCAGTATGATCAGATTGGCCTCCGTGGCCAGATTCCCATCTATCAGTGCCTCATGATCTAGCTCTGCTCTGGACCTAATGTGGAAGACCACAAATTGTTCAGTTTATAGAAAGAATGACTGTGGTGTTAGTAAGAAACGACAGCACGGCACACATTGTAAGAATGAAACAGCAGATGGATGCAGCACGCGTTTCACCGATGGATGCAGCACGCGTTTCACCGATGGATGCACGTGTTTCACTGATGGATGCAGCACGCGTTTCACCAATGGATTCACAACAAGTTTCAGTGATGGATGCATAACGCGTTTCACGGCTTGTTTTCCTTCACAGACCTGCAATCTTGTTTCTTTAAATGCAAGAGCTACTTATAACATTCACAAAGGCAACACAGCGTCCTCCCATCTCAGCGCTAGCACATGGCATAGAGAAAGTTAATGGCGTCTATGGAAGGATGCGGATTCAGCGCACATGAAAACATCACGTGATGATCTGCATTGCAAGCAACGCAAGAAGATCAAGTAACTTTGCGCCTGGAACAAACAATTCTGCACTGCTGCGGAGGGGGGTCATGTACATTGATAATTTTTGCATGCAGGGCACATACTGGCTGCTTTTGCATGTAGCACACAAACACTGGGCAGCTTTAGGGTTAGGACATGCCCCTTTCAAATCAAAATCTCTCGCCACATGCTACATCTGCCCCCTGCAGTGCAGCATGGTTTTACCCAGGTGCACAGTAACTTGCATGTTTCACTTTGCCTCCAATTCGGAATCAGCCGCAACATGTGGACAAGTCAGCTGTGTGTGCTGCAGCTGCAACATTCCATACAGATCACCAATCACTGGACCATTAACTTCTGTACTCTGTTCCCCTGGTTAACAAAGTCAGATACAAGCTGAGGCTACGCAGTGCTGCGGGAAACAATTAAATAAACATCTGTGAATGTTACAAGAAGCCTTCTCATTCTTTGGGGTTGATCCTATTAATTGAGATGGGTGCGAGGTTTAAACGATAACAACGGCACCGCATTTTGCACCCCTTGCAGGCTGAAATTCGCTCGAAATTGCTTGCAAGCACTTATTGTGAATTCCAGCCATAAAGTGCACTAGCAAAATCATCAGGGGGCAATTTGGATTGACCTCATAGTGGCCATGGAACTGGGATATCACCCTGCTATTTAGTGGGGGGAACAGATGAAGGAAAACTTAAGTGTCAAAATCCACATAGCGAAACGCATGCAAACGCAGTTAGTATGTTCCGTCACACAGGCCATCGGGACAAACACGTCCTTTACAGAAGAATCATACCTACAACACTACACCTATATTCTGTCGACATACATTGGATCGACAGGCCATAGGTCGACACCTATAAAAGGTTGCTATGGTTTAGTTGAACATGAAAAAGTTGATGTGTTTTTTAAAATGATTTTTTTTTTAAAGGCGGTTTTTTCATACCCTACCATCGAATAGGGCGTGGAGGGAGAATACAATAGTGTGCCGGGTGTAGCAAGGCACCGTGCCCGAATCATGGCGAGCGAAGCAAGCCATGCGAGGGGACACAGTATACTTATAAGGTGTCCATGCTGACGTAAGTCTACATACACAACCAAAAAAACATTTTCATAATATCGACCTTTTTCAAGTCGACCTAAAGTCCCTGTCGACCTAAGCCATATTGACCTTTCATAGGTGTCGACCTAAGGGTGTTGACCTACATTGGGTCAAACCAATGACCCATACCCACAGAACAGGTACGGCTGCAGCTGTTAATAGCGTTATACCCACAAATGGAAAATAGATAAAATGACGTAAGTGCAACAGTTTGCACCAGCGAATAATTGCACGTACTGTTTCAGCAAAGCTCCGGAACACTTTATGATAAAAAAACAAGTGAAATTCTGACACGTATGTTGAAATATGTATGGAAACGGTGGCTTGTTAAGAGACATATTTGATGATTTAACTTTGTAAACAAACCGGTAAAAACGTATGGTACAATTTTAATTTTTTTTAAAAACCCTGCGCTTTAATATTTTATTAGTTTTGCCGGCCCTCCTTGACGCAACAAGTCCCGTGAAACTCAGCTTGCAGAGAACATCTTTGTCGCCTTAATGTGCAATGTGAGGTCACAAAACCGTTTAACGAGACTGCAGAACACGGATCCATTTTAATACGACCATTACGTTGAAATAGAAGAACACCAGGCAATAGTGATCGAAGATTGGTCACAACGTAAAATGATTACTTGAGCAAACTGAAAAATGTCCTCTAACGGGAAACAGACGCATTTCGCAACTCTGATTATGATGTACAAAACATACCAAATAAACGGTAATAAAACGGATAAACAAGCAATGTCAAATACCAAACTATTGTCATCAAACCACACGGGACTTAACGCAGGGAATGCAGGGGTGAAGGGAGGAGTATACACCAAAGTGACAGTACCTGGAGGGTTTTTGGCTTCTAAATACACAGCACATGTGGAGACAACCAAAAGCAGAAATTAGGAAGGGCGTAAGGGTGGCAGAGGTGCATCTCTAAAGTCAGATCTAAAGGCCCCCATACACTTGTCCAAGGACACGTCGGACCGAATTTCCTGAGTTCTCCAGGCAGCTCATATACCATCTGGAAATTAAATTGCCATTTTTACATGCGTTAAATCGCATGCGATTTATCTCGTGTAATACTCCTGAGGAGCTGAAGGCAAAAAAAAAAAAAAATTCAAAAGAATGGACAGCCATTAACCTCTCTCAGCCAATCAGCGGCCGCCCATTGTTTTGATATTTTTTTTTATTCTACAGCCACCCGCTGCCAGCTGCAGAGTGGGGAGAGCGCCTCATCTGCATGGCGCTTCCCCGCTCAGGGATCGGATGATATACATTGCAGGTGCACAATGTCCTACTGAAGGCTGTACATACGATTTATCTTATGTACAGCCTGTCCGACCTCCAACGAGCACGGGAACGTGCAACGGATCAGACACATCTGATTTGTGCCCGATCTGTCGGAATCAGGTGAAATCGGGCCCAAATTGGATAAGTGTATGGGCACCTTAAGTTTCGAAGAGGTGTCATTAATGAGTATTGGGGTGTAGGCAATACACACTGGGTCTGATTCTGGTTCACTCACAAGAGTAAATTCTCTCTCTAATTGACAAAACCATGCTGCACTGCAGGCGGGGCAGATGTAACATGTGCAGAGAGAGTTAGATTTGGGTGGGGTTTGTACTTCAAACTGATATCTATAATGCAGTGTAAAAATAAGCAGAGTATTTATGCACAGAAACAAAATAACACCCAAATCTAACTATCTCTGCATATATTACATCTGCCCCACCTGCAGTGCACATGGTTTTGTCCATTAGAGAGAGAATTTTCTTTTGTGAGTGAATAAGATAAGGAATCAGTAGCGCTCAGGAAATTCTTGGCCTTGCAGTTCTGCATTTGCTGGAGAGGTAAAAGGTTGCTTAATCCTGGTTAGATAATCATTTATTTTGCTTTAGAGCGTCTGGATGTATAAACACACATAAGAATAAAATAAGAGATCAGACGTATTCCGGTATCTGCAGAGATTTGATTGTGGAGAGACTGAACCTACGCATGTCATCCCCTGCGCGTAACTTCCTCTGCGGATTCTCCAACAAAGCAAAGACTAAAGGTGCCCATACACGTTTCAAATTTAACATGCTGTGCGTTTTGCACTTCAAGGTGCCGTGCGATTTTGGCACTTGTAGGGGATGCGATGCGATGTACAGTACTGTACTGTTGCAATGCGATTTTTTTTTTAAGTTTATAGTTACTTAATGGACATCGCATCGCATTGCATCCCCGCAGGTACACGGTGCGAAGCGTGTTGAACTTTAAAAGTTCAAAACCCATGTTAAAATCGCAACGTGTATGGGCACCTTAAACCAATAAGTGCAACCCATACACACCTAGCATTCTCTCTCCTAATAACCCCACCACTTACTCTGCCCTCATCTCTGTGGACCCGTGGACCAGATCCTGATTGACAGGACACCACAAAGAGCTCCCCAGGGATGTCAAGTTATGTATCAGGATTTCCAGACATATTTATTAGGCTAATCTACAAAAGTATTTTAAAATCATGCACAAATTGTTATAAAACTGGACTAGTTAACACTGCGGCCTTATTGAGTTAGGAGTAATAAGGCAAAAAGACACAGGACTCTGTTACACGGCGGGCAGGGAACTGGTTTACAATGTGCTGAGTGTTATAGCGGGGAAGGAGCTCGTCCTGCCTTCATTCTAAATTTCAGTGACAAAAGTAACCTGTCCAGTATTTGTCTGCTACACGCAGAAGCCATCTATATATTCCCTGCATGCAAAAACACATTTATCTGCACTGCTTTGTTTGCAGCTTGGTGTATAACGGGAGCACGCACTTTGAACGTCCCCCTAACCCTGTATAACGCCCTATGTGCGCAATTTGGTTCAAAGATTATTATTTACTAGTCAACATCCTTTCAAAATGAAGGAAAAGCATAATCCTGATGAAGCCTAGTTACAGGCGAAACGCGTTGATCGCGGAGATGATAGATCCCATCTGACACCGCCGGCGGCAAAAGATGGGGAGTCTGCCGGCAGACCACTCAGCCTTTTGGGTAAAGTATGCAATACAGGAGTTCTACTAAAAAACAGATTTATCTTCTTGTAGGCACTAATTCAGTAACAGGTTAAACTGACACGATCACAATTATATTATTAGAATCATTATTAGTGAAGGTTCTCATACTTGTCCAACTTATCGGTGTTCTGCCTCCAGTGCGTCATTTCCTTCCGCCAGCGCAGATTTTCCTGGCTGCCAAAAGCGCTTCCGGACGGACTTCTCTCTGCCAAGGGAGAAGGATTTACTTCAGCAGGGTTACATGGAGCTCGCAGAGAGGAACGTTAAAATCTGCGGAGTGCCGGAGGCACCGGATTCACTTATGTGGACCAGAGTTCATAGCTACAACAGGACGTAGCGGTCACTAGAAGGTATACAGCTACGACAGGACGGAGCAGTCACTAGGAGGTATACAGCTACAACAGGACGGAGCAGTCACTAGGAGGTATACAGCTACGACAGGACGTAGCGGTCACTAGGAGGTATACAGCTACGACAGGACGGAGCAGTCACTAGGAGGTATACAGCTACGACAGGACAGAACCGTCACTAGGAGGTATACAGCTACGACAGGACAGAACCGTCACTAGGAGGTATACAGCTATGACAGGACGTAGCGGTCACTAGGAGGTATACAGCTACAACAGGACGTAGCGGTCACTAGGAGGTATACAGCTACGACAGGACAGAACAGTCACTAGGAGGTATACAGCTACGACAGGACAGAACCGTCACTAGGAGGTATACAGCTACGACAGGACGTAGCGGTCACTAGGAGGTATACAGCTACAACAGGACGTAGCGGTCACTAGGAGGTATACAGCTACGACAGGACAGAACAGTCACTAGGAGGTATACAGCTACGACAGGACAGAACAGTCACTAGGAGGTATACAGCTACGACAGGACAGAACCGTCACTAGGGGGTATACAGCTACGACAGGACGGAGCAGTCACTAGGAGGTATACAGCTACGACAGGACAGAACCGTCACTAGGAGGTATACAGCTACGACAGGACAGAACCGTCACTAGGAGGTATTACAGCTACGACAGGACAGAACCGTCACTAGGAGGCATACAGCTACGACAGGACAGAACAGTCACTAGGAGGTATACAGCTACGACAGGACAGAACCGTCACTAGGAGGTATACAGCTACGACAGGACAGAACCGTCACTAGGAGGTATACAGCTACGACAGGACAGAACAGTCACTAGGAGGTATACCGCTACGACAGGACAGAACAGTCACTAGGAGGTATACAGCTACGACAGGACAGAACAGTCACTAGGAGGTATACCGCTACGACAGGACAGAACAGTCACTAGGAGGTATACAGCTACGACAGGACAGAACAGTCACTAGGAGGTATTACAGCTACAACAGGACAGAACAGTCACTAGGAGGTATACAGCTACGACAGGACGGAGCAGTCACTAGGAGGTATACAGCTACAACAGGACAGAACCGTCACTAGGAGGCATACAGCTACGACAGGACAGAACCGTCAATAGGAGGTATACAGCTAAGACAGGACAGAACTGTCACTAGGAGGTATACAGCTACGACAGGACAGAACCATCACTAGGAGGTATACAGCTACGACAGGACAGAACCGTCACTAGGAGGTATACAGCTATGACAGGACGTAGCGGTCACTAGGAGGTATACAGCTACAACAGGACGTAGCGGTCACTAGGAGGTATACAGCTACGACAGGACAGAACAGTCACTAGGAGGTATACAGCTACGACAGGACAGAACCGTCACTAGGAGGTATACAGCTACGACAGGACGTAGCGGTCACTAGGAGGTATACAGCTACAACAGGACGTAGCGGTCACTAGGAGGTATACAGCTACGACAGGACAGAACAGTCACTAGGAGGTATACAGCTACGACAGGACAGAACAGTCACTAGGAGGTATACAGCTACGACAGGACAGAACCGTCACTAGGGGGTATACAGCTACGACAGGACGGAGCAGTCACTAGGAGGTATACAGCTACGACAGGACGGAGCAGTCACTAGGAGGTATACAGCTACGACAGGACAGAACCGTCACTAGGAGGTATTACAGCTACGACAGGACAGAACCGTCACTAGGAGGCATACAGCTACGACAGGACAGAACAGTCACTAGGAGGTATACAGCTACGACAGGACAGAACCGTCACTAGGAGGTATACAGCTACGACAGGACAGAACCGTCACTAGGAGGTATACAGCTACGACAGGACAGAACAGTCACTAGGAGGTATACCGCTACGACAGGACAGAACAGTCACTAGGAGGTATACAGCTACGACAGGACAGAACAGTCACTAGGAGGTATACCGCTACGACAGGACAGAACAGTCACTAGGAGGTATACAGCTACGACAGGACAGAACAGTCACTAGGAGGTATTACAGCTACAACAGGACAGAACAGTCACTAGGAGGTATACAGCTACGACAGGACGGAGCAGTCACTAGGAGGTATACAGCTACAACAGGACAGAACCGTCACTAGGAGGCATACAGCTACGACAGGACAGAACCGTCAATAGGAGGTATACAGCTAAGACAGGACAGAACTGTCACTAGGAGGTATACAGCTACGACAGGACAGAACCATCACTAGGAGGTATACAGCTACGACAGGACAGAACAGTCACTAGGAGGTATACAGCTACGACAGGACAGAACAGTCACTAGGAGGTATTACAGCTACAACAGGACAGAACAGTCACTAGGAGGTATACAGCTAAGACAGGACAGAACAGTCACTAGGAGGTATACAGCTACGACAGGACAGAACAGTCACTAGGAGGTATACAGCTACGACAGGACAGAACAGTCACTAGGAGGTATACAGCTACGACAGGACAGAACCGTCACTAGGATGTATACAGCTACGACAGGAAAGAACAGTCACTAGGAGGTATACAGCTACAACAGGACAGAACAGTCACTAGGAGGTATACAGCTAAGACAGGACAGAACAGTCACTAGGAGGTATACAGCTACGACAGGACAGAACCGTCACTAGGAGGTATACAGCTACGACCGGACAGAACAGTCACTAGGAGGTATACAGCTACGACAGGACAGAACCGTCACTAGGAGGTATACAGCTAAGACAGGACAGAACAGTCACTAGGAGGTATACAGCTACGACAGGACAGAACAGTTACTAGGAGGTATACAACTACAACAGGACAGAACCGTCACTAGAAGGTATACAGCTACGACAGGACAGAACAGTCACTAGAAAGTATACAGCTATGACAGGACAGAACCGTCACTAGGAGGCATACAGCTACGATAGGACTGAACAGTCACTAGGAGGTATACAGCTACGACAGGACAGAGCAGTCACTAGGAGGTATACAGCTACGACAGGACAGAGCAGTCACTAGGAGGTATACAGCTACGACAGGACAGAACCGTCACTAGGAGGTATACAGCTACGACAGGGCAGAACCGTCACTAGGAGGTATACAGCTACGACAGGACAAAACAGTCACTAGGAGGTATACAGCTACGACAGGACAGAACAGTCACTAGGAGGTATACAGCTACAACAGGACAGAACAGTCACTAGGAGGTATACAGCTACGACAGGACAGAACAGTCACTAGGAGGTATACAGCTACGACAGAACAGTCACTAGGAGGTATACAGCTACGACAGGACAGAACAGTCACTAGGAGGTATACAGCTAGGACAGAACCGTCACTAGGAGGCATACAGCTACGACAGGACTGAACAGTCACTAGGAGGTATACAGCTACGACAGGACAGAGCAGTCACTAGGAGGTATACAGCTACGACAGGACTGAACAGTCACTAGGAGGTATACAGCTACGACAGGACAGAGCAGTCACTAGGAGGTATACAGCTACGACAGGACAGAGCAGTCACTAGGAGGTATACAGCTACGACAGGACAGAACCGT
This sequence comes from Crinia signifera, assembly GCF_055691185.1. Lineage (NCBI taxonomy): Eukaryota > Metazoa > Chordata > Amphibia > Anura > Myobatrachidae > Crinia > Crinia signifera. Next base: position 165,629,840 of record NC_139224.1, read on the forward strand.
CACTAGGGGGTATACAGTTACGACAGGACATTACTGTCACTAGGAGGTATACAGCCAAGACAGAATGAACATTTCCTTTACACGTAACAAGTTCCGTTCCAAAAAACATGAACCTTCACGGCTTTGGTCTAGACAGACCTACCAAGCTGACCTCTACTTCTTCTGACCATCTCCTGCCTGGCACCGATGCTCCCAAGGATGGCTTCCTCCAGCTTGGCCCTCATGTCTTTGGATTTCTTGAACGTCAAGCTGTTCATCCTTTCGAACACTTTCTTGCCCTGGCAGAGATGACACAAAGACTTGAGACTTTACCACAGACAGAAACCATCAAAGACCCTTTACCGTCACTTCCCCTAATGACCTACTTTATACTCAAAGCAGGAGACGCAAAGGTAGAGCAGGTCCAGCAGGCGGTTCAGCTGGAGGATGGAGAGGTCAGTGAACCATTTCTGCAGGACAATTTCATCAGCGTTCTTCAGCACCCAGAGGAGACAGATCAGCAGGCCGCGGCTGGATTCGGCTGAAAATGTAGAATGCATCCGGGAAGGCTGAAAAAGAAACGAGATCGTCAGAAGCCAACGAGATAGAATCCCAAGTTACTGACGTGCATAATCAGATGTAACATGTGCAGAGATTTAGATTTATGCTGCACAGAAAAAATATAACCCACCCAAATCTAAATCTCCTTCACGTTCGTCAGCTCCACCTGCAGCGTAGCATGGATTTGCCCACTTTTGTGCTTCGCTAACAAAACTGAATCAGGCCCATAGAACACAAGAACCGACCTGTGTAGTTAGTAAAATGCTGCTTGGTCTTGTAAGCTGCGGAACGGACGTCCCGGCGATTGCCATGGCGACCGTCTGGCTGATCATATTCCCGCCATCGCCGTCGTGATCATCCGCCGCTGCGCAATTTGGTCTTCCTCGCTGATTGAGGGATTCTGTGAAGAGAGAACCGACTTTATTATAAACTGGTTCACGTCAGCTACGCTGTAATACAAAGTGTTGGGGACTGTCGGCCAATCAGCAGCGTACTTACATACTACGTCCAATGCAGCGGCACTGCTGGTATACAGTGTACGGGGGGCTGATACTATAAGCACAACAGTCCGTGCGGATACTATCAGGCTGCTTGTTGGCGATTATAGCACTCTGTCTACTAACATGCAATACATGGCTAGCAAACTAACAATGGTGTGAAGGATCATCAGTGAAAGGAGCGGATAAGTGGGCGAGTGGAGTAGTTGCCCAAAGCAACCAACCTGCTTCAACCAAATTAAAGAATGTACTTGATAAATGCTAGCTAGAAGATTATTGGTTTCTATAGACAGCTTTTGAACCTTTCACTATTTGGTAAATCCCCCCCTTAATCACGGTTGGCAACAAGGACAGAAAGGCTCCAGCTCCACATCAGGCAAATAGCTCACTCGTTTGGTCGGCTCTGTCACCTCCGAGGCAACAGACGTTGGATTGCACTGCAGAAACGGGATGATCCGGTGTCGGGAACGACCGTCAGGTGAGGACGAAACCAGTCGTGCTTACCTGACGGTCGTTCCCGACACCGGATCATCCCGCTTCTGCAGCGCAATCCAGCGTCTGTTGCCTCGGAGGTGCCCAAGACACGGAGCCGAGCAAATGAGTGAGCTGTTTGCCTGATTGGTTTTAATCAAGCCGTGTGGTAACCAGTCCACAGGGTACGAGCATTCTTGTGAAGTGGCCTGGAGTTTTGTGTCTCCTTTTATGCAAAATAAAATCTCTTTTAATACACTAGGAAGCGCTCCTTCCAATTTCTCCTTGTTTCATCCAGATTCGCTTAATCCCTTTGACCCGGGATTCCTCTTATATGAGAAGGGAGCTGCAGTCTTACTATAGACTTTGGTGTGACCATCTCCCCTGCTACGGTGCAGGTTGATTACTGCGGGTTACTTACAGGCAATGGATCCGATAGGAGAGTATTGATAATAACGTAGTTATAGGCTTAGATCAGGAAATGATTCTGCTTTGGGGACTGAGAAGAGGAGTCTGGGGACATGTTGGTCAATGACCTGACGAGGTACCTGTAAAATCATACAGCTGGGGGACGGTCTCCATGACGATGCCAATCAAAGGCAGGTACAGCATGGCCACGCGGGCTTTTACCTCGGGATCAGCGTAGCGAGGGTCCGAGTCGTGAGTAGATAGCAGGTTGTGTACCGTATTGATGACCTTCTTATGCAATCCAAATAGCCTGAGAGGGGAGTGTTGTAACAGCGGTTAGTTATCACAGGCAGAACAAATACTACTGTCTAACCGAGCACTGAGGGGTATTTAAATTACTGGATGTTTTAAGTTAACCTCTCAATGTATATATCAAGGGCAGAGGATCGACTACTCCCAGCTAATTTCCAATTGATGCAGAAGTATTGCCCCACCTGTACTAAGGGGACTGTGCAAAGAACAGATGTCAGAGGCCAGTGGCACAAACCAATGTGAGAAACCTTCTCATCATTTATGGTTCTGCTAAAACCTTAATTCTGTCAATAAAGAAGTTAAATAGTATTTATACACTAATTATCTCCCTTCGTTAGGTATCTTTATGCATCCTTAACCCCCATGATTGGAAGGTTAAGTGACTGCACAGCTTACGGTGTGCAATGCTGCAGCTCCTACTATCTGTAGGGGGCAGCAGTGAGCTGGAGTGTAAACCTGCAAATCTATATGGATGGTATTGGTACATTAGAAGGGGCCTTATTCAGATGCAACATTGTCGCTTATTGCTGTTGGAGACAGTGTGAATGTTCAGATGCACAGCATCGGTCACTTGCAACACTGTCGGCCAGGTAAATGACCAATAAGGTTGCGCATGTTGGCCGTCGTAGCGCTGTCCAAGAGGCCAGGAAATCTCCATCAGAGGAGGAAGAACTTGGCCTCAGCATTCCTGAAAAACAGCGACGATGCGCCTTCAAATAGCTGCAGACTGTCAATCTCTTGACGATTGCAGCCATACTGCGGCCGATGGCGCAGGATCTGTACTGCACATGTGCAGTACGGGTCCGGTGGATGCACGAAACACTATACAGTGATACTTTTCGACTGCCGCCACAAGAGTATCAGCACCCGAATCAGGCTCAAAATGTGATCCAGCGCCAGGATTAATTATAGCGGTTTCATAGGAGTCAAACGGTCACCTCCCGAGTCCCCTGCGTCACACGGTCCTTTCCAAGAGGTAGGATTATGGAAACATTGTTCGAAATGTATCTTCTAATCGCACAACAATGTTGGGCTGCTGCTGCCGTAGTGTTCCGCGCCCCAAATTAAAGCCAACGCAGATTCTGCTTCAACAATTGTGAGCACTCACTCATTGGGCCTGATTCGGAGCTGCAGGCAATGCCGATGTTCATGGAGCCGAGCGTATTTTTGCTACTGCATTTTTGCCTGCGTTACACAGCGTGTATGCACACAAGTGTTTGCGCACGCAGACGGTCAGCCGCTCACTTCGGACGCCGCACTTGGAAACAAAGGGCTGTTGCGTGTTTTGATGGTGCGAGCGACGTTGTGGTTTGAAGACGCACCAGCAGGTATCGCAGCGTCTAAGGCTAGTGACAGTGGGCGTCTCAGTCCTTGCACAAGCACAGATGTACACCGGGGCTGTGTAGCAGCATATGTATACAGCCACAGATGGAAGACCACCACCGCATCTGCGTCCACCTCTGAATGAGGCCCAGTATCTCCTCAGTAGGCGCGCTAACCTGACTTACTGACGCGCCACCGTTATTGTACCATGAACCCCTTATTTCCTGCCAGACGGTGAACTTGAAACCTCAGATTATGCAACTGGATTTTTCGCGTGAGTTAATAGGTCAGAGGTCACAGAGCGAGACGGAGCAAGGGAGCCAGAAAGTTACACAGGGCAGAAGAAGGGGAGATAGGGAAGACACCCCAAGCCTGATCATAGCCCAGTGGTTCCCAAACTTTTTGGAATCGCAGCACCCTGGGGTATCCAGATTTTTTTTGGCCAAGATTTTCTTCTTTAAATATTCATTAAAAAATATGAAAATATTTAAATTGAGTTTATATGAGGCCATTAGGTTTTGTTATGTGGTGATGGACAGGATTAATTACTGTTTGTCCACATATTTAATGATTGACAGCCCCAATTGCTGGTTTTATCTATTCAAATTACCATAAATGATTTGAATTGATTCTGGACCACCAACCCAAGGCACCCCTGCAAGTGTCCTTAGGCACCCCAGGGTGCCACGGCACACAGTTTGGGAACCACTATCATAGCCTATTATAAGGGGGGATAGCCTAATACTACATCTAACTATGCAGCTGCAAACATTAGTCACAACTAAGGAAATAACTTCTTCATGTTTCTCTTTCTCTGTTATTCTCTGATCACTAGAAACATTAAAAAAGACACACATTAATCTGGTGCCTCAGTAATGACGGAGACGACCCCCCCCCCCCTCTGTAACTGACCCCTCTGCATCCGGATCCAAGATGACAGCCAGCTCGGTCAGCACCAGCCCTGCCAAGTAATGCTGCTGGCGGAACGGCACGGACAGTTCAAACATATTTGCAATCTTCTGGTCCTGGACGTTGGTGGAGAAGCCAGAACTCTGTTAGAGAAGAGAGGAATACATACAGTCAGGGTATTCTCCTCTGCAGAGATCCTTCTGACATAGAGTAAGGTGCTGCATAGAAACGGTCCTACGTTGTACTCAGCCCCCCAAAAATCAGCAACAACATGTCCTGTAATATTTTAGCTACAATGAGACCAAGACTGATACCCCTATCAGACAGAAAAAAAAAGACCCGGGAATTTCCCGGCTCTTGCCGTGTCGACCCGGGTTTTTCTTCTGTCTGAAAGGGTCAACACGGGTCTAAAGTTCCGGGACTTTTTCCCATGTCAGACACGTGTTTGTGGCTGTGTGAAAGGGTCCGACCCGTGTTTTTCTCCCGACTATTGAAAAATCATGCTGATTGGCTGTGCAGCATGGCGCTGCGCGATTAGCTGATCTTTTCAGCTTCCCTGATTGGCTGAGCGGGCGTGGCAGTGGCGTGCAGCGCAGCACTAAATGGCCATGGCGCATTGGAAAGATGAGGAGATCCGTGAGCTGCTCAATGTCAGAGGGGAGGAAGAAATCAGCAAAACACACAGAGCACTCATGACCTCCAGGTTCTGCAACTTGTCAGCCATGTTTAATGCAATGCAGTGAGCAGACACCTCCCACTTTTCATGACCTCATCTCTGTGTGCCTTTAAAACTGTCCTTTTCTTATGACACACAGAGTTTTGCAGGAAAAATACGGCTTCTGTGTGAAAGGGGTCGACACGGGAAATACCCGGGTTTTTGCTCCTGTGTGAAAGGGGGTCAGCCCCTTGCTGCCTAGTTCTACCCGGGTTTTTGTATCCGGGAAATACCTGGGTTTTTGGGATTTTTCTGTCTGAAAGGGGTATGAGATAGTATTGCATGAATGACATCAACATTAACCCTTTGACTTACAGGGGGCCGTGCCCGGTTTACCTGTGAGCGGTTGACCACGTCTATGTTAGAATGCAGGAAAACCGGTAACCTGGGATATAAGCGGGACATAAGTGGCCACCTATATAGAAGAGGGTGACACATGGGGGCAGGGTATAGGGGAGGAGGAGCCTGTGCTGTCAGACTAACTCCTTACTGCCCATTCTCCTCCAGGACCAGCTATACCCCAGTGTCCCCCATGGAGGAAAGAGAACTATGCAGAGTAAATTATGGAGGTGTGTTGGTCAGTAGAGTTCTGAAGCCCATTTATTGCCATTCTGTTCTGCTTTACTTAAAGGCGTAAAAATATATAAATTCCAGAACAAATATATAGGTTATACAGTTTACTGCATCTCACCGTGCAGTGCAACCCCTACCTGGGATGTGGCTGAGGACACAGATGGAGAAGGAGAGGATGGTGGGGTCAGCAGGCTGCAGGGTAGATTTAATGTGACATAATGTTCGTGACTGCAGATAATGCGCAGGAAATCCAGCCTCAGCGACACCAGCGTGCTCGGATTCGGTAAAAGGTGCAACTTTGAGGATACCTGAGAAACCACAAAACCGGTGAAACACAGACAGTTAATGTACAACAGGAGTTCCCTGTAGCCTGTCACACCAATACGGAATTCACTCCTAAATCAATCAACTGTGATTCAGAAACTACACAAACCAGCATACCCTGCCACATTATTCACATTCCCTAACAGCAAAACTGTGGCAGTGCATGCTGGGACTTGTAGTCCCTGGGGATCCACAGGTTGGCCAGGCCTGGGTAATAACAAGTGATTCAGCTGTAAAACGTGGACACGCTCTTATGTAACAATATAAACTACCTCCATTTGTGTTCTAGAACAGAATAATCAGATTGTCAGGGACAATTGTTACGTTATACAATTTTTTTTTTTTTTAGTCATTGTCGTTCCAACATCACCTCAAATAAAGACTCACAATAGGTACAGTAGACCCATTGGCCTATGTCATAAACCTACAGTACAGCAGTCCCATTGGCCTATGTCATATATCTACATTACAGCAGACCCACTGATCTTTGTCATAGACCTACAGTACAGCAGACCCACTGATCTTTGTCATAGACCTACAGTACAGCAGTGCCACTGACCTTTGTCATAGACCTACAGTACAGCAGTGCTACTGACCTTTGTCATAGGCCTACAGTACAGCAGATCCACTGACCTTTGTCATAGGCCTACAGTACAGCAGATCCACTGACCTTTGTCATAGGCCTACAGTACAGCAGTCCCATTGACCTTTGTCATAGACCTACAGTACAGTAGTCCCATTTGTCTATCTCAATAACCTACAGTACAGCAGACCCATTTGCCTTTGTCATAGCCCTACAGTACAGCAGACCCATTTGCCTTTGTCATTGCCCTACAGTACAGCAGTCCCACTGATCTTGGTCATAGACCTACAGTACAGCAGTCCCATTGGCCTATGTCATAGACCTACAGTACAGCAGTCCCATTGGCCTATGTCATAGACCTATAGTACAGCAGACCCATTGATCTTTATTATAGACCTACAGTACAGCAGTCCCATTTACCTTTGTCATAGACCTACAGTACAGCAGTCCCACTGATCTTTATTATAGACCTACAGTACAGCAGTCCCACTGATCTTTATTATAGACCTACAGTACAGTAGTGCCACTGATCTTTATTATAGACCTACAGTACAGTAGTGCCACTGATCTTTATTATAGACCGACAGTACAGCAGTCCCACTGATCTTTGTCACAAACACCTACCAAGAAAGATGCATTTACCTGTTTGAAATAGGCCTTAACCAGACTGAAGACAAAACCCCTGTCCATGATAGACAACAGGTCATTGAGAAAGAAGGCCAGACTGACGTTGAGCCTCTCCACCATCTCGGTGTCCTGTAAGGAGGAGAGAGGTTATGTTAGCGCAGAGAACAATGGAGGCACAGCACAGTTTAGTAGTGAGTGTGTTGGAGCAGGTCAGCGAGACGTTACTAGATCATAGCTAACAAACCTCATCCCCACAAAGCGAGACATTACTAGTTCATAGCTAACAAACCTCATCCGCACAAAGTGAGACATTACTAGTTCATACGCTAACTGAAAGGGGCATATTCTTATGACTCTTGACTGATAGAATTCATAACACAATGGACAGAACCACAATACATGCGCTGTAAATCCCACCTTCTGATATCTAGTGACAATGTCATTGGCCATCGTGCTAACGAGCGCTGTGATATCGTCCATGAACCGCTCGGGAAATCGGTGCTTCCGCGGAGAATCCAGCTTGTCGGCAAAGTATAAATGATGCACCATGCTCTTCACCTGCAAGAGAACCCACACGTTATACTGGTCTAGGGTTTTACGGAATGCAAAACACACACGGTTATGCTAATCAGTCAATCAAAGACATGAGACCCGGCGGCAGGCACTGGAGGAGCGTACGACCTCTCCAGGAGTTCTATATAATATCCTACAAAACACATACAACCACGAAAAGGAACATCTCAGCAAGCTGTATTCAAAGATACTTTGACTCACCATCAACTCAAAGAAGAACCAGGCTTGATGTAGGGTTGCTTCCCGCACAGTGCCGCTACACACCACCCACTGCAAGGCTAGTTCCTCATGGAAGAGCTACTCATAGAGAGATAGAGTTATACAATGTTAAACTGTGACCACAGCACACACCAACACGCCACTCACACGCACACGCACACACACACACACACACCAGCACAGGCAAAACACAAACACGCGTCACCAAGTGAGGCAATGAATGGCGGGTGCCAACCGAGGACTGTTGCGGCACAATGCAAGACAATGAATACTGGATGTCACACGCAACAAACACAGGACGCTCAGAGTCTGGTGATGTTTACAGTCGATTGGCTGAAGTCCAACATTGATATTATCGGATATTTTTCTGGTTCATCTGTATCAGTCAGTATTGGTCTCCTTAATACAGGACAAGTGACTCTAAAGGCTGATTTGGGCCGATTTTGGCGAATCAGGCCATCAAATCGGGTCAGTTTAATGTCCTCTCAGGTCCGATGCGCATGGGTCAGTGGTCGGACCTGCTGGCCGTCTGACCACCCGACCTCCCGGCGGCAGGCCGGGCGGAGAGCAGGGTCGCCTGCAATCCATCACAACAAATTGTGATAGATCCCATCGTCCCTGCTGCCTGGGAAGGTCCCGGGCGGCTCACTGGGTACCAGCTGGCCGTACACTGCTGCGAGACACCGCAGCAGTGTATGGCCACCCTAAACTGGCATATATAAAATGGGCATTGATCAGCTTTGTTCGCAGAGAAAAAAAAAAACATACAGCTGGGAAAAACCGTGCTACACTGCAGGTGGGGCAGATGTAACATGTGCAGAGAGAGAGTTAGATTTGGGCGAGTTATTTTGTTTCTGTGCAGGGTAAATACTGGCTGCTTTAATTTTACACTGCAATTTAGATTTCTGTTAGAACACACCCCACCCATGTTACATCTGCCCCACCTGCAGTGCAGCACGGTACGGTTTTACCAATTTGTGTGCTTTTTAGCTTTGCTAACAAAGTTGAATAAGGCCCTATGATGGGAGAGGAAGAATGTGTTCCCCCATGCTCTGTGGACCTCCTACCTTAAAGAAAACATGACACATACTGTAACGTCTCCCTGTCGGGCATGCCATGTACAGATGTGTCCTCTTATACCTAGCGGTGTTTCCTGGACCACTTACACATATGAAGCGCAGGAAATGGTCTATTAATTCTGCATCCTGGTCGCATCGCAGCTGCAGCAAACAGCCGCTCACCGCTCTAAGCCTCAGGTGAGGCATTACAGAACGTAGTGGGAGGAGCTGCAGCCATTTCTATAGGAAGCGTTTTACAAAGATCTGAGCTGCACAAAGTCCCGCAAGCCCCAGTGGGCAATGTACGCCAACAATGTATTTTTGTCGCGCATGGTTGTTAGACAAGTGTGAACAAAAAGCACATTTTGAGAGAATAGGACACTCTGGTCGGCCCAGTCCCATGGCTTGCCGAGAGGGACTATTCAGTGTAAATTGAGCCACGGTATAAGACGACACATCCGTACAAGTGTTCGTACACTGCCAGCTAGAAATCTTAAATACAGCAATCATTTCATGGTGGGGAAGATATTTACAGGGTACTGTATACTTGTGAGCTAGGTCTTCTCTGGTTAAGTTTGGATTGAATTATTTATTTGCGATGTGCTGCAATCCTACCTTCAGGGGTTGGGATTACTAGGGTGTACTGGTATCAGTCAGTAGTCCAGTAAGTTCACTTAAGCCGAGTATACACTAGATGGTCCCAGATCGGGCCAACGGCACGACTGTCGGAACAATAGGCCAGTTGACTGTATGCAGTATAGTTCAAACTGTGTTTTGGGAGTGTCTGTGTCACCTGAACCACTGCTTGCACTCTTAATTTTACCAGGGAGGGCTAAGATATAATAGGAGCCAATTTTGGTCAGATTTTGTGAAAAATCATATTTTTCTGCAAAACTTGGGACATTTGGAAAGTAGGCCAAAGTAATAGCATCTGAGGTTTTTGGCTCTGAATAAGAGCGGACGGTAAAAAGTTGCATCCAGATATTTTCACCATGTTGAACAAATAACTTGGCCGATGTGGCGTGCCTATATTCTGTGTGTCAGGTATGCAGTCTTATATAATAATATGTGGCATGCCTATATTCTGTGTCAGTTATGCAGTCTCATAATAATATGTGGCGTGCCAATATTCTGTGTGTCAGGTATGCTGTCTCATATAATAATATGTGGCGTGCCTATATTCTGTGTGTCAGGTATGCAATCTCATATATGTGGCGTGCCTATATTCTGTAATTGCGATTGTATCTGCATAGCAAATTATGTTACAATGTTTACTTGAAAAACACTGCAGAACAACATTTCTTATGCAGATACAGTCACTATTACAGAATACAGGCATGCAGCATATCATTTTAATCAGCAGAAAATGCTTGTGTTTCCAAATGAGAATTAGATTTGAAAAAAAGTATAAATATATAATGTGAGCTATTTTGACAGATCACATTATATATTTTGGACTTTTAGGGTTAGAAAATAATTTGCATTCCTGATGGCTAAAAAACCCCCCCAAAACATAAGAGGTCAGTTACGCATTTGAAGCCACACCACACCATTACATTGTCCGAGTCCTGGGGGAAAAGTCGGACATTCTTACAGCTGCTACACGGGGGCACCGCCTCAGTCCATGGCCTCTTAATGTGTAGCATTTTTTTTTTATATTTTGCCATATTGTAGTGGTACGTTGGGGCAGATGCATTAAGCCTGGTGAGGTGATAAAGGGGAGTCAAAAAGTGGAAGGTGATAACGCATCAACCAATCAACTCCAACCTGTTATTTTTCAAACACAGCGGATTGGCTGGCCTCCAGTTTATTTCTTTACCAGGCTTAATACACCTGCACCATTGTCGGGAAACCCTTTGCGAGAACGTGATGCCTTCATTGGCTATATGAGTAGAGTCGGGCTGCGTTCATCACCGGCTGTAACTCTGTACACCCCTCTGCATAGAAAATGTATTCAGGTCCCTGGTGGAGAACAAGAAACAAAGAAGAAAAGGATTGTCTTTGTTGCTGGCGCACTGAAGAGGAAGAAAATTGTTGAAAAATTGTTTTATATTAAGATTTAACTTTTAATTCTTTCTAATAAAAATAAGCCATTAAAGTGAAATAAGGTTAACATACATGACTGACAAAAACATTGAACAATAATAAAAATGCACGTGCAGTTTGTGTGTCGTTAATTTGATATATAATTCAAATTGTAAGTGTTGTTGTTGGCAAGAAAAAATACTTTAATGTGGTACACAAGGTGCCCGTATCCGTCGTGAAGGTACACAAATATTTGCAGTCCAATATTAGGTGTTGTGGGTCGTTTGTAACAACGGTCGTATGGGTTGCCCAACGTTCAGTCGTTGTCTGGCTCCTCTATTATTTACAACTGTGTGTCTTAGTAGGTACACTAGTGTGCACGGTCCAATAATAGGGTGTTATAGGTCGCAAATGGCAAAAGTCGTATGGGTGGCCGGACGTTCAGTCGTTGTCTGGCTCCTCTGTTAATTACGACTGTGTATCTAGATGATTGGTTTAGTTTTTATTTTTATTATTATAAGGTAGTTAGTGTCCCATGTCCAATATATAAGTCAAGCTTATGACAGTTTGATACATTAAGATTGTGTGTCTTATACAGATATAAGGTTTGTACGTGTTTCAGCAGGTAGATGTAATTCTATGTCCTGCGTACAAAGGATGTTGACAGGCTCATGTTGGATCTTGTCTAGTTATAATTGTAATGATATGTTGCATGGGTAATTCACCAGTAATTTTACTGATTAGTTCCTCTATTCAACAACAATAATATCAGGATCTGTATACAATCAGATCAATAGATATGGCAGACAAATATGGTTATGTGGCCTGCATAGGTATTAATTGGACATATTGGGTACATAAATCATGAGTTGCTGTTTGGTAGCATATTGAAAAAAAGTTGCATGGGCGGTCTGACAGTACGCGTACTGACCAGATCCCTCTATAGTATCACAAGTGTAAAAAAATGGGTTACTCAGAGCGCGTGTGCTTTTCGTGCAAAGGAGGGGACTTTGGCATTTAGTTGGTCCAATAAGTTGGATGGTGTGTATGTCACACCAAGTTCATACAAAATGTTAATTAGGTTGGTAGGATATACCTAATCAAGCAAAATACATCATATTTGTATGTCACAGGCGTGAAAAAATGGGTTTTGGCATTTTTACCACCAACCAATTGTATGGTGTGTATGCCACCCTACGGCTTTACAGACAGCAATTTGTTTAGATGAACTAAACCAATCAATTAGGGCGAACTATATTTCCATAAGTAAAACGTACCAATACGGCGGCTGTGTGGCGTACCCACTACCCTTTGATACGCCGGTTTTAGAATGGATATCACGTTTGTGATGGTCCAACAAATTGTGTAGTGTGTATCGTACCTCAAAATTGTACGAAACTCGGCATGAGCATTTGGACACAAAAATGGTATATTATAATTGTAAATACTTGAGCTTAACCAGCATCAATTTATTTAATCAGTTAAACCGATCGGAATGGGTCACATTTATTTTGTGTGGAGCGTATCCATGTGGTAGATATGCAGTGTACCTGTTTACCCTGTCTGTGCCGATTTTGGGGTGGATTTTGTGTGTTCAATGATCCAACAAATTGGATCATGTGTATGAAACCCCAAAACTATGCAATTATCAAATTAGATTGGTCGAATAGACCCAATCAATCAAGGCACATTTTATTTGTATGGGCAGAAAGAGGCACAGGGATTAAAAAAATTGTATGCCAACAAAAAATGATGTATTGAGCTTATTGATTTATCAATCCTATTGCACAATTATAGGACCATAGACTGTAAGTATATGCCGAATAGGTCATTGGACACATAGGTGCTAGTGAACCAATGATTTTCGAAAGGACATGCGGTTACTGTCCGTAATATATGCCAGTTTTTACTGGCTAAAGATAAGTGATAAGCAGGTGCGCCTCCAATCTTAGCGCGTAGCTACAGAGTAGATTTTGAATGTTTGAGCGCTCAGCACATTCATAATGGTATTGCGCTGAAATAATTTGTATTGTAAGTAAGGCGCCCGCTTCTCACTGAAATGCGCTGCCCGTTAGGTTACGGACTGTTAATCCTGCGTCTGGAGGTTTAAGCACCGGCCTCAGTGTGCTATTGCTCCCGTCAGGTACAGATCGCAGCGTGCATTAAAGTTAAATGGATCAGTACTGGGGTACGCTGTCCGTTAGATTACAGTCCGTAATCTAACGGACAGCGTACCCCAGTACTGATCCATTTAACTTTAATGCACGCTGCGATCTGTACCTGACGGGAGCAATAGCACACTGAGGCCGGTGCTTAAACCTCCAGACGCAGGATTAACAGTCCGTAACCTAACGGGCAGCGCATTTCAGTGAGAAGCGGGCGCCTTACTTACAATACAAATTATTTCAGCGCAATACCATTATGAATGTGCTGAGCGCTCAAACATTCAAAATCTACTCTGTAGCTACGCGCTAAGATTGGAGGCGCACCTGCTTATCACTTATCTTTAGCCAGTAAAAACTGGCATATATTACGGACAGTAACCGCATGTCCTTTCGAAAATCATTGGTTCACTAGCACCTATGTGTCCAATGACCTATTCGGCATATACTTACAGTCTATGGTCCTATAATTGTGCAATAGGATTGATAAATCAATAAGCTCAATACATCATTTTTTGTTGGCATACAATTTTTTTAATCCCTGTGCCTCTTTCTGCCCATACAAATAAAATGTGCCTTGATTGATTGGGTCTATTCGACCAATCTAATTTGATAATTGCATAGTTTTGGGGTTTCATACACATGATCCAATTTGTTGGATCATTGAACACACAAAATCCACCCCAAAATCGGCACAGACAGGGTAAACAGGTACACTGCATATCTACCACATGGATACGCTCCACACAAAATAAATGTGACCCATTCCGATCGGTTTAACTGATTAAATAAATTGATGCTGGTTAAGCTCAAGTATTTACAATTATAATATACCATTTTTGTGTCCAAATGCTCATGCCGAGTTTCGTACAATTTTGAGGTACGATACACACTACACAATTTGTTGGACCATCACAAACGTGATATCCATTCTAAAACCGGCGTATCAAAGGGTAGTGGGTACGCCACACAGCCGCCGTATTGGTACGTTTTACTTATGGAAATATAGTTCGCCCTAATTGATTGGTTTAGTTCATCTAAACAAATTGCTGTCTGTAAAGCCGTAGGGTGGCATACACACCATACAATTGGTTGGTGGTAAAAATGCCAAAACCCATTTTTTCACGCCTGTGACATACAAATATGATGTATTTTGCTTGATTAGGTATATCCTACCAACCTAATTAACATTTTGTATGAACTTGGTGTGACATACACACCATCCAACTTATTGGACCAACTAAATGCCAAAGTCCCCTCCTTTGCACGAAAAGCACACGCGCTCTGAGTAACCCATTTTTTTACACTTGTGATACTATAGAGGGATCTGGTCAGTACGCGTACTGTCAGACCGCCCATGCAACTTTTTTTCAATATGCTACCAAACAGCAACTCATGATTTATGTACCCAATATGTCCAATTAATACCTATGCAGGCCACATAACCATATTTGTCTGCCATATCTATTGATCTGATTGTATACAGATCCTGATATTATTGTTGTTGAATAGAGGAACTAATCAGTAAAATTACTGGTGAATTACCCATGCAACATATCATTACAATTATAACTAGACAAGATCCAACATGAGCCTGTCAACATCCTTTGTACGCAGGACATAGAATTACATCTACCTGCTGAAACACGTACAAACCTTATATCTGTATAAGACACACAATCTTAATGTATCAAACTGTCATAAGCTTGACTTATATATTGGACATGGGACACTAACTACCTTATAATAATAAAAATAAAAACTAAACCAATCATCTAGATACACAGTCGTAATTAACAGAGGAGCCAGACAACGACTGAACGTCCGGCCACCCATACGACTTTTGCCATTTGCGACCTATAACACCCTATTATTGGACCGTGCACACTAGTGTACCTACTAAGACACACAGTTGTAAATAATAGAGGAGCCAGACAACGACTGAACGTTGGGCAACCCATACGACCGTTGTTACAAACGACCCACAACACCTAATATTGGACTGCAAATATTTGTGTACCTTCACGACGGATACGGGCACCTTGTGTACCACATTAAAGTATTTTTTCTTGCCAACAACAACACTTACAATTTGAATTATATATCAAATTAACGACACACAAACTGCACGTGCATTTTTATTATTGTTCAATGTTTTTGTCAGTCATGTATGTTAACCTTATTTCACTTTAATGGCTTATTTTTATTAGAAAGAATTAAAAGTTAAATCTTAATATAAAACAATTTTTCAACAATTTTCTTCCTCTTCAGTGCGCCAGCAACAAAGACAATCCTTTTCTTCTTTGTTTCTTGTATGACCACTATTGTCTTTGGCAGCACCCCCAGTTATATATTAATTGTAGCCTTAACACGGTAACTTAATATTGGGGCTTTCCGACAAACCTTTTTCTTATTTATCTTGTGCAGAACTAAAATCCCAAACCCCTTTCCCTGTTATGTACCCTGGTGGAGAACCCCAGCAAGGGGAGGATACATCCGCTCTCCGCGGTCTGGAAACAACTGTTTGCGTGAATCTACCTTTTTAGTTGGTAATCGTCCAGTTAAGGTTTGTAAGAAACTTGAGGTGTCAGCGTGAGAGGACATGCGGTTCCCTCGATCCATAGCCTATGAAATGGGAGATGAGTGAGGGGTGAGCGCACATTAAACTCTATGTTGGAAACGCTGAACTCTGCGCCATAAATGCCATCATCCCTGAACAATGATTCCAATAACCGACTGGCTACCCCTCAGTGATATGAAGGGAAGGGGGAGGGGCAATAAAAAAAGTTTGATTAGTAGTTTAATTATTTTTTTAGGAACGGTTAGTTCAAGCAAAGCAAGTCTCGCCGATCCCCAAGCACATGCAGAGAAGCGCGCAGCGGGTTTTATCATTGACTTATCTCATACTCTTTATACTTCACTTGCTATCTTATCCTAGTACGGTGCCTTATGGTGGTTTGGCTGGGCTGGTTTTGGAGGTGTCCTCCGTCATAGCCTCGAACCCCTTGAATGTTACGGATTTACCCTATCAGCGAGGTTACCTGGATTTGGTGGCTGATGTTGGTGGGATTATGCAAAATAAACTATTTCAATGCAAAATGAATTGTAATTATTAATTAATAACGTCTGTACAGTGCACATGAATTCTTTTGCTTTGCGTGTGGCACTACAAGTCTCAGAAAGGTAGTTATATTTAGTCAGAGTGTACAATCTAGGGCCTCTGCGCTATACAGAAGCCTGACATTTAATTTCAGCCTTCTGGTATTCATTTTACAGCAGCACATTTAACCCTTTGAGTGCCATCATCTCTGTGAGAGATGAGCAAAATATCCACTAAAACCGCCAACGTTGCTCGCATTTGTTATATAAAATCAAATAAAAAATGCTGTGCAAAAAAAAAAAAACGAAGGATTTCCTATATAAAGGTAACATTACAGGTCATTATAATGAATTTAAATGTTACCTTGAAAAGCGCTTGATTTTTTCTATATAAAATTGCCTGCAACGTTTTCCACCAGCTAAAACCTGAGCGCAGCGATATTCTTTGACTTCCAATAATGTTCACACCTATTTTGACAAATTCACTTGGCACGCAAAGAGTTAACCCTATCAGCAGATTTTGGAACTTTTTTTTTTGTTCACCCCAAATTATTTTTATCACAGCCCAAATTTAAAAGTACTGTCTGTGGCTCTAACCAAGTTTAGTTTGTTGCCTGTTCAAGTGGTTCGACGTTGCCAATGTGGGCGGTGTGGGCCGGTTAACGTCACCAATGTGGGCAGAGCCCGGTCTTCCCCTAAGCTCTCTGGTTAATGTGAATAGATAGCATGCATTTTGCCCTTTAAAAATGAGGCAGGGCGTGGCACCCTGCTTGCTTAGCATCAACACTACGGTCTTGATAAGTCTGCTCTTGAATGAGCCCAAAAACTGAAATGATAACGAATGCTTTCATTTGGGGGCAGTTCAGAATACTTTGCTGTGTAGTAAATCGATCTACTCTCGTTCACATTATTTTGGTGAATAATAATATTGATTTAGTTATTTGGCGTTGAATGCAACGGGGTTTAGGACCATGAGGAAATTTGGTACAGACGCCGCGTTCCTAACTGTGAGTAAAGCTGAACAGCAGCCAATGCAGCGTATGACTATGGAAACACGGATTATGCGAGCGTGAAGAGGCTTAATGAGACTCAACAGATGACTATGGCGGTGAGACACACAGACAGGTATGTTCTGATAAATATGTACAGGTAAGTAAAGGACGTCACACCCATGCACATGCCACAAACATGCACACTCGCCAGTCACACCCAAACACAGTTCTCAACCACGCCCAGGCCCCAGCCACGCCCATGCACAGGCCCCAGTCATGCACACGCCCAGGCCCCAGTCACACCCACGCCCAGGCCCCGGTCACGCACAGGCCCGTCACTCCCTTCCAGATTCCTTTAAAGCAACAGTAATAAGAAAGCAAGAAACCCACATGGGGCAACGAATCCATTTGTTCATCTCATTTAAGGGCTATTAATTATCGTGTTTTTGTAATTAAAATTTATTATCCTAGCAATAAGAAATGACATACTTCCCAAGGATCCCTTCCCCGGTTCTTTTTTTGTAGACTAGATCTTATTTTAGCCTATAGGCTACAGCCCCTTCCTCAGGTAACGTTGACTACTGGGGGCAAAACTTTATAAATTTAACAAAAAAGCAGCCCCCATACAAAATAATGGGGCATGGTTTATGTGTTTGTAAAGAAGACACCACAGTAGATACAGTACCTCTGATATCTTCTGCAGTCCCCTGTGCATAAACACGAGGGAAATGTAATATTTGCAGGTACCTCCGAACACTTTGCTTTTGAAAATAATGGTACTTGTTTCCTTTCACGGCGCCTCCGATGTCCATCGTAGGGCATCTGATCGCATCGCATGCCATATAGCTGCATACGATGCGATGTGTTTTTTAATTGTACAAGCACCCTGATGGGTGCTTACAATGTTAAATGCACCCCCACTATCAACGCAAAGCCGAAGCGCGATGGGCGTTGGTGCGCGTCCTCCGACCTTTTCATACCCCCACTATCCATGTCGGTGCGGAGTTGATTTTAGAAAGTGTGGCGAGCGCACCGAGCCCCGCGAGGGGATGCGTATTACTTCACATGTATTCCGCGTCCGCTCGCCACACTATCTAAAATCAACTCCACGCCGGCGTGGATAGTGGGGGTATGAAAAGGTCGGAGGACGCGTACCACCGCCCCTCGCGGGCTTGCCACGCTTCGGGTTGGCGTTGACAATGGGGGGCCATTTAACATTGTAAGGACCCATCAGGTTGCTTGTACAATCAAAAATCGTATACCATCGCATTGTATGGCATACGATGCAATATTTTATTGTACAATATCGCGTCGCATCGCATACCATCGTATACCTTATTTAGTGTAATGGTATACGATGCGATGGGCGCCGTGCTAGGAAACAAGTACCAAAATAATATTTGACAAATAGGCCAATCACTCTTAAAGTATCCCAATTTGTAAGCCACAGACTGAGGGTTCCTCAGAGGCACCGGAGCTGGTCCGTGGGCAGTCAATCAATTAACTAGGAATCACCGGTATCCCAGCCACTCCGCCTCTGAGCATATGCAATGATTTGGCCAGCAAACTATACACTGTTGCTCTCAGGAATCCTTTAGGATGACCGCGTTCTCTCATTCCCAACCAATTAGGCATCCCCATGCTTCTAATTAACAGATATTAAAGAATGCAAAAACAGCAGGCAAAAAGTATTACAGACATTAAACGAGGCAGTAGACAAGGCAACAAGCAAGATGCGAGAATAGAGAGGAAGGTAAATCATTTCCCCAGAAACACCACCTGCACTGAGTCAGCACTGGGACTGGGGTTAGTCACCCACTGGGCAGCCTTGGGACCCCCCGTGTTGACCCAGGAGTTGGAACGATCCAAGCCCTGATCACATGGACGTGCGGCAGGCAGGAAAGGAGAAACGTTACTGGTTACACAGCAGTAAAAAAAGGGAAGACATTCGAGCCAACGGCTGTTGCATTAGTTCGGTTACCAGCTGAATTTAACATAAACTCATTAATATTTAATGATAATATTTAATATTAATATTTAAACTCATTAATGTTTAATTCCTTTTTAATTTAATCAACATTAATCCCTCATCACAGAGTCATTGTAACAAAACAAGATGGCTGAATGTTTGTTATTATTTAAAAAAAACAAAACCACATAACAGAATAATAATAATAATATACATGAATAAACCATTACTGGATAACAATTTGAACTAGATCACATAAAATATACAAAAATGAAACTAAAGTTTTTTGGGGGTTTTTTGAGAATAGTTAAACCTCGTATTTTGAGGCCGTTTTTTGAGCCTGATGCAAGTGGAAATGGTTGGCACGGATTTCAGCTTTCTGCCCATGTGCCAAAGAAGTATCGGGGACTACGCATGCGCCAAAGCAGCCTCAAGCACAAGTGTGACGTGCGCTAGTGTGTATAGACTGATCCATTGGTCGGTGCAGTTCAGGTTAGGAACCTGGCATCGACCGTGTTATTGCACAGAACGGACGGCCGGCCAACGTCAGGGCTGCGAGCAAGTGAAGATGGGAGATCAGCTCCGGTCAGATCTCTTGCACACTAAGGGGGTTATTCAGATTCAATTGGTCCCCCGCACATTCACACAGGGGACTGATTGTTTGCGACTGTACAGGCACATAGGTTTTTATACACAAAAAGATGGGTTTATCGGAGAGCGCTGGACTTAGTACCACCTAGTCAATTAAATAGCAATCATTGAAATACATCAATCACACTTCATATGACAAATCCTTGTCCCCTTCCAGAACGACACGTGAAATTCATTCAGGATAAAAGTTCTTTATTGAAACCCAATAAAGAACTTTTATCCTGAATGAATTTCACGTGTCATTCTGGAAGGGGACAAGGATTTGTCATATGAAGTGTGATTGATGTATTTCAATGATTGCTGTTAAATTGACTAGGTGGTACTAAAGGTGCCCACACACTAGAAAGATTTGCGATCATAAGATGTGCGCATAAATTAGCCTTCAAATCTTTTGCCTGTCCTGGACAAAAGATTTCAGGCAAGCGCACATCTTTACCAAATATTTTTCTTAAGATCCCGTGTGCGTTCCTATGGATCTTTCGTGCAGCACGTAAGATCAGAAGATTCAGCTAAAGATCCACGGAAGCGCGCATCGGACCGATTATCGGTAAACATCAGACAATTTATCGGAAATCGGCCAAAAAATCGTTCCAGTGTGTGGGCACCTTAAGTCTAGCGCTCTCTGATGAACCCATCTTTCTGTGTATTTTTGCTGTCAGACTCTCACTAACAGGAGAGCCTTATCGGAGTAGCAGCTTACAAAAATCATTTAGCGCAAGACGAAGGCCATATTTTTACATAGCTTTTTAAGCGCATGTGCAGCCGTCGTGTGCGAGCACCCACAGCGATCGCACGCAGAGGTCCAGGCGGGGAGCACAGGGTGGCGGGCCGGGTAATTCGCATATGGGCACGCCCAGTGATGCGGGTGTGAGGGGTGGGCAGCTGTCATCTTTGTTTGTCAGCTGCCTCACACGGGGGGCTGGCAGCGGGCGGATATACTACGATGCCTAGTGAGCCAAGCTGAATCAGGCCCTTAGTATCTATCTACATGAATGGCCATATTATAATGATTGGTTACAGGAATAGGAAGCGTTCATACTGCAAAGTGCCAGCTTTGCTGCATCCGTCGCTTCAGCTCAGACTTATCAGCGAGGTCAGGGGTGACCGACCGGAGAGCTGGTGTAACCTGCAGTGTTTGTATAGTCCTTCCAATGAGGCCAGTGTTACATAAGTGCAGGAATGATTTCCCTAAATGCAGAACATCAGTTCTATAGGCCCTTATTCTGGTTCACTCTTTCTGACAACATCCTTCTTAGATGGAAAAAACCATGTGCACTGCAGGTGGGGCAGATGTAACGTGTGCAGAGAGAGTTAGATTTGGCTGGGGTTTTACTTCAAAGTGAGCTCTATATTGCAGTGTAAAAATAAAGTAGTCAGTATTTACCCTGCACAGAAACAAAATGACTCACCCAAATCTAATTCTCTCTGCACATTTTACATCTGCCCCCCTGCAGTGCATGTGGTTTTGTCCATCTAAGAAGGATTTTGTCAGAAAGAGTGAACCAAAATAACCCCCATACTGTATAGACTTCCACAACAGAAGTGTATATTACATTATGGCCTTTATTCAGATCTGATCATAGCACAAATTTGTTCTTAAAATGGGCAAAACAATGCCGCACTGCAGGTGGGGCAGATGTAACATGTGCAGAGAGAGTTAGATTTGTGTGAGTTATGTTGTTTCTGTGCAGGTTAAATACTGGCTGCATTATTTTTACACTGCCATTCAGATTTCAGTTTCAACATGCCACACCCAAATCTAACTCTCTCTGCACACGTTACATCTGCCCCACCTGCAGTGCAGCATGGTTTTGCCCATTCTGAGAACAAATTTGTACTTTGATCAGATCTGAATAATGGCCTATAGGTCTGCCCTTGTTATAACGGGCAGTATATATATACATGGTTCCTCTGCTGGGAGAATGATGGACAGGTCAGCCTGCTCAGCTGTTTCTGAATCACTGCAGCTTTATGAAAATAAGGGTCCGATTCAGATCTGCTCAGTGAGCAGCGAATTCGGCCCCATTTTTGATGGTAGGGACTGCGTTTGAGCATAGCCGCTCATGCACATGTGCACACTCCCGATGTGCAAAAGCCTTAAGCAAGTTTTAACCGAAGGTTTTCGAATAACAGTTTTTAAAACCCTCATAGATCTGATCATTTTATAGTTCAAAGAAGAAGACAAAGAAGGTCCCCGTGTGGTTTGTCTTCTAGGACCTGGATATCGTTATTATTATTATTATACCTGAACAAATATAAAGATTATAACGGAGCGCCTTTAGTGCACGCTCATCTTACCTTGCTGCCAATTATTGATCGCACCTCATCGTCTGGCGAAGTTGGCGTCCCGGAAATATCAGGATTGCTGTTGCTAAGACTCCTGGAGCGGTTTAAATTGAGACTCGCCGGTCGGTTTCCCGACCTGGCCATTGTGGCATAGTGCATTGACCCACCTAGACCTCCCGACCCTGGAAGGAGGGAAACGGCAATGAGAATAGTATATTTTATTGATACAAATAAAATAAAAAAAATATAAAAGTTTCGACAGCAATAAAGCTGGAACGAAACACAGGATTGAAGGAGTTCCAAGGCTTGAAATAATGGGTTCAAGTTTCGATCTTTTTTTTTGTATGCAAAGGGGGTACAGTAACCATGCCATAGATGTGGGATCCCAGAAGAGGCAGATGGGAACAGAAAGACTTCAAATATCTGAATCTGAAAATGAAGTCTTCAGAAAAATGCAGAACAATAACTATCAAATCTTAATAAATAGAATGAAAAAATGATTTGCCTTAAAAAGAGTTTAACCAGAAACTAGACCATGTAGTCAATTCCAGTGCATGTTCTGCAGATTAAACTTAATCAGAAATCTAATGTAATGAATATTCTCTGTACTACTGGCTCCTGCAAACAATCCCTGCCGGACTGCTAGAATCACGGGGATGAACGGGAAAATAATTAGGAAATAAAAGCGAAGGATGTATTCTATGGCTCAGAAAGCAGAGGAGGAGGTGGAGGAGGAGGAGGTCAGCAACGGGATTTTTCTGCAGCGTTACCTGGAGACGGAGAACTGGGATCAGTGTTCGGAAGCCTGAACACATAGTAGATGTAGGACGCCAGGAGATTATTCCTGCCGTGTAGGTCCTGGTTCCCCTCCAGGTTTTTATGCAGCCGGTTCGTGATGGAGGCCATCGCCTCAAATGACGCTTGTCCCAAGTTAACTGACAAGAACAATTTTTACACATGTCTCAGAAGGAGGAACGATGGAGGACACAAGCGGTTATGACTCTCATAAAAACTTTATTAACACACAGACACTGTACAGGTTCAGTCATTACTCTTTATCTAGCCAGAATGGGAAGAGTTCTCCCGGTACTTAAGTTCTAACTCACCGATCTGACCGGCGATGACGGGCGGCCTTACGACAAGGAGAATCAATTTATCCAGCAGGAGGTGGAGGAACCTCACCACAGGCTCCAGCTGCGCCGAGTTTAGGGCCAGGATGCTGCTCTTCAGCTCGCTTTCCAGGTTGTTCTCCATGATTCTCAGGTCTCCGATTCGCACGGGGAACAGGTGCTCGTCCAAAGCGTGGACGAGCGCGAAGAACTTGTCCAGGTACGAATCCTAAATAATACAATGCAGCACACACACAAGTTCACGCATCAAATACCAAACAAATACAAAACGCCAAAATATATTTACATGATCTACATTTTCCTTCTTACAAAAAAAAAAAAAAAAAGTCCCTTTACAGGAAGGAAAAGTGGCTTTCCCAAAACTGATATAGACAGAACATGGTAACAAGATGACTTATTGTACTTTGGAACCAATCATATCATTCATTATGTGCATTCTAGCATCTGTCATAACCCATGCAGTCCCTCTTTCCTGCCTGGGGTGTCGCTGTCTGCCGTGTTGCTTCTAGCACAGTGCGGTCTGTGTTTCAGCATGAATTTGCAGACCATACCTTTGCTGGAAGCAGCACAGCAGACACTGACACCCCAGGCAGGGAGAGGAACTGCACGGGGTTAGGAAAGATACAGGGTGCTACAATGAACACTAGGACACATATACTAAAAGCAGAGAGAACTCTATAGATCAACAGTGCATGGCGGGCATCAAGTAGAGAATGAATGTACAGGGGTAGGCACTACAACGTGACAATGCGTTCTCTCCAGCCACCATGCATAGTACCACTTCCTTCATGAGATCAAACTACATCCACAGGTATGATGCTGCCAGCCAAAGTTAAATTAAGAGGATGTATCCGTCTAAACATAGGTTTGGCTACAGAAACTTACTTGCGTGTGAATCGTAGATACCGAGACCACTTCAACATTGAAGACCCCCTTGTGATTATCAACCCATTTCATCCCAGGCAGCGGAACCTAAGAACCCAAAACATCAGTTAGAACCATTCATGTAGATTTCCAGCTAAAATGTCCTAAAAAGTCTCTTTCACTGATCTGACAAATGGCCGACACCCCAAGAAGTCCATCTTTTGCGCACCCAATAAAATGCGAAGGCTGCACCTCACCTTTACAGGGGGGATTAGAGTGTTGTTCTTGCCCGTGGCCACTATATGGTGCTTGGCGGAGAAATTCAAGTTCTGCTACGTTAGGGCGTGCACAGCTGCCTGTGCTGACATTACTGTTACGTTGTTCCTTCATTTTGACGGACTGGTAACTAGATAAGTAATAAGTATAGGATTACTAGTAACGTATTTCTATAAATAAATACTAAGTAATGTACCGGAGTCATTTTTTTATTGCCCAAAAAATATGTGTTCGAGGGTGTTGTGCGCTACCGCCGGTACATGGATACAGATATGAGAAATTCTGCAGTGAATTTAATATAGTAATTAAACTCCTTGTTGACTTGTTTAAAGGGATACATTTACTAAAGCTTCTAAGGGACTCAGATTGCCGGAACGTCAACGTCAAAGGGACTCAGATTGCCGGAACGTCAAAGGGATTCAGATTTCCGGAACGTCCCGACAGTTGGAATCCCGGGCCCTTTACATCCGGACAGACGGAATTCAATGTTCTGACCGCCGAGTGTCGGAAAGTCGTTTCCGACAAAACAGAGGAGTCAGGGAGGTCCCGAAGCAGAGGAATCTATTAATGCACACACTGACCTCCGGGGACAGCACTGAGTAAGCCTGCGGGGGTTTCTCTAGGGACACAGGAAGACAGAACTGTCCAGTTTTCAGGCGTCCATTCTGAAGCATCGGTATCCACTGGGGAGAGAGACAAAAAGGCAACAATTAACTTTAGAGTGGTTCAATCGGGCATGGGGTCGACGGAACTTAGATCAAAAGTCATCAGGTCGACCACTATAGGTTTTATTTTTACACTGCAATTTAGATTTCAGTTTCAACACCCCCCACCCAATTGTAACTCTCTCTGCACATGTTGCATCTGCCCCACCTGCAGTGCACATGGTTTTGCCCATTTTGAGAACAAATTTGTGCTGCGATCAGATCTGAATAAGGGCCAATATGTGTGATCGCCAGCTGTAAGCTCTTGTGGCTGTATAAGGGAGGTTGGCATACTGTGTATCCCACGGGGGTCTCCAAGGGGGTATTCTGCTTCTGCTGGCAGCTGACGTGGTAGAAGGTAAACAGCAGGTGGTGATGATCCGTCAATGTGGCCGGCAACTTAATCTTGATTTCTTCGTGGAAATCTGGGGACCTAAACATAATAAAAATGTAAATTTCTACCTAGACCGGTAAGATGAACATACAGGACCGCTATTGTGGACTCTGGCTAACATGCCTTGCGTGCTACAAGCTGGTGGTTGGTAGTTTATCACTCTCCAATTTCTCACTTCTTAAGGCTTAGTACATCTGGCCCTCTATTTCTAACTCTCCTCCCCAAAACTTTTATATTCCCACAGGTTACTCTTATGACATCTGCAGTTCAACATACAGTCACACGCGGTGACCCAAAATTTGAGTACATTTATCATAAGGCATGAAACCAATGCTCACCTGTTGTGGTAGACTACAGCGGTATAAGCTTCTTTAGAAAATTCTGGACAACTTGACTTTCCGAAGATAACCTAGAAATGATAATAGGAAGTCAGCAATTGGTAAAGAAACTAGGCCACTCGCTAAGATAACTTGTGGCTTTCTCCATACCGGTGAACTAGTTTATGCACCGTTTGGTCAGTTACGTAAAACTTCAGTTGTAGTTGAGAAGTCAAAAATGTCCTTCTGTTCTAAGAAGACCAAAGAAGTTGGGGGTCAACCAGGAGGAGACTCACTGTCATTAATAACTCACTGTCCCCACGCACTGCAAGATATAGCCTGCAACTAGTTTATAAAAGGATGGGGCAGGGGGTGTGTCAGGACCACACACATACAAATTATACAGGAAGTATCTCTAGCCATTGTTAGGTGGATAATTGTCTTACCGGCAAGGCATTGCTGGGGTCTTCTCCGGTCATGAACTGCACTTTCACCGTTATGTTCCTCGCTGATCCTTGACGATTTGCAAAATTAAGGCTTTGTGGATATACATATAGAATATTCCTATAAAACAAAAAAAAATAATCATCATTCTCAAACATTGGGGAAGGAAAACTATATAAGCACACTTGTCTGATGTGCAAAAGCAAAAGTTTGGATATTTTTTCCCCAGACATGGGCAGTGATTCACGGAGAAACGCAACCTGTATATCGGTGCGCCTTCCCCGCAGATTAAAAAATAAAATGCAAGAATTTTCCCAACAGATATAAACAATAGAACAAACATACATTTTTTTTCCCCAGCATTGTGAAAAAAAATCTTAAACAATTTGTGGATTCCGCAAAAAATATAAAACCATTATATTGTAATATTCTTTAAATCTGCACAAAAAAACACCCTGGTGTTTGAGAAAAAGGAATGTGTGATTTTCTGGACTTTGAGACGGTTCCTAATTCCAAGTCACCCTCATTGAGGTTATGAAGTAAATACCTTTAATTAAAAAATAAATAGAGACCTTTTGCTAAAGATTATAAAGCGAAACGCGTCAAAGCATCAGGTGGAGTGTATGAGTGAATGTGACTGGGAGTGGCAGATTGTAGATGCTGTCTGCCCCCACAATCGGTCTCATCCACGATTATATTCCAACTGGCATACTAACGCATTCCGCTTTATAATCTCTCTCCTTCAGAAAGGCCTCAAAATGCTTCTTCTCAGACACAAGGAAATCCCCCAAAAATTCCTCAAATACCAGGGTGCTGGAAAAACTAAATCTATGTAGTGCTTACCTCTTATGCACCTCTTTCATATCGCAAACCCGGGTCGGACCGACCAGGGTCCATCGCTTTCACATTAAACCCAGGTCGCTCATTACACAGAGGGCAACCCTGGTTTAACCATTCTTATAACCCACGTCGAATTGCCAGGTGTATCGACCAGGGCTATAAGGCATTGTTCTTTCACACCGCGCCTCAACCATGGTCCAAATACGCCCAGAACCTGGCAATATCCCGTGTCCAAAGTGCGATTTGAAAGGGGTAATGGTAAGAGACCATAAACCTGGAAGAGGATAAGCCAACTGGTGGTCTCCAGCTTTTGTAAGTCAGCTTCTCATAGGATATATAGACGAACAAGAGCTGGAAGAAATCACAGGTGGCTTACCTCTGACACAGATGGTTGCTGGTTTATTTCGGAGCTGGTGATTACTAGAATGTGGCAGTAGGTGGCGATAAAAATCATGCTTTTTTAAATAATGTATTGTAGAACTGTCCTGAAAATAGGACAATACTGTTACATTTGACCCTGTGATTACCCTCCCACACACATCAGGAGAGGGACTGCGGTGACCTGTGCTCATACTGCACGAGCAGCACGGACAGTCGGATGACAGACATAAGCTCAGTTACTGCCAGAGCATCAGGACACAATATGACGCATAGGGGAGGGAAACATTTTTGGATGATATATTGGAAAGTTCTATAAAAGTGATAATAAGTAGCCCAGGGGGAATTAGGCACAACAAGAGCAAGTGTTCCTTTCATACTGGTAATTCACAATCCCAGGAGGAGTGCAGCACAGTAACAGTCTATGTCACAGGTCTTCAACCTGTGGCCCTCCAGATGTTGTGGAACTACATTTCCCAGCATGCACTGACAGTTTTGGCATGCTCTTATAGGAAAAAATGTGGCAATGCATGTTGGAACATGTAGTTTCACAACATCTGGAGGGCCATAGGTTGAAGACCCATGTAGTTAGTTACAGTAGTGTGTGGATGATGTCACAGGGTTAGTGCAGCACAGTAACAGTCTATGTAGTTAGTTACAGTAGTGTGTGGATGATGTCACAGGGTTAGTGCAGCACAGTAACAGTCTATGTGGTTAGTTACAGTAGTGTGTGGATGATGATGTCGCAGGATGAGTGCAGCACAGTAACAGTCTATGTGGTTAGTTACAGTAGTGTGTGGATGATGATGTCGCAGGATGAGTGCAGCACAGTAACAGTCTATGTGGTTAGTTACAGTAGTGTGTGGATGATGATGTCACAGGATGAGTGCAGCACAGTAACAGTCTATGTCATGGGTCCTCAAACTGCGGCCCTCCAGATGTGGTAAAACTACAAATCCCAGCATGCCTTGCCACAGTTTTCCTATAAGGGAGTGTTAAAACTGTGGCAATGCATGCTGGGAATTGTAGTTTCACAAAATCTGGAGGGCCGCAGTTTAAGGACCCATGGTCTATGTGGTTAGTTACAGTAGTGTGTGGATGATGATGTCCCAGGATGAGTGCAGCACAGTAACAGTCTATGTAGTTACAGTAGTGTGTGGATGATGATGTCACAGGATGAGTGCAGCGCAGTAACAGTCTATGTAGTTAGTTACAGTAGTGTGTGGATGATGATGTCCAAGGATGAGTGCAGCACAGTAACAGTCTATGTAGTAGGTTACAGTAGTGTGTGAATGATGATGTCGCAGGATGAGTGCAGCACAGTAACAGTCTATGTGGTTAGTTACAGTAGTGTGTGGATGATGATGTTCCAGGATGAGTGCAGCACAGTAACAGTCTATGTGGTTAGTTACAGTAGTGTGTGGATGATGATGTCGCAGGATGAGTGCAGCACAGTAACAGTCTATGTAGTTAGTTACAGTAGTGGGTGGATGATGATGTTGCAGGATGAGTGCAGCACAGTAACAGTCTATGTGGTTAGTTACAGTAGTGTGTGGATGATGATGTCCCAGGATGAGTGCAGCACAGTAACAGTCTATGTAGTAGGTTACAGTAGTGTGTGGATGATGTCATCACAGGATGAGTGCAGCACAGTAACAGTCTATGTAGTTACAGTAGAGTGTGGATGATGATGTCCCAGGATGAGTGCAGCACAGTAACAGTCTATGTAGTAGGTTACAGTAGTGTGTGGATGATGTCGTCGCAGGATGAGTGCAGCACAGTAAAAGTCTATGTAGTAGGTTACAGTAGTGTGTGGATGATGTCATCACAGGATGAGTGCAGCACAGTAACAGTCTATGTAGTTACAGTAGTGTGTGGATGATGATGTCCCAGGATGAGTGCAGCACAGTAACAGTCTATGTAGTAGGTTACAGTAGTGTGTGGATGATGATGTCACAGGATGAGTGCAGCACAGTAACAGTCTATGTAGTTACAGTAGTGTGTGGATGATGATGTCCCAGGATGAGTGCAGCACAGTAACAGTCTATGTAGTTAGTTACAGAGTGCAGCACAGTAACAGTCTATGTAGTAGGTTACAGTAGTGTGTGTGATTGGCTGATGATGTCATATAATGATTGGATAGTGCACAGAGATATGTAAAACAGCAGCGATGAACGCAGAAGTTCTACAATGCAACTACAGGAACACCAACCCTTATTGTTTGAATGAGCTTTTCATTCAGTTTTTATGTTTTTTAATTTTTTTAAATGTTGAATGTGCTACCCCCCATCTAAAAGGGCTGAATATAGACCAAAAGCAGAAGCATTTAACTGTATGAACGAGTGCCGACAATTCCCTCTAGTATGACAAATACTGTACCAGCAATTGCACAAGGACATTCCAGGCAGACTGCAGCATTGCACTGTAAAACCCCTGTTCTGGCAGGTACTGTATACCAGCATGTGCCAAAATCAGGTTCCACTTCCAGCCAGCAGGTAATACTCTGTAGCATTATACTCGGGAATAGTGTAGAGAAACCTCTATAACACGCACATAGAAATGTGTCACGTTTACGTATGTACATCATATGCACAGCTGGTCTCACAGATACTGTATAACAACTGCGGAAATGGAAAATGAAATGTTTTCAACTGCCGCTATTTTTGAAAAGGAACAATGAATAAACGGACTGCAGGAACGAGACATAAACCAAGTAATGTAGCCCCCCCCCCCCCGCGTTCTAGAACTGCCCTGGCAGCTGCTAAACTAGATTTCATTCAATCTGTCAGTGTAAGTGGCCTTGTACAGGAATCAGTCACCTATTACCTTACCTGACCCACACACGTCGCTCCCCACCACACACACAGGTCTATTAAAAGGATCATTAATACCCCTTTCCACTGCCTTGAAAAAGGTTTTTGCTCAGTGGAAAAGGATAAAAAAACACATTAAACCCAGATCCAGTTTCCGGGGAAACCAACCCAGGTAGCATCCAGATTGGACACGGGTAGTGACCAGGCTAAGGAGCAGTGTACATGGGTTGTCCGACCCAGGACCCGTTTATAGCACGAGGGCGGATAGCCCATACCTCCCGAACCGCAGTGTCCAGCAGGCAGAAGGGAGGTTGGGGTACACGGTGCACACGATCATCGCTATGGTCTGCCTTGCTAAGCAGACAGTAGCCAGCCAGGTAAAGGTGTGAGCACCCCAGCAGCTTCCAAACTCCCCCCTCCCCCTTCCCAGCATGATGTGGGAAATCTCCATTAGGGGGCATGGCCTAATAAGATCGGGGACACGCCCCCAGGGCTCCCAACCTGCTGGTTTTCCTGGTGACCATGTTCCAAATACCAGGTCAGACCCAGGACTTTGGTGGAAAAGGGGCATAAAAGGGTGAGCTGCGTAATATTAGACACAATACCAATCTAAATATCAATACATATTAATATAGATAGATAGGGAGACCATGAAACTTTAACTGCACACACAAACATCTGTATTAAAAGCGAGTGCTGCAGCTAATATATGTAGTAATGCATGCATTTAAAGAGCCAGCAACAGATTTGATGAAAAAAGTGTAAATTTTAATATTTATCAAAAAATCGGCATAAGTGCAATCAGAAAAATATACAAAAATTTAAAAGGAAGGACCATGACTAAGGTGCGGTAAGCGCACCGAAACAGCTGTCAGCGCCTCTGTGCTCTGCCCAGAGGGAACTGTGCTGCACTAGCACTATGGAATTGTTGAAGCCGTGACAATGCCAACTACCTGGTCCTTCCTTTTACATTTTTGTACATTTTTCTGATTGCACTTATGCCCATTTTTTTATGAATATTAAAATTTACACTTTTTTCATCAAAGATGTTGCTGGCTCACTAAATGCATGCAAAGATAGATAGATAGATAGATAGATAGTCCAGTTGTACGGCAACCTCCTAATACCAATGACATCTACCGTGGTGCCCAGCTCATCAATCATGTAGTCATTTTCCAAAGAAGCGGCACCCAACGGATTAAAGAAATGTAAACTCACACCACTGCCATTACGCAAGCTTTCAGTATTTATTTCCCTTAGTCAGGCGGCATAAACAGATGATAAACCGTGGGGATTATTCTGGTTCACTCGCAAAGGCAAATTTACTGTCAGATGGACAAAACCATGTGCACTGTAGGTGGGCAGATGTAACAGGTGCAGAGAGAGAATAAGTTTTGGGGGGACTTATTTTATTTCTGTGCAGGGTAAATACTGGCTGCTTTATTGTTACATGGCAATATAGATATCAGTTTGAAGTACACACCCCACCCAAATGTAACTCTCTCTCTCTGCACATGTTACATCTGCCCCACCTGCAGTCCAGCATGGTTTTGTTCATCTGAGTGTGAATTTGCCTTTGCGAGTGAACCAGAATAACCCCCAGTGTACAGTGCTCACCTTAAGTACCCTAGCTCCACACTAAACAAGGCGCGTGGAGCACTCCTGGGGTCCGGACAAAGGTCAGACCGCGACGTCCGGGTCACAGTGTGTCTGCTGGTTGCCAGGGGAATATATATATATATATATATATATATATATATATATATATATATATATATATATATATATATATACACACACACACACACACACACAATTGTACAAATAGGCTGTCCAACCACAATGCTCCCCGAGGGCCAAGGGAACGAGTACCACAATCTTCTCCCCAATAGTGGTGAGGCACCAATCTGTCGATGTACAGTCCTTATGAAACCAGCACTTTTAAAATAATGACAAAAATTTCATCCAAGCAATTGCTTTATTTGATCCTTCATAAAACGGAGAAACGACCCAACGCGTTTAGTCTTTAAAAAGACTTCATCAGGGGAATAACAGGTACAATCTTCTGTTTGATATAGGATATCCTATTATCATAATAGAGGTCCTGTGCGGTCCATATTGTTAATCCTACAAAAATTATTTATTCCTTGGTAGGAGACCCTTGAATGGTGTTAGATAATTATTAAAAAAGAAGATGAATCGTAAAATAACTTTCCAAATGGCTTATCTGGCCAATTCCTTTAGGAATTTATGAGTTTCACCAATAAAAAGATGGAAACTTTTTCATAGATGGTAGACACAAATGTATTAAGCCACTCTAGAGGACTTCTATCTCCCACAGGTATTCTGCTGGCTATACCTGTGGGAGATAGAAGTCCTCTAGAGTGGCTCAATACATTTGTGTCTACCATCGATGAAAAAGTTTCCATCTTTTTATTGGTGAAACTCATAAATTCCTAAAGGAATTGGCTAGATAAGCCATTTGGAAAGTTATTTTACGATTCGTCTTCTTTTTTAATTATTATCTTGTTGGCATCTTGAAAGAACACAACAACGGAATTTAAAAAAAAAGAAAAACCTTTTATTAAAAGATCCTTTTTATACCAAGTTGTATGTATTGATATATGAGGTGAAAAATTACACTCTTATCAGGTGGTGGAATACAACCTAGCGCTCTCTATATCTTGGTTTCTACATTTCTTAGTTTTGTCTCCCGCTGACAGGGGTGACATATAGAGTAGCTGCTTCCTGGTGGCGCACTTGGGGTCATTACCTACTTTATATATATATATATATATATATATATATATATTGCAAAAGGGGGTATGTAGGTGCGCTAGCTTGACTGCCTGGGTTTAGTCAAAAAAGTCCAATCATGGATACTCATGCAGTTCATCAGACACTGTTGTCCTTCAGTTTTCCTTTTAACACTAGGTCACTGATTTTGCTGACCGCTGCTTCCCACCTGGATGGGTCCTGGGATCCAATCAGAACCAATAGTATCTGGAGAAAGGGGGATGGAAGGAAGCGCTCGATAGTGCAATATTATTTTGATAAAAAGGTTTTATTTTAAACACATAAAATCAGACCATCGGTACACTGCTCGTACCATTAAATTCCTCAGTGTGGGCTATTAGTACCACATGGTGTAATTGATAATATAAACCCGGTCGCCCGGTCACCGTCTGTTCTTGTAGCTGCCTCCTGGCAGGGACCGCTCCGTCACCTTTAGCGCTTACAGCACCTTCCGGCAAGGACTCAGCGTATGCCCCTCGGCTTCCCGGCAGCAAGACTTCAGACACGGTGAGTTGGTTTGCGTCAGGTAGGACACTCCCAGACGCGTTTCGCCTGACGAAGCTACAGGCGAAACGCGTCTGGGAGTGTCCTACCTGACGCAAACCAACTCACCGTGTCTGAAGTCTTGCTGCCGGGAAGCCGAGGGGCATACGCTGAGTCCTTGCCGGAAGGTGCTGTAAGCGCTAAAGGTGACGGAGCGGTCCCTGCCAGGAGGCAGCTACAAGAACAGACGGTGACCGGGCGACCGGGTTTATATTATCAATTACACCATGTGGTATTAATAGCCCACACTGAGGAATTTAATGGTACGAGCAGTGTACCGATGGTCTGATTTTATGTGTTTAAAATAAAACCTTTTTATCAAAATAATATTGCACTATCGAGCGCTTCCTTCCATCCCCCTTTCTCCAGATAGATATATATATATATATCTCTATGGCGCATGGGAACTAGTACTAGTTCCTATGCGCTGGAGGGACCGCCGACACTGACTGTCCATTCGCCGCAGGGACCGGCTGCCGGGGGATGGTACAGCAGCGGCGCACATCATCCCCTCCGCTGAGCTCCGACCGCAGGCTGACAGGACAGGTACCCCCCTCCCCTCAGCAGCCGCAGGTCCCCCCCTCCTCCCGCAGCAGCTGGGCACATCTTCCCCAGCGCTGCACGCTGTGGACCCGCTGCGGGTGCCTGCACCCGCAGCGGGACCATTTACACCGCCATTTACACGGGTCCTATCCGGGTTCTACCCAGGTCAGGACCTGGGTAGAGGACCCGTGTAAATGGACACGGATATACCCCATTTACACCGCAGCTGACCCGGATTTTTCTGCGGTGTAAAAGGGGTATAAATCTACCCCTAGGGGTAGATTTTTTAAGCTCGGTGAAGTGATAAAGTGTCTGGTTTTTATCACCGGCCAATCAGCTTCTACCTGTCATTTTTCAACCCAAGCCTGTAACTACACAGTTTGGAGCTGATTGGCCGGTAATAAAAACCAGAGGTACTTGTGTAATATCTGGGCGCCCGATTTTTTGATTGCATGCCTTAACTTAAGGCATGCAATCAGATGCGATGGACCCGATTTTTACATTGGATCCAATGTTAAATGGTCCCTGAGACCCGATTTTACATTGGGTCCAATGTTAAATGCCCCCCAGACCCCATTTTCAATTGTATACCCACCCTTTTCATACCCCCACTATCCACGTTGGCATGGAGTTGATTTTATATAATGTGGCGAGCGCAGCGAGCCACCGAGCCTGAAGCGTGGTGAGCCCCGCGAGCGGACGTGTATTACTTAACATGTATTCCGCGTCCCCTCGCTGCGCTCGCCACGCTTCGGGCTCGGTGGCTCGCCACACTATATAAATTCAACTCCATGCCAACGTGGATAGTGGGGGTATGAAAAGGGTGGGTATACAATTAAAAATGGGGTCTGGGGGGCATTTAACATTGGACCCAATGTAAAATCGGGTCTCAGGGACCATTTAACATTGGATCCAATGTAAAAATTGTGTCGGTCGCATGCGATGCGATCGACCCGATGAAAAAAATCGGGCGCCCAGATATTACACAAGTACCAAACCAGACACTTTATCACTTCATCGAGCTTAATAAATCTGCCCCCTACTAGTTACAAACGGGATCTGGATGATAGTTCTACAATGTATAATTTGAAATATGACGGGACCACGTCACTGGAGGGGAGGGGGCCCGGATGTGGGACGGATATTAGACAGCACTTACATAGACAGCCATTACATCGACACCATTAGTTCGACAGCTCAATAGGTCGACATGGTTTTAGGTCGACATGTCATTAGGTCGACATGTCATTAGGTCGCCAGCTCATTAGGTCGACAGCTCATCAGGTCGACAGCTCATCAGGTCGACAGCTCATTAGGTCGACAGCTCATTAGGTCGACACTGCCATTAGGTCGACAGTGTCTATGTCGACAGTCAAATGGTCGACATGGGTTTTTTCACTGTTTTTTGGCCGAAATGTTGACACAGTCGACATGGACACAGTTTGAAGTGTACCGCAGCCCCTCGCATCGCTCGCCATGCTTCGGGCACGGTGCCTCGCTGCGCTCGGCACACTATTTTATTCTCCCACCACGCCCTAGTGGATAGTAGGGCATGAAATACCGCCTGTCGGCACATGTCGGCTCAAAAAACAGTGAAAAAACCCATGTCGACCTTTTGACTGTCGATCTAATGAGCTGTCGACCTAATGACATGTCGACCTATTGAGCTGTCGAACTAATGGTGTCGATGTAATGGCTGTCTATGTAAGTGCTGTCTAACAATAGTCCGGATACCAGGGGGCCCACAGTGTGGACCAGCTATCAGACCATTGTCATTGTGTGACATTGAAAGAGGAAAAGTGACACAATTGCACGTG
The DNA here is from genome assembly GCF_055691185.1 of Crinia signifera. Taxonomy (NCBI): domain Eukaryota; kingdom Metazoa; phylum Chordata; class Amphibia; order Anura; family Myobatrachidae; genus Crinia; species Crinia signifera. Next base: position 165,666,015 of record NC_139224.1, read on the forward strand.
GGAAACAAAAATGAAATATCGAAGTCTAGTGCGTATGTAGATTATGAGACGGGTGTCATACAATGAGCTGTTAATCATTGAGTTACTATAAATCAGAGGGAACCAGGTTTAGAGTTCCCCTTCTGGGGAAGTTTCGGTATTTGGCAATGCGAGGGCTGGGTAATTCTGAAACACGTGTCGAGCAGAACGTTGCCATATATACTGTAGCTGAAAACCCACACGGGTTGCAAATCTGCCAATGGACAAGGTTCAGATCGGCTAGCAAGGCTGCAAGTTTTGCAGATGGACAAAACGAACTCTCTGTGCGCACGTTACATCCGCCCCGCCTGCTGTGCAGCATGGCTTTGTCTATCTGCAAAAATTGCAGTCTGAATCAAGCCCAAGCTCTCTAAAAAAAAGTGATCCCTACATTTAGGGAAAAGATAAATTAGAAGTGACAGGTTATGATGTGCAACCGTGCGGTTACTATTAGTAACAGTTACTTGTACATAAAGGGCCCAATTCCAACCTGTATTTTTATTACAAGCCAATTAACCTACCAGTCTGCTGCCATAGATCATGTATGGAGTAATGCATTACTACTGTAAAGTATATGGATATAAGAAGTCACAGACGGGGTCAACTTAGATACATTTTATAGGCTAAGTGCACTTCGGTGATATGGGGCAGCGGTGCGACACTGGGCAATTTGCTAAATACGCAGGTGTGTGGCTGGGATAATAAGGGTGATAATTGGCAATTGTTTTCTAAATCAACAGGATTATTATCGTGAATATCCCAATATGGTTGTGGACTGAAAGGTTTACAGTGGCGAGGTCAAAAGGTCAACATCGAAAAATATGACACATGAAAAAGTTGACATTAGTTTTACAAAGTTTATTGGGGATCAATGACTAGACCTGTCGACGACGCCCCCCCCCCCCCCCCCAATTAATGTAGCCCATACCCTCGCTGCACCTCACGATGACCTAGTGCATGGCCACCTTGTTGGCCTATTATTTGGATAACGCCCAAAATGTGGACGGAGGTTAGGAGCAAGCGGTCATCTCCGGATACGAATAGGCGCTAGTTGCGCTATTAGCGGCTTGAGCCGGCCACAAAAATGGGCAAGAACGAGCCTGCAGATATAGGCGCAGTCGCATGAGGCGGTTCCGACGCATTGCACTGCGATTAAGACGCATCCTAAAGCAAAGAACACGTTTGGAGCAAATCGGGTGACACGGAACCTTCTGCGCCGAATGTGCAGCAATACATGTACGAGGACGCTGGTGTAAAATGAAAAGTCCCATCTGCAGAGCCACATGTGGGACTTCTGTGCAAACCATAATCACATAAAACCGATAGAAACAATATTCTCTCCAACTGGGTCTAAAAGGTAAATACTGTAGGACCAAATATAACAATACAGGTTGAGTATCCCGTATCCGAATATCCGTTATCCAAATTATTCCGAAAACCATACTTTCCAGAAAGTGGAAAAAAAAAATTGTTTAGCTAAAAACTCACTGGGGACATATGTAACAGCACTACTGAGGACATGATATGTAACTGGCACTATATATGTACAAGAAAATGATTGCTTGGCATTCAAATTCAATATCTGAGATAGTACACAAATTTTGTTTCATGTTTTGAAACTTTGTTTTTTGAACAAATAAAATATATTTGTGTGTATTTTATGTGGTAATAAAATGTATTTGTGTTTATTTTATGTGTTTATACAGCATAAATGCAAGATACTTCAAAATACATCATTGAAATATTAAAATATTCCAAAATACGGAATAATCCGTTATCCAAAATTCTCCTGGTCCCGAGCATTTTGGATACGGGATACTCAACCTGTATTCTTTAAAAAAAATAAAAATAAATGTATGCATATTAATACAGCATAAACCTCCTGCAATAATGACATTGTATCCAGAAGCTCAACTGGCGTAACAAAAACAAACCCTTATCTGATGGCCAGACGCAAAAACACACAATACCACAAATTCCTCGCAAGTGCCCTTGGAACAGAACAGGAAAGTTCTGCTGCAACTTTAAAACACTTATCAGAAACACGCATTGTTTTCCGAGTGTCAGGATTGGAAGTAGGCAATAGGTCAAGTTGCCCCAAAACATTAGGATTCCTTGCGCCGGAACTACACATAAATGGAAATAGAAAGGGTTTTTTTTTTTCTTCTTTCTTCAATGTGTTTTGGAAATGAGTCATTAGACAACACAGCTCCTTCTCCTTGGCTGGCATTGTGTCACAGTTCATTGAGTGATAGGTCCAACATAGCAAGAAGAAGGCAGAGGTTACGTCAGTTCAAATGCCTTGTTTAATTATCAACTACCGCTCTGTCTGTGGTTAATCTCTCGGCGATATATATAGGTTAATTACAGGACAGGACGGACACTGACAAGTAAGCTCTCGCCAAAGCAGGAAGATGAAGGCAATCGTCTTGCTCCTTCTACCCCTGGTGTTCTCTGCGACCATGCAGAAGAAAGAAGAAGAGGATGCAGCAACAGATTTTGTGTCTTTACCCACAGAGACCAGGTCAAGGTTTGCGATGCTGGACGATGTTCGAATTTTAGCCAACGGTCTCCTGCAGCTCGGACACGGCCTGAAAGATTTCGTCCACAAGACGAAAGGGCAGATCAACGAGATCGTCCAGAAGCTGAACGTTTTCGACAAGTCCTTCTACGACCTGTCGGAACAGACCAACGAGATCCGGGAGAAAGAAGTGGAGCTCAAGGAGCAGACCTCGAAGCTGCAGGAGAATAACGAGGAGCTGAAAAACTTATCGAATAGAATCTACTCCCAGATAGAATATCTTCAGCAGGACAAGGTCCAGCTTCAGGCCAAAATCGTGAGGTTGGAGGAGAAGCTGACTCAAATTACGGAGAGGCCGCAGGGAGGACAAGACCACGAAGAAGTGGTTGCACTGAAAGTAAGTGACTCAAACTATTAAAGAGGTTGTCTATTTTATATGCTTCTAACTGCCCTCCCAAAGCCTTCCCTAAATATATTCTATTATCTGTTTGCTTCATTCCAAGCATTATTAGCAAGCAGCTCTGCTGTTCCCTCTGCATCGCCTGTACTTAAATCCAGGTAGCCGCTTTGAGGTGTAAGCCTCAAATGAACAGCTGCTAGATTAAACTCAGGCAGTCTCATACAGATGGTGTAATGGTTAGCATTACTGCCTCGCAGCACTGTGGTCATGGGTTCTATTCCCACCATGTGTTATATATACGGGGCAGTATGGATGGTGTAATGGTTAGCATTACTGCCTCGCAGCACTGTGGTCATGGGTTCTATCCCCACCATGTGTTATATATACGGGGCAGTACGGACGGTGTAATGGTTAGCATTACTGCCTCGCAGCACTGTGGTCATGGGTTCTATTCCCACCATGTGGTCTATATACGGTGCAGTACGGACGGTGTAATGGTTAGCATTACTGCCTCGCAGCACTGTGGTCATGGGTTCAATTCCCATCATCACCCTAACTGTGTGGAGTTTGTATATTCTCCCCAGGTTTGCATCGGTTTCCTCCCACAATCCAAATATGTACTGACAGGTTAATCGGCTTCTTATATGCCATCAAATTCTAGGTTTCTATGCCAAATACAGTGCATGTATTTTTTAGGTCACAAGTTAAAGTGTAATTTATATCAAATAGCAGATACTAGCAATAAATCTGTATAGATTGTTTGATTGGGATGTTACATCCTGGATAAAGCAGATATGGTTGTACTGGTACGCCCACTCAAAGCTAATGCTTCGAAAGCTAGTTTGCCTCTGTGTTTGTGCATGTGTGAGAGAGAAGGAGATTCTTCAAAAACATTTAAAGTTTCCACCAGTCCCGTTATCCTTACATAGTATAAAAGAAAGTCCCCAAAGTGCGTCTGTCTGACTGCACTAATCTCAAAATCTGCTAGACACATTTCTGCGCAGTTTTACTATTAGGTAGTGCAGTTCTTGAGGAAGGATTATGTATATTAACCATCGCCCTATCCCGTATATGAGCCAAGCAATAACGATTTCAGTGGACCAGGTTTATCGTTGATGGGTGCTGCGCATGCTTGCGGGCTCAGCTTGCGCGACAGTATATGAAGCGGGGAGGAACGCGGCAGTCCGCCATGAACCTGAGCAAAGCAGGGCCTGGTCACTATTACAAATATATGGGAATGTTTAATAAATATAAATAACACTGTTATATGTATTTATTTTATACTTGAATCTTCGGTTTAGTGTTTAAGCGAAGAGAAGTAGGTTTTATATAAGGTAACGAGCAAAGATCTATTTGAAGGCAGCAGTAAGAACGCAGGAGCTTGTTCTAAACTACAGGACATTGTTGCATAATACTAAAACCACACATTGCAAGAATGCAACAGATCAGGAACATTGGGCAATATCACCACAAACGTCTCACAAACAACAGCATTGGCCGATGATAATCGGAGCAAAGTTAATTGAATCACAGTCAGCATTTTTGCTTAATGTGGTCGTAAAATATTACAATTTGGCACTTGCATCCTGTCACTTTTCCCAACAGGGGTCCAGCGAGCTCAATAGAACGGCAGGTTAATACTGGCAGTATAGTCTGCAGCACCAAGAATATTGTTTTAGCCCATAGAATGACTGTACCTATAGGAGGACAGTGGTGTGAACAATGTATTACGAAATCATCTTTGAAATGTACCCAGATAAATAACGCTTCCGTACCTAATAGAATACTCCCAACCTAGTTATGTAGGGAGTGCCTGACATGTCTCGTTGGATTTATCAGTTATTAAAAACAAACTTGTTCGGGGGGGGGGGGACGACTGTAAAAGTTTATGTTTAGGTGACCGAGGTCATGTGATATCTCAGAGCCAATCAAATGACAGCCACATTATATCACACAATAGGTTTAATAGGTTTCTGTAAAATGAATTACAGTGTAAAAAAAGTAACAACTCCGTTTGTGTTTCAGAATTATGTGGAGCAACAAGACATTAATATCCAACGTCTACTGAAAGTAGTCCAAACTCAGAACACCCAACTCGATTACCAAAACGGACAAATAAAAGACCTGGAAAACAAGGTAGCAATCCAAAACACTGAACCAACATTTTTAAGTACAGATACAGTGTTTCTTTAATCACAAACCTCCTGCAGACAAGCGGAAAGCAGAAGCAAACATATTGGACAGTATTAATGTCCATAGACACTGGGCAATTATGCCCAGCGTGTATGGACATCGATGACCGCTATCATCGCTGTGGGGAAAGACGCTCTGTGCATACACACTGAGTGGCTTTCTCCCTGTCCGGCGCCAACAGCGGGGGTCGGACGGCTTTGCATAGCGCAGTTGAGCGGCTTTCCCGGCGATGATGCAGGAGTGCGCAGGAGCACTCATCGCCGGCCATACACACTGGGCGGCTTTGAGCTGAAAGCCGCTCAAACTTGCTGTTTTTAAAGGCTTTCAGCTCAAAGTCGCCCAGTGTGTATGGGCCTTTAAGCCTTATGCTGGGTACACACCAGAGCAATTTGGGCTCTGGTCCCCCAATGTTGATGCAATTTTGACCGATTGTATGTAAAAAGAGCAAAATAAGGATATTCCGATCCGATGGCGTACCCGCCGGTCACTTGGAGATTTTACCTGCTGCACTAAAGTTCCGTCATCCACATTGGATTGGGTACAGATTGTGAGCAGAGGTGTGCTCCAACAGACCGTGCGACCATCGTCCGATTTCAAGGAAATCATTGCACGATCATGGTCCTTCTGGTGTGCACCCTACATTAAAAAGATACACGCGAGGGTGGGAAAGAGTGATAAACGTTCAGCCAATTGGCTCCTAACTGTCATGCTATATGCTGCTTTTGGAAAATGACAGTTAGAAGGAGACTGGCTGGACATTTATCAGCCTTGCGTTTATTTCCCATTGTTAGCTAAGCGGATACTGCCTAAAATGTGGTCTATAAAGTTACTAGACCATAGCAATATCAATGAGTCATGAGGAAAGAGGTACAGTGGAATTTGGGCTTAGAGTTCACTAACAGACAGAGCACTGCATCAGGTGACAGATGGGGGTGGGCACTTTGCAGCACTAGGCCACACCCTCTCCCCTTACTTCAGCAAATTGTGGCTTCGCTGACACGAGGGGGGGAGGGATCCAATCCTGGGCCACCCACTGTACACAGACATGGCTTCGATGAAAAATTAGGTTCTGTTAGGGGGAGTGTTATGGGAACTCTAAAGACCCCCCCCCCCTCTTGAGTGCGCCAATGGAGGGAGTAGGATAGCATGCTTTCATTTTAAAATCTGAAGGTGCTACTTTGCTGAGTCTTGTAGTGCCACGCAGGATAAAACAGATAATGATGCACACACTAATTACTAAGAACACAATAACTCAAAACAGATTAATTATACTCTGCAAACAACAGAGTATAATTAAAGTTCTTAGTACACATCTGTCCAGACATGGGCGCCCAGCCACCGCAGCATAGCATGGTGTGCCACATCAAACCTTTTATGTGAAGACTAAATTATAAAATAGGTTCCCCTTCTGTGTTGAACATCTGCATGTAATTCTGGAAAGTTTTATGCAAAATAACTTTAAAAGCACTGTCGTATCCTCTGTTACAGCTCGGTAACATCAGCCTCCCGACCGGCGTAAGAAGCTTACCTGCCAGCGACCGGCTTCACCAGACACACCAGACAAACTCATCTGTGCATTCAAACGACTCAACGGAGTCGACACAGGAGCCGAACGGTAAAATCATCTCCCAACAGTTATACAGATTCTATAACTTAGGAGCAGATTTATTACACCTGGTGAAGTGATAATGCGGAAGGTGATGACGCAGCAGCCAATAAGCTCATAACTGTTATTTTTCAAATCCAGTCTGTAACTTGACTGATTAGGAATCGATTGGCTGGTGTGTTATCACCTTTCACTTTAGTAGTGTTCATTCTAGCACCCGCTATCTTTGAAAACCCATGCAGTTCCTCTTCCCTGCCTGGGGTGTCACTGTCTGATGTAGTGCTTCTAGCACAGTGTGGTCTGTATATCAGCACTGGTATGCAAACCAGACCTGTGCTAGAAACACCACAGCAGACAGCGACACCCCAGGCAGGGAAGAGGAACTGCATGGGTTTTCAAAGATGGCGGGTGCTAGAATGAACGCTATTTATAGCTTCACCCCATAGTTTTATATTTTCAAGTACAGTTATCGTGTATCTTTAAAATAAAATTTTAAATTACCCACCCATGGGCAGAGGCACCTTAGTCAAAAATGGTGAAAGACTGGATCTGTGGATACGTGTGCCCCACATTGCCTAGACCAGGGGTGGGCAATAAGCCGCCCTCCAGCTGTTGATGAACTACACATCCCAGCATGCCTTGCATCAGTATCAGCATGGCCAAATAGCATAACAAAGTCAATGCAATGCTTGGATATGTAGTTCATCAACAGCTGAAGGGCTGCTTATTGCCCACCCCCTGGCCCAGACCCTTTAAAGAGGGCTTTGTATCTTTCACTGTGGCATGACCAGTCAGGTGACCAGATTTGGTCTCTCCACTATCAAACCCAAAAGGAGAGATACGTATTAAGCACTGGAGAGAGATAAAGTACAAACCAATCACTTCCTAACAGTTACGTTACAGTCTGTGTTAGAAAAATGACAGTTAATGGCTGATTGCCTGGTACTGTGGAAAGACAGAATGCTTAGCCATCTGGTAGAATCAGGTTTGATCAGAAACAACCCATGTTCTACATTCACCACATGCAGATATTACTAGTACTGCATAAAGTGCAACCCTTATATGTCTTTTTATTAACGATTGACGATGATCTTACTGTGATATTTAATATTTCAGGCCACCCACGAGACTGCAATGACATCTATAACCAGGGTGAGCGGACCAGCGGCCTCTACACAATAAGGCCCAACAAAAGCACAGAATTCAGCGTCTACTGTGAAATGACCGCAGGTGAGAAACAAAATCTCATTACTAACAGAGACTTAAAGCACATGTCCACTTTTTATTTCAAAGTGCCACCGCAACGCTAATGGGGGGCTGCACCCCACATTTCTGCTGGTTGGATCTAGGCATGGGGGGGAGGTTGTCTGGGAGTAAAAATGTATTTGTGACCGAGCCTATTGTCTAGTTTATACTCAGACACAGACGGCCATAACCGGGGCTCTTGGAGTGTTAATTGCTTTTGACGGAATATATATAACACAAACTGGCAGTCATTATCCTGCCTCTTTTATTGATATAACTGACGTCCGTCACAATTTATCTTTATGTCTTTAAGATGTGGCCTGGACAGTGATCCAGAGACGGACAGATGGGTCTGTGGACTTCAACCGAACATGGGAAGATTATGGGAATGGTTTCGGTGACCTTGCCGGTGAGTTGACTATAATCCCTTTCGGCTCAAATCCCTAATACACCGCACAGCAAAGTAAATCTAGTATGCATCACTTCACTACTGAGGTCAGACTTGGGGTAACAGCTGGGGTGCGGGATGCAGACATTAATAGAATGCAAAATCAAGAGCAAGTTGGGGAAAAACTAATAATAAAAAAAAAAATTTCCCCTCAAAAACACTACAAAAAGCATTAGGAACCTGAACACATGCACATGTACCCCCATTGTACTGCTTTCATTAAACAAAGATTTATCATGTACCGATAACCTGACCTGGCCTCATTGCATCAGGCAGTCAATGCAGTTTCTACATAATCACACATTTAACAAAAAAAAGTTAACAGGTCTTCAAACCCCCATCACACAACCACAGAGGACCAATCAGAGCGGACGTCGCTGGGTCAGACTGCAACACCTTTGTTTGCTCCTAGTTAATAAATCACTGCTCCTAGACCCAGGAGGCGCTTATGCAATGGAAGCTGCAGCGGCTGGCGTGTGATAGCAGGGCGCCTAACCGGGCCAGTGCTAATGTACAGTGCGAAACGGTTACAGCAGGTCACGGCTATTAACCCTTCCAGTGCCAACGTCTCGGTGAGAGAGGTTCAAAACATCTGTGAAAAATGCCAGCGTCACTCACATTTGTTATATAAATTCAAATAAAAAATTTTGTGTTTAAAAAAAAAATATTTCCTATACAAGATAACATTACATGTCATTATGATAAATACAAATGTTTGCATGGCAATTTTCACACCTATTTTGACAAATTCACTCGGCACACAAAGGATTAAAACCCTTTACTAACAAAAGATACTGTTACATGGCAAATTTGTTACAACATCCCGTTACAAAAGCCCGTTTATAAGTGTACACAACACTGTGGGCAAGAACGAGGGTGCAGCCAATCAGCTCGCTTGTCACATCACAGAGCAGCCATTTTGCTGGACTTCCCAACGAGAATGCAGCCCAGAAATTCCCTAGGAATTATGCACACTGAATTCACTATAAAAATAATACGAAATGTGTAAATGAAGAACGTAAATCAATGCTGCAGAACAGAAACAGTTTTAGCTCCCAGGGACACACGCTCACAATACAGGGGCTTTACCCCAACTCCGTCCCCTCAGGGTTTTCACCGTTGTGACCGTCCTGTTTTCTAGGTGAATTTTGGCTGGGACTGAAGAAGATCTACTCCCTGTCCCAGCAAGGAGATTACATCCTCCACATAGAGCTCCAGGACTGGAAAAACAACAAGCGGTTTGTGGAATATCTGTTCACCCTGGGGAATGAAGACACGAGTTACACTCTGCAGCTTTCTCAGATTCTAGGGAACATCCCCAGCGCCCTACTGGATTACACGCCTCTGCAGTTCTCTACCAGCGACCACCAGTCCCAATATCTGAAATGTCCTACAGAGCTATCATCAGGTAACGTCCCTCATTCCTTCACCAGGCAGAAAAGTGCAAAGGCCGGCCTTGTGCCTTATTACCCTTATATACCGGCCCACAAGGGGCCAGTTTAATTAAGAACGCATGTAACAAACAAAGGTAGTGAATCTATCGATAGCGCAAACAAGCCGCCAATGGGTGGGACCCTCAATCCTTCACCAAAATCACAATAGAAACAAAAAGCGGAACAAAACCTGTCAGGCGCATGTATGTTTTCAGAAGTACAATAGAAACATAGAATTTGACGGCAGATAAGAACCACTTTGCCCATCTAGTCACTAAGAATAAAGTGAAAGATTTCAGGTATCAGATGGAGGAAGGACTGACACCTGACTTCTTGCACTTTATTCTTAGTGCTTATTCCAGCTTTTAGAATTTTTTTTTAACTCCTATATGTATTGTGATATTGAAGGTTATTAAATCTTGTGTATTTTAAATACTGCACTATGATTTATCACTTTTCTTCCACATGCAATATCGGTGTATGAGGAACATTGTACTTCTGAAAACATACAAGCGCCTGACAGGTTTTGTTCCGCTTTTTGTTTCTATAATTATGAACGCTTATTCATGTGTGAAAATACTCTCGCAAGACACTTATGGTTGTGGCAGTCGTCTCCCGATGTCATTGGGGCTAGTGGGTTTAGCAGAGAAATATTGTAGAATGACCTCTAAATGGCCTCTCCTACAATAGGCACTTTCGGTCTTCTTGCTCTCAATGCCAAACGCACAACACGTACTTCTTATTAATTTACCATACGAATGGACTCAGATTGGGAATGGTGAAGTGGTTCGAAGCATACTGTAGCAAGGGAACCGAGCCACGCAAGTTACGCTAATTGCAGGTTCGCATGCTCAGGGTCAACATGGACACCAAATTATTATTATTTTTTTTAAATCATGTCAACCTTTTTGCTTATGGTGTCGACCCTTTGCAAATCGACCTAGACATTGTTGACTTAATAGCACCACGTTGACCAAGAGGTCATTTCACTTTGCACAGCAAAAATAATATGGGGTCTGGTGAAGCCATCGATGCGGGCAATGTGAATGCATGTATTTACGTCTTGCCGATACAGCGGTATAACGGCCATTTTTTTTATATTGCAGGCGGGTGGTGGAAATCCTCCTGTGGCGGCACCAATCTTAACAGCAAGTACATTAAACCCAAAGGAAGAGCGAAACCAGAGAGACGGCGTGGACAAGGGTTGTATTGGAAACCGGAGAAAGGGAGAATGTACTCTCTCAGGTCCACCAAGATAATGCTTTACCGCACTGATCTGGAGAACTTCGACTAGCGGCAAGGGATGCGGAACGGTTCCAAAAGAGACATTTTGCAATACTATGGTGGAACCGATGTATAAATGAACCAATGACTGAAAACCACTTAAACACACACAGTTGTACACGATTCAACAGACAAAGGACTGTCCGGCGTGTTCAAGAACCACGTAACTCCAGTCCACCTGGAAGTCCTGGAGAATTAACATAGTATTTACCAATGAAGCGCTTATTAAGTATATATTACACCCTGCCGCAGGCGGGATTTCCGCTCAATCCTCCAATGCTCGAGTAAAAGTAACGACAGAGGAGAAGGTTTTATAGAAGTCCAAAATATCATTCTGATTATTATTATCGCATGACCTTATTTTTACAGAACCGTTTTGTCAGAACTAGACCTATTTTTTATATCTAAACGAGTAACAGCAATCATAGCTGCCTGCCTAAAAGCAATAGACAGTAGATGTGGGCAAGCAACAATTTATAAAATACCTGCACTTCACTTGACCACTAGAGGGCAGCAAACAAGATTAAGTTACTAATCATTTCAGTCAATTGGGGAATCTGAGTTTTGCAAAGATTATACGGCGTTCCCTTCAGTTCTGAAAACATTAAAAAAAAAAAACATTTACAAGCTCTATTTAACTAGGACCTCATTACACAACCATGGGACCCTTAACGCACATATTTTAAGTCATATTGACTTCCAGCTATTCTGTACTGTAAACTATTATATTAGTAAACTTTGCATATGTAGTTTCTAGACAACGGACATATCACTTCATAAATATGCTTTGGAGTCTTGTTTTTTTTTTTATCATATATATATAAGTGTTATTATTTTATGCACATTAATGTAATATAACAATGTTTTTAATACGTTTTGTTATAACAAAGCTTACAAAGGACAATAAACTTGGACCATTGTCTAAATGTTCAACAAGAGCATCGGTTTGTTTATATATACATGGTTTATATAGTTTTGTAGATCGTATTATACCACTTTCACATCGCAGACCCGTTTTAAAAACCGGTATTTTAAACCGGTAATTAAAACGGGTCAGAGCCTTAATAGTGGCCAGATTAAACGTTTTAAAAGCAGGTTCAGTGTCATTACACATTGCAGTTGAAACGTTTCAATCTGAACACGTTTCAAGGCAGAGTGTAATGCACTGATCAGCGCCATCCCCGGTGCTCGTCCGTGCGGCGCGGAGGTACCTGTTAAGGGAGAGCCTGGAGGTCCCTGCGCCTGCGGCGCTGAGTATGATGCTGCCGGGGTCCCTGCAGTGAAGTGGAAATAACGCGCTATCTCGGAGATAGCGCGTTATTTCCACTTCACTGCAGGGACCCCGGCAGCATCATACTCAGCGCAGGCGCAGGGACCTCCAGGCTCTCCCTTAACAGGTACCTCCGCGCCGCACGGACCCCCTGCCAGCTCCCGGGGACGTCTTTTAACGGGGGGGGGGGGGGGGCAAGTGCTGGGACCCCCTGCCAGCTCCCGGGGACGTCTTTTAACGGGGGGGGGGGGGGGCAAGTGCTGGGACCCCCTGCCAGCTCCCGGGGACGTCTTTTAACGGGGGGGGGGGGGGGCAAGTGCTGGGACCCCCTGCCAGCTCCCGGGGACGTCTTTTAACGGGGGGGGGGGGCAAGTGCTGGGACCCCCTGCCAGCTCCCGGGGACGTCTTTTAACGGGGGGGGGGGGGGCAAGTGCTGGGATATACAGTACAGTATGTTGCAGCAAGTTCTAGCCATGATCGGGCAAGTGCTGGGATATACAGTACAGTATGTTGCAGCAAGTTCCAGCCATGATCGGGCAAGTGCTGGGATATATGTTGTCGGGGGGGGGGGGGGGGGGGGGGGGCGCTATCAGTGCTTGTGCTTGTGTTGTTTGCCTGAAATACCGTTTCAGACAAACTGCACACATTCACATTGCACAAAAAACGGCAAGGAACCGTGTAGGACTCTGCTTTTTACACGGTTCGAAATGCCAGTTAACTTAAAACGGTAAATTGCCTGTGGTGCATTCACAGTGCACCCTTAAACGTTTTAAAAAGGGGAAAAAACGGCAATATACCGTTTTAAAAGTGCGATGTGAAAGGGGTATTAGATTATCCTTATGATCTTGTATACATAACATTTGTGACTTCTCATTGTGTGTCACATAATAATGCAAATCAGGGATGGTGACGCCACCTGTCTCCGTGGAGGTACAAACAGGGACAAAACGCGCCCGGAATTAAGAACAAAGAACTGAGGGGTAGATGTATGAAGCAGTGATAAGAGAGGAGAAGTGATAAAGTGGCTGGTACTTTATCACCGGCCAATCAGCTCCTAACTGTTCCTTTTTAAACCCAGCATTTAACTTAACAGTCAGGAGCTGATTGGCCGGTGATAAAGTACCAGGCAGTTTATCACTACTTCATACATATACTCCTCAGAGTTGGGCGAGTACGGTGCTACATACAGTATAAATCACTCAAACACCAACTGCGAAAGCAAGTAGGCACACCTCACTCCTCCCCCCCACCCCTTCCAACCACAACGTGGGTATGGGTACAGCCACACCACAGCTACTGCTAGAATGTTACACACTTACACATTATATTGTGTTCTTACCTGACAAAGACATTAAAAGGGAAATAAATGGATCCCACTGACCTCAGCTGCCAGTCAGACGCCCCTAACAAGCACTGGTGGCACCGGGCAATGAACTGCCTAGTTTTGTGGCCATCTGTGGACAGCATGGACGACATAATGGTTAGCATTACTGCCTCACAGCGCTGAGGTCATGGGTTCTATTCCCACCATGTGTTATATATACGGGGCAGTACGGATGGTGTAATGGTTATAGCATTACTGCCTCACAGCACTGGGGTCATGGGTTCTATCCCCACCATGTGTTATATATACGGGGCAGGACGGATGGTGTAATGGTTAGCATTACTGCCTCACAGCGCTGAGGTCATGGGTTCTATCCCCACCATGTGTTATATTTACAGGGCAGCACGGACGGTGTAATGGTTATAGCATTACTGCCTCACAGCGCTGAGGTCATGGGTTCTATCCCCACCATGTGTTATATACACGGGGCAGTACGGACGGTGTAATGGTTAGCATTACTGCCTCACAGCGCTGAGGTCATGGGTTCTATCCCCACCATGTGTTATATATACGGGGCAGTACGGATGGTGTAATGGTTAGCATATCTGCTTCACAGTGCGGAGGTCATGGGTTCTATAACCACCATGTGTTATATATACAGGGCAGTACGGATGGTCTAATGGTTAGCATTACTGCCTCACAGCGCTGAGGTCATGGGTTCTATCCCCACCATGTGTTATATATACAGGGCAGTACGGATGGTGTAATGGTTAGCAGCATTACTGCCTCACAGCGCTGAGGTCATGGTTTCTATCCCCACCATGTGTTATATATACCGGGCAGTACGGATGGTGTAATGGTTACATTACTGCCTCACAGCGCTGAGGTCATGGTTTCTATCATTACTACCTCACAGCACTGAGGTCATGGGTTCTATCCCCACCATGTGTTATATATACGGGGCAGTACGGATGGTGTAATGGTTACATTACTGCCTCACAGCTCTGAGGTCATGGGTTCTATCCCCACCATGTGTTATATATACGGGGCAGTACGGACGGTGTAATGGTTACATTACTGCCTCACAGCACTGGGGTCATGGGTTCTATCCCCACCATGTGTTATATATACGGGGCAGTACGGACGGTGTAATGGTTACATTACTGCCTCACAGCACTGAGGTCATGGGTTCTATCCCCACCATGTGTTATATATACGGGGCAGTACGGACGGTGTAATGGTTAGCATTACTGCCTCACAGCGCTGAGGTCATGGGTTCTATTCCCACCATGTGTTATATAAACGGGGCAATGCGGACGGTGTAGTGGTTACATTACTGCCTCACGGCACTGAGGTCATGGGTTCTATCCCCACCATGTGTTATATATACGGGGCAGTACGGACGGTGTAATGGTTAGCATTACTGCCTCACAGCGCTGAGGTCATGGGTTCTATCCCCACCATGTGCTATATATACGGGGCAGTACGGACGGTGTAATGGTTAGCATTACTGCCTCACAGCGCTGAGGTCATGGGTTCTATCCCCACCATGTGCTATATATACGGGGCAGTACGGACGGTGTAATGGTTAGTATTACTGCCTCACAGCACTGAGGTCATGAGCTGCGGAATATGTGTGCGCTATATAAATAACTGGTAATAAATAAATAACGGATATGCATCTAGACAAATGACTGCCTCTCCTGAATGACAAAACTCCTAGCTCCAACCCTGTCACACCTCACCACAGGTGGAATAATTCATTCCGCCGACATTGTGATTCACCTGGGGTGTATGGGGCTTTGAGGACAGGGTTTGGGAACACACTGGTTTAATCTATAAACCTACAGAAGCACAAGTAACAGAACCCTAGTTACACTTTATCTACATATAACCTAAACCACGTATGTCAAGCCAAAATCAATATGAGTGTTCCGTGTTACTGACAAGGTGCGCAATGTAAGCAAGTGAGAAATACAACCTTGTTCTCTAGCCCATCGCAGGTCACAGGGTATCTGTCCCATTATAAGGGGTGAAGAGCTTATAGTTGAATATCAAAATTGACGGTACTTCACTCTGACCCCGAATAACATGTGTGCCGGGCACAATCTGCAGATACTCCGATTAAAAACATTAATAATTTGCCCGGTTTTTGTCTTTTGTGCAGATTGTTTTCTTGATCTTTACAGGCTCTTTCACCAATCCCGATGCCTCTTCCTTTCTTCCCATGTCCCCCTGTTTCTAATGCCTCCTCCTCCCATCTCCCCCATTCCCAATGCCTCTTCCTTTCCTCCCTACACCCCCTGTTCCCAATGCCTCCCTCCCATCTTTCCCTGTTCCTGATGCCTCTTCCTTTCCTCCCATCTCCCCTTTTTTCTGATGCCTCATCTTTTCCTCCCATGTACCCCTGTTCAAGAGGCCTCCTTCTTTCCTCCCAGCTCTTTCTATTCTCAATGCCTCCTCACATCCTCCCCTCCCCACACTGTTCCCGACGCCTCCTCCTTTCCTCCCATCTGCACCCGTTATAGATGCCTCCTCCTTTCCTCCCACCACCCCCGTTCCCGATGCCTCCTCCTTTCCTCCCATCTGCACCAGTTATAGATGCCTCCTCCTTTCCTCCCACCACCCCCGTTCCCGATGCCTCCTCCTTTCCTCCCATCTGCACCAGTTATAGATGCCTCCTCTTTTCCTCCCACCACCCCGTTCCCAATGCCTCCTCCTTTCCTCCAACAACCCCCGTTCCTGATGCCTCCTCCTTTCCTCCCATATCCCCCAGTTCCCAATGCCTCCTCCTTTCCTCCCATCTGCACCAGTTATAAAGGCCTCCTCTTTTCCTCCCACCACCCCGTTCCCGATGCCTCCTCCTTTCCTCCCATGTCCCCCTACCTCCTCCTATCCTCCCATCTGCACCAGTTATCGATGCCTCCTCCTTTCCTCCCACCACCCCCGTTCCTGATGCCTCCACCTTTCCTCCCATCTCCCCACCTGTTTCAGATGCCTCCTCCTTTCCTCCCATATCCCCCAGTTCCCAATGCCTCCTCCTTTCCTCCCCCTGTTCCTGATTCCTCCTCCTTTCCTCCCATCTCCCCCCTGTTCCCGATGCCTCCTCCTTTCCTCCCATCATCCCTGTTTCGATGCCTTTTCCCATCTCCCCATTCTCTCCTTTCCATCATTTCTGAGTCTTGCCTTTTATCTGGCCCATGTCCTTCCCCCTTTCCTCCCCTGGGTTGGGTACAGGATACCATTAGTCTGGATGTTGACTAAAATCCTTATTGACTAAACTTACCCTAACACATCCCAACCCCACCTCCCGCCCAGCCTAATCCTAACCCCCCCCCAACATCTGATCAGCAGTATAGACCAATAGAATGTCCAGAAATAAATAAACCCCTGATCAAAGGGGCCAGGAGCTTCACCCCTACCCCCTTCCTTGCGCAGACAGGACAGCAAACAAATTATTTTTCCTTCCCCAGAATAATATCCAATAACTGTTTTTGTAGGTTTATTGAAAGTAAGTCTGATCTTTACTTAGTGTGCATCCGAGATAATAAGTATGCTAGTTATAATGAAAAGAAACTCCTTTAAAAGTCTTTGTTTCCCGAAGAGAACGCAGGCTGTGATCACAAAACAGCACAAGTAAATAGGTTTCCCTGTTAATAACTGATGTCTCTAAGCGATCATTTGCCGAGGCTGGCGGCCCTCAGGGACAACTACATTAGGGGCGACAGTAATTAACTTGTCACATTGATTACACTCGTCTATTTCTTCTAACCTTCAAAGAAAATGTCAACTTCTCTCCGGAGCTCCCTGCATGGGCCTACAGCGGCCCGGGAAATTAGAGGTTGTTCAGAGGAGAGCCACGTTACTGGTTCACCGCAACCACGGCAATTACACAGCGGACATTAAAGTATAATATTATGAATTGTATAATTATGAAAAGCTGCTGATTGTTAGATATGAGGCGGTTGATGGCTGTGTGGCTTATTCAGTAATAAAGGAAAACATGGAGAGAGCTCCTTACTCATTGGGAGTTAAAAATAAAAGGTTCTCAGTAATTATTTCTGCTAAATGGACAGGTTATAAGATTTCTTCAGAAGATCACAAAGTTTGTGACTCGAGAATAAGAGATTAAAGCAAATCGGAGGACATCATATAAAAGGGAATGTGCAAACAACCTGAAGCAGGTCAAGACGGGGTGGGTCAATTCAGACGACATTAAAATGTAGACTCTGATCTCATCAACATTCATTCTGTCGCCACTAGTGAATATGATCAGAATGTCGACAAAAAAACTTTCCTGGTTTGCCGGAAGGGAAGTGCCTGGTCAGCGGAGGTTTCTTCTGGGTCCAGTGGTCAGCTGACTTACTTCCACCTGACCATGGTGTCTTTAACCCCTAAACCTCCACCTAGTGGCCAACCCTAACCTTCCATTCTGTAGCCTAACCCTGCATTTCCACCAAACCCCAGCTGTTGGCATTCAGATAATGTTGGCATTTTACCAAGGGCATTTAAAGAGAGTATATAGGATATTATATAGGGTTGAATATGGGATCCTGACAGTCAGGATGTCAACGGACAGAATCCTGACATATTTTTGGTACTTTAACCATTAAACTTCCCACTAACCCAGCCTAACACACACTACTGCCTAACCCTAAATCTAATCCTGACCCCAATACTCCCCTTCGGGATTGTGACCGTTGGAATTCCACAGGCGGTATGGTGACTGCTGTCAGGATTCTGATGCCGGTATTTTGAACGATGGCCTCCTGCCTGTTGGGATGCCAACTACAGCACATTATATAAATGCAACAGAGTGCCCTCTAGGAACATAAGGGGTTGAACTAGTAAAATAATACGATCAAGTTTTCATGGTTCCTCAACATGTAAGAAGCACCTGAAAGCGGGCGATGTCCGGCAGAGGTTAGAAACCAATATGCTTCTAATTAATAGAAAAAGATTAAAATAGGAAACAGTACGACTAGGGGCACATTCGATATAGTGCTGCTGGTCTGTACGGCACAAGTTCACAGCATTTGTAATAATAAAATCACTGGTAAGTCTACTGAAGTACACGGAATAAGCCACAGTATAGAGAGGCTGGCATGGACAATTATAGAAGACACCTGTATAAATTGTGTACAGAGCAAAGACATATGTCCAGATGAATAATCACACCTGACTTCCTGTCTAAAGTGATGGGAGAATGCGGGGCGATATTCAAATGCCCGTTTTTACCGTGCCCATTGAGGTCTGGCTTAGCGCCGAAACCCAACCAAGCTAATGGGCGCAATGCGAAAAGTCCCGTTTGCCCGCTGTAACGGGTGACTTTTAGCGCATTTCAGCTCACCACCCCTGAGGGAGACGCTGGCAGCCATACGAACTCAAATGGAGATACATTATTAATAGATCCGTTAGGCGCCCTCTAGTGTCTGCCGGCAGGAAAATACTAGAATCTGCCCCATACAATGTTAACACATCTCAGCTTCTTCATCTACAGTACAATGGTCAATGATACACAAAGTTGTATAATAGGATTTTTGTTAAGTCCAGTTGTCTGAATCCATCAGGGGAACACCGATTCCCCTTTGGAGATAGAGGGCGCCACCTCAAAGAGCCAGCTTTTCTGCAAATCTAAAATTTCTGCTTGTTTTGTTTGATTAATACTGTCTGATTAGGCAATTGCTAATCAGACAGTATTAATCAAACAAACTAAGCGGACCCACAACCAGTTATTTTAAGACACTCCTTTCTATTCTTTAAGCACTATGTATGGATGTATGTATCTTTTGTTTCGTGATTTTATCTTTTTTGTTTTTCACTGCTTTTCAAACAAAAATTCCCATATCCCAATTCTGGAATTACTAACCATTGTTCTTAAAAGTGATTAATACACAGAGTGATTAATACACAGAGTGCGCTCATGCAGGACCGTCCCTTTCTGTTTCTGCTGTATATTATTGAACTCTTTTGGCTGTGTCTTTATTACATATGGTTGTATACCCTGCCCTACATGTGCTAATCCTAGTATATTTCTGGGTCAAAGATGAGAACATTTTGTTTTGCTCATAATTAGATATAAAAAACATTACGCAATAATGAATAAATCCCCCAGTAAGAAAGAACAAGATGAGGACTCTGTAGGTCCCCCAGGAGAAGGTTAAAGTCCTATAGAGCGACTGGAAGGCAGGATGGCAGCCAAAACCAGGCACAGTGCAGGACTGATGTTACCATTACATGATAACCGAACTCCTGCTGCTACTGAGGAGGAGTGCAGGGTCACACCTTTATATAAAAGTCACCCCCCGCGACACCTGCATATTATCGCACAACCGCAGTGACTGTAGCTACTGAGGAGGAGTGCAGGGTCACGCCTTTATATAAGTCACCCCCCGCGACACCTGCATATTATCACACAACCGCAGTGACTGTAGCTACTGAGGAGGAGTGCAGGGTCACACCTTTATATAAGTCACCCCCGCGCCACCTGCATCTTATTGCACAACCGCAGTGACTGTAGCTACTGAGGAGGAGTGCAGGGTCACACCTTTATATAAGTCACCCCCCGCGACACCTGCATATTATCACACTACCGCAGTGACTGTAGCTACTGAGGAGGAGTGCAGGGTCACACCTTTATATAAGTCACCCCCGCGACACCTGCATATTATCACACTACCGCAGTGACTGTAGCTACTGGGTGCAGGGTAACACCTTTATATCATTCATCCACCCCCCCCCCCCCGCGACACCTGCATATTATCACACAACCGCAGCGACTGTAGCTACTGAGGAGGAGTGCAGGGTCACGCCTTTATATAAATCACCCCCTTGACACCTGCATCTTATCGCACAACTGCAGCGACTGTAGCTACTGAGGAGGAGTGCAGGGTCACACCTTTATATAAGTCACACCCCCCGTGTCATCTGCATCTTATCGCACAACCGCAGTGACTGTAGTTACGGAGTCCATCTAACAATCAGGCCCATAATCATTGGACGACCAAACAGATGGATTGACAGCGGATCATGATCTATTGTTCGTTTTCTTGCAGAACAGCTTAAAGGAAACACTAAAAGGTCCAAAGACCTTGCCAATCACCAGGTACATAGGAAAGAGAACATACAGGTGTACACTAAGTATTCATTCTAGCACCCGCTATCTTTGAAAACCCATGCAGTTCCTGTTCCCTGCCTGGGGTGTCACTGTCTGCTGTGATGTTTCTAGCACAGGTCTGGTTTGCGGATCAGTGCTGATATACAGACCACACTGTGCTAGAAGCACTACAGCAGACAGCGACACCCCAGGCAGGGAAGAGGAACTGCATGGGTTTTCAAAGACAGCGGGTGCTAGAATGAACACTATACACTCTAAATTGGTGGGTCGCGAGCTCGGTCCTCAGGACCCCACACAGGTCACCTGACAGGTCTGCTGTGTATCACTGTCACATTTGAAAAACCCACCTGGAAAACTTGAACTTGTGCACTAATGCTAAACAATGTGTACCCAACACAACATCGGGAATGACGAGACCCAACAGTGATCGGCAAGTGTGTACGCACCCGCGGTGGGGTGGATGTAGAACAGGGGGCATGCTCTGACGGAGAACACTGGCCCTGACAGATCGATCAGCCCACACATCGCTGTGCAGCGCTGTGTGCTGAGCGATGCTGAGGGTACTGATCGATCTAGCATCCCTCACAATGCTCTGCAGCACATCTCCCCCTGTGTAGGCCCAATCAGGGTTGTGCTGGCTCTGATGTGATACTTATAGGGCCCGCATCACATCGGACCTGCTGTCAAACACATGCGATTGGACACTTAATCCGATACATCGCTGGAATCCGATAAAAAAAAAAAAAAAGTGGTTGGGTTGCGCTGACTTGGGGGGTCCCATGCCCTGGAATTTAGGAATGTTCGGAACCCTTCAGATAAGGTCACATGGTCACGGCTGGTGGGTACATATTATTGGACAAAATGCAAAGCACGTCAATTTTGCTCTATGTTATATTACAGAGTTTAAATACTAAAGACTGATAATCTAAATATTATAATAGACTGCGCTCCTGCATATTATCTTTTTCCAATGTGGAACTACAAGTCTCAGCATGGTAGCGCCTCTCATTATGTTTACAATTATGGTGCAGTACAACAGAGATCTGGAACCAACGGGGGCCTTCACATTACCTGTACGTTGTGTTCGGAACATAGACGTCTCTTGCCGGAAATTCCAAGATTCCCCTAGTTGGCCTCACTCGGGTGTCAGGATAAGGTTTAACCTGCAATAATTCCGGTGTCAAGCAATAGCTCGGACTCTCCGGGGCCGGAGAGATGTCAATCTTCAGCTGAGCTACAAAACAAAAGAGAAAAAAAGGAGATAGAGACTCGCATTCATCGTGGCTGGTGCACAGGTGTAGTCATTACTAACTGTCACATTTCCCAGACCCTCTAGCTGGTCACAGGTGCAGTTATTACTACAGGACTATCCTGCTACAGAGCCATAACTGGAAGACTGCTTAGTTGGCAGAAAACATAAAGGACTGTCATGGTTGCTAGTTTTCTACTATGTGACTACAATTCATTTTTAAGTGCTCTCTTTCTCCTGATTCCAGCCCTACCATCCCACCTTCATCCCGAGCACCAGAGGCGCCTACTGACCATGCAAGCTTCCCTCGACCACTCCTACCACCCCACCTTCATCCCGAGCACAAGAGGCGCCTACAGACCATGCAAGCTTCCCTTGACCACCTTCATCCCGAGCACCAGAGGCGCCTACTGACCATGCAAGCTTCCCTCGACCACTCCTACCACCCCACCTTCATCCCGAGCACATGAGGCGCCTACAGACCATGCAAGCTTCCCTCGACCAATCCTACCACCCCACCTTCATCCCTAGCACCAGAGGCGCCTACAGATCCATGCAAGCTTCCCTCGACCACTCCTACCACCCCACCTTCATCCTGAGCACCAGAGGCGCCTACAGATCCATGCAAGCTTCCCTCAACCACTCCTACCACCCCACCTTCACCCCGAGCACCAGAGGCACCTACAGACAATGCAAGTTTCCCTAGGCCACTCCTACCACCCCACCTTCATCCCGAGCACCAGAGGCGCCTATAGATCCATGCAAGCTTCCCTCAACCACTCCTACCACCCTGCAGCCTGGGGGCTAGGTGTACGCTGATTTGTCTACTCTGTCTAGGGTATATAGAGGGGGAGCAGTTTCAGTTTATTTCTAAAGTGCCAGGACTCCTGGGTGAGGGGCTATACCCCAAGGGGGGAATAGAGTGGGGTAGGACGCACGTATGCTACATCCCGAGACATAAAGCTCTGAAGTGGGAGTGACCTGGCAAACTATAAAATGCACATTAATATACAACTGCCCAATACACTAGAACAGGGGTGGGTGATGTGTGGTACTCCAGTAACTGTGGGCAGCGAGGTTCAGTGAGGAAGGGTTCACACAAGTGCGGCTGGTGCAGACATTGGATATAAGAGAGCACGCCCCATTTTGGAGAGCACACCCAATTTTCACTGCATTAGTCCACAGTCTTTGCCTTACGCAGCTATTGGGGGACACTGGAGAAGATCATTAGAATGTGGAAATAGTGCAGGGGGCCTGGGCACTTCAGGACCTTCCCAACTCAGGCCCCTCCCCCTTCTGTACTCTCCTCCCACCCCATCTTGTTGGGTGGTGTCTGCAGCCGTTTCTTTTCAGTTAAAGCTCTACAGTAGAGGCCCTACCCACTGGTAGCCTGCATCTATCATCATCCATGAACCTTAGGATAATGTGCAATATAATGTGAATATCAGCAAAGAAAAAAAAAATAATAATAATAATAATAATAATAATAATAATAATAATAATAATAATAATAATTATATATATATATATATATATCAGGCGGCACTCAAATAAAACACAGTGGTTCTACTACCAGGGTACAGATGTGTAATAAGTACACTTTTGTCACACACAACAATCAGGAGATCAGCCACAGATAACGAGCAGAATGGGGAGAGACAGATCAACCACTCCCAGCTAGGAGTTCTCGATTATTTGACTTCCTGCAAGACCAGACATTTTCATTACAAGAAACAGGAACTGGACGTTCTAACCTCACACATATATTCTTGTAACTTCCTTGAAAATTGCTGTCTCAGGTCCAATATAATGATAGAAGAAAACATTTAGCTCAGCAAAGCACCCAAAATAAATACCAGTGATGGGCCGCAGTCTTCTTAGAACAGAAGATGGTCTCCTCATGTCAGCCAGGAACTTGTACAAATCCTCATCACTTAACCGATCACCTTCCTGGGGGGGGGGGGGGGGGGGGGAAAGAACAATACAAATGAAATCAAGTGTTTATAGAATAAAAAATATATGAAAAGAAAAAGGTTTTGTTCCCTATTTATAGAGGGAACATCAGTTACAAGCGGTTTTTGGATATCATTAATTGTGGCTGTGAACGTTTTTTTTTTTTTCTGGAACACCTCTTTGGATTGCAAAGGTGATGGCTGCTGGGTGCTTGCACCAGTTGCTGGTTGCTGAGTGTTGCACCAGAAAATTCCGAAGGCACCTGTGCCACTGCGCTAGTAACTGAATATACCCCTTAGAACAGTGGTTCCCAACCCTGGTCCTCAAGTACCCGCAACAGTGCACGTTTTCCAGATCACCCGGCAGGTGCACTCATTATTTAGACACATTCTAAAAGATCACAGGCGGAGCTAATTATGTCACTTTTGCTTCTGTTTGGAGACCTGGAAAACATGCACTGTTGGGGGTACATGAGGGCCAGGGTTGGGAACCACTGCCTTGGGATTTTAGTCATAATCAAGGTGTTTCGGACCATACTTAAACATATAAGGTCATAAAAAAAGATATAGTGAGATGAGCACAATGGCGATTCATACAGGCGATTTGCCTGTAAGTGCACTTCGGCATTGTAGAGTTGTGTTCTGTATAACATTGGTCACACTACGCACAACATGCGCCTGCACAGGAACCACTGAGTGAGGCAGGTAATGGGTCTTATGCCGGTGTAGTACCTGAAGGGCAACATTATCCACCCATGTTTGAGAAGGGTTCTATTTTGATTTAACAAATTATTGTAAAAAAGACAGAGGACGCTGTTGCTTGGCTTGCACCAGTAATATTGAGGGGACCACCCTTGAGAAGATTGGGCGCATGGAGCCCCCACGCCAGCCGCGGGCTGGTCAGAGCAGATATTCTGATGATTTGTTCTGGACCACCTTGCCAGGATCAGAGTATGAAGAGGCCTTGAACGGACCAGAGCAAAAAGGCAAAACCTCAAAATGAGGCCACCACCTTCCTCAGCAGCTGCACGCAGTGGTGAATGGACACCTGCCTCCGTTCCAACAGAGACCTCTTCTGAGTCTGCAGGGCCCAAAACTCAGACTCCGGACGAAACCTTGTTTCCCGGTTGAAAGAGAGAGGCCCAGAACCATCAACCTTTGTGCCGGGACCACTGGAATTTATCACCCAGAATAGAAACCAACAGAACTCAGGTGATACAGGAACCATGGCACCTGATAGGTAATCACCATTATGCCCTTATTTCTCAAAGTGATCAAGCAATGACTGCTGTGCACACATGTGGGGCCCATGGGGAGATCAAAGCGAAAAGGCCCGTAACTGGAAATGGAGATTTTCCCCCTCAACTATGTGCCTCTCGCATTGGGACATATAGGGAAACAACGCTCATTTGGTACCATGGAGTCTATGATGAGGCATAATGGACTCACATCTCAAACTTCTCAAATGTTCAACAATTTTAAGAACCGTAACTAGGACTACTCATCCTAAGAGGAGTCGAAATTAAGATTTTAACACATTACTCCTGACCAGATATTTTAGAAGAGGGGAAGATCTAAAGAAAAACTTGACCGAGAGGGAGACCTACCCGAAAGTACCCATTAATCTGATGCCACACATCACAGAGGTGGAGTAGACAGTCCTCCACTTCGGTCATACCCGGACCTGGCCCCCAAATGTCGCAGACTGCTTCACTCCCTGCTGAGGACAGCGGTCTTTGGCAGTGGTCTCTTTGCGGGATGCGGTCATTTGGTCTACAGTAGGATGGTCGACAGTCATTGGGTCGACACCATTAGGTCGACATGGGAAAAGGTCATCATGGGTCTAGGTCGACATAGGAAAAGGTTGACATGGTTCTAGGTCGAAATGTCGTTAGTTCGACAGGTCGTTAGTTCGACAATGTCTAGGTCGACAGTCATAAGGTTGACATGGGGTTTGTTAATGTTTTTTTGAGCCAACATGTGCTGACAGGCGGTATTTCATGCCCTACCATCCACTAGGGTGTGGTGGGAGAATAAAATAGTGTGCCGAGCACAGCGAGCGATGCGATGCACTTGAAACTGTGTCCATGTCGACATTCAGATAAAAAAAGTGAAAAACCCCATGTCGACCTTGTGACTGTCGACATAGACATTGTCGAACTAATGACCTGTCGAACTAATGACCTTTCGACCTAGAACCATTTCAACCTTTTCCCATGTCGACCTAGACCCATGTCGACCTAATGACTGTAGACCATCATGCTATAGACCAAATGATCCCAACCCCTCCTTGCACAGTCCCAGATTGACCATTGGAGAATGGAGCTCTCCCACACCCTCCAAACTGAAAGCTCCATAACATGGTAATGTTTGGTTTGGGTGTTCGCCTCCCCCTATAGCCAGAGGAATGTGATCCACCTCAGAACCACCAAGAGGCTGTTACACAGAACTAAGCAGCTCCTTAGTGACCTCTTGGAAATAGGAACCTGACACCAAGTATCTAAGGCACACAACTCTCCTAGATAACATTTTGGTAGGATCGCATCTCCAACATATGTGAAAGACTCCTTAAGTTAATCAAACGAAGGGAGGCGGTCAGCACTTGAAATACTGGACTGCGTTAGGTTGCTAGAATAACCTTTTTATCATTGACATATGTATAACTATGTGGTAGAATTATTACAAATCTGCCTTTGACGTAAGAGTTATCTGGCATTGTTTGGTCAGGCTGCAGCCAGGCTACTTACCCGTTTTAGAACAATTACGATGAAAATGCAACTTGCTATTTATATCGCTTAAAACAGGAAACGTCAGCTGATGCGGCGGTTCTCCTTCCTGAATATGGCAAGCCTGCTCGAAACCAGCTCTTCGCCTCCTTAATTGGTAGGGGAGTCCTCGCTATGACTGGTCCTCCCACTCTGATTCGACCAGTCAGGACCTCACTCTACTCATAAGCTGTGTACACACGGGGGCGATAAGGGCTGAAATCGCTGGAAATATGGTCGCAGGCGACCATATTGCCAGTGATGGGAGTGTGCCCTGGCGATAAATCGCAAGGTGCGCGCTCCCGGTTTCAGCCCCATTCTAATCGCTGGTCGCCGGAGCTTGCCGCCGGCAGAGGTTCCCTTTCATCAGCGACCATCTTTGGTCGCTAATGAAAAGGAGAAACTGAGCAATATATTACTCAGCAATGTATTGCTAGCAATATATTGCTGAGCAATATATCTCCCCCTGTGTGTACGGGGCTTTAGGAAGTATCTCCCGAATCAGATTTTCCCCAGAACACGAACCAGTGGGGGTACATGGCATTTACAGTTAAAGACCAGTCAGAGGTTTCAAACAGGTTTTTCTGATGTCTTAATGAGACCCCTTTCAATATTACAGGCCCACAGTGGTTACCGGAACACCCCCCCCCACACCCCCCCCCCCACACACACACACACACACACACACACACACACACTAACTTTCCCTGTTTGTAAACAGAACACATGGAGCAGGAGTATCAAACAGAGAAGACGGTGCAATGTTACTACCCTCAGACCGACTTGCCCCAATGCAATACTGTTGTCAATTCACTTAACCCATTCATGTCACGGACCCTTGCAAATGTGCGCATACTGGTCCATGGCCTTAGAAGCCACACAATGGGCACCTACTTCTGAACAGCTAATTGGCAATGTGTACCCACAGAGAGACAGGCTTAGCTAGAGATTCATAAATAACACATACATTGAAAAATGTAACAATAATGTAACATTATAACTTACTAATGCTAAGAAATACTGGCACTATTCATGTATGTGTATAGAACAGACAACTTTCCCACCTGTTTGAAGAAGTTTGTGACCGTGAGCGTGGCCGGCCGGAAGGTGGTCAGGTTGCAGGATTCGTCGCCGCTGGTGGTACGTTCTAGAGATCTTCGGCCAACAATGCTGGAATTCCTCCTTTCTGACCAGGAGCCTTTACGTTCTGACCGGGAGACATGGGACAGGCTTATAGACACCAGACCAATGTACAAAAGGCAGGCTTGGGAGAATATGTACAATCACAATACTCCTTGTATTTCAAAGTTGAAAGAAATATGGGATTCAGGTCAGACGACTGCTATAGGAGCAGGGGTGTTCAACATGCGGCCCCCCAGCTGTTGTGGAACTACATGACCCAGCATGCCGTGGCACAGTTTTAGCATGCCTTAATAGCAAAACTGGAAGGGGATGCTGGGATGTGTAGTTCAATAACAGAGAAAAACAATGTAAGCGGCGCTTTAGGGACTACAATTCAAATATTAAATATTAAAATATGATTTATTTGTATAAAGAGACACAATAAATATAATGTACAATACCACCGGCCGGCAGGAAATAAAATTATTCCAACATAAACACACAAAGATCAATTCTTAAAAATATAATGCTGCATAAATAAATGCCTCCTCCCTAATTGAAATAATCCAGCAAATGGACCCTTTTCGTTTAGAAGCTCTTTTTAGCCTTGGGTGAAATTTTGCGTAAATTGCTAATGAAATACTGTCCTGTTAATCTCAGGGAGAATCAGCATCAGGTAATTAACGGTAAGCAGGTTAGTCAGTCACACTTTCAGAACTTGGTTAGTCTTTCTAGACCAGGCAACTTTAAACAAGCTGTTAGATGCTCACTCATTCAGCAAAAAAAAAAATTTTGAATTTGATACTTATGCTCCTTTTGACCCAGGCAGGACGGGTTGGAAGTGTATTTCACTGGGGGTGAGATGCGGCTCCCTTAGAGCGGGTCCCCGGCTGCTGATGTTTCCAGCTTACGCAGCTCTCTCAGGGACTCCCGGCTCTGATGTTAATGTCCCCGTTTTGAATGGTGGAGGCGAGATGCGGCTCGCCTGGAGCGGGTCCTCGGCTGCTGCGAGGTGCGGCTCACCTGGAGCGGGTCCCCGGCTGCTGGTCTTCCCGTATTGTGCAGCCTTTTCAGGGACTTCCAGCTCCGGCGTTCGTTTCCCCGGCTCAAGCGGTAGCAGTAGTCGGAAGTGACGGTAGTTAGATGACGCGTTTCCCCGCCTTCAATACGTCAGCGGCTTCATCAGATACAGATGACTATAATTAGTGCCCTGCGCTTGGTTATGACTATAATTAGTGCCCTGCGCTTGGTTATAACAATTGTCTACTCTAGTTCAATAACAGTTGGAGCGCCGCATGTTGAATAACCTCATGTTGAGCTTAGAATTGTGCAAAAATGAATTGGTCTGAGCAATTATCAGCAATGGCTGGACAATGTATTTTATGCACCCTATATACGAACCATATACATCCCTCTGGGCATCCAAACATTAACACCAGAAAATTATTTGTCCCAATTCCCAGCAGTAACCATTCCTCACCACCATGGGGCGCTATGGTCTCTGTGTAACAGAGCTGGAGTCTCAGAAGCTTACAGAGGTGCTGCTCTTCTGAGTCTCTTCTCAGGATAAGTGTTAGACCATTGCCTACATTGCCTCATCTGCCTTACCCCATGTCCCGGCCCTTGCCTCTTCTGCCTTACCCCATGTCCCGACCCTTGCCTCTTCTGCCTTACCCCATGTCCCGGCCCTTGCCTCTTCTGCCTTACCCCATGTCCCGGCCCTTGCCTCTTCTGCCTTACCCCATGTCCCGGCCCTTGCCTCTTCTGCCTTACCCCATGTCCCGGCCCTTGCCTCTTCTGCCTTACCCCATGTCCCGGCCCTTGCCTCTTCTGCCTTACCCCATGTCCCGGCCCTTGCCTCTTCTGCCTTACCCCATGTCCCGGCCCTTGCCTCTTCTGCCTTACCCCATGTCCCGGCCCTTGCCTCTTCTGCCTTACCCCATGTCCCGGCCCTTGCCTCTTCTGCCTTACCCCATGTCCCGACCCTTGCCTCTTCTGCCTTACCCCATGTCCCGACCCTTGCCTCTTCTGCCTTACCCCATGTCCCGGCCCTTGCCTCTTCTGCCTTACCCCATGTCCCGACCCTTGCCTCTTCTGCCTTACCCCATGTCCCGGCCCTTGCCTCTTCTGCCTTACCCCATGTCCCGGCCCTTGCCTCTTCTGCCTTACCCCATGTCCCGGCCCTTGCCTCTTCTGCCTTACCCCATGTCCCGGCCCTTGCCTCTTCTGCCTTACCCCATGTCCCGGCCCTTGCCTCTTCTGCCTTACCCCATGTCCCGGCCCTTGCCTCTTCTGCCTTACCCCATGTCCCGGCCCTTGCCTCTTCTGCCTTACCCCATGTCCCGGCCCTTGCCTCTTCTGCCTTACCCCATGTCCCGGCCCTTGCCTCTTCTGCCTTACCCCATGTCCCGGCCCTTGCCTCTTCTGCCTTACCCCATGTCCCGGCCCTTGCCTCTTCTGCCTTACCCCATGTCCCGGCCCTTGCCTCTTCTGCCTTACCCCATGTCCCGGCCCTTGCCTCTTCTGCCTTACCCCATGTCCCGACCCTTGCCTCTTCTGCCTTACCCCATGTCCCGACCCTTGCCTCTTCTGCCTTACCCCATGTCCCGGCCCTTGCCTCTTCTGCCTTACCCCATGTCCCGACCCTTGCCTCTTCTGCCTTACCCCATGTCCCGACCCTTGCCTCTTCTGCCTTACCCCATGTCCCGGCCCTTGCCTCTTCTGCCTTACCCCATGTCCCGGCCCTTGCCTCTTCTGCCTTACCCCATGTCCCGGCCCTTGCCTCTTCTGCCTTACCCCATGTCCCGGCCCTTGCCTCTTCTGCCTTACCCCATGTCCCGGCCCTTGCCTCTTCTGCCTTACCCCATGTCCCCGCCCTTGCCTCTTCTGCCTTACCCCATGTCCCCGCCCTTGCCTCTTCTTCCTTACAAAGGTAAGTGCTGGAGGCAATCTTTGCTGTGGCACTCTTTGGTTTAGTATTGAAATTATTCAAACCTTACTTATATTGAGGCTATTTAGAAAAGAATTAAGCAAATTAAAACATACATAATATTATTGTTTAAAGGTCTTTGAGAAGTATTATGTTTTTGTTTGCTTATTTTTTTTCTAAATCGCCTCAATAAAAGTGAAGTTTTAATAATTACAATACTATAAATCCAAGAGTTCCCCAGCAAAGATTTCTGGGCCTGCAGCACTAACCTTTGTTCATAGTTACCAGTAACCGAAACCTGGGAGCACCGCCAATCATTTATATACTAAGCTACATTTGAGTCCTTACACATTTATATGTTGGCCTCTATTATGATAATTTGAAATATCCAGTTTGTGCAGTTTCTTCTTCCTTACCCCATATCCCAGCCCTGCCGTACCCCATGTCCCAGCCCTTACCTCTTCTGCCTTACCACATATGCCAGTCTTACTCCTTGTCCCAGCCGTGTGCATCTGCATTGCATTTTTTAATTTCACAAAACTTAGTTGTTGTATTTTTATTATTGGGGGGGGGGGGGGGGGGGCAATTTCAGTTGACAAGAAGAAGCAGGAAGGACTTTGTGGACAGGCTTGAAAAACAGGGCAATAAACTTCCTAAAGTTCAGTAAGATTAGGCGGTGTTCTTAATAATAGATGGTCTTTAAAACAATTCCCACCTCCGGCAACCTTTCCACAGACAGGTATAAAAATGCCAGTGCAATACCTCCAGGTCCTATTTCTAACTCGTTGGAATCCCGCTCCAGGCTCCCGGCGCTGCTCACGATGTTCATTAGATGAATTGCAGTCCATGCAAAGGGCATGCGATACCGCCCCAGCCTCTGGCAGAACTGCTCTCCCTGACTGCGCAGCTTCTCCAGCTTCTCTTTGTTCTACAAAACAAGGTACCAGAGAGTACTTACAGCGCAACGATCAAACCAAGCCAACAATCATGGGACAATCACAGGACAACTACACCCAAGTCAAAGCCATTGATCAGCCTTAGCCTGGCTTTTACCTAATTAGTGTCTTGGTGCATTTCCTCCTCAGTCCAACACAAACCTCTAGGGCAGGCATGTATAAACTACGGCCCTCCAGCTGTTGTGAAACTACAAGTCCCATCATGCCTTGCAACAGTTTTGGGTACTTGTTTCCTAGCACGGCGCCCATCGTGGGTCATCGCATACCTTAAGGTAAGGTATGCGATGGACGCGACCGACGCGATTTTTGGGCTATTTTTAGCCTTTTCCCGACAATTAAAAAAAGCGACCGAAGCGATTTAACATTGTATGCATTGTATTCAATATTAAATTCCTATGTAAAATCGGGTCCATTGTATGCCATTATAATGGCATACAATGTGACCGATGCGATGGACCCGATTTTACATAGGGAACAATGTTAAATGGCCCAATGGACCCGATTTTTGATCGTATACCCACCCTGATGGGTAATTTGTATGTGAAATCCCCCCCCCCCCCCCCCCCATTGTTAACGCCACCCCACGATGAACGCTAACCCGATGCGTGGCGAGCGCAGCAAGCCCGCGAGGGGCGGCGGTACGCGTCCTCCGACCTTTTCATACCCCCACTTACAAGTCGGTGTGGAGTTGTTATTATATAGTGTGGCGAGCGTAGCGTGCCACCGAGCCAGAAGCGAGCCCCGCGTGGGGATGCGTTATACCTGTGAAGTAATGCGCGTCCCCTCGCCACACTATATAAAATCAACTCAGCGCCGACATGGATAGTGGGGGTATGAAAAGGTCGGAGGACGCGTACCGCCACGCTTCGGGTTGGCGTTCATCGTGGGGTGGCGTTAACAATGGGGGGGCATTTTACCCATCAAGGTGGGGATACAATGAAAATTGGGGTCCGGGGGGCATTTAACATTGGTTCCAATGTAAAAATCGCGTCGATCGCATCGCATGCGATTTGGTTGCATGCGAAGGACGAGATTTTTTAGGACCCGATGGATACAATTTTAATCGCTGGCACCGTGTTAGGAAACATGTACCCAGTTTTGCTATTACAGAATGCTTAAACTATGGCAAGGCATTCTGGGATGTGTAGTTTCCCAACAGCTGGAGGGCCACAGTTTGGACACGCCTGCTCTAGGGGCTGTATAGTTCTGTAATGTTCTATAGCATTTTATACATGTGAGAATGTTACAAGATTCTGTTCTACATTGGATCTCGCAGAATTGTAGGATCTGTACACATGGAACGATTTGTCATACAATGTGGGCGTTCCCGATCGATTGTTCCGTGTGTATGAACGATATCGATGCCCATACCCGCCGCTCATTGAGAGGTCTATGACCTTCCATGCATGCTGAAAGATCATAGACCAATCTTTTGCAATGTGTTCAAATTGTTTCATGTGTATGCACGATGAAAGATTTGGTAAAAGCTGATTGACCGGCTCCCTCTCCCTCCACCATGTTTAATGATCAATCGTTCATGTGAATTTTTTACAATATACATAGTAACATACATCGTAACATAGTAATTATGGCTGAAAAAAGACATTAGTCCCATTTTAGGGGGCGGTGCCCAGAACAGAACACAGTATTCCAAATGTGGTCTCACCAATGCCTTGTAAAGAGGCACTATCACATTGGCATCCATCAAATCCATTCCCCTTTTAATGCATGCCAGTATCCGGTTTGCTTTTGCTACTGCACTTGAGCAGTGTGCACTATTACCCAATTTTTCATCTTTGATGACCCCCAAGTCCTTCTCTACAGCAGAATTCCCTATAATAACTCCATTTAGCCTATAAGTAGCTTGTTTATTTTTGTTCCCATAATGAATTAATTTACATTTATCAAAGTTAAACTGCATTTTCCACCTTTCCAGTTTAATTAAGTCACTTTTTAAATGTATCCACACATTCTCTCCTGAGTTAATTTGCTTACTCAATTTTGTGTCATCCGCAAATATTGCAATATTATCACTATATCATTAATGAATATATCAAACAAGGTGGGTCCCAATATTGAACCTTGCAGGACTCTACTTTGCACCTTACCCCAGCTGGAATGTATGCCATTTACCACCACTCTCTGTCCCCGATTGTGCAACCAGTTTTTAATCCAATTACAAATTTTATCTCCTAACCATAAATGACCTAGTTTCATCAATATCCTTTTATGAGGCAAAAGCTTTAGCAAAATATTGGATCGTTTCCCAAATCGTTCCGTGTGTATGCACTTTAAAAGTCATTCGGTCTGATTCAGACCGTATAACTTGGAAGCGAATTTGAAGCAGCTGCGTAGCCCTGGACTTACTCGGTGGCTGTGATGAAACCAGCTTAAATCGAGGCCGGAGCAGACGTCACACACCCTTCCCTAAAACGCATGGCCATGAACGCATTTATTATGCCATGACTGTGTTTTTCTTGGCACTTCCATTAAACGCCCAGTTACCACCCCCAGACGCTGGCTTCCTTTTGATGGCTAGCGAAGGAAAAAAGTGGTAGGGTTGTATCGATAATCACCTGCTGTGCGAATTCACCCAGCAGCGATCAGGTCTGAATTAGGCCTATTGTTACAGGTTTATGTACACCACACCCTAGTGCTTTGGGTGAAAATCACGGCAGGTGTTAACCAGGCTACTGTGGTCACTTTTGTAAGATTGTCGTATGTTCTGTCCCCTTTGATCGGCACTGTAGAACCCCTGTTCGCCATTTAATAATAAAACAAACAGAAAGTATCGCTTACTTTTGCGGTATCCGCCTCCTTGTAGATCATATAGGGTTCGGCG
Source organism: Crinia signifera (assembly GCF_055691185.1). Classification (NCBI taxonomy): domain Eukaryota; kingdom Metazoa; phylum Chordata; class Amphibia; order Anura; family Myobatrachidae; genus Crinia; species Crinia signifera. The sequence continues at coordinate 165,700,689 of NC_139224.1, forward strand.
CACTCCCCAATGTCTCCCTGCTGCAGAACCTTTTCCAGCTGGAAACACAGAAATTATGTAAAAACATGGAATACTGAGAATAGGAACATAATCCAGATTCATTTACCAACATCTCTGCCAGTTATCCGTATATCCAGCTGATGAACGGCTAATTATTATTATTACCAGTTACTTATATAGCGCACACATATTCCGCAGCGCTGTACAGAGAATATATGAACATTCACATCAGTCCCTGTCCCAGTGGAGCTTACAATCTATATTCCCTACCACATGTACACGAACACACAGACATTCTAGGGTTAATTTTCTTGGAAGTCAATTGAAGTACCAGTAAATTTTGGAAGGAAACCGGAGTACCCGGAGAATAGAACCCATGACCTCAGTGCTGTGAGGCAGTAATGCTAACCATTACACCATCTGTACTGCCCCGTATATATAACACATGGTGGGGATATAATGCTAACCATTACACCATCCGTACTGCCCCGTATATATAACACATGGTGGGGATAGAACCCATGACCTCAGTGCTGTGAGGCAGTAATGCTAACCATTACACCATCCGTACTGCCCTGTATATATAACACATGGTGGGGATAGAACCCATGGCCTCAGTGCTGTGATGCAGTAATGTAACCATTACACCATCCATATTGCCCTGTCTATATAACACATGGTGGGGATAGAACCCATGACCTCAGTGCTGTGAGGCAGTAATGCTAACCACTACACCATCCGTACTGCCCCGTATATATAACACATGGTGGGGATAGAACCCAAGGCCTCAGTGCTGTGAGGCAGTAATGTAACCATTACACCATCCGTACTGCCCTGTATATATAACACATGGTGGGGATAGAACCCATGACCTCAGTGCTGTGAGGCAGTAATGCTAACCATTACACCATCCGTACTGCCCCGTATATATAACACATGGTGGGGATAGAACCCATGACCTCAGCGCTGTGAGGCAGTAATGCTAACCATTACACCATCCGTACTGACCCGTATTTATAACACATGATGGGGATGGAACCCATGACCTCAGTGCTGTGATGCAGTAATGTAACCATTACACCATCCGTACTGCCCCGTATATATAACACATGGTGGGGATAGAACCCATGACCTCAGAGCTGTGAGGCAGTAATGTAACCATTACACCATCCGTACTGCCCCGTATATATAACACATGGTGGGGATAGAACCCATGGCCTCAGTGCTGTGAGGCAGTAATGTAACCACTACACCGTCCGTACTGCCCCAGATTGCAGTAGACTATACTGTAGATTCCTGTACTCAGGGCTGTACTGAGAGTGGTGCATCCAGTATCATGGCCAAGAGGTGACAGACAATGTATACAATGTAAGCATTCTCCCATACACTCCTGGTTCTGCTGCACTATCAAGTAGAGAAGGGACAACAAAGCAATGTGTCAGGGGACGTTCTCATGGAGCCCATGTAAAGAGCCTTTGGGTTAGGGATTAACATCAGGATATTCAGTTTTGGGTGGAATAATCCTTAACAGTTTAGGAGAAAGGATAAACAATGGGTACTCCCATTACAGAGTGTTATTCACCAGATACACGTGGCTGGAATACTGTTCACAAGTCAGCATCTGTGGCAATGCGGTGACCAATCACAGCTGGCTGCTGCCCACGGGATGAGAACATATGTTTTCCAGCCTGTATCTATTACAGGGAATGGACAGAAGCCACCAACCCACCGGGGAATCAACATTTCCAAATATTCTGGGTAGAACTAAACATAATCGTATCTTTCAATTGACGTCATTATAGAGAATGCAAAAATGTAATACCAAGATCCTCCAATATCGCTGTTACATGACCTATGTACTAACCCTACTGTTTTACTGTATTACGTGTTATCAGGGAAGAATGTGGGCATGGATCCAGGCACACTTCTTCATTTTATCATTAACCCCTTGAGTGGTGGGTTTTGCAGGGGCAGGACAGACCTACCAGGGCAGGTTTGTCCTGCCCCAGCAAAACCCACCACAGGAAGTTATAAGCCGCCCTCCCTCACCTCTGCTCCGGCGTTAGTACGCCGGAGCTTCCCTGCCGCCTGTCACATTCAGCAGTGACGTCGGCGGCAGGCTGGGGGATGTTCACGGCGGCTCGGGAGGACTCGAGTGCCTGAGTGCTCCCGAGTCCCCCTGAGCCGCGCCGACCATACCCGAGCCTGCCGCCGGCGTCACTGTAAAATGAATGACGGCTGGCAGGCAGGTCAGGGGAGCTCCGGCGTGCCGATCGCCGGAGCAAAGGTGATGGGGAGGACTCCATGGTTGTAACGGGGGTGGGCTCTAGAGGTGATGCACCAGTGGCACACAACTATTGTATATTAGTGGTATGCCCGGAAATTTTCCGGGACAGCCCGCTGCGGCAGCGCAGCTGAACCCGGAAAATTTCCGGGCATACCACTCAAGGGGTTAATAGATAATTATATATTTTTTTTAAATGAACAACGTTATTACAAAATATATATTGGATATTGGGACAGCGTTAGGAATTTGCAATGGTTAGCATTACTGCCTCACAGCATTGAGGTCATGGGTTTGATTCCCGCCATGGCTCTAACTGTGCTGAGTTTGTATATTCTCCCCGTGCTTGCGTGGGTTTCCTCCGGGTACTCCGGTTTCCTCCCACAATCCAAAAATATACTGGTAGGCTAATTGGCTCCCAACAAAATTATCTCTAGAATGTCTGTGTGTGCGTGTACATGTGGTAGGGACGATAGACTGTAAGCTCCACTGGGGCAGAGACCGATGCGAATGTTCAACTATACTCTGTACAGCGCTGGGGTATATGTGTGCGCTATATAAATATCCTCCGGTAACAATAAATATTACATGAAAAATAATTGCAGAAACCTTGTATTTGCTTTATGTACACAAAAAAAGTATTCTGAATGTAAACTCATATCATGCTTCAATAAAAGGAAGTTGTTTTGGGGAAAACTCAGTCTCTCTTATTAGTAGACTGACGTGGATAGATTACATGGGATAAGAAAGACTAATTTTCTCAGTTGTGGGACTACAAGTCTCAGCATGCCCTGCTAGCCTCTGATCTGTACATTTACTGCATAGACAAACTTGTGGGTCTCTAGCGGTACTACAAGTTCAAGCTGCCCTTCCAGCTAAAGGCCTTCAACTGGTAGAGGATCACCTTTCTCACTTACAGATGTATCAAGCTTCAAACAGTGATAAAGTGGAGAGTGATAAACAGCCACCCAATCAGCTCCTGCCTGCCATTTTTCAAACCCAGCCTGTAACATGGTAGTACGGAGCTGATTGGCTGGCTGTTAATCACTCTCCATTTTATCACTTTTCGAAGCTGGTTACATCTGGCCCCTTGATGTGCATCTTATTTGTATAAATAAAACTGGACAAGACCAAAACTACTCTGCTAGATCAGATGGATCAATGTGCGGTGAGGCATTTGTACATCCGTGCGCGACGGAGTATGAATCTGTACACGATGCGCTGTGATGCAGCGGAAGGTACGGATGTCAGCCGCCCTCACCGGAGCAGACATCAACCCATCTATGTTCCCATAAAAAAAATGCGGGGGTACTATTATAAGGCTTTAAGACCACTGGGGGTCCTGACATCAATGGGATGCGGTAACGTATTATATAATGGGGGGCTATGGAAAATAAAATCTTTTAAAATATTATTAAAAATATAGTTTAATAAGTCATTCAGTGAAACAAAAATTTCTTAGCGGTTTATGGGCAAAAAAACATCCAGTTAAGTGGTAAAAGCTAATTCCCGTAAGTCACCGCCCCGTCTTCAGTACATTCGGCGGTGCGTCGATGTAAAGAAATGACAGTACACTAAAAACTTCTCAGCATCAGTCTCGCCTCTCGCGCTGTATTACGTATAGATGCTAGGTGTACGATAACACATCTGTGTACCTGACCGTCACCAGTATAGATTTATATAGCTGCACTCACTTTAATCACCAGGAAGACGTCTTGGGAAGGATACGTGATTGAGAATATGGCGGATCTGGCCAGCGTGCTGATGGCCGCCGAGGTGACGTAAGGTCGCAGCACTCCTTTGATCTGCTCGGAGTTTAGATCAAAGTAGAAGTTTTCTGAAATCTAGAGAAAAAACAGAATTAGCATAATAGCAATCTCCGTGGCCTGGCTCCTTACTACATAATGCATAAGGCGCACATTCATCCGCCTGGTAATGATCCCAGCTACGGATTGGTGCTGTCACTTTCCAACAGGAGGCTAAGTCATTGCTAGTACAGGAATGCTGAAATAATGCCATCAATACTGAGCAGGTATAAATATTAGAACACACAGCAAAACATCAACAGAAATGAAAATAGGAACTAGGATATATGAGTAAATAGAATTTATGCGATAAATGGGCTGTCTTGTTTAAAAAGGAAATTAATCTCTCAAACAGTAATGATAGTAACTAAGGACCTTATTCTGGTTCACATTCAATGCTGTAAAATTCTCACAGTCGCCCGCACCCCCCTCCCCCGGCATGGCTGCAAATGGATGTTTAGCATAAACGTCACAGGTGCATTTAAACCTAATACTACTGTACTAACGGAAAAAGAGAATTTCGGGTTGTTCACTATTCTAGCACTCACCTTTTTCTTTTCCTTGGCATCATATAACGCCAAACTTGCAAAAATTGGTTCAATTTCTATTTCGAATCTAAGGGTAGAATACAAAAAATAAAACACAGAAAGTCATTATGATACATAGGATGCAGACGCTGTGATGACTGTTATGGTCAATGAATCGTCTAGACCAGTGATTTTCAACCTTTTTACCTTGCGGCACACTAATCCCCACAGTGCAAAACACATTGGCCCCCACAGGAAAAAAAAAAACCTATTGGCTCCCTTATGAAAAGAAATCACACTGGTCCCCACAGATAACAAAAATAAAATACATTGGCCCTTTACATGAAGAGACCAGTAAATAACAGTTGAACTGGTGGTGGCTGTAAACTGGTTTGTGCATCTCTAGATCTGGGGGCACACCTGAGAACCGCTCAAGGCACACTAGTGTGCCACGGCACAGTGGTTGAAAAACACTGGTCTAGACCTTGCATAGTTTTACACTGAACGTCTCTTAACGTAGCAGAAACATTTATGTACAGCAAATTATAAACAGAACTACCGCGGCGCAGGTCTGGTAAGTACGGCTAGTACGGAGTTACGGCACATTACTGCGGAGAATTAGGCTAGTAATAGTCTCCGCTACAGGAACGTAGAGAGTATACTCTCCAGATGTCCCGAAGATGGTTTCCACCACCAGACTTGTTCTCCCCCGTCACTTTCCTTTCACTCTCCCCCCTTTCTCTTTCTTCCTATTATTTACGATATATACTGCTAATATTTTTCTTTTAAATGCTTGATAAATATTGAATACATCACGTTTACGACAGAAATGCTTATTGAGAATAATATTTCAATCCACTGCGGCCTAATATGTCCTATATCCGCTCTATACCAGATTACATATTTTCTCTTGCATGTGACGGGTGTACTTGTATAAGGCAGTAAAATGTTCAAATCACAAAATGGAATGCGTTCTCTGTTGTAACTATCACTTGTAAAAATTTTCTAACTCCAATAAAAAATATTATGCACAAAAAAAGGAAAGTAAAGAGTATAATTATTCTGTAATTCGAGATTGATATGTGCAAGATGTGGTATCGGGTGCAGACTCTTAAAAAAAAAAAAAAAAAAGGAGACCGAACTCGCCAGATAAATTTAGTAAGGCTGTAAAGATATTACAATTATTGGTTAAACCTTGAAAACAATTGTTTCCTATGTGACACAAATGCATACTGTAAGATATTTTAATATATATATTTTTTTCATATATTCCAACTGTAAAGCGCAACAGAATATGCTGCGCGATATAACAAGTTGTAAATAAATATATATATTCCCATATTTCAGGAACATTATCTTGCTAGAAGTGCTCCCTCTTGTGACCAATTGAAAGTACTGCATTAGTTAACAGTATTCACTCATTTTAGTTGCACTCACAATGAACATTTACATTGGACCTTTTTATAGCCTTTTGAAAAATTACAGCGCATGAAGGTCACATTATGTATAATCAATAATAAAGGATATATATTTATCAAGAAAACGCTTCAAAGCATCTATTTTCACGTGCTGATGGGTTTTACATCAGTTTTAAATACAGGCAACAAAACAGCAAAAAAAAAAAAAAATTTAAATCAGTGTCTTTAGAAACCCTCCAAATAGTACAAACTGCATCACCATAAGGGTTTGAGGGGGTTATTTTGGTTCACTCTTTCTGACAAATTCCTTCTTAGATGGACAAAACCATGTGCACTGCAGGTGGGGCAGATGTAACATGTGCTGAGAGAATTAGATTTGGGTGGGGTTTTACTTCAAAGCGAGATCTATATTGCAGTGTAAAAATAAAGCAGTCAGTATTTTCCCTGCACAGAAACAAAATAACTCACCCAAATCTAATTCTCTCTGCACATGTTACATCTGCCCCACCTGCAGTGCACATGGTTTTGTCAATCTAAGAAGGAATTTGTCAGAAAGAGTGAACCAAAATAACCCCCTCAGTGTCAGATGCAGGCTTGATCGCTGATCTGTAAAGTTGCAGGTGACTGCGAGTAGATAGCCGCCGCCCAGACAGAAAGAGAAAACGCCCTGCGCAAATCTGCAAAAAAATTGCAGAACGCTCATCCACCCGCAGATCCATACACAATTACTAAACCATCTGATGCTTTTTCCAGTCTGTGCAAAGGTGAGTAAGTCTGATCCCACCAGGCATCTGCAACTGAGAAGCCAGTGCTGACATCACAGACCCTCCCTCAAATCAGGCTATCACCCCCAAGTGCCGGCTTCCTGTCAATCAACTTCTGACCGCTTTACGTTTACAATCTATATGCAATTACAGTCGCTATTCGGCCTTGCACGTGCGCACTTCTGTCTGTACGCATGCGCAAATTTGATAATTGCTGGATCTGCAAATTTTAAGTGGGCCTACATAATATTTTTTATAGAAGTTACAGAACTTAATGTAGAAAAAAAAAAACTGCATTGAATTCAAAGTTGTTCCTTCCTTTGGCAGAACTGTTCCATACCCTGTACCGATCAAACCAGGCCATGATGCCCAACGGGCACGTTGGTTACTACCTGTTCCGGAGCAATGAAGGGGAGCAGGGATGTTCCCCCCAGCCCTCAGGATCTGGTGATGGAGGAAGGAGTGTGTGGGGGGGGGGGGGGGGGGGGGCATCTTGCTGTTGCACACAGAACATCCTGGCTTAACCATGTAAATGGAAATATGGCTGCTGAACATTGAACCCACAGAACCTTACTTTGTCATGGAGGGCAATGGACATCTGAAACCTTCCCAGACACAGTGGTTATATGGAGGAAACAGTGGGATGTATAGAATATCTGCAGTCCAGAGTTCCTGTAAGTGTATGACCTGCTGGGAGGCTGAAAGGCAAAGCATACTCCTACATAGGGTGCAGCTGAGGGTGCAGCTGCCAGCCCATCAGACACAGGCCAGGAGACCAGAGTGGAGGAGACCAGGCAATACAACGTACTTCCTTATGAGAGAGAGGGATGAAGAGCAGAAGGCTGCAATCAGGCTGCAAGCACTTAGCTACTCCCCGGTGCCGCCTACTGGTTGAGTGGATCATCTGGCGGGGTCTACAGAGTGGAAAGCGGGTACAGGAAGTGGTGCTGTGCAGTGACACCCCGCCCCTAGGGCTCTACACTACTTACCATACAACCAGTGCTCTCAAGGATGAAGGAGATATATCAATAATTAAATAACAATTCTCTAATCGCTGGTAGATTGTTATAGGCAGATGTTCCTAACTGCAATACTCAAGGCACCCTAATGGTCCAGGTTTTAGGTGTATCCATACTTGGCCACAGGCAAAATAGTGCCTCCGTGAATTTGATTGGACCATCCATGCTGAACCATGGATATACTTAAAACATAAAACATATACTTGAGAACCGTGTTTGGGAACCTCTGGCTTAAGGGGTTGCAGGACTTCCTCAGATCTAGCATCAGGACTTAAAGCAATACCCTTATGTTTAATATATAAAATACAGCGCCAATAAGGGGTTTTCTTCTTGCTGGGTGCCTGCCAAGGACACTTTGATAGAGACACACACACACACACACCAGCTGATTGTCAGCAGCTTGGACTAAATCCTCACTACAACACTTCAGTAAACATAAATACCTGATGCTATTAGCTATCCGAGGCTATTAGCTATCCGAGGCTATTAGCTATCCGAGGCTAGTAGCTATCCCGAGGCTAGTAGCTATCCGAGGCTAGTAGCTATCCGAGGCTAGTAGCTATCCGAGGCTAGTAGCTATCCGAGGCTAGAAGCTATCCGAGGCTAGAAGCTATCCGAGGCTAGAAGCTATCCGAGGCTAGTAGCTATCCGAGGCTAGAAGCTATCCGAGGCTAGAAGCTATCCGAGGCTAGAAGCTATCCGAGGCTAGTAGCTATCCGAGGCTAGTAGCTATCCGAGGCTAGAAGCTATCCGAGGCTAAAAGCTATCCGAGGCTAGTAGCTATCCGAGGCTAGAAGCTATCCGAGGCTAGAAGCTATCCGAGGCTAGAAGCTATCCGAGGCTAGAAGCTATCCGAGGCTAGTAGCTATCCGAGGCTAGTAGCTATCCGAGGCTAGAAGCTATCCGAGGCTAGTAGCTATCCGAGGCTAGTAGCTATCCGAGGCTAGAAGCTATCCGAGGCTAGTAGCTATCCGAGGCTAGAAGCTATCCGAGGCTAGTAGCTATCCGAGGCTAGAAGCTATCCGAGGCTAGAAGCTATCCGAGGCTAGAAGCTATCCGAGGCTAGAAGCTATCCGAGGCTAGAAGCTATCCGAGGCTAGAAGCTATCCGAGGCTAGAAGCTATCCGAGGCTAGTAGCGATCCGAGGCTAGAAGCTATCCGAGGCTAGAAGCTATCCGAGGCTAGAAGCTATCCGAGGCTAGAAGCTATCCGAGGCTAGTAGCTATCCGAGGCTAGTAGCTATCCGAGGCTAGAAGCGATCCAAGGCTAGAAGCTATCCGAGGCTAGAAGCTATCCAAGGCTAGTAGCTATCATGTATACTAATTTGAAATGTTCCTTTATGGTTTAGAAATAACCATACCCTGCGCACATAGGGCCCGTTTCAGACGTGTCCGATAGGCTGTGTAGTTTGCACACTAGCGAAATGGTAAACACTACCCTCCCTCACTCCCCCCTCCCCCACTCCCCCTACCTGGCTCATTATAAACAAAGACCATAAGAGAGTATAACATGTATGCACAGGTACCATACAAACACGTATCGCAGCTAGGAACAGATCACTCAGCACACGTATGTGTGATCTCGCCTGGCACATGCCCTTACTGGTGGCCCCGAGGCAGCTGGATTAGATCACCGATGACTAATAACAGGGAGGGTGTCATTATTGATTAAACAAACGTTCCTCTATTCCACCCCTCGGCGGGCATCCAACAAAAACAATTCTGCTCCCCAGGCCAGAACATAGAAACATAGAATGTGACGGCAGATAAGAACCACTTGGCCCATCTAGTCTGCCCCTTGGTATCGCAAACCATTATTGCTTTGTAAGGATATCAATATGCCTATCCGAGCATGATTAAATTGCTCACTGATGCGCAACGTGCTCCCTGTCTTTGCCGATAAAGTTCTAGAGTTGATGTACTTGGTATTCTCTTCTCCTGCCTCCAGAATCAGCAACTTCAAATGTATAAAAAGAAAGATGGCCGCTGGTATGGGATTTAAAGAAAGGATAAAAAAAAAAAAAAAAAACAGAACGTACTTGAGGGACAAGCATTTCACTAGCAGCCGCTGTCCAAAATGTTCCTTCGGTACTTCAGGCACGCCGAGACGCTCAATAGGCTCATCCTGGGGGTAAAACGCAAACAGAAAATGAAGATAAATGACAAAGTAGAAGGATGAACCCTTATCAAAACATCTTGATAGATATCCTGGATTCCTTTTGCTAAACAGGAATCATGTCCAAACCACATATGAATCCCATAATGGAAGGTGGATAGAAGGGGGTAAGATTCGGTTTGCTTTGTTGATTCAATTAGAAGTGATGCTGGCCATGCACCTGTGTACTTCAACTGTGCTTATGGTGGCTCCTAAATCACATATTGTAATATACACCATATGGTGTCTATAGGACATAGAAGAAAAGGTTGGAATCATTATCTCAGTCGTCATAGTCCATGGAGATTGGACATCAGATTTCAGTAAGTATTTTAATACGACCCCTTACTCACCACTACCACTGCCAACCCTAACCCTCCCAACCACCTGCAGCCTGTCCAATACCACCTTAGTATCCTAATCGCCCCCAAGTCCAACTCTAAAAACCTCAAACCCCAGGAAGCCCCCCCCCCCCCCCCCCGCCAATCCGCACACAGTCCAACTATTCCCTCCCACTCCCTAATACTAACCCTAGTGCTAATTTGGATGTTACTATTTTACTATTTACTATTTTACATCAACTTCGGCAGAGCCGTTTCCTACGCTGAATCTAAATTATACTGTACATCAATATTATATTTATGAAGGCTTCATGAAAAAAGAAATAGTAATAAAAAGTGAAGCAAGATCATTTCAAAAGTATTATCGTGCTAATCAAATTATTTTGATAAATCCATTCCAGATGTATCAAAATAATTAGCAGATAGAACTCAACAAATTTAACAAATTTACCCAATTTTTTGCGACTTCACCATTAAAATGTTTTTTACATAATAATCAAAAAACTGTTACAGGCTTATGTGAGCAAAGATTAACAAAAATTGGTAACAAAAAATACGGTTATCAGCAGAATTTCAATAAATCAAATATTTGTAATTTGTTTTAAAACAAACTTAGCAAAAGTCTCGTAACCTATGACCGTATTTTTTTTTTTTTTTTCATGCTGGGAAGACGATTAATTGATTGCATGTGAATTCTTCATGAAAGAAAATCATTAAAACGCACTTAACGATCCATATCCGAATGCCGCTAAATACCTACAGACACGGCATGAGTGGTGCTATTGATAGGCGTAATACCTCATCCTGAGCTGGGTGTAGTGCAAAGATTTCCTTGTGCCGGTTCGACTTTCTTTGGTGTTCGTTTTGGTGGTCTATCTCCTCGTTGGGTGTTCGGTCCAGGAGGTTTGGAAGCAGGGAGTCGGGAAGGGAGTTTTTGAGGTCAAAGATGCTGCAGGCCCAACTTCCTCTTGGCGTATCATCGATGGACATCGATCGTCTTTTTAGGTCATCCTGAGGCAGGAATTATAATATTTTACAGATAACAGACAAGTTTCTTATATCAAATGTCCTGTCAATGTTGTGCTGCTTAGTGTCATCCTATATGACTAAACCAAAAATGTATTTCTGCCACAATACACAACAGCCACAAGAGAAAGAAATGACTCCTTTGTGCGCTAAAAGATGTCATAACAGAGAGTGAAACCTTTTTTTTGCAGGGACACTGATCTGATTCACACTTGCTGGATATGTAGAGAGTAAGCTGTGAAGACAGAGATTGGAGGGAGGTAGGAGCAGATAGGGACTGGGCTGGGATGGGGTGGAGAGTGAAAGCACATTGCAGAAGTCGCCATTTTTACTAGTCAAGAATAATGGGCCACACGAGTTGTATTAAAAAAAAAAAATAATCTGCAACATTTCAACTGCAGTTTGAGTAGTGACCCCATAGGGGCGCTGTTTCTCCATGTTCCATCACAATGGATTATATACTGCCGTGCACCTGACTCTATGAGCCATAGAATTACATACACGGTCGTGGATTGTGTGACAATGATAATTTAGCTTCGTAGGAATATACTCTGCACACACATAGGAACCTGCAATACTGCACCTGTTCGTCCTGGTAGCTACTGCTCTCCTGGCCTTCATCCGACTCGAAGACCTGCTTGGGTAACCCCTTCTGTCTGTCCTTTTGCTTGTCCAGCGTGTTGGGGTTGAAGCCGGTCCCCAGTTTCTGGTATCTGTTACATATACAGCTCTTATTAGTGTTGGTGGGGGATGTAATACAAATACGTTGTATCTCTAACTTCTGCCGAACGTATCTCTCAGACATCTAGGTCACGGGTCTGTATGACTAACGTCTCGCCTCAACTGCCAATGACATACGGATACATTGCTTATATCCTAAAGCCGCGATCTACCTTCTATTGCTTTACCAAATTCATCCGAGCAGCTTTTACAACTGCCATGTTCTCATTGCCGCCCCTGCAAAATCCCGTGTTTTTGTTCCCGTGTTTTTGGCGGGGCACATAGCATCTCAGCTCTACAGACTCCATTCATACTGCCCCTTAGACCCGGGAAATTCCTGTGTCTTCCCCGTTCACACTGCTCCCCCTGGTATGCCTGCCATCATGTGTGTGGCATCTAAGAGCAGCTTTGATTGGCTGTTTAAAAAGCAGCTTTGAGCAATGCAATGAACTTGCTTTTTTGCATTTTGTCAGGAAAACCCGGGTCTGACCTGTTCACACTGCCATACACCCATGTATTTCCCAGGAAAAACCCTGCAAAAAACTCGTGTGTAATTCCCAGGGCATAACACCCGGGAATTTCACAAAGACCCTTTCACACAGAGACAGGACGCAGGAAATTACTGCTTGCCCTGGCAAAAACCTGGGTTTTTGCGGCAGTGAGAACGGGGTATCAATGTATTGCTTTAGCTTTATGGATTCAGCTGTGTCCCTCAGCAAGGTCTATACAGCTACCTGGGGGTATGGGTCATTATGTCAACCACTAAAGGTTGACATGAATTAGGTTGACACATGAAATAGGTCGACATATCTCGAGTTCTTCCACTTTTTTTGCCCCGGATGTCGACTAAGTGTCCCGCCTGCGCTTGCCATGCTTCGGGCAGGGTGCAGAGTGTATTTTATTCTCCCACCATGCTGTAGTGGATGGTAGGGCATGAAATACCGCCTGTCGACGCATGTCGACCTTTTGGTGACTTTCCAACCATGTCGACCTATTTCAGGTGCATGCCAACCTAACAGGTGTCGAGATAATAACGGTGTGCCACCTGGGGGTTGCTCTTTGAATACGGCTGGATACTACAATACCTGGCTTTGAATGCTAATCACGTATACGGTTACCGCTAGGAAATACATCTCTGCCCGCGTCCTCTGTACCCCAAGGTTAGTAGTGAACCCCCGAATAGGACGAAAGAGAATTAGGATTACTTCACATCTACCAGCAGGGCAAGAAAAAAAACCGGAGGCGAAACCTGTGAGGCTCGAGCGTGGTCAGCGTGGGTCCGGAGAGCGTGGTACTGACTGGCGAGCAATAGCCAATGACTGCTGTTATTTTACATGGCCTTTACCTTATGAAGCCACCAATTTGATTCTGGTCCATAACCAATCCCCTTCCCCCCAAGGGTTTATAAATCTGCACACACCGGCCCATTATTCTGCCTTTATCGTGACTTCCTGTCACCCCGATTACCCGGGAAATAACAATCTACCGGACGACCAAACTTACTTCCTGTTGACTATGGCCCAGTCCTCCGTGTAACTTCGTATACAATCTTTGACGTGTGGATCCATTTCACTGCAAGGACAAAAACACATACAGGCCTTGGATGAAACCGTAAAAGGTCCGTAGCCCGTGAGATGTTTGACAATCGGACGAATCTCCTAATTTTGCTTACCAACCGGAGAACCTCTAACGAGACAGCTGCAATCATTTTGTAGCCAATTTACCATAACGGGCTGGCAAACCCAAATGTTATTTTAATTAAATCTTCCCAATGTAAGGTGTCAACAAGCTGTCCCCAAATGTATATGGACAGAAGGGACAGATTAGACTATTCATTGAGTTGGTACCCCTAGTGGCCCCCAACAGATACAACACTTCCCGCCAGGCTGAACTCGATCACAATCTTGCCTGATAAAATTTCTCTCTGATGAAACCATGACTGAGCCGGACAATCATTGTGAGCCTGGTGAGTCCAACATGACCAGATATTGGTTTTTAAGGTCTAATCAGACCACGACGGGTCAAGTAAACACTGCATCATTCTCCAACATGCAAGTCCTAGTTTGTTACCTCTCTTCTGGCACGGATGAGACCACCGTTCGACATTCTCTCGGAGTGTACACAACCTCTACATCGTCCGTAGGGAACTCGTACAGGTCTCTTAGAGGACCCGAGTCAACGGCCACTGGATGACTGATGAGATATTCCTCATAATCCACCGGGTCCACCACGTCAGTAAGAGGCACCTGGAACATACAGAGGAGCTCACAATCTATACAATCTAGGGTTCATTTACTGACGCAAGCCAATTAACCTACTTAAACAAGAGCACCCGTAGGAGTCCCACTAACACAAGCAGAACATACAAACTCCACACAGATGCTTTTGTTAAATATTAACCCCATGACTTCATGGCTGCGAGGACGCGATGCTAACCACTATACCAGGCATGCCCAAACTATGGCCCTCCAGCTGTTGTGAAACTACAAGTCCCATCATGCATTGCCAGTTTTACTATTAGGGAATGCCACAACTATGGCAAGGCATGCTGGGATGTGTAGTTTCACAACAGCTGGAGATGCAGACTGGACGGAGCAGCAGCGGCGCAGGAGCCATGTTTTTGCACGTATCAGCTCGCAGCTGGCGGCAGATATATGCTCCGGAAGCTGCCATGACACCTGCGTTTTTTTGCAACCGCTCCCTGAAAACTTCCCATTACCACCTCCGAAAGGTCACTTCCTGTCAATCACTTTTCCAGGAATCCTTATAGCAAGCGAGATCGCAGCAGAACCTTGCGCAGGATGCCGATAATCGCTCCGGCGTACAAACATGAATAGCCCCTATGTAAATCCCAGCTTCGGTAGGACCTAACCGCAGTTCCCGATGGAAAGCATCGCTATATGCTTGGGATGTAGATTCTTGCTGCAGAAATAACGGCCATAAGAGGTGGGAGGTGGAGCTAAAATTAATCATTTACTTATACCCCTTTCACACTTGCAAGCCGGGTTCTAAGTTCCGGGTGCGACCCGGCTTGCAAGTGCTTTCACACTGGCCACCTGACCTGGAATGAAGTCGGGCCGGTGGCGTCATCTGGAGGCTTGGCCGGGGTGGCGCTGGGAGATGTCAGCACCTCCCAGCGGCGCATTTTCACTGCAGTGAACGGGATCTGGGTCACGCTGACCCGGTATACCCGTTAACACTCACCGCATCCCGTGTCGATTGTGGAATCTACCCAGGTCAGGACCTGGGTAGAAATCCCAGAATGCTGAACATGGGATGCTGTGACAAGACCCTTTCACACGGAGCTAAATCCCGGGTTGATGCGCGTTCATGTGCAAAAACCCGGGATATTTTTTGCAAGTGTGAAAGGGGTATTAGACACAAATATTAATAGATGGGATCATTTCAAATTATCCATCGATTTCATGCGTGATCCACAACATGTAAAATCTGTAATATAAGGCAATAAAAGTTACAGTGAAATAAGATTTATTAATACAAGTCACAGTCTCTTCAGATTAGTACAAATGTTACACAAACAACATCAAAATCCCCCAAAATGTTACACGGAGTTCCCCAGATACGGCCATATCTTAGCACCCGAGCAACCGGCAGATCTGCAGGCTGCACTTGTGTCACGCAGTAATCAGTATTTCTGCATTATAACGCAATGCTCCGCAACATACGGAACAGTCAACAGAGCACTACTCATGCCGAACAGATACTGCTGCCCTGTCTACCACTCACAATATACTGTACTGGTATACAGCTCCTGTGTAACTCACCGTGGCGTGGTGCGACCCCCCACCACCAACGCTAACGTTTTTGTGGAGCTGCGGTGACCCATATTGTCCTGAGATTTGTTTGCGCACCTCTGCGGCCACGGTCCTGAAAATGATTTAAAAGAATGTTATATATTAATTATGACAATAATGTTCTCATATACAGTTGGAGCTCTCCAGTGATATAAAATATACTCCTTACTTACTGTGGTCCCATATATAATGTACAGTTGACTAGTGATCATTCTAGCACCCTGCATCTTTCAAAACCTGTGCAGTTCCTCTCCCCTGCCTGGGGTGTCGCTCTCTGTGGTGGTGCTTATAACAGAGTCTGGTCTGCATATCAGTGCTGAAATACAGACCACACTGTGATAGAAGCATCACAGCAGAGAGCGACACCCCGGGCAGGGAAGAGGAACTGCAGGGGTTTAGGAAGTTACAGGGTGCTAGAAGGAACACTTACAAACACTACAGTTATAAACTCCTATAGCACCTTGTGGCCCCTTATGGATGAATGAATGATGGGCAATCCAAAATATACATCCAGGGCAATAGCTTGGAAACTATAATGAGAGGAAAAACCTTAACACGACAGAATAAAATCAGTTGGACGATATATACAGAGTAGCGGGAATCTGTACCATAAAACTCAACTCAACACAGTGTATTTAAAAAATGCAAAGTAACGTTTCAGGGCTGGCACATCCCTTTGTCAAGGTGTAGGGGCGTGGCAGCCCCAAAATGTTAGTTTGGATTTCTGGAACTTCTGGGCGCCATCGTATGCTTTAACCCAGGGGTGGCCAAACCGGTCCTCGGGATCTACCAACGGTCCACGTTTTCCAAATCACCTAACTGGAGCTGCTGCACAGCTGTAGTCATTACTAACTGTCACATTCCCCAGATCACCTAGCTGGTGCACAGCTGTAGTCATTACTAACTGTCACATTTTCAAACCTGCTGCTTTCATTCCTACTATAGATCCACAGGTGGCCTGAAAAACATGAACTGTTGGTAGATCTTGAGGACAGGTTTGGCCACCCCTGCTTTAACCCCTTCACTGGTAATCCTGAGAATTTTCCGGGCTATGACTTTATGCCCAGACTGGCACACCCGGAAAAATCTCTGGATTTCCCCTGTTTAGCACCGGGCAGCGCTGCTGAGTTGATCGCTGAACTCATCTGGCTTCAACGCAGCCCGGCTCCCTCTCCTATGCCGCGCCTGTATTACAGCCTGCGGCGCCGGCCTATGACAAGCCCAGTAGCCACATGCAGAGACGGGGTGCCGGGACGGGGCGCCAGGGCCGGGCAACAGCTGAAATAAAGTTGCCCAGACCCTACACACAGCCTGGTGATTTTTTTTTAAGGTAACGCTCCCCCTAAAAAACTCGCCCATTGGGCAACGCTACCTTAAAAAAAAAAACACCGCTGAAGGGGTTAACTTAGACAGAAAGTGAACGCTATTTTTCATTGGCACTATTCTGTTTCAAACTTGCTGGAGGGGGCTGTGAAGACAGAGATTGGGGGGGGGGGGTAGGAGCAGATAGGGACTGGGGTGGGGTGGAGACTGTTTGTGGGCTAAAAACGGTCACGGATCAAAATGAAAGTACATTGCAGAAGCAGCCATTTTTCTGGCCTTTTAACTAGTAAAAAAAATTTAATTTTAAAATAAATTAGTGCTTTGGTTTTTCCAGACTTTGTTATCGCTCTTATTACAGGCCCCCGAACAGCTAAAATATTAATAGAGGCATTCTGAAATGTGTAAAATGCGTAGGAGGGTGACGGGCCAGCCATCGCCGGCTATCTGGGCTCCGAGCACATCCCCGGGAAATGCAGCACAGAAATCAATAGATCTTTGTGCAATGCTGACCGAAGGAATTCCTGGGCTGACACATGAGAAATGACTGAGAAGCTGCAGAGTTATGTAAGAAGAAACAAAGTTACAGCTATTAACATTTTATAGACAGATCAACAATGTACGGAAAACAGGACAATCCAACTGCCACAATGTGCTCTGTACAATCTCCCTAGGTCACAGATATACCCCAAAATTAACATTTACACCTCTACAATAATGTATCAAAGCTTGGCAGGAGGTTCATCGGTACCAACCAATCAGCTCCTGTCATTTTCCCAGCACAGTCTGTAAAATGACAGTTACAAGCCGATTAGTTGGTACTGTATCATTTAGCTTTGATAAAATTGCCCCATATGTATTTTTAAATAAGCATCAACCATTAGTACTGACAAATACATTTTATAGAGGCCATATATGGTCACACTCCCTTCCCTGATATTGGGCTTAGGCTGTAAGTGGTGCAGGGGAGCGCTGGATACAAATCGCTGGGAAATAAGGTAGGTGGCAGGCTGCGGTACTGCTTTACTGTCTACCAAGACGCTGAGGGCCGGATAACACCCGCCTACTGTCTACCCAGATGCTGAGGGCCGGATAACACCCGCCTACTGTCTACCCAGATGCTGAGGGCCGGATAACACCCGCCTACTGTCTACCAAGACGCTGAGGGCCGGAAAACACCTGCCTACTGTCTACCAAGACGCTGAGGGCCGGGTAACACCCACCTACTGTCTACCAAGACGCTGAGGGCCGGGAAACACCCGCCTACTGTCTACCAACACGCTGAGGGTCGGATAACACCCGCCTACTGTCTACCAAGACACTGAGGGCCGGATAACACCCACCAATAGTCTACCAAGACACTGAGGGCCGGATAACACCCGCCTACTGACTCACTGAAGACCAAGCCACAACCCTGCCCACCGAGTCACTGAAGACCAAGCCGCACCCTTGCTTACCGACTCACTGAAGACCAAGCCACACCCTTGCTTACCGACTCACTGAAGACTAAGCCACACCCCTGCTTACCGACTCACATAGGGGTAGATGTATAAAGCAATGATAAGGGAGGAGAAGTGAGCCAGAGGAGAAATGGCCCATAGCAACCTATCAGCTGTTCAGTATAATTTTATATTATGCAAATTATAGATGTTACTTCAGTTCTGATTGGGTGCCATGGGCCACTTCTCCTCCCTTATCACTACTTCATACATCAACCCCTGAGGGCCATATAACCTCCCTGCCTACCGACTCACTGAGGGCCAGACAATACCCCTGCTCAGCAACACCCCTGCCTACCGACTCAATGAAGGACAGGCAACAATTCTGCCTACCGACTCACCGAAGACCAAGCCACACCTCACTGAAGGCCAGGCAACAACCCTGCCTACCGACTCACCGAAGACCAAGCCACACCTCACTGAAGACCAGGCAACAACCCTGCCTACCGAGTCACTGAAAACCAAGCCACACCTCACTGAAGACCAGGCAACAACCCTGCCTACCGACTCACCGAAGACCAAGCCACACCTCACTGAAGACCAGGCAACAACCCTGCCTACCGAGTCACTGAAAACCAAGCCACACCTCACTGAAGACCAGGCAACAACCCTGCCTACCGACTCACCGAAGACCAAGCCACACCTCACTGAAGACCAGGCAACAACCCTGCCTACCGAGTCACTGAAAACCAAGCCACACCTCACTGAAGACCAGGCAACAACCCTGCCTACCCAGTCACTGAAGACCAAGCCACACCTTACTGAAGGCCAGGCAACAACCCTGCCTACCGATTCACTGAAGACCAGTTAACAACCCTGCCTACCGACTCACTGAAGGCCCGACTCACCGAAGACCAAGCCACACCTCACTGAAGACCAGGCAACAACCCTGCCTACCGAGTCACTGAAAACCAAGCCACACCTCACTGAAGACCAGGCAACAACCCTGCCTACCGACTCACCGAAGACCAAGCCACACCTCACTGAAGACCAGGCAACAACCCTGCCTACCGACTCACCGAAGACCAAGCCACACCTCACTGAAGACCAGGCAACAACCCTGCCTACCGAGTCACTGAAAACCAAGCCACACCTCACTGAAGACCAGGCAACAACCCTGCCTACCCAGTCACTGAAGACCAAGCCACACCTTACTGAAGGCCAGGCAACAACCCTGCCTACCGATTCACTGAAGACCAGTTAACAACCCTGCCTACCGACTCACTGAAGGCCAGGCAACAACCCTGCCTACCGACTCGCTGAAGACAAAGCCACACCCCTGCTCACCAACTCACTGAAGGCCAGGCAACACCCCTGCCCACCAAATCATTGAAGACCAAGCCCCACACCTGCCTACCGACTCACTAAAGGCCAGGCCACACCCCTTGTTACTATTCATGCAATTTTGGGATTCTGATACTGTAGGTCACTTAAGTAATCTAAAGAGGCCTGCAGTCCTATCGGGAGTGTTGCATGATACAGTATAAATAATCTCTCCACTGTCCTAGCTGATGGTAACAATGAACTGCAGAGGTAACAGTAACAGCACATGCACATTGAAAAGAAACGAATCTGTGCAAATTGCTTCCTATTTTGTTGACCTCTAAACGAAACATGAACTGAGGAAATAGAGAAGGATGAAGAACAAGGGTGTGTGCTGGCTCGGTCACAGGGAAATGTTGGGTAGTGACTGTAACACATCATTTACGCTTATGATGACAGGAACCCGAACAAAAGACCTTGTCTTGTAGTTATTCGGATGTCTGCTGTACGGAGACTATTTCCCACAAATTGTTCAGCTCTCAGACATTGGGTCGACCCATATTTTGTCGACATGAATTAGGTCAACCACTGAAGCCGACATTGCTTAGGTTGGCACATGAAATAGGTCGACATGGCTAAGATCGGCAGGGATGGGAGATCGAAAGTCAAAAGGTTATCGTGAGTTTTTTTCACTTTATTTGTCCCGAATGTCAACATAGTCGACATGGACACGGTCATAGTGTGCCGCGACCCCTTGTGAGATGCTCAACAGAATGGACACGGACAATTTGGAACAGAATAAACAGTGTAGTGGTCACATTACTGCCTCACAGCACTGAGGTCATGGGTTCTATCCCCACCATGTGTTATATATACGGGGCAGTAAGGACGGTGTAATGGTTAGCATTACTGCCTCACAGCACTGAGGTCATGGGTTCTATCCCCACCACGTGTTATATATACGGGGCAGTACGGACGGTGTTATGGTTAGCATTACTGCATCACAGCACTGAGGTCATGGGTTCTATCCCCACCACGTGTTATATATACGGGGCAGTACGGATAGTGTAATGGTTAGCATTACTGCCTCACAGCACTGAGGTCATGGGTTCTATCCCCACCATGTGTTATATATATGGGGCAGTACGGACGGTGTAATGGTTATATTACTGCGTCACAGCACTGAGGTCATGGGTTCTATCCCCACCATGTGTTATATATACGGGGCAGTACGGACGGTGTAATGGTTATATTACTGCGTCACAGCACTGAGGTCATGGGTTCTATCCCCACCACGTGTTATATATACGGGGCAGTACGGATAGTGTAATGGTTAGCATTACTGCCTCACAGCACTGAGGTCATGGGTTCTATCCCCACCATGTGTTATATATACGGGGCAGTACGGACGGTGTAATGGTTATATTACTGCGTCACAGCGCTGAGGTCATGGGTTCTATCCCCACCATGTGTTATATATATGGGGCAGTATGGATGGTGTAATGGTTAGCATTGCTGCCTCACAGCACTGAGGTCATGGGTTCTATCCCCACCATGTGTTATATATACGTGCAGTACAGACAGTGTAATGGTTATAGCATTACTGCCTCACAGCGCTGAGGTCATGGGTTCTATCCCCACCATGTGTTATATATACGTGCAGTACGGACGGTGTAATGGTTAGCATTACTGCCTCACAGCGCTGAGGTCATGGGTTCCATTCCCACCATGGCTCTAACTGTGTTTGTATATTCTTCCTGTGCTTGCTTGGGTTTCCTCTGGGTACTCCGGTTTCCCTAGAATGTCTGTGTGTGCATGTACATGTGGTAGGGAATATAGATTGTAAGCTCCACTGGGGCAGGGACTGATAACAGACATTTCGAAACACAATTCAGCTCAGCAAGCAATTTAGTTTTTAAAAAAAAGGTCTTTCATTTCTCTTTTGTCCATAAGTCAGAACCTTTGAACACAGCATTAGTCAGATGTGGGGGTGTGAGGCATTTATCTCTGCAATAAGCAGAATTGTAATGTAGAGACTCATCAGATGAAGGGATGTTAAATGAAAGCGTCACAAATTCCGAAACCCAACACCCCCCTCGCTAGATCTGTAATACAGAACCAGCAGATCAGTCCAGATGACCAGTTTCCAATGGCGCTGGGAAGCCCCGATTGGACGCCAGTGTCACCGCGCAGACATTGTGGAGCTTTACATGAAAGTCACTGAAGGAAATACTAAGAGAGGAGTAAGCTCCCTGTGATTGGGCCTGTGACGGACACTACAACAATGAGTGCGCTGTACGGTCCTGTGTGGGGAAACCGGTCACATGCCGCTCACTGCAGTCAGGACAAAATGCTGGGACCAGTCCTGCATAACCTATTGCTACCAACATGTATACTGTGCCAGCACATTCCGTGTATTTATGGCTTATCATGCATTCTGGGTACTAGCCAGTGTGGCTACCATATAGGGTAACCTCAACTGTTCTAGGATAGTGGCTCAGCAGTCACTGGGTCGACATCTATAAATGGTCGACATACCCTAACTCGATATTGACAGAAGGTTACTTTGAAAAAGTCGACACAAATTTTTCATGCTTGACGTACACCTTGTATAAGTGAACGGTGTGCCCTCGCCATGCTTCGGGCACTATTATAATGTAACTCTATGCCCACTTGGATGGTGAAGTAGAAGCCGAGTTGGCCTAAACCAGTCTTTTTCAACTAGTGTGCCGCGTCCAGTTCACCGGTGTGCCGCCAGGTCGCGGGTCACGACGACTCACCAAATAGTCGCCGGCAGCGCTGTGTCACTGAGTAGTGACATGCAGGGGGTGGGAGACTCGGGTTTGTGTGCGTGCGCGGCGCCGCTGTCTGGAGCCGACGCCGGGACGCGCCTGTGTGTAGCAGTCGCCAGGCACGTCAGATCAGCCTGTGCATTCTGCAGGCGCGTCCCGGCACATGCACAGAAGGCCCCCACGGACGGTGGGGTTCTGTTGGCACCATCTATGGGACAGGTGCGTGGAATAACTAATGTGGGGCATTTGTGTGTGGAATTACTAAGGGGGAGCTGGTGCTTTTAATATCTAAGGGGGGGCATTTGTGTGTGGAATTTCCGAGGGGGAGCTGGAGTGCCTCTGCAATTTTAAAGACTTATCCAATTTGCCGCAAACTGAAAAAGGTTGAAAATCACTGGTCAAAACAAAAAAAAAAACCTGAAAAACATGGGTTGACCTTATGTCAATTTCGAACTAGGGTATGTCAACCATTTATAGGTGTCAACCTAGTCACTGTTGACATTAGTGGTCAACTTAGCAACAGACAACCTACATATTGTTGACCCAGGGACCGGATACCACCTCATCCACCCAGTAACTCACCAGCCGCATTCCTCAATGCCCTCAAGACCCACCTGTGTCACCAGCCTCCAACCCCCTGTGTCTCCCCAGCCATATACCCCCACCCCCCCTCCCGGGTGAATGCTTCGGGATTGCAGGTGAGGGCTGCTGGCAGATGTCTTTCCCCACCTTCCTATCTCCCCCCGCTCCAAAACATCCAACTATCTACCTCATCTCTGTCCCTCCTTTCTCTACTCCCTATATGTTGCATCTGAACCCCTCCTCTCTTTCCATCGCTCCCCCTCCATCTCTCACACATGGAAATCTCACCGTGACAACACAACACAGATAACAGCACCAATGCTACAGTAGGAATAAAATAGAGACGCATTGAACCAATCAGACTGTCGTCATTGTCAATCCATACAATGCACAAAGGGTGGAGCACCTGCAAAGGATCCGCCTCCAAACAGTCATGTAGTTAGAATGTGACATGTGTGTGAATATGTCCAGCCCCCATTCCCCTTTGTGTAAGTGCGAAATGCGTCAGCAGCAGAGCCAGGATGTGCAAGAACTTTGTCTGTGGATCTGCAGTACATTATACATGGTGAAAGTTGCAAAATAGCAACAGTTCTACATGAGCCCTGCAAAAACTTATACCCAAACAGCCGCCACTCGGTATACAGGTGACTCGGGTGCGCCTGCCGGTACTCAAAAGTACAGAAGACCTCTGTTAAAGGCAACATTTCCCTGGCCTGCCACTAAGACTGCATACACAGCTTTATATCAAACTTCCGATATATAGCTGGACCATCGGTCAGTGTGTCCCAGAAATACATTGGCATTATTCACGAACATATCGCATCTAACATTCATTCTAGAACCCTGCATCTTTCAAAACCTGCGCAATTACTATTCCCTGCCTGGGGTGTCGCTTTCTGCTGTGCTGCTTCTATCACAGGTCTGGTCTATAAAACAGTGCTGAAATACAGACCACACTGTGCTAGAAACACCATAGCAGACTCCTCAGGCAAAGAAAAGGAACTGCACGGGTTTTGGAAGATGGGTTCTAGTATGAACACTAATTTATACAGGTGAGTATCAGGCCCCTGCCTGCCTTTCGGACCCTTGGATAAGAGGTGTTTAGCTGCCTGTGTTGGGGAGGGGGGGGGGGGGGATATTTTACCTCTCATAGTAAATACTGTAACGTTAGATAACTCCCCAGCAGCGAGCACTTTGTGTTACTATATATACACACATTTATGCTGATGATGTCACTGGTGCCAGCAGCTGTCTATTAACAGGACAGATTTGCTCTTATCCTCAAAGTATTGGCAGCTGCACAGAAACGCTGTAGTAATGTTTACATAGTAATTAATCTATAAGAGTGTCAAGATAACCTGGTAATAGGGAAACGCGAACACGAAGCCACGTAAAACTAGCGGCAACCAGGCTGCGCCACATTATCACAGGCGGCAACCAGGCTGCGCCACATTATCACAGGCGGGCAACCAGACTGCGCCACATTATCACAGGCGGGCAACCAGACTGCGCCACATTATCACAGGCGGTGCCACATTATCACAGGCGGGCAACCAGACGGCGCCACATTATCACAGGCGGTGCCACATTATCACAGGCGGGCAACCAGACGGCGCCACATTATCAGAGGCGGCGCCACATTATCACAGACGGGTAACCAGATGGCGCTACATTATCACAGGCGGCAACCAGCCTGAGCCACATTATCACAGGCGGCTACCAGCGTGAGCCACATTATCACAGGCGGCAACCAGCCTGCGCCACATTATCACAGGCGGCAACCAGCCTGAGCCACATTATCACAGGCGGCAACCAGCCTGAGCCACATTATCACAGGCGGCAACCAGCCTGAGCCACATTATCACAGGCGGCTACCAGCGTGAGCCACATTATCACAGGCGGCAACCAGCCTGCGCCACATTATCACAGGCGGCAACCAGCCTGAGCCACATTATCACAGGCGGCAACCAGCCTGAGCCACATTATCACAGGCGGCAACCAGCCTGAGCCACATTATCACAGGCGGCAACCAGACTGCGCCACATTATCACAGGCGGCAGCCAGACTGCGCCACATTATCACAGGCGGCTACCAGACTGCGCCACATTATCACAGGCGGCAACCAGCCTGCGCCACATTATCACAGGCGGCAACCAGCCTGCGCCACATTATCACAGGCGGCAACCAGCCTGCGCCACATTATCACAGGCGGCAACCAGCCTGCGCCACATTATCACAGGCGGCAACCAGACTGCGCCACATTATCACAGGCGGCAGCCAGACTGCGCCACATTATCACAGGCGGCAACCAGACTGCGCCACATTATCACAGGCGGAATAATCAGAAGTGAAGTCCCGCGACTCTTCTACAGTAACGACGGGATGTAATACAAGCCAGACAAACTTGACTTTTTTTTTTTTTTTTTTAAAGCTGCAATCATTTCTAAAGCATTATATTGCCTTTTTAAATTGTAAGCAAAATCGCACCGTGTGAATACCCCTTAAGGCGAGTGTGAAATCAGTGGTTGCGATAACAACCACACCACTGCTGACATTGGATAGGATCAGAGTGATGAAGACGAATTACAGTTGGTCTTTTATCAAGTTCTCTTCTAATGCCCCTTTCAGACATACTCCAAAATCCCAGGTTTTTGCACATGAACGCGCATCAACCCAGGATTTTGGTATGTCTGAAAGGGTCAACCCAGGTGTTAAAACCCAGGTCTCCGAAACTTTTTTTTACCTGGGTAGAGGACCCGGGATTTGCGACCCGGGTTGACCCTTTCAGACATAAGAAAAACCTATGTTTTTCAGCACATTACCAGGTAGAATTGCTTCACCCGGTAATTTGCTGCTGTGTGAAAGGGTGCAGACTGCACCCGGGAAAATTACCCAGCAGTCACAAAGAATAGATACGCTTTATAACGCTTCTGAAGGAATTTCGCACAGGTGTAAATAGATAGCCTGGACTAATTCAGCTGTCTGTAATCAGCCCCGTTCATGCACAATAGCTATTGTAAACAGCAGCTCCTGTTCTAAAGGTGCCCATACACGCACCAATTATCGAATGCGTTTTGTACTTTAAAAGTGCAAAACGCATAGCATATACAATAATCGTAGCGTGTTTATGGGCGGAAGCGATGCAACGCGATGTGCGTTCCCGGGAGTCCTATATTGTATGCTCCAAAAAGTATGTGCAGCACGTACTTTTTAGACTACATCTGAAAATGAACAGTACAAACATGGGTTAATCGCATCGCACGCATCAAAATACACATCACATCGCATCGCGTTCTGGCAGGAAAATTGTATAGAACCATTGTACAGTCAAAAACGCATAGCACAGTAAAGTTGGTGCGTGTATGGGCACCTTAAGTGCTGGGCGCGCTGCAAGTACGATGCCACCAGCCCCTAAGCCAAACTTCTCTGGGATCTCATCTTACGTCACCCTGGAATCTGCGATAAGCGCAGCCTCTGTGCTGTTTGCACAAACCTCACACGCAGTTCAAACGTGAGCTACAAACCACTGAACCAGCCCCTGTATGTGCATTAGACAAAAGGTATGTTATGTTGCTGTACTTATAGGGCATTGTGTTGGTAAGTTCTTTGTTTTGCTTGGGACTTAAGGTGCCCATTCACCTGTGGGTACAGTCCCCTGACCCGCCAGCACACTCGGCTAGAGCTGTTGGGGGATCAGGGAAATTGAAAGTTAAAAATGCCCTATTCCGCAATCCCAACGGGAATCTGGGGATTTCAATTTTTACAAGTTTAATACCCATGATCCCCTGACGCAACCACCAGGGGATCGCCCTAACACGTCACTGGTGTATGGGCACCATTACTTGAATAAAAATCAAACACACACACACACACACACCCACAATCTGAGCATTGACATCATACAGCGGCTTCTGGTTACAAGTGTGGAACGCAGCGGCATACTAAGGACCAACCAGGTCTGACAGACAAGAGGGAGGAATCTCATCCAGGACTGAGAGACAAGGGAGGGGGGGGGGGTCTCATCCAGTACTGACAGACAAACAAGGGATTGGGGGGTCTCATCCAGGACAGACAGACAAGGGATTGGGGGGTCTCATCCAGGACTGACAGACAAGGGATTGGGGGGTCTCATCCAGGACTGACAGACAAGGGAGGGGGGGGGGGGGTCTCATCCAGGACTGACAGACAAGGGAGGGGGGGGGGGGGGGGGAGTCTCATCCAGGACTGACAGACAAGGGAAGGGGGGGGGGGGGGTTCATCCAGGACAAGGGAGGGGGGGGGGGTCTCATCGAAGACTGACAGAAAAACAAGGGAGGGGGGGGGGGGTCTCATCCAGGACTGACAGACAAGGGAGGGGGGGGGGGGTCTCATCCAGGACTGACAGACAAGGGAGGGGGGGGGGTCTCATCCAGGACTGACAGACAAGGGAGGGGGGGGGGGGTCTCATCCAGGACTGACAGACAAGGGAGGGGGGGGGGTCTCATCCAGGACAGACAGACAAGGGAGGGGGGGGGGGTCTCATCCAGGACTGACAGACAAGGGAGGGGGGGGGGTCTCATCCAGGACTGACAGACAAGGGAGGGGGGGGGGGGTCTCATCCAGGACTGACAGACAAGGGAGGGGGGGGGGGTCTCATCCAGGACTGACAGACAAGGGAGGGGGGGGGGGGTCTCATCCAGGACTGACAGACAAGGGAGGGGGGGGGGGGGTCTCATCCAGGACTGACAGACAAGGTAAGGGGGGGGGGGGGGTTCTCATCCTGGACTGACAGACAAGGGAAGGGGGGGGGTCTCATCCTGGACTGACAGACGAGGGGGGGGGTCTCACCCAGGACTGACTGACAGACAAGGGAGGGGGGGGGGTCTCATCCAGGACTGACAGACAGGGGAGGGGGGTCTCATCCTGGACGGACGGACAGACAGACAGACAGACAGACAGACAGACAGACAGACAGGACAGGGGGTCTCATCCAGGACTGACAGACAAGGGAGGGGGGGGGTCTCATCCTGGACGGACAGACAAGGGAGGGGGGGTCTCATCCAGGACTGACAGACAGGGGAGGGGGGTCTCATCCAGGACTGACAGACAGGGGAGGGGGGTCTCATCCTGGACGGACAGACAGACAGGGGAGGGGGGTTTCATCCAGGACTGACAGACAGAGAGGGGGAGGGGGTTATCCTGGCCGGTCGCACAGGGGGAGAGGGTCTGAACCAGGCCGGGCGGATGGAGGGGGAGGCGGCCTGTGCAGGCAGTGGAGCCTGGGAATCCCCCTCATGCTCCCACTGCCCGGGAGAGCCGGGGATACGGGTCCTAGCTGGGAGGAAGGAGCGGTGTCGGGTCCCTGGGCTGCCCCGTTACCTGCTGATCTTCTGGGCAAACGCTCTGCGCTCCGCCATGTCCGCGGCCTCGGGAGCTGCGACTCCCGGCGGACGGAGGATGTGGATGCTGGGAACGCAGGTGCGCGCTGCTTCGGGGAATTACGGCGGCCGGGTACCGTAATGTGCTGCGCACTGGGTACTGATAGTTCGAGCGCCGTAATGCCTGGAGCACTGGGTAATAATAGATCGGGCACAGTACTGTCCTAGAGCACCGGGTAATGATAGGCTAGGTACCGTAATATCTAGAAAACTGGGTAATCATAGGAGGATCAATATTTTACATAACTCATCCTTGGACTTCCAATGGGAACAGGTAAAGTTGCCCGAAACATAGCGAGTAAAGGCGGTACACTAATTGGGAGCCACGCGTAAAGACATTGACACCAAAAAATAAATTAAAAAAACTTGAAAAATTCATGTTGATCTTTTTCCAGTGTCGACCTTGTGCATGTTGACTTTTGGGGGTCGACCTATTGACTGGCAACTTAGACAAAGGTCCTAATTCAGACATGATAGCACTGCTGCAATTTTTAGGTGGGTTGATTATCGATAGACTGTGCATGCGCAAGACCGTCCTGCGATTAAATCCTGCTAATTATTTTATCGCTAGCCATTTGCAAGATGATTGACATGAAGCCGGCATTGGTAACCCTCCATTTTCTGGGAGTGTCAGGGAATACGCAGGCGTGCGCAGGTGTGTGAGGG
Organism: Crinia signifera; assembly: GCF_055691185.1. Taxonomy (NCBI): domain Eukaryota; kingdom Metazoa; phylum Chordata; class Amphibia; order Anura; family Myobatrachidae; genus Crinia; species Crinia signifera. The sequence goes on from NC_139224.1 coordinate 165,730,101, forward strand.
GAAGTCATGTGACATCAGCTCCGCCCCCGATCAGGCTTATTCTATCACAGCCGCTGAGTAAGTCCTGGGCTACACACAGACTGCACACACTGGGGAATCATTACATGGTGAGCGGCTGTTATCTGGGAGTGTCAGGTAATACGCAGGCGTGCGCAGGTGTGTGAGGGGAAGTCATGTGATGTAAGCTCCGCCCCCGATCAGCCTGATTCTATCGCAGCCGCTGAGTAAGTCCTGGGCTACGAACAGACTGCACACACTGGGAAATCATTACATGGTGAGCGGCTGTTATCTGGGAGTGTCAGGGAATACGCAGGCGTGCGCAGGTGTGTGAGGGGAAGTCATGTGATGTAAGCTCCGCCCCCGATCAGCCTGATTCTATCGCAGCCGCTGAGTAAGTCCTGGGCTACGAACAGACTGCACACACTGGGGAATCACTACATGGTGAGCGGCTGTTATCTGGGAGTGTCAGGGATAATGCAGGCGTGGCCAGGTGTGTGAGGGGAAGTCATGTGATGTCAGCTCCACCCCCGATCAGCCTGATTCTATCACAGCCGCTGAGTAAGTCCTGGGCTACACACAGACTGCACACACTGGGAAATCATTACATGGTGAGCGGCTGTTATCTGGGAGTGTCAGGGATAATGCAGGCGTGGCCAGGTGTGTGAGGGGAAGTCATGTGACATCAGCTCCGCCCCCGATCATCCTGATTATATCGCAGCCACTGAGTAAGTCCCAGGGTTCGCACAGACTGTGCACACTGGGGAATCATTACATGGTGAGCGGCTTGTGAACGGATTTGCAGTGAATCGCTTCCCTGCGATAATTTCGCAAGCAGTGCTAAGCAGTTCGCAGGCTTACACAGGCAGGATTTCACTCTGTCCTGGTGGCGTACACCTGATTGCAAGGTTCCAAAAAATAGCAACTGTGCGATCAGGTTTGAATTAGCCTATTTTCTGTAAACTATACCCCTGCTCCCTTATGTTAAAAGGTAACCAGCCCCGTCCCGGACGCCCACACTGAGGCCATTGTGTCTCCCTCTGTAATCATGCAGTATAGCATGTACACAACAGAATGGTTGCACAATGTTTTATGTAATAACACTCAAGACAGAGCAGCCATTGAAAGTAAGAACAAAAGTAAACAGAGTCGGATAACTGTGACTTATACTGGAGAAGGATCAGAGCTGTGTGGATTACATAAGTCTGGACTGCAGAGAGAGAGACTCAGGGCCGTATTCAATGCGGCCGGCGAGGGGGTTAAACAGCGGAGATCGCCAAAAACAAGCGACCCTCTCCGTTTAACTGTACTCCGCTCACTGTATTCAATGTTCCGGGGGAACCTTCGCTGTCAGATGGCGGCGAGGATTCCCCCAAACAGCTAAGTTCACGGCTAATGCATGGAGCCTGCTGCATTTAGCCGCGAGCCTCCCCGTTTTGGTGGATGCATACACCGTTTCCCCATTGCTGTAAAAACCCAGACTATCACAATCACACCCTAGCTACGGCTGGGAAATGACACAGCGGCGTAGCTACGATTTGGGCGCCCCCCCGCCGCCCATGCAAACCCCCCCAATCCCCCGCAGCCTTACCTTTCGCGCTGGTCCCGGCGGCTCCGTTCTTCTGCTGCGGACCACCACAAAATGGCCGCCCCCATACAGTTTCTGTCTGCTGTATGGGGACGGCCATTTTGTGGTGGTCCTCAGCAGAAGAACAGAGCCGCCGGGACCAGCAAAATAGGTAAGCCTGCGGAGATTGGGGGGAGGTGTAACTATAGCACCGCAGCCCCCGGCGCCCCCATATGCACAGTGCCCCCCCCCCCCGCGGTGGTGGGGGCTGCGGTGCTATAGTTACGCCACTGAAATGACAGCTCTTGTGTCACCTATCAGGTGGAACGGTCACAGTGATGTTTGTGGAGCTGTGTGAATCTCAGGGATACACATTGTACATAATTAGATTGGGAGCATTATCGTATAGAATAAGACAATTGCTGCTCCTGTGACAGAGTGATTTAAGTGTAATTGAATTACAATAGGGCTACTTTCAAAGTACACAGTAGGGTGGCCAATTCTGGGATTTCGGGATCTGTGATCGCCTGCACATTTTTTGGTTTGCGTTTTCTCATTCCGGGCAGCGCTGAGCACCTGCAGTATTCGCTCAGAGGCTGATTGGCTGTCCCAGCCCCCGGCTGTGCGTGGCAAGGCATCGAAGGTCCAGTTGTGCAGCCTAACCCTGGCCTGCACTTCAGCTGCATAGAAGGACCCTGTAGCCACAACGGATTGGACTATTGGCCCCCATACACTATGAAACTTCTCTGAGTTAAGAAGTCGCATTCGATGCCCTTGAACTGCCTGGGAGCTTCCCTGGCGGCAGGATCAAATATGACATATCGTATGCATTCCCATTCACTGCTGCGGACGTGCAGCTGGTCCGTTCCCCAACTCATCACATGTAAAAAAACAACAACATGCGATTTGGACACATTTCACCCGATTTCTCACCCGATCCATCAGAATGGGGGAAAAGTGGTTAAATCGCACTAGTGTATGTCCAGGCCAGGGTATCTGGGATTGGAGAAATTGGAATAGTGCACTGGTGACACCTGTGCTCATCTGACCTGTGGTCCTTATTCTGTTTCACTTGCAAAGACGAATTCCTTCTCAAATGAACAAAACCATGTGCACTGCAGGTGGGGCAGGTGTAACGTGCAGAGAGAATTAGACTTGGGTGGAGTTTTACTTCAAAGTGAGATCTATATTGCAGTGTAAAAATAAAGCAACCAGTATTTTCCCTGCACAGAAACAAAATAACTCACCCAAATCTAACTCTTTCTGCACGTTACATCTGCCCCACCTGCAGTGCACATGGTTTTGTCCATTTGAGAAGCAATTTGCCTTTGTGAGTGAACCAGAATAAGGGCCTGTGTGTTCTTTTTGCAGTTATTGGTACTTATGTAGTAACTGGGCTGCCGATTTTGAAATCGGGTCCATCGCATCGCATCGCACCCGACCAAATCGCATGCGATGCGATGCGATGCGATGCGATGGACCCGATTTTTCCATAGGATTCAATGTTAAAATGGACTGAGTCCATTTTAACATGGAATTCAATGGGAAAAAGGGGTCCTTTTCATACCCCTACTATCCAAGTGGGCATGGAGTTGGATATAAACCTGTGGCGAGCGTAGCGAGCCACCGAGCCCGAAGCGTGGCGAGCGTAGCGAGCCCCGCGAGGGGACACAGAATACCGTTCGCTCGCCACGCTTCGGGCTCGGTGGCTCGCTACGCTCGCCACAGGTTTATATCCAACTCCATGCCCACTTGGATAGTAGGGGTATGAAAAGGACCCCTTTTTCCCATTGAATTCCATGTTAAAATGGACTCAGTCCATTTTAACATTGAATCCTATGGAAAAATCGGGTCATCGCATCGCATCGCATCTGATTGTATGCCTTAACTTAAGGCATACAATCAAAAAATCGGCAGCCCAGATACTACATAAGTACCCAGTTATTTGATTCTATTGGGTGGGACATAAAAAAGGGATTTTTGTAAGAACTTACCGTTCGAATCCCTTTCTCTGATATGGTCCTGGTGACACAGCTCAACACTGGGATGTAGGAGGGTCCGAAGGAGCCAGGCACCTATCCTAAAGTTTTAGAGGGTAGGCTCCTCCCCTAGTGCATCCCTGGACTCTTCAGTTCAATCTTTCAAAGCCACTGGAATACATAACTCAGTACAAACGCCTGCACATATTATATGCACATTTTATAACAGGAAACTGTTAACTTTTAACCATTTTAACATGAACATCATGAAACTTCTGGCATACTTACTGAGCGTAAGGGAGGGATCGCTGTGTCACCAGGACCATATCAGAGAAAGGGATTCGAACGGTAAGTTCTTACAAAAATCCCTTTTTCTCTTTCAATGGTCCTGGTGACACAGCTCAACACTGGGACGTTCCAGAGCCGGTCCTTTGGGAGGGTACGCTCAGGTCTGCAGCTCTCAGCACTGCTCGCCCGAATGATGCGTCCTCCGACGCGAACTCATGGAATCTATAGAATTTGGCAAATGTGTGAACAGATGACCAAGTGGCAGCTCTGCAAACCTGCTCAGCTGTGGCCCCATGTCGAACCGCCCAAGAGGTGGCAACTGACCTGGTGGTATGCGCATTTATTTTGGCCGGTACTGGTCTACCCACTTTGGTGTATGCAAAGGCTATCACAGACCGCAACCACCTAGCAATAGTCTGCTTAGATGCAGGCCAACCAATTTTGTGTACGTCGTACAATACCAACAATGTGTCAGTCTTCCTGACACTCTTCACTCTGTCCACATATATGCGTAAGGCACGCACAACATCCAAAGTTCTCAACTTGTCCCTTTTCTTAGAACCCTCTGGGGGTTGAAACACAGGTAGAACTATCTCCTGATTTAAATGGAAGGTAGATACCACCTTCGGTAAAAACTGAGGCACTGTTCTTAAAACAGCCCTGTCATCATGAAAAATTAAGAAGGGAGATTTACATGACAAAGCTCCCAATTCTGAAACTCTTTTAGCAGATGCTACTGCTAACAAAAACACTAACTTCCACGTGAGAAACTTAAAGTCAGCCGACCTTAAAGGTTCAAAAGGTGCCTTTTGAAGGCATTCCAAAACCAGTGATAGATCCCAAGGAGCTACTGGTTGCTTGTATGGAGGTTTCAACCTGGATACTCCTTGTAAAAAGGTTTGAATTTCCGGCAAAATGGCTATCTTTTTCTGGAAATAGATGGACAAGGCCGAAATCTGTACCTTCAGTGACTGAAGGCTTAGGCCCGATGAAAAACCATCTTGTAAAAATTCCATCATTCTTGATAGCTTAAAATGAGATGTATGAGCCTTTCTTCTCTCACACCATCGAATGTAAGTCTTCCAGACTCTATAATAATTTGCCGAAGATACAGCTTTTCTGGCTTTTATCATCGTCTGTACTACTGCCTCAGAAAACCCTTTTCTTTTCAAAATGGTGGTTTCAATAGCCAGGCCGTCAAAATCAATCGATCTGAATCCAGGTGATTGAACGGGCCTTGTCTTAGAAGGTCTGGTCTCAGAGGTAGACGCCATGAGTCCACAGACAACCTCTGAAGCCTCGAGTACCAGGATCTCCTTGGCCAATCTGGGGCCACTAAGATCACTGGAACCTTCTGCCCCTGTATTTTCTTCAGAAGTCTCGGTAACATTGGTACTGGTGGGAATGCATAAAGGAGATCTCCCTGCCAGTGAATAGTCATGGCATCCACTGCCTCCGCTAGTGGATCCCTTGTTCTGGCATAGAACCTGGGCACTTGACGGTTGATCCTGGATGCCATCAGGTCCACATCCGGAGTTCCCCACATCGAAGTGATTTGTTGAAACACCTGAGGGTGTAAGCTCCATTCCCCTTCCTTGAGCTCCTCCCTGCTCAGGAAGTCGGCTTCTATATTCTCTATTCCTGGGATGAATATAGCCGATACAGCTGGAACATTCTGTTCCGCCCATAGGAAGATTCTGGATACCTCCCACATGGCCAATCTGCTGCGTGTACCTCCCTGGTGATTCAGATACGCCACAGCTGTGGCATTGTCGGTCTGAATCCTCAAAGGGAAGTTCTGTAACCTGTCTCCCGCCAAGGAAATCACTTTCCAGACAGCTCTCAGCTCCAAGATGTTGATTGGTAACGCTGATTCCTCTGCCGTCCACAGGCCCTGAAGCCTGAGATCCAGGGCTATTGCCCCCCAGCCCCTGAGACTGGCGTCGGTAGTTACTATCAACCAGTCCCAGGTCTGTAATGACCGACCCCACTGAAGGGAATCTACTTCTGTCCACCATTTCAAGGATTCTCGGGTGTCCGAAGACAGCACTATCATCTCGGATTTCATGGTCAAAGTGTTTCCTGACCAGGCTGACAAAATGTTCCATTGGAACCTCCGAGAGTGGAACCTGGCAAATTGAAGCGTCTCGAATGACGCCACCATCTTCCCCAGGAGCTTGAGGCACCTCCATACTGAAATGCTCTGAGCCCTGAGAATCTCCTGGACTAGGGTGACCAGATCCCTGGCCTTTACCTCCGGGAGGAATACCCGATGAAGATGGGTGTCCAGTATGACTCCCAAGAATTGGAGCCTTTGTGACGGTACCAACTGAGATTTTTGCAAATTTAAAATCCAGCCGTGAGCCTGCAAAAAACTGATGGCCTCTGCCAAGTGACTCTGCAGCATGGCTGCTGACTCTGCTTTGAACAGGAGATCGTCCAAATAGGGTATTACTGTGATTCCCCTGAGCCTCAGCACCGCCGCCATTACTGACATTATCTTTGTGAATACCCTTGGCGCGGTTGCTAGCCCAAAGGGTAACGCCCGGAATTGTAAATGCAGGTCTCCTATGGCAAACCTCAACAAGGTCTGATGCTCCGGGTGTATAGGAACGTGCAAATATGCGTCCTGGACATCCATGGACGCCAAAAATTCTCCCTGGTCCAGACTCAGGAGTACTGACCGTAGAGACTCCATTTTGAAATGGTCTACCCATAAATGAACATTTAGAGACTTCAAATTTAGTATTGGTCTGAAAGACCCGTCTGGTTTGGGCACCAGGAACAGCGTGGAGTAAAAGCCTTTCTTCCACTCTGTCTTGGGGACTAGTGTAACCACCCCTTTTTCCAAAAGGGAGTGCGCTGCTCTCACAAGAGCTGTACGCAGCCGTGCCTCCTTTGGTAAGGATGTGGGAATGAACCTCTTCGGAGGTGGCCCTCTGAAAGGGATTTTGTAACCCTGTGTTATGATGTCTAGCACCCAGGCATCCTGGCCTAGAGAAGCCCAAGCGTCCCTGAAGTGTGTGAGACGCCCGCCCACTTTTGTCACTGTCGGGCAAAGCCCCTGACAGTCATGCAGAGGGTTTATCCTCTCCTTTATTGGCAGGCTTCTTGTGAAAAGAGCCAAATTTTGACTTTTGTGTCTTGCCTCTAGAGGGCTGAAACCTTCCCCTGAAAGACTGTCCTCGAAAGGACGCACCACCTCTAGGGGAGGGCCGAAAGGACGGCTTAAAAGCAGAAAATCTGGATGTCTGCTTTGCTGAGGAGGCCGGCAGGAATGTACTTTTGCCGCCTGTGGCCTGTTTTATAATCTCCTCTAATTCGGTACCAAAGAGTACCTTTCCTTTGAAGGCTAATGTTTCCAGAGCCTTCTTGGACTCATTGTCTGCTTCCCAGGCTTTAAGCCAAAGCACTCTCCTGGCATTAATGGAGACTGTGGACACTCTGGTTGCCATTTTAATAGCTTCCTCCTCTGCTTCAACTGCATATTCTGCTGCTGCCTTAATCTTTTCTGCAAGCAGTAATGCACCCGGGTCAGCCTGCAGCATGGTGCATAATTCACCAGCCCACTCTATCATGGCCTTAGAAACCCAGGCTGAAGCAATAAGGGGTCGTAAGGTAAACCCCACCCCTTCAAAGATAGCCTTGAGGTTTCCCTCCAGCTTTTTATCCACAGAATCTTTAAAAGCTGCACCGCCTTGTACTGGTAATACAGTAGCCTTGGACAAACGTGCCACTGAAGCGTCCACAACTGGGACCCTTTCCCAGAGCTCCGCATGAGACTCTGGCATGGGGTACAGATTAAGGAATCGTTTTGGCATCTGAAGCCTCTTATCAGGAGTTTTCCAAGCCCCTTCTAACAATTCCTGTAACCCCTCATCTGAAGGAAAAGTAACAGCCTCCTTCCGCTGTCGCTTAAAAACACCTTTAACAGGAGTCTTATCCTCCACAGTCAGCTTTAAAGCCTGCTTCACAGCTACAATGAGATCCTCTATACCAGCAGCAGAGTTCTCTTCCAAATCATCACCCTGATCCCAGGGGATGTCAGTATACTCTCCTTCCTCTTCATCTACCACAGTAGTTAAAGCATAAGACCTTCTAGGGGTCCCTGCCACATCATCCATTTTGTCCAGCATTTCACTGAACCTGTTAATGCCTTTTGCAGTATCCTGCATCACCTGGATAAGTGCAGGATCTGCCTGGGTAAGAGGCAAGGAGCCAGATGACTGCTGAGATGATGGCATAGGTCTCTGTGATTCTACCAGCCCATCACTCTGCCTGTCCAAAAGCTGCACCAAAGCGTTTACTGACCTGCCTAGGGCCCTGGCCCACGCAGGTTCCATATGCTCTGCCCTATGGGGATCACTGCCCATGGGTCTCACATCAGCGCAAGTAATACATAAGCCCCCCTTGGCCATCTGCTCAGGGACAAATTTTTGTGTGCAAACATTGCACGCGCTCAGTGCATTAAGGGCTCCCTCCCCCAAAACCACAGCCTGATGCTCAGACATGATGCAAGTGATAAATGTATATCTATCAGTATACACAGTGCAAACAATGTACAAGCGTTTATACAGAGCAATGCACCCAGTCACTTATCTGTCTGTTGGTTTCAACTGCGGGGAAGCGATGCCCAGGAAATCCAAGTCACTCTGCCAGGATCAGTAAGCCAGCTCAGCTCCGCTGCAAGCGTTCTGAAAGGCGCCAAAGTCAGAGTGAAGGAAGAGACCACAGGTCCCTGCTGCTGCGGGGTCCGTGACCTTTTGGCGCCAACCACCCCCAGCAAGCCGCTCCTTAGGTAGGATTTCCTAGTTCCAGTGTCTCCCCCTCAAATGGGGATCACTTGGAACATGCCTGTCACAACGCTGCTGTCCTCTCATCTAGGAGCTCAGCGTGTAAGCTCCGCATAAAATGGCCGCCGCCATCACGGAGCGCCTGTCCCCCATGATCCCCACCTAAACGTGGAGCCGGTTTCAGGGTACTCCGGAGCCCAGGCAGCCTTTTAGAAAAGGCTATAAGCGCTGCACAGGGAGACCAGACAGTGTCTCCCCTGTGCACAGTGAGCTGACAGGACGCGCTTCTGTCAGCTCCTGCTGCGCAAGCAGTGTGAGGATTCACTATGAGAATCCTCACACTGTGCCTACCTAGCTAGGGTAAAAGTTAATAAAATAATAAAAATCCCCTAACTACTCTAATTCTTCGGCTGCTCCTGCAGCCCTTTAGAATAGCACCCACTCCAGTGGGCACCTAACACGAACTGAAGAGTCCAGGGATGCAGTAGGGGAGGAGCCTACCCTCTAAAACTTTAGGATAGGTGCCTGGCTCCTTCGGACCCTCCTACATCCCAGTGTTGAGCTGTGTCACCAGGACCATTGAAAGAGAAATTATATTTTCTTTGACCAACTCAATCCGGGGTGCTCCGTGTATTGTACCGCAACTCCATGCTCCCAACGCAACTGGTTAATGGCATGAATTGTTCCAATCAGAGTGCAGCAAGGCCAACTGATTCCAATAATCGTTACACTCCTGACCATTTGCGACCATTGTAAGCGATTATTGTAGTTTAGACATAATGAGGGATATTCAATATCTGACACTATTTCTGACAGTGGAATTACCAACAGTACAGTATTCAATCCCTCCCAAGACTCGCCTACTTGTGGAGTCGAGTCTGTATTGTTGAAAAAAATAAAATTTTTTAACAAAATGGCCGTGTTTTCACCAATCCACAGAAGAACCGAAAACGGCCCGGAATTCTGACTGTCGGAACATTACCACACTCAGAATCCCGGATTGAATGCAATATACTTTTGCCATTTATGAAAGCTTCTAAGTCGGGCGGTATTAAAACAGAGGAGACGGTACTGCAGTCGAAGGTTTGTCATTCCGACTCCGCAGCCCCGCATTTTGCCTGTAGAACCAACCAGATTCAACCTATCATTTACATATCATTTTAATAAATGTGTAAAGAAAAATGATATAATTAACTCAAGGAATTTATTTCTGCAAAACCGAAGATATCTCTCATAGGCACAGACGTGAGCGTTATGCTGTGAAACTTGGAAACAAACATGGTCAAAAGTTTAACGGGAGAACATGTAAAATGTAAAAACAAAACAACAAAACGGCAATTACAGATTTAACACGGCAATAACACGTTTATAGTACAGATTTATAAGGCAATGTTATCTTGCCGTCCAACTGCACCAATCCCATTGAAATAGTTCACGTAATTGTCCCGGTTGACTTTAGCGTGAGCTGTTGGATTTCCCGATTCGTCGATCTCCGGTGGGGTCCATCTTAACAAATCGTCAACACCCTCTACACAATCCTCCGCTGCCGCCTGGGAACCGGCCAGCTGTTGCCGCCTTAAGAAGTTGTGCAGAACGCAGCAGGCCACTATCACTTTGCTGATTTTATCTGGGTGCATCATTATGGACGTATTGAAAATCTTGAACCGATCACTGAGCATCCTGAAAGCTTTTTCCACCGCTTGCCTTGCTCGTGATAGTCTATCATTGAAAACGCGTCTTTCGGTTGTTAGGACGTTTTGGGGGAACGGTTTTAGAACGTTCACATGTAAGGAGAAGGCTTCGCTGGCCACAAACGCGAAATGCAGGTCGTGCTTGGTTTGGCTGATGGAAGGCAGATTTAAGGACTGGTTCTGCAGTTTATGGTAGAGCACAGTCTGTTCCAAGGCGCCACCGACGGACACTCCGTCATTGGTGCCAACGTCCACGAAGATAAATTCGGAATTTGCGTTGACAATTGCAGTGAGGAGAACGCTACTGAACCCACCGTAGTTACAGAAGTACGAGCCACTAGTGGGCGGGGGCATTATCCGTACAGATTTGCCACCAATGGCTCCACCACAGTTTGGGAAATGACGTTTTTCTTCAAAGTCATGTGCGATCACTTGCCATTCCTCGCACGTTGAAGGGAACTGTAAAGAAAAAAGAAAAAAAGGGCTTTTAAGCGAAGAATTCTTAAAACAAACTGCAATACATTTGCACTTTGGTGTTCTGGTCATCAGCAGTTGAGGTTGCTTCAACACCGGGAGATTCCACAGCAAAACTCTGCAAAGGCGGCCCCCACAAGCCGGTGGTGTTTATTAGTGCGCCCTGTACCTTTCAAAACCCTGAGAAGTTCCTCTTTCCTGCCCGCTGTGGTGATTCTAGCACAGCATAATCTATATTTCAGCAGAGGGATACAGACCACATTATGCTAGAAGCACAGCAGCAGAGAGTGACACCCCAGATAGGGAAGAGGAACTGCCTAGGTTTTGAAAGGAGCAGGATGCTGGAATGAACACTACATAAGGGGTCCAAAGAAAATACCATGTCAAGCACTACTAGAGCGAGCCAAAATAATGCAGAGACTTCTATATTAGAAATGACATGTTCTAGTTAAAGCCTCATTCAGATTAGAAAGCAAACGTAATCACAGGATAAAAAATATTCAATGTTTACAACCTGTCCAGAGTCTGCCACATAGGAAAGTCTACCGGTGGCTCCTTCCCCTGCACGTTCTGTCATTTGTGTCATGCGCTGTTCAAATATCATACAATGCAAGCAGTTAAGGTCCCCCATACACTATGCGATTTGGCCCGGATTCTGGTGGATTGGGACGTGAAATTGGCTCAAATGGAATGTGTTTGACATCCGATCCAATTCGCAGTCCCGTGTGCATCGGATCGGTGGTGGAACGGGGCGCACATTATAAAAGTCGTACGCGCAGTTGTGTCTTTATGGTGATTTCCCGCATCTGCATGTCCCTTCCAACCCCACCAATGTCTTACACAGCAGCAGGTCATACTGCAAAACTTTACCCATGCGCAGTAAAGCAAACATGCAAAATTGTGGCCTTTACAATGTAAACTCTTACGAGCAGGGCCCTCTTCCCTCATATGGCTTTCTTTTTCTCAAGCCCCATACACACTAGACGATTCGCAGCACCACTGATACTACCAATATCAGCGTTGCTCTCGGCGAACAATCGAGTCTATATACACCGAATTATGTCTTTCAGTGACGTCGGGGCATGCTGCACAGATGACAACAGCAGTGTCATTAACTATATTGATGGGAAACCACTAAACGATACGAACGATAAATCATCTAGTGTGTATGGGGCTTAAGCCAACTTCTACTCCATCTGAGTAGAATGAACCAAAGATTTCTGCCACCCTGATCCATATATCAGTGCCATCTGCTGATGCGCCATGTATGTGTACCTGTCCTCTATCGTATTCAAAAAGTGCCCACACACTAGAACAATTTTTTTTGCCGATCAGCCTATTTTTCGCCCGTTCTCGATCGGAAGCGCGCTCCCCAGATCTATTGCTAAATCTTCTGATCTTACATGCTGCATTAAAGATCAGAAGATTTAGCAAAAGATCCATAGGAACGCGCATGGGATCTTAAGAGAAGTCTTTGGTGAAGATGTGCGCTCGCCTGAAACCTTTTTTTTGTCCAGGACGGACAAAATATTTTAAGGCTAATTTATGCGCACATCTTAAGATCGCAGATCTTTCCTGTTCTGCTTCATCATTTATATACTCTGTAACTGGGCGCTGCGGATTCCTTGTGGTGCCATATAAAGGATAATAATAATGCGGCTTTGGAACCATTGATTTGTTGTTCCGTTACATTAATAAAGAAACTGCGTATAGACGGCGCACAGCCACGCACTTACCTTCAGGTATTCCCCTTCCAGCGCCTGAATGATCGCTTCGCACATCTCTGGTATTACGATGCCCAGATCCTGGACGGATACAGCCATCGAGGACTTAATATCGTCCAATGAGCATCCCGCGGCCAAGAAGCGTAGCGTCGCCACCAATCTCTGCTCGGCAGTGCCGGCTAGGGGGAAACGCGTGTCGTGATTCTGCATTTTAGCGAAAGGGGCGACCAGCTGCAGCAGCTCCTGGAAAGTAGGATCTGAGAGCCCTAGGGCCACCCTGTAATCATTAGGGTTATTCTCCCTGATGCCCCGCCTCAGGGGCCCCTGGGACCCCCTTCTCCACCTCCTCAGTTGCTGCTTTGCCATGCATCTCCTCCTCCTCTTGCTCCTCTGGTCTAGCACAAGGGCCACCATAGCCAGGGCCACGGCCACCCTGGCACGTTCCTGCAGGGCATACATGGTGCTGCTGATGCTTTCAGAGCACAATTGCTGCAGCAGCAGGGCGCAAGCTGGATTGTTTACAAAGGGCGCAGGGAATGCTGGGAAATGGAGGCTGCTGTGCCGGGTCACTTCCTGCCCCCTCTTCTGTGCGGCTCTCGTTGTGCAGGCTGCTTGCGATACATCCCCCAACGCAGCAGGAGACCCGACCAGCAGCGAGCCGAGCGCCCGGGAGAAGGGGCGTGGTCCGGCGTGGAGGGGGCGTGGCCCGTTTGCCATCACTGTCTCTAGGGCTCTGTGCCCAGCCAGCTCTGTCTGGTGCTGCTGCTGCTGCTGCAGCTGGGGTGCTGCTGCTGGGCTGCTTCCCCGGGAGGGCTGGGCAGAGGAACTTGAAGCCTGAGCTTCCACCATTGTAGAGTTTGATGCAACAGTGAATAATAAATGCATAAAAATAAATTGATGATAATAAAACAGCGGCGGTTCAGTCGTGCACAAAATATGTCGTACTTGTCACGGGGATTTAGGTTTTTTTTGGGGTAGTGACCCCCGACGCGGCAAACATCAGCCCTTGCACACAATTTGTTTATAGCCAATTTGACACCCAGGCGGTTATTCAGAGTCGATCGCTGTTGTGCGAATTTGCAATCCTATCGATTATCGAATGACTGCAAATGCGTACGGATTGCAGGGCGCATGTCTAATGCCAAAAAGTGGCAGATGCAGTGTATGGATTTACTTGCAAATACCCCCCCTTCCCCCCTCCCTGCAATTTGACTGACAGGAAGCCACGTTCGGGGGTGGTAACCGGTCGCTTTCTGGGAGTGTCCAGAAGAACGCAGGAGTTTTCAGGGAGGGTCTGTGACATCAGCTCTGACCTCGATCAGCCTGATTCTGTTACACAGTTGTGAACGGTGCAGAGTAATGGAGCCCACACACACACCGATCCCAGCGTGCGTTGTGGGCTTAACTAGCACACATAGCATCGCATCGTATGCCTTGTGCATACGACGTGCATGCGATGCGATGCTGTGCTAGAAAAAGCTAGTACAAAAAGTATGTGCAGCACATACTTTTGTACTGTGCGATGAGGTGCCGCGGGAGCACGCACCCCATTGTACAGCATCGCACCGCCGGCAACGGTGCGTGTGTGGGCTCCTTAACATTTGCACAGACTGGGGAAATCATTGGATGGTGAGGGAACTGTGCATGGATTTCCAGCGAATAGCGTTCCATACTTAATTCCCTCGCCGACTTGCACGGGGCGGGATTTGTGCCCCTTACACCATGTTATGCCCCACACAGTAATGCCCCTTGTACCATATTTTTAATATAATGGTCCAGGAACTTCAGGGGATTGCTGTTTACGCCTGCTTCCTTCACTGAGCCCTCACAAAAATGGCCACCTCCTCCCCAAGCATCCAAACAGCGCCAACGCTCCCCCATTTTCTGTAACGTGCCTGTGGCCGCCCACCAATGCCAGTAACAGGTTAATCGTGCTTCGGCGTTTGGGGCACTGAACTACATCGCCGGATCTGCTTCTGTGCAAACAATGGCGGTGTGCGTATATATTGTGTATAAGTACATCTTGGAATGAGGCTCTTACACACAGGGGCGAATTCATTGCAGTTTTTGGGATTGACCCAGTAAAAGTAACCAGCCAGGATTTAACTATAGATGAGGAATATGCTTCAACAAACCAATGCTGATTTATTAGACAGTTTACGGTATTCCATGCATACATTATGCTAATGACTCAGTAGGTGCATGATGGGATTGCTGTAGTACAACAGACTAAACATCAAAAGAAAGAGACCAGATTCTGGGATTTTCATTTTAACGCCCACCGTGATTTTTATGGCTTATATCTAATCCTTGGGAGAACCTGTCCCAATATGATGCTATTTTAAAATGCTTTTAGATTTTTTGGAGTAATTTCAAAGACTATTTATAAGAAAATACAATAATGAATCCTATGATAATGCCTATTATAACTTTTATTTTTAAATTAAAGACATGGCAATGTGCAGCATCGAAGGGCTTAAATCATCCAAGGATTATTATTATTATTACAATTTATTTATAAGGTGTCACAGGGGGTACGCAGGGCAGTACATACGGTATAACACACATTAGAACAATACAGGGTACACAGAAATAATAACAGCAACAGAACTAAAACAGAGCACAATGAACGAATAGCAGCACATTCTTAGTACACAATACAGCTGAGATGTAGGGAAGCGAGTAAGAAGAGATGCGGGTATAGATGATAGGTGAGTAATCAAGCATGTTACATCTGGGGAAGATGTAACATGTAGAGAGAGAGTTCGATTTGTGTGAGTTATTTTGTTTCTGTGCAGGGTAAATACTGGCTGCTTTATTTTTACACTGCAATTTAGATTTTAGTTTCAACACACCCCACCCAAATTTAAGATGTAGTTTCACTGGCTGGAAATAGATGAGTTTGAAGAAACACAGGGAGCCCGAGGTGTGCTCCCACCACCAGTGCTGCGCCTAAACACGTGCATAGGGGTCGTGCGATTGAATGGACCCTCTCCCAAAGGAGAAGGGCCCCATTTTTCCCCTAACCCCTCTCAACCATAAGGCCGAAGAGGGGAAAAAATGGATCGTTGGGTCCTCTTCGCCGAAGCTCAGAGAGACCCTATTCCCTCAACCCCCAGAAGGGTCAGGACGGTGGGTCCTCCGCACCCGAAGGTTTGGAGAGACCCGCATTAGACTTCCCTCCGCCTTGTGGCTCGGGGTCGTCCTTGAGGGGACCGAAGCTCTCCCCAAAAAGCGAGAGCTTCGGCACATTGGGGAATGGTAGTAGTATGTTTATTTATAAGACGCCGCAAAGTGTCCGCAGCGCCGTACATAGAAAACATATTACAAGGTAAGGTACCGGGTGTGTTGAAAAATACAGTATGAATAGGGGTATAGCTGGTAGAACTAAAATCAGCATCAGTTCAGAAGTAGGTGTGGAAATTGTCGAGGAGACTGAAGATGAAGTAGAGGAAGGGAAGAACAGGACAGGAGCACAGGTTAGGTAAAGAGGTAGGGTGAGTACGTGAGGAAGGAGGACCCTACTCATAAGAGTTAACATACTAAAAATAGGTGGGTGGACGAACGAAAAACAATAGGATAAGTAGGAACGGAGGGGAACGGAGGCAGGATAGGAGGATCAAAAGAGGTTATGGTAGGCCCATAAGGGTCAACCACACAACCCCAAAAAACGTGACAAACTACAGAAAACAGAAAACTTGAAAAGTGCACGAATGTGAGAAGGAAGAGAAATAAATAATAAAGAGGACTGTGAAAAATTGTCCTACTCCATCCAAAAGGACGAGGTAAGGACGTGCAGCCTAACCTAGAGGGGAAGTGCGCAGTACAAGTGCCATACTTGTGCAAGGTGATTTTTGGGATCACCCGTGCAGGTTCGGCAACCCCGAGTTTCCCTGGGGGCACAGTGCAGCCTCGGACTCCAGGCAGCCGACCGATCAGCGTCCGACCAAGTGTTTCTCTGTTCCCATCGTAGGGCACTTTCCAGCCCCTGGCATGGGAATGGGTACTCCACTGGGCTTTTCGAAAGACTCCCTTAGGGATTGCGGCCCCCTCGGAAGAGCAATGTACTCAGTCTCAGTGTTTCTCCGATCCCAAGGTTAAGGTACTAAGCTGGGCCTTTCGCGGTCTCCCCATCAGAGGCTACGAACCTCTGGAACAGGAGCCATCTACTCAGTCCGAGCCTTTCTCCGCTCCCTGGGAATGGATACTAGACAGAGCCTTTCGCTGTCTCATCCTTCGGGGGCTACGAACCCCGTCAAGAGAGCCAAACTACTAGGCCCAGTGTTTCTCCCCCCCTCTCACCAGTGGGTTTACGGAAACAACACCTCCTACCACTGGCAGAGGTGAATGTACTCAGCCAGACTTTTCACCACTCCCAGGCAAAAAAGAGGGGTCCCACACCCTCCGCCCATAAGAGCAGCTACTCAGTCCAGCCTTTCTCTATTCTCTGCCAGAGGCCAGTCCATACCCACTGATAAGAACAGATACTACACTTGATCTTAGCCAAAAGGCCGTAATAGATCGCAGTCCTCCAGCTGTTGTGAAACTACACATCCCAGCATGCCTTGCCACAGTTTTAGCATTCCATAATAGCAAAACTGTGGCAAGGCATGATGAGACTTGTAGTTTCATATCAGCTGGAGGGCCATAGTTTGGACATGCCTGGTCTAGATATAGAGAGAGAGAGAGAGAGAGAGAGAGAGAGAGAGAGAGAGAGAGAGAGAGAGAGAATGCATATTTTTTTAAAAGGCTGATATCACCCACTGCAGCAAAGCCCCGTGATAGGGTGCTTAGTAATGTGGCAAATGCGTCCAATGTCTGTTTTTTTTTTTTTTTTTTGTGGGGGTGGGGGGGGGGGGGGGATTCCGCAGTTTCACATTAGTACATCCTGTGTGAAAATAATATTCAGAACATATTAATAGAAATTCAGACTGTATTAAATAATTTATTTTAAAAAATATTTTTAAAATCGCATGGAGGTCTCCTACATTTCACAGACTCCACTATGCTGTTATTTAGCTCACAATGGGGCAGATCCCCCAATTAGAATGAGACAAAGTACTGGGTGCATCTTCTTGATGACAAAAGATACAACGTATCCATGTAACCAGCTACTAGTCAGCAGCGCCCTCTGGTGGCGGTTGGATAAAGAGCAGCCGCTGCAGCCTCCCTCCTCCCAGAGAGCTTCCCAGTGTGACGGCCGGCGGCTGACAACATCCGGCAGGTCTTGTGAGACATCACCTGGGTCCTGCAGCTGGCTCTCACCGACGACTGGACCCTGCATGGTAATAGGTGGAGGCCGGGGGGTGTAATGCACGGGCAGGGGGTGGCGGGGTGTCTCTATCTTCTATCAACTGCTGTGCAATGACCTCTCGGCATTACTCTCTGTTATCAGCTCGGTGCAGGGCCACATAGCCTGCATATACCGTCTCTGCATGTCCCAGCAGCGAAGTGGGGGCTCTGTATAACTTAAGGGGGCACTTGCCTCCCTTCTAGTTGTTAGTGAACTACATTTCCCGTCATGCTCTGCCATTGACTGTCATGTGTGTGCATCAGGGGAAATGTAGTCCTGGGGGAGACAATTTTAATTCTACTTATTAGCTACTG
The DNA here is from genome assembly GCF_055691185.1 of Crinia signifera. Lineage (NCBI taxonomy): Eukaryota > Metazoa > Chordata > Amphibia > Anura > Myobatrachidae > Crinia > Crinia signifera. The sequence goes on from NC_139224.1 coordinate 165,748,221, forward strand.
AGTTAGGGCTGAGTCTGGGTCTCTGTTGGGGTGGTGGGAATCTACATGATTCTCTGTTATAGCAATCAGACAGCCGGGTACCTGCTGTTGTTTTCAGTTTGAGTTGATGTTCTAAAATCTGAGTTGTAGTCAATTTATGTATAACCAGTATAACACCAGTATGACAAGTTAGGGAATTAATTAATAGTTGTTGTCTCTTCGTTCATTAGGTTGTAGGCACAGTCTTTGCTGTTTGTTTGTCTGTTATTCCATATTCTTAATTACTGTATAAGCAACTGATCTAAAATTCTATTAAAAGCTGCACTGAAAATGTTCCTTGCGGAATGGATCTCTCCCGAATATGATATCATTGAATGTTTGCGGCTTAATCCCTGAAAACGCCCATTTTCGAGGGTTAACCCCTCGTTCCTCCCTGCAGCCGTGACTCTAAATCGCAATCTTATCCAGCACAATGTTCCCCCAGAACCATTCTCCCCCGGACCCTCTGGGTATGTTGCTGCCACAAAGTATTATGAGGCAGATTTATCAACAAGTAATATTCCTGTTATCACTCGTTACGTATGATAAATGGGCCTCCAGCCAATCAGATCCTGTCATGATTATTGGCTGGTGCGCCATTTATAATTCTTACGAGTGATAAGACTATCACTTTTTGACAAATCTGAGCGATGTTAGATTGCTTCACACACAGCGCTGTGCAGCGATGGGTCAGCAATCTGTGCTGAGCGATCTGTCAGGCCAGTGTTCTCCGGCGAGAACACTGGCCCTGACTGGCGCTCCCGCTAGATTTACCCTTTTACAACACAATCCCTGGTCTTTAAACACTGGAGTTTTCAGGGTTGGACCCAGCTTCATACTCTATACAGCACTGTGACCCAGGTTGGACCCGGGTCTGCACCGTTTACACTGAACCTGGGTCAGCCCTGCTTTTCCCTATGGATGACATTAAAAATTTAAATTTTAGGACTGATAAACTGCCATCCAACCTTCCCTCGATGATTTAAAATAAAAATTAAAAGACATGACAAGTTAGCATTGAAAAATGTTGGTTTGTTTATTTGGTACTTGTTAAGTTTCACGGCGGCTGATATATCGGATGCGTATTCCCGATGCGATCCGATGCAATGTTTTTACTTGTTCATAACCCCACTCACTATCCACTACGCATGGAGTTGATTTTATATAGTGTGGCAAGCCACCGAGCCCGAAGCGTGGCGAGCGGACGCGGATTACTGTGCTCGCCACACTATATAAGATCAACTACATGCGTAATGGATAGTGGGGTTATGAACAGGTAAAAAAATCGCATCGATATATCGGCCGATATTGCATCCGATATATCAGGCTCCGTGAAACTAAACCAGTACCGTTTATTTTGTAAAATATTGATTTAAAAAGTTGTGCTCAGTGCTCAAGCGCACATAGTGGTTAAAAAGTGCAGCATCTCCCATCTGCTCCACCCAAACTCTTTCCCTGCGCACTGTGGAACGCATGGCGCTGACTTACGGAAAGGCGGCCTGCGCTTCTGGTATCCTTTCAACACTACCCGTATGTCCCAAACTGGGTTGGGACCATTTACACTGCCCACCACCCAGTTCCAACCAGTGTTCCACCCTGGTCAGGACCTGGGTAGGATTCCAGTGTAACTGGACCTGGGTTGTCCCCTTTTACACCAACGCTGACCTGGCTTTTTATCTTGGTTTAAAAGGGGTAGGTATGCTGGATTTTTATCGGGCGAAAGCGGGGCCGCACATCGCTATCGCTATGGAGCGATATGGGGGCGTTTTCTAAGCGATCTAGTCAAATAAAGTCAGATCGCGTAGACAATGCCCTGAAATCACCCCGTACTGTAAGCCCCAGTTAGCGTGACGCTGAAGGTCTCTCCTTGTATGCCTGAGATATTTAATGTATTTTTTCTTTTCTGGCTCCACTTGATTTTATTTGGACTATATCCCTCCTGTTGTGTAGTGTTTATATTTATGGACTGTCGCAGACCATAACTCAATATGAGCGGTAAATTGTTACTCTGCGCTGCTGTACTTCTCTGCGGCTGAGGATCTCTCTCATTTGCTCCTTGCAGAAAGGTACATACTGCCAGTAATGTACTCTGTGCTGATCATAGGCCTCCCTGTATTGCCTGGGATTTGTACACTGACCGTTGGTTCCTGTTTTTTTTTAAAAAATTTATCACTCTACGAGTCCACGTACCGACGTCATCTGTGTGTTCTGTCATTATTTATTTTGTTCTTTTAATGGGAAATTATATCCTTTAGAGCAGGCATGTCCAAACTGTGGCCCTCCAGCTGTTGTGAAACTACACATCCCAGCATGCCTTGCCTCTTTTAGCATTCTCTAATAGCAAAACTGTGGCAAGGCATGATGGGACTTGTAGTTTAAAAACAGCTGGAGGGCCATAGTTTGGGCTTGCCTGTTCTAGATTGTGCTAAATAAATAATAAGAACCTGGTTGCTATGGGCAACATCCTATCTTCAATAGTACTCCCCCATCTTAGTAAATGTACCCATAAGAGTTTCAGGGGTTGGTTACCATTGGCCGGAGGTTGGATGTTTGGTATCTGCCTGATCTTGTGTCGCATTTGTCTTTCTATAATTGTAGTTCACAATCTGGGGCCGATCAGCCCATTTCCGGCTGCTCAATCAGATAATCTAAGAGGGTGCGGGCAGCGACAAGTGCCGGTTACCATTACATCAGCCGTCTGATCAGGTGACGCGGCATTTGTCCATGTTGCAGGATGTCCGACATTCCTGCAGACGAATCATTTAAAGACGTCGCCCTTCTGCCGATCTTTGGACAGATAATCGTCCTGTTCAGCATGATTTTTATTATTTATTTGGACGATCATTTGATATAGACAAAAGGTCGACAACAAGCCACAGGTCAACATGGCAAAAGTGGACACATAAATGGATTTTTCACAAATTTTCTATGACTGGGAACTGTCCTGAAGCTTGCTGAGTCATGCGAGGGGACGTGGGGGACTAATTGGGGGTCCAGGTGCTTAAGTATCGGCATGGACACTTAAAAATGAAAAAACTCATGACCACCAATGTTGAAGCAACTATTAAAGACTATGGGGAGCATGTTGCAAGACTTGGAGAGAGATAAAGGAGTATGTCCACTTTATCTCTCTCCAAGACTTACATAGAGATAAAGGGCCTAATTTAGACTTGATCACAGTACAAATTTGTTCTCAAAATGGGCAAACCATGTGCACTGCAGGTGGGGCAGATGTAACAGCGGCAGAGAGAGTTAGATTTGGGTGGGGTGTGTTAAAACTGACATCTAAATTGCGGTGTAAAAATAATGCAGCCAGTATTTACCCTGCACAGAAACAAAATAACTCACACACATCTAACTCTCTCTCTGCAGCTGTTACATCTGCCCCACCTGCAGTGCAGCATATATTTACCAAGGTGCCAATATATACGACTTGTGTAGCTTAAAGTATTTATCATCGCCCACCCTAACTTGTATTTCTTCTTTCTAGGTGTTTGCCTATTCCAGGCGCGGCGAGGGATGGGTTTATTTTCCAGCGGCGAATATGGAAAGCGGCGGCGCAGATGATGTGGATAAACTGAAATCTAGGTTTTTATCTGCATGGCATAATATGAAATATAGTAAGCGGGTTTCCTCTTGTACAACCTGATCCGTGTACAGTTCCATGTCTAATGGGAGCGTGCTAGCAGGGGTAGTGGCGCACTTAGATCTTGGTAGATCTTCTACAGCATGTCCGATACCTGGCTACAGGATCACATGCGACGCACTGCAAACGTTCCTTTGACATGCAATGTATTGCATGCGACCGCATTTCCTGGCACCGAGAGGGGGTCCAAGTGCAGCAGGTCCGAGCTCCGACTCCCGTCTGATGCAAATCGGACCGTATGGGATGTCAAACACATCTAATTTGTCCAAATTCACCCGGTTTCTAAGCTCGATCTGTCGGAATCAGGTGAATTGGCCCATATCGGACCAGCGTGTGGGGCCTTTAGCTAAAATCTGTCCAGTGAGCTATACAAATCTTCTCATTGTAGGCCAGATGCAGTAAGCTTCAAAAGTGATAAAATGGAGAGTGATAAACCACCAACCAATCAGCTCCTGCCTGACATGTCACAGACTGTGTTTGAAAAATGTCAGGCAGGAGCTGATTGGCTGGCTGTTGATCACTCATCAGCTACTGCCTGACATTTTTTAAACACAGTCTGTGACATGGCAGGTAGGAGCTGATTGGTTGGTGGTTTATCACTCTCCATTTTATCACTTTTGAAGCTTACTGCATCTGGCATTCTTAACGATATCGCTCAGTGTTTTAGTGTTAGATCGTTAATCTGGGAGTTGTTGTTTGCTAATGATATCGTATAGTATGTACCCAGCTTTAGAAGCTGGTTGGTACGATGTGCCTGATGCTAGTCTTTTCGGTCCCCGGCGTATTCGCACCTGGGACTGATGTTTGCACTCTGCGCATGCGATATGCACAGTGGATAGACTCCAGCACAGACCAAAATTCAAAGAGGGGGGTCAACTGATATTTAGAGTGGCAGTTGATGTGACCCCCCCCTTTTTGAATATTGGTCTGTGCTGCAGCCTCACATCTGCTACTGTTCTTGGACTTCCCAGTGACAGGGAAGTCCAGGAACAGAGCATTTTGTACCTAATGAAATGGGCCATGTTGGAGGGTACGGTGCTGTGCTTAAGAAAAGAAAAGACAGGGTCTGATAGGTACTGTGCCTCTTTATACTTTATCACTCTCCAGGGCTTGATACAAAATTCTTTAATACGTAATCTTCTATTTAAATGCTGTAAAGCTAGTGGATGCCTTCAATTTATTATTGTGACCTTTACATGAGGTTCTGGGAGTCCCAAACGCCGTTGTCTGGTTTTTAGTGTGTCTTTGTAATAGTTCTGATGGGGGCAGTGCCGCGTGCTGTGATGTACCGGCGCTGTGCAATGCCTGTGGCAGCAAGCTGAAATACGATTGGTCCATTGTAAGCATACGCTGTTGGTGTCACTGACCACTAGCGCTTTATAAATCCATCTAGAGAGGACGTGGTGTTGGCCATAGCAACCAGATCCCAGTTATCATTTTGTAGAAAGTACTAGGTAAACAGTAGCTTGAATCTGATTGGTTGCTATGGGCAACCACTCCACTTGTCCTCTTCCCATAAACACCAGTTGACACATACTGGCAAATGTAGGTTTTGGCCTTTGGGAATCAGGCCCAAAGTTACCAGTTGTAAAAGGGCCTATTTACTAGCCTTGGAGAGAGATAAAGTTCCAACCACTGGGCTCCCAACTGTCATTTCCCCACAAAATGGCTTGTGTTGTAGCAGTTAGGGGCTGATTGTCTGGCACTTTATTGCTCCACTTTATCTTGGTCTAAGTCTTATTAAATATGGGGGATCTATTTCACATGGGTTGGCCCTTCCAGTATCTGATTGGATCACATGTGAAATAGAAGTCCCATCTTAGTAAATATCCCCCAAAGTGTTTTAAAGGCTGGTGATCCTGTATTGCCCCTTGTACCTATAGTAAATACTGATTGTTCTTGCTAATGTTCTGATACCCGTTAAGGTCACACTAGGGCAAAGTTTGCCAGATTTGGGAATCCTGCCGCCCCCACCTTATGGTGTTTCGGCAAATGTTTGGTTTATTATTACTGTAACCCTGTTTATATCTATAACTTTAGCTATTGTTTGTGTGTTTTCTGTCTTATTTCTTAGGCTGGGTACTGAAAACAAAAACCTATTTTAGACGAAATTCTCCAGTTTTTTTGCTCGGCAAATGCTACCACTTCAAATATGAAGGTGAGTGTGAGGAGAGGGCGATAATTCCCGCAGCCGGTACATATGTTCCATCCGTCTAGTATTGAGGATTAGAGCCGTCATTTGTGTAATCTTACATTTATATGTGCTGCGTATAATGCCAACTTAGATTATTGCACAGAGGTGTTACTAACCGAGTCAGGGATATGGTCACTAGGACGACATGCAGGAAGGTCGACATGGGTTAGGTTCGACAGAGTCATTAGTTTGACACAAGCCTAAGGTCGACATGGGGTTTTTTCACCTTTTTTTTGAGCTGACAGGTGGGATTTCATAAGCAGGGCGAGCGAATCAAGGGGACGCGGTGCTGCGTTTCAGTGCACATGTCAACTGTGTCGAAATTCGGGACTAAAATAAGTGAAAATCCCCATGTCCACCTTTTGACTGTTGACCTTCCCTATGTTGACATAATAACCCTGTCGAACTAATCCATGTCGACCTTCAGTCATGTTGACTTAATGCTTTTCGACCTAGTTGCTGTCTATCCAATGTTCCATACCCCCAAGTCAATGGTCTTGATTCTTGCTTGGTAAAATCCTGACAGCAGCAAGTCTACAGCTCTGAAATCTCTGTTCTGGACCCCTAATATTTATCTTACGGTAGTCGCCAGACACCAGACACCGTTATTCATTTGTTTTTCAGTATTTTCTATTCTTTCAAATCTGGAAGATTGAGGGGCCTCAGAATTTATAAGATCCCAATTTCCTTGCACCCTACTGTCCAAAGACCATTTTATAGGGTTCTTACTTGGTGGATCCTCCTCTTCCGTGTCCTGGACCAAGCTGAGGCTGGTGCCACAGCCGTGCCTGCTTCCCTTTCTAGAGCAAGGGAAGGAGGGCTTTAAGGTTGGGACTGTTACCAGATTTAGGGAGATAAATCCGGAAGCTTCTGGAATAGACTGCGTTGGGGAAGACGCCCGCCTCCTACTAGCTGGGGAGGCGTAGTATCGCTTCTGGGAAAAAGGAACCTATCATTTTAGTTCGGAATCCACTTACCCATGAGGCCCTTATGGTGACATGTCTGTGACAAGGTTCCGGCATTACCTATTAATGTACTCTATAATTCTTCGGTTTTTAGAGTCGAGCGAGTTGTCCCCTGACAGCTCAGATTCCGGGTCGGTGACGAATGAAGATACCTTTGGATCGGTAAATGATTTCCGGAAAGATTTTATCTCCAGAATATGGCTTACATACAGGGAAGAGTTCCCCCAGTTAGAGGGTTCAACATGGACAACCGACTGCGGCTGGGGCTGCACCTTGAGGACTGGGCAGATGTTGCTGGCCCAGGGGCTTCTGGTTCACTTCATAGGAAGAGGTTGGTTGAGTCGGCTGCCCTGTTCTGCGTCCGTCTACCGTGTCTCCCTTCTGCTTCCTTACATGATCGTCTGTACTTACAGATTGGTTGTGGCCGAACGCCCTGGACATCTATCAGCCAGAGGCAGATTTCTGGCTGGTGAACAGTGCCAGGAAACTTGCTCCCTTTGAAGCATCGTACATTGAAGGCCATAATGATGCCACTGCATCTAACAACGTGTTCACAGCCACAAACAATGGCGTAAAAAGCCAAAATGAGTTCTACCACCGGAAAATAATCAGCTGGTTCTCCGACCACCCCCTGGCCGCCCTTGGCATCCATCAGCTGATCAAGCATGGGAGAAGCTCCGGCAAGGTTGCTGGTGATTGGTATGGCCCAGCAGTGGTGTCCCACCTCTTGAGGTAGGCTTCCTTTAGCCCATAACTGGAATTGTATCATATATATTGTAATGGGTGTATACACATCAAACAATATCTAGCAGAATAAACTGTCCAACTAGAAGACCACACTTTTATTTTTTCTTAATCTCCCCCACATGAAGAATCTGCTGATGAGTTGGGTAAATCAGGGGCATTTCTGTCCCCAGGTAGGTTAGTGCCCATAAAAGAGATCCATTAGAGGCGGGGCTTATATAAGAAAGGGGAGGAGCAATGCATTTCATTCCTTGTAGTTGGCTGTTGTCTTGTTTCCTGTAGAAGTATTGGAGGCTATAGGGAACACTAGCAAGTGGTTTGTTGCAGTGGCATCACTAGGGTTGGTGTCACCTCTTCCCCCCCCCCCCCCCCCCCCCCCACCAACTTTCAGGAAGACAAGGAGTGGATGCTTGTGAAAAATTGAGGGCGTGGTCTGTACCATGATTGTATTGTGTACCTGCAGATTGCACATTTTAGCGAACTATACCCATTACACATGACGTAATGCCAATTACACATAATGCCGCACACGTGATGCCAGTTACACATTACGCCCTACACCGCAATGCTAATTACACGATGCCCCCACAGTGCCAGATACACATATGCCCCCGTAGTGCCAAATACACATATGCCCCCACAGTTCCAGATATGCCCATACAGTGCCAGAAACACATATGCCCCACAGTGCCACACATGCCCACAAAGAACCAGGTATTCCCCCCCACAGTGCCCAGGTATTCCCCCAACAGTGCCAGCGGCAGCACTGCACAACTCACCGTGCAGGGCTGGCCGGCTGGCCTGCTCAAGTAGTCTCTGAGTCCTGGTAGTCTCTCCCCCTCCAGCCGCTGCTGCCTCCCACCGCGCGCTGCTGCTGCCGTCTCCCACCGCGCGCTGCTGCTGCTGAGGGAGGGGAGGGAGAGGAAGGAGAGACGTGTGATGCGCTCTCCTCCCCTCCATAGGGAATCTGCTGGGGGCGGCCACGCCCCCCGCCGCTTACGTATGCGCGCATGCGCAATACGATTCGGGGGACTTTGATACCTAACCTGTAGCACTAACCACTAACTGGTGACACCCAGTGCGGGCCGCACCCCCCGCACCTGCCTAGTGACGCCACTGGTTTGTTGCCTTGTGTTTTTGTTGCGTTGGATGTCAGGAGTACTAATTGAACCCATTGATTGAAGCCAAAAAATAAGATTGCAGCCTTAATGAATGTATAAAACCCTGCACCCACAGAAGGTCAGATTGAGCTGGCCTTTAAGATAAGGGGAGATGGATGGAAGAAACCGCAAGGAGTTACCAGCCCTGGGAATCGGGAGGGTCTGATCTGGAAAGAAGTCTATTAGTTAGGAAGGTATATACAGTATATGCAGGTCGGGGAGGGGTGTTGGTGAATGAGGCAGGTGTAGTCCACATTTTTATTTAATTGTGCTGCTTCGTGTTGGTATTTGTGGCTTCTTGTGTGATATATAATATAACTAAAGCTAAAACTGTCTATTTCTAGGAAAGCGATTGAGGAATCCGAGGACCCAGAGATGCAAGGGATTTCTATTTACGTTGCTCAGGACTGCACAAGTAAGTAACAGAAATGAACAAATATTCCTTCTAGCCCAGGGCTGGGCAACACCGGCCCTCCAGATGTTGATGAACTACACATCCCAGCATGCCTTGCATCAGTTTCAGCATGGCCACATAGCAAAACTAATGCAAAGCATCCTGATGTGTAGTTCATTAACATCTGGAGGGCCGGTGTTGCCCAGCCCTGTTCTAGCCTGTAGTAGGGATGGCCATCGATAACTTAAAATCATCGATGGTTTATGGCCAATATAGACTAGTTTAGCCACTGATGGGCGAGAACCATCGATGGTATAAACAAAGAGAGCATAAAAAAATAGTTCCGGTTTTAGGTTTTCCCCAAGAGGCCAGTTCCGCTTTCCTGCCTGAGGTGTTACTTTCGGTTTTGGTGCTTCTTGCACAGCCTGCTCTGTATCTCACCATTGAGCTACAGACCAGACTGTGCTAGAAGCACCGGAGCTTAGCGCGACACCCCGGAAATGAAAGGGGAACTACATAGGTTTTGAAAGGTGCAGGGTGCTAGAATGATCACTAAATCTCTGTTCCCAACATTAAAGCCAAAATGTTCTAATCCTGATCCGGGCTTACTTTTGGGGAACAGTTTTAGCATAGCCTAGAGTAGAGGAACGGACTATTCTGTGAGGCGCAACCGCCGGACTGCTGATACCATTCTGTTTTAAATGTCAGTTCGGCACAGAATTGGGTAATGGTAGATTACAGAGGGGCACTGATTATTTCTATATTGTCCTTACACCGTGATACATCCTACATTGATTGGCATTGTAGTGGTTTTAAGTTTAATATTTGTCCGGTGGAATTTACATTTCTTCTTATTTTTATTCCTAATCTGTATAGTTTACAGTAAAGATGTCTACGACCGGCAGAATGTCTCCGACTGTGAAAAATCTGTTCTCATCCTGGTTCCTGTGAGACTTGGAGGAGAAAGGACCAACACAGACTATTTTGAGTTTGTGAAGGTGGGTTAAGTGGACAATAAAGTTTGTTGAAATGTTCAGATTACTTGTGAAGGCCAAGCACGCTGTTCAGTGTAAAGGTGCCCATACGCTAGGCGAAATACATGCAATTTGACGATTTGTATGTGTCCGACAGCGGGTCCGATGCAATGCGTGGTTCTGTGCGTATCGCATCGGAGCCTGTGGGTCGGAAACAATCTGCAAGGTCGCAGCCAGTGGAGAAGTCACCCTCGTAGCCAGCGTTGCTCTTGTGTGGCCAGCTTTACGTTGACAAGTAAAGTATTACAGGCACATGATGTTCCTCCCACATTTTTAGGAGTGTGTTCTAAGGGATAAGTGCTAGCATAAAATTGCTGGTAATGCAGTTAATTCACCTGCTGTGACATCACCAGTCCAGACGTGGTGGTTGATGTCACCAACTTACAGTGCGTTTGTGTCTGCCGCGCCCTCGGTCACCACCTGCCTCTTACAGAAGCCCCTCCCCGATTGTGGCTTTTGCCGCAGGATATTAAATACACGGCAGACCTATGTACTAAAGTAGAAGTCATTCAGTTATTGATGGATCCAACTTCGTAACTCAAAGCCCCTCATATAAATGAATGCCGTGGTTGGTTTATCTGCTGCTGTTCATTTCCTGTAATTCCTGAGCCAGATTATCAGAAATGTTTAATGGGAGTAAAACACCTTTATTATGCTCTCTATTCATATATGTGACGGTAGTAAATATATTTTATGGCTCCATCTTCAGTGTATTGATCACATTCAGTGACTAAGACTATGGGCAGGATTTTACAGTAATAATGTCATATATAGAGAGGGGTCCGCAATGGATTTATGATCAGCCCAGTTTCTCCTGAGATACGGCAAGAAATGATGATGTGTTTATATCTTGTCCTATCTGGAAGCGGAAAACACATAATATAATATAGGGATCTTTTTGTATCCATGCTGTTATTTTCTCTTATCCAATTACGCAGGTTTAGGGATGGGGGGGGTGTTTAATCCTGGGTGACGATTGTCGGTACGTCCCGACAATCATGACCCTGGCCTTTTTTAATTTTGCCTGACTGCAAATCGCCAGGCGGGACATTGAATCACGCCTAGCAATTTGCGGTCAAGCAAAACGATCGGTGAAAGGGGGGTGTCCGAGTAAATGCCCGTGGATTGTGGACATCTGTCCGTCATTACGTCAATTTGTCGCCAGAGCCGACGCATAACGCATAGTGTGGCAGGGGCCGCCGTATAAGGCAAGGCAGAGAGCGCGGCAGGGGCCGCCGTGTAAGGTAGAGAGCGTGGCAGGGGCTACCATAAAGCACAGAGAGTGGAAGGGTTGCCAAGTAAGGCAGCTAGCGTGGCGGGGCCACCGAGTAAGGCAGATAGCGTGGTGGGGGCCGCCGAGTAAGGCAGCTAGCGTGGCGGGGGCCGCCGAGTAAGGCAGCTAGCGTGGCGGGGGCCGCCGAGTAAGGCAAAGCTGCTGTCGATGCATTTGGCGAGGGACCATGCAGAGCCTGGCGAGGGGAAAGGCTTTGCCGGTACATGTTTCCTAGCAGGGCGCCCAGTTTTCTTACGTATGCTGCCGTATTGAAATCGCATTGCATCGCATGGGCTGTTTTAGTGCCATGCGATGCAATTTTTTTATGTAATTTATTCACTGCTCTGTTAGCCCTGGGGGATCGCATCGCACCTCCCGCTAAATCGCATGCGATTGCATACGATTTTATAGGGTGCGATGCCATGGCATTAGCTGTACACTTGTATGACATATAATGAGGTTTTCATGCCCCCCCCCCACACACACACACACACACACACACACACACACACACACACTATCCAAGCCAAGCATGGCGAGGGGCGGTGGAACGCGTCCTCCCGACCATTTCATACCCCCACTATCCACGTCGGCGTGGAGTTGATTTTATATAGTGTGGTGAGCGCAGCGAACCCGAAGCGTGGTGAACGCAGTGGAATACATGTAAAGTAATCCGTGTCCCCTTGCGGAGCTCGCTGCGCTCGCCACACTATATAAAGTCAACTCCACGCCGATGTGGATAGTGGGGGTATGAAAAGGTCGGGAGGGCGCTTCCTCCGCTGCTCGCCACGCTTCGGGTGGCGTGGATAGTGGGGGGGGGGGGGGTGACTAAAACATCATTGTATGTCATACAAGTGTATAGCTAATGGCACCCTATATAATTGCATGCGATTTAGCGGGAGATGCGATGCGATCCCCTGGGGCCAACAGAGCAGTGAATAAATTACATAAAAAAATCGCTTCGCACGGCACTAAAATGGCCCATGCGATGCGATTATAATACAGAGAATAACCCTGTACGCTTAGAGCGTACTGGGCCCCCTGCTAGGAAACAAGTACCGCTTTGCCTCCTGTTGCTGATACAGCGGATAACCATAAGCTTCCCATCTCCCTCCGTGCTCCCCCCTGGGATCATGATTGTAACTGGCAGCTGAGGAAGCCGGAAACCCCGAACCCAATATTTATGGACCTTTCCTGTACTTTGGGGATTATTCAGACCTGATCACACAGCTGCGATATCACAGGCCAGGCAATTATCAATAGACTTCTCATGCGGTCGGATCATAGCACAGGGCAGGATTTTACATTGGCGGGGCAGCGAATGACCTCACGGGTGGACAAACCTGTCCTCTAGATCGACCGTTTTTCAGGTAGCCTGTGTTTCTATACAGTGCATCCAGAAAGTATTCACAGCGCTTCACTTCTTCCACATTTTGTTATGTTACACCCTTATTCCAAAATAAATAATAATAATAATAAATTCTCTCCCCCCCCCCCCCCCCCCCCCCACGACATTCTACACACAATACCCCATAATGGGGAGATTTCCGCAAATTTATTATTATTATTATAATAATAAAAAAAAAACGAAGATATCGCATGTACATAAGTATTCACAGCCTTTCCCACGAAGCTCACAATTGTGCTGTGGTGCATCCTGTTCCCACTGATCATCCCTGAGATGTTCCTATAGTAATATTAAAGATAGTATGTTGCTATGGGCAACCAATCCATTCTATAGGAATATCTTATTAAGATGGGAGTTCTTTGCCCTTAGCAACCAATCAGAACCTACTTATTATTTATTTAGCACCTTCTAGACCAGTGGTAGCCAACTCCAGTCCTCGGGAGCCACCGACAGTTCACGTTTTCCAGGTCTCCTCACAAGTGAAGTCATTATCTCCACCTGTGGATCATTTATAATGTGTGTCAGTAATGAGTGCACCTGTGTACCTGCCGGGTGACCTGGAAAACGTGAACTTTTGACTGGATTTGGCTACCCCTGTTCCACTAGATAATGGGCCAGATTCTCTAAGCTTCAAAAGTGATAAAATGGAGAGTGAAAAACAGCCAGCCAATCAGCTCCAACCTGCCATGGCACAGACTGTGTTTAAAAAATGTCAGGCAGGAGCTGATTGGCTGGCTGTTTATCACTCTCTCCATTTTATCACTTTTGAAGCTTAGAGAATCTGGCCCAATATCTGGTTGCTATGGGCAACATCCCATCTTTAGCATAGCTCCCATCTTAGAAAATATATCCCACAATGTATATTCCTATAACTCGTATCTGCTCTTAACCCTCTGTTGTTTCTGTCAATCTATTGATATATCTGTCATGCATGTCCCTATGACCCTCCAGCTGTAATGAAACTACACATCCCAGCATGCCTTGCCATAGCTTTAGCATTCCCTAATAGCAAAACTGTGGCAAGGCATGATGGGACTTGTAGTTTCACAACAGCTGGAGGGCCATAGTTTGGACAGGCCTGATGTATGTAGTTTGTGTGTATGTCTAATAAAAAATAATATATATAGTCCTGCGATTTATAAGCCACTTCTATTTTTCTTCTCAGGGGGTTCTGAGCCTTGAATATTGTGTTGGAATAATTGGTGGTAAACCTAAGCAGTCCTATTACTTTGTGGGATTCCAAGGTTGGTGTTTAACCTACGTACGTGCGTGTGTGTGTGTGTGCGCACGTGCGTGTGTGTGTGAGAAAAATAATCGAAATCTATGTATATTTCCTATTGCGGCTCCACTTTTCCTGAAAACAGAGAACCGCCGGCACAGGCCTCTAAATGACCATTCCCGGCCCTGAATAATCACCCTGGCACAGAGAGTCCTCTATTAATTCATCAGGACCCACCAAAGTCCACTCATTTGTCATTTAGCCTCTGTAGTAATTGGTTTCTGCAAAATGCATGTTTAATTTCCTGCACTGCATAAACAAGGCATATTTTACCTTCTATCTAATGAAAGTTTAAGAGCGCGAGCTGCTATCATCTGGCAGATTATATTTACATATTTACATTCGCGCGGCTTAAGTGGGGTAAGTTGATGTTAAAATGACAAGTAATATGTCCTCCCCGTCGGCTCTCCTCTGCCGGCACATTTTTCATCAGACAAACCCCCGGAATATAATTGTGTGTTTGTGAAAGTAATTTCATCACCCAAAATTAAATGACAGACTCATCACTTTATAAAAAACCTGCTTATACAAGCATATTTGATTATGCAGAAGTTAATCTGTCCCGTAAAAGACTGCATCATTCAGCGCGTCTTCCGCTGGCAGGGCCCTTTGTCTGCGATTCTCCTCCCTGCATAGAAATTGGAATTGTAAGCGGTGTAATAATAGAGTGTTTTTTGAATTACTTGTCTTCTGTTTTGTCCTTGTAGATGACAGTTTGATTTACATGGATCCCCATTACTGCCAATCTTTTGTAGATGTCAGCATAACGGATTTCCCTCTCGAGGTAACGTTAGCCGCGGGTCTGGCGCCGTTTTCATGGCCTGATTTATATACTAATTATGAGCTGAAATTATCCAGTGATCTTCTCCACCTCGCTCTGCTCTCGGAGTTTAAACAATGATCTCTGCTCCACCTCTTAGTACCCCCCTTCCCTTTCCAAACTGGGTTCTAAAATTATTGATGCAGAATTAGTGGGGCCTTTATAATGCGACCATCCTGCTAGATCAGCGATCATGTGATCCAACCTCAAGCGTCTAGTTAGAAGCCTAAAAATGGTTGTCAGAGTCTAGATCTACAGTAACAGAAGAATGACGCAAGCAAAAGTTTGACGGGAACGTGGTCGCCAGGAATTTTTCAAGTTTTTGGTCAGTACACTTATACATGGAATACTTAGTGGGTGCAGTCGAGATTCGCCTTTGCAGAATTCAATCACGGGCATTTTTGTGCATTTTTTTTTTTGCGCCTTTTCACTTTTTGGGTGGGCAAAATGGCATGGGCGAAATGGCGGCAAATTTGCCAGAACCATGTGAATTTGCGGCAATTTGCCGTTACACGGGGGTTTTCGCCAATACTGGATTTTTTGCGCAGGCAAAATATCAGCAGTGGAATAAATAGGCGAATCCAATGCCCCCCCCCCCCCCCCCCCAAACGGCCGTTTTTTTTGCCTGCTGAAAATTTTGTCCGGGATTGAATACCCCCTTATACGGTATACTTGTACGTGGACACTGTATAAGTGTACCGCATGGCTCCCTGCGCTCTATGTCCACTGGGATAGTAAAGTATGAATAAGTCGGTTAAAACAAAAAATATCATGAAAAACTCGTGTCGACTACGTTCCTGAGTACCTTTTTGCTTGCGTCGATCTTCTGCTAACTGCCAACCATTTTTAGACCTCTAACCCAACGTGTTCGACCATTAGTGCTCACCACGGGATTGTCGATCCATTGACTGGGTTCGCCTGCTAGCGGTGGTGGTCTCTCTGCAGATTATCGGCTATATACTATATATAGTATATAGCCTGCTTTTTGATTTGAAGGCTTTAAAAGTGCACATGGGTGTGGCCATATAGCATGGCGAGTGGGCGGTGCCAATCGCGGTAAGACATGTGACCTTAATCAGCCCTGTTGCAGCACTTTGTCTTCCCCTCCTGACGTGCAAAATTCTTAATTTATCCTGCAAAACTAATTTATGCAGTGAATCCGCATGACGCTCACTCTGATTGGCTGCCAGACTGATCTTGATGACGATTAAAGGGTCTTGTTGTTGCGGTTGGTCAGCCATTGAGTGTGTGATACGGGGAACTTGGGGCCATGTTACAGGATACAGCTGTTATGGGCCCCATACATCAGCAATTAATTGTGACAATTTTCAGATATAGAGATGATTGCCACAATTAATTTCAGATGTGTGGGCTCCTCCTTGTGGCGATCCCGATCAAAAACCATCGGGGATCGCCAAATCAGGTTTTTAAGCATGCTTAATATTTTGGTATTATCGGCGATCGTTTTTTATATGTGTGGGCGTCCTAATTCCGTTCTGCCGATTATCATTGTATATGTGGGCGTGGCCTATTTGTGAGGGAGAAGAAAGGCAAGGCTGCTGCTGGAGACCAATGCCAACTTGCGAGTGGTCAGTAGGCATATGCCGTACTGCGAGCGCCGCTTGTCCGACAACTTTTATACTCACTGTGCACTGTCATGTGCGGGAGTGGAATCCAATCCGGAACGCTCGGCTAACTGAAGCAACCTCTGCCACTGTAGGGTCCAGGGGGTGCCCGTGGCAGCTGTCACCGGGGAGGAGAGATCTTCACAGCCTCCCTGTGTGCTCTGGAGATGAGGTAGAAGCCGGAATGGTATGGAACATACTAGGTGGCTGTAATCTCTCACACATCGGTTTCCACTGCCACAGACAACACCCGGGCTGGGGTAGCATAGTGGCAGAGGTCGCTGCAGGGAGCTGCTCCGTTCCGGATTTGTATCCAATTCATGGCACACGTTAGGAGCACAGCCAGGTCCGTGCTGCACAGTGCAGGGGGAAGTTATTAATGTCTAGTAGTGGAATGTAGAATATGACAGAGTTGTGCTGAGGCGACCATGAGACGTGCCGGGGTCACTACATGTGTTACTAGTATGTACATGGTGGTGATTAGCGCTGGTGGCATGTCTCCTGGCATGTAGGAACACATACAAGAGTAATGAGTATGTCCCGCCGATTATCATTGTATATTAGTCCGGTTTTTACTTAGTCCCCATGTTTGTCTGGGGGCGGGAGCATGGCGTCCGCACAGGATGGAGGGGGGAGGTAGGTGTGGAAGGTCTGTTGGGGGAGTCTGGGCTCTGGGATTATTTTCTGGGATTCTTATTCAATTATTTGCAGCTCCTCTCCCGGTGGCCTGCGATCGGTGGGAGTGGCGGGGATGGCTGTGCCCCGGCACCCCCATGATGACTGGGCTCAAGCAGGGAGTCCTGCGGGCGGGGTGGGTGGCTGAGCCAGCGGCGCTTCCCGACCCCCTCCACCCTCCTGTCATGAACATCATAGGCGCAGGCAGCTCTGTCCGGACCCCTCTCCCCGCCATGAACAACTGCGGCGTGGGCAGCGCTGCCCGGACTCCCTCCCTGACATGAGCGGCAGGGGAAGGATGAGAACAGACAGACGTGGTGAGGTGAGCGCTCTGGTATCGAGAAGGGGAGGGGGGCGAGATGCGGCTGGAAGAGCTGACACGCTGAGAGCAGTGTGTCAGCTCTTCCAGCCACATCCCCCCTCGCCGCGCTGACAGGTCCTGCAGGCGTCCACCGGCGGTCCGCCCATAATAAAAGATCCGGCCGCTGGCCAGCTATAAACATCCCACCCCTTGCTAGGCAAATGCCTAGGGCAATGGCTCAGCACAGGGCGGAGTGGGCCACCTAAAATGGTTGTATTGTGGCAGGCTGGCAGCTATGATTATTTCCCCTCCCTTCCTCGTAGGGCACGGCCGCACGGGACTCAGAGTGCGCAGTGCCCCGCCCATTATTTAAATTATGCTGAAAAGCCAATCGATTGAGGTTGATGTATGGGCAATTTCCAGATATGAAGATGCAATTTTTAGATGGGAAAAATCTGCCGATCACTGAAAAAAACTGTAATGTGTGGGCAAAGTCGGATAGATCTGAAAATCCATTTATCTGGCCAAAATATCCCTATATCTGAAAATCCATAAATTGTGATTGCTGATGTATGGGGCCCATAAGACTTCTGACTTCTGTCATGTATAGAAAAATATACATGTGTAGTGTCTGTGTTTCACCGAAACACTGCCATCTGTTGGCAGCAAATGAAACTACTGTACATCAACTGTAGCTTTCGAAGAATTGCTTCAAGCGTGCTTACACTGCCATCTGTTAGCAGTAAGTAAAACTACATCTTGCCTCGAGCTAGTATAGGATAGGTGCAGACCAAGCTGCCCACAAAATAAATATATATATATATATATATATATATATATATATATATATATATATATATATATATATATATATATATATGCAGGTGGGTGAGAGTTACTCCTAAGAGATAAGTCACCAACGCGGCACTCCAGGGCTTGTGAGAAAATAAGCAAATTTATTGTGCAACGGTTTCGGGGACAACGTTCCCCTTCCTCAGGCAGACAGCAATACAAAATTACAAACATAGGGTCCTACCTTATAACAGTGTGTGCAGCAAGAAGGCACCTCCTTCCGTTGTACGTGGCCGGTAGACTGGCTCAGAGCGGGAGACGCTGCCAGCGGGATGCAAAGCAGACGTTGCTTCCTGTATCTGACGTCACCATGCTGCGTCCTGCACGCTGACGCCCGTTGCCAAGCACACAGGGTAGCGTGAGTTGTTTACAGACGGTAGCTAGGTAACCTGACGCCACGTAGCAGCGGTAATAGGGAATGGTGCTGTTAGTAAAATACATTGTGCTGTGTGAGATTAAGAGATGCATACAAACACTTATTATAAAAACATAATGCTGGTATAAATATCAATATTGAATAGAGTATATATCGTGCAGCATATACATGATGCACGTAGGTGCTTAATAGTGAAAAATCAGATCAATAAAATATGCAGGACATTTTCACAACCAGATTGGCTTATCTGGGGTCATCTTAAATCAAGTAAGAATATGAACGAGGGGGTTAATAGGGTATCCAAAAATGGATGGGTTAATCGCCCTATACAGGATGGGGTCAGTCCATCAAGTCCCGTTGTAGGCAAAAATCAAGGAAAAACATCGTCCAAAAACATCAACCATAAAGGGGGTCATGTTTGGACCACAGGGGGCTAGGTTAGTGTGTTCCACATAATACGCTCATTGAGCCTGTTGGGTGAAACAGTATTGAGCCTATAGATCCACCTGGCTTCTAGTCTTAGAAGGGCTTTCTGGCGATCACCCCCCCTGGGCATTGGTGGAATGTGGTCTATCATAAAGTAGCGTAATGATGCCAGTGGGTGGCCCTTGGCTTTGAAATGAGCCGCTACTGGCTGGTCCATTGGTTTGTTCTTTAAAGCAGCACTTATAGCCGAGCGGTGTGCGGCCATCCGCTCCTTGAATTGTCGGGTGGACATACCGACGTAGTATAGTCCACACGGACATACTATGATATATACAATATATCTAGTGCTACAGGTCAGTATGTGTCGGATCTGTAGCCTTTTATCTTCGTGGGGGTGTTTGAAAGATGAACCTTGAATCAGGTAGTTGCATGTGATACACTTGATGCATTTATAACATCCCGGGGTTTTTCTTTGTCTAGTCGATGCTCGGTTATCATCAAACCCGGTTATGTCCGTGTGTACCAATAGGTCTTTCAAGTTGCGTCCCCTCTTATAGCATGTCATCGGTCTTATTTTGGAAAAGCAAGGTAATTTGGAATCAGTGGCTAGAATCGGCCACAGGGCTTTGCTCGCGATAGGTATAAGGCTGCTGTTGGTGTCGAATGTAGTGGACCACGGGAACACCTTAGCATTTTCCCCTTTGGTATTCTTGGGTTTAAGTAGATCTTCACGTTTAAGTTTGAGTACTTTTGTTTTAGCCTGATGTAGGGCTGACAGATGATAACCCCTTTCATGAAACTTGAGGATGATGTTATCCAGCTGTAACGGAAGTGTTTCTGTATTGCTACAGATACGAGCCGCCCGGAGCATTTGGGAGTATGCCAATCCCTTTTTCAATGGTGGAGGGTGATGGCTGCTGGAGAGCAGGAGAGTGTTCCTATCTGTTTCTTTATAGAATATAGAGGTGCTGATGTTACCTTCATTCAACGTCACAGTCACGTCTAAAAAGTTGATAGTATGACTGCTATGCGCATATGTGAGTTTAATGGGTCCTGGCATTGCATTGATGGTGGTCATTAGGTCGACGAATTCATCTGCCATGCCCTGCCACAGCATGAACAGATCGTCGATGTATCGACACAGGAGTATGATGTTATCTTTGGCAATTTGTTCTTGAAAGAATATGCGTTCCTGGGCGACCATAAAGACATTGGCATATGCCGGTGCCACGGCCGATCCCATGGCACAGCCTGCCTGTTGGAGGTAGATTTGACCATCGAATCGGAAGTAGTTACGGCATAGGACCAGTTCAAGCAATTGAAGGTAAAGTTTTTTATTGAAGGTAAACCCTTCGCCAAGAGAGTCCAGAAATGCTTTCATGGCCAGGAGCCCCTGGTCATGAGGGATCGAGGTGTATAGCGATGATACATCCATAGTGCATAGCATAGCCGTCAGGGGTAATTTGGGTAGTTGTTTTAAGCGATTAAGGAAGCTTGTTGTATCCATGAGGTGCGTGTCTTGGATGATGACATGCGGCTGGATCAATACGTCCAGTAGTTGGGACACCGGTTGAAAAAGACTACCTTGAGCGGAGATTATTGGGCGACCGGGTGGAGATGTAGCATGTTTATGTATTTTTGGTACACTGTACAGGATTGGTAGAATAGGGTGGGTGGTATGCAGTGCTTCTTTGAGCTTGATGTCTATGATCTGTTGGTCGACCGCTTCTTGGAGTAGTGCCGTTAATTCTTTTTGGTACTTCTCAGTGGGGTCGCTGTGCAATTTTCTGTACGTGTTCCCATCAGCTAATTGGCGCATAATTTCCGCTCGATAAGTGCTCAAGTTCTGGATTACGATGCCCCCGCCTTTATCGGCGGGGCGTATGACGATGCTGTGGTCATCTTGCAGAGATTTTAGAGCTTGAGTTTCGCCTCTGGATAGATTGGCATGGAAAGGAGTGGGAGCTGCTTTGAATCGCTCCATTGACGCGTCCAAAAGACGTGTGTACGTTTTTATAGATGAGTTGTAGGATATGGGGTCAAAAGCGGATTTGCTATGGGACCTGATAAATTGCGTAATGGGGGTGGGCTGAGGGGGAGCTTCTTGATGCTGGAAAAACTCACGTAATCTGAGTTTACGATTCATCTTATGGATGTCAAGTTGCCAGTCGAAAGGGTCATGTCGGTTGGTCGGTATAAAGGAGAGGCCTTTGTTGAGGACATTTTCTTCATCGGGAGTGAGCAGTCGGTCCGATAGATTAAATATTGCTTTTATTTTGGTCCTGCTCGCTTTGAAGTTCCTCTCCCTTTGACCGCCACGACGGGTTCTTTTGTTGTAGGACCCCTCCGGGTGGTAACCCCTAAAGGGGGACGTCTGGTGATGGTGCCATCATCGGATTCTGCCGGAGCAAAATCACTGTCAGATTGGGAGGATCCTGGTTGTGGGGCAGCGGGAGATCTCCGTGATCTCCAGCCTCGTCTAGCAGTTGCTTGGGAGCTGCGGGGCTGGGGCTCGCTGCCTGTAAGCCACCTGTAGACCTGGTTAAACTCATAGTCTGCCTCTACTGTGGCTAATTTTGTCCTCTTGAATCTTAATAAATCACGACGATAATTGTCGCATTGGTTTTTAAGCTTGGATGCCCAGGCGTCAAATTCAGGGGAGGCAATCAAATTTGCATTAGCTGTTTTAAGATCATCAATCTTGCTCCGGGTATTTCTGAGTTCTTTACCGGCCTCCTCCACCACCAGCACCATCAAGTCCAGGCTGCATTTGTTGAGTATGGCTACCCAACGCCTGCAGAACTCTGGACTTGACCGGCCGATGGTGGGGATGTTCCGGACTCGGAACCCTCGAGGTATAAACTTTTTACGGTAATAGTCCGATAAAGATTGGCCGTGAAGTAAGTAATCGATTTCCCGGCGTCTCAGCTTAAATAGTAGGTTGTATATATCCTCAGCTTCAATATCAGGATTAGGTTCCTCCGCAAACAGAATATGGGAAATTTCATCCTCTGAAAAGTTCAGTGTTTCTCCGGGGGGAGTTACAGCAATCCCTTTAGAACCAAGTGGGTGTTGTGATGCCTCCATGTTGGTTGATAAAAAGAGCTGGAGTAGACTCAGCAAGATGTAGGCTGGACGTCCTAGGAAAATTTAGGAGAGTGGGTGCCACGATCCTATGCTAACCGGACAGGCTAGCGAATACAGGATACTTGCGATCTGGCACTCCTTGTACCTTGGTCAATGGCCTGGGTGCCTTCGTAGATAATCGTACATGCAGGTGGGTGAGAGTTACTCCTAAGAGATAAGTCACCAACGCGGCACTCCAGGGCTTGTGAGAAAATAAGCAAATTTATTGTGCAACGGTTTCGGGGACAACGTTCCCCTTCCTCAGGCAGACAGCAATACAAAATTACAAACATAGGGTCCTACCTTATAACAGTGTGTGCAGCAAGAAGGCACCTCCTTCCGTTGTACGTGGCCGTGGCACCGGCATATGCCAATGTCTTTATGGTCGCCCAGGAACGCATATTCTTTCAAGAACAAATTGCCAAAGATAACATCATACTCCTGTGTCGATACATCGACGATCTGTTCATGCTGTGGCAGGGCATGGCAGATGAATTCGTCGACCTAATGACCACCATCAATGCAATGCCAGGACCCATTAAACTCACATATGCGCATAGCAGTCATACTATCAACTTTTTAGACGTGACTGTGACGTTGAATGAAGGTAACATCAGCACCTCTATATTCTATAAAGAAACAGATAGGAACACTCTCCTGCTCTCCAGCAGCCATCACCCTCCACCATTGAAAAAGGGATTGGCATACTCCCAAATGCTCCGGGCGGCTCGTATCTGTAGCAATACAGAAACACTTCCGTTACAGCTGGATAACATCATCCTCAAGTTTCATGAAAGGGGTTATCATCTGTCAGCCCTACATCAGGCTAAAACAAAAGTACTCAAACTTAAACGTGAAGATCTACTTAAACCCAAGAATACCAAAGGGGAAAATGCTAAGGTGTTCCCGTGGTCCACTACATTCGACACCAACAGCAGCCTTATACCTATCGCGAGCAAAGCCCTGTGGCCGATTCTAGCCACTGATTCCAAATTACCTTGCTTTTCCAAAATAAGACCGATGACATGCTATAAGAGGGGACGCAACTTGAAAGACCTATTGGTACACACGGACATAACCGGGTTTGATGATAACCGAGCATCGACTAGACAAAGAAAAACCCCGGGATGTTATAAATGCATCAAGTGTATCACATGCAACTACCTGATTCAAGGTTCATCTTTCAAACACCCCCACGAAGATAAAAGGCTACAGATCCGACACATACTGACCTGTAGCACTAGATATATTGTATATATCATAGTATGTCCGTGTGGACTATACTACGTCGGTATGTCCACCCGACAATTCAAGGAGCGGATGGCCGCACACCGCTCGGCTATAAGTGCTGCTTTAAAGAACAAACCAATGGACCAGCCAGTAGCGGCTCATTTCAAAGCCAAGGGCCACCCACTGGCATCATTACGCTACTTTATGATAGACCACATTCCACCAATGCCCAGGGGGGGTGATCGCCAGAAAGCCCTTCTAAGACTAGAAGCCAGGTGGATCTATAGGCTCAATACTGTTTCACCCAACGGGCTCAATGAGCGTATTATGTGGAACACACTAACCTAGCCCCCTGTGGTCCAAACATGACCCCCTTTATGGTTGATGTTTTTGGACGATGTTTTTCCTTGATTTTTGCCTACAACGGGACTTGATGGACTGACCCCATCCTGTATAGGGCGATTAACCCATCCATTTTTGGATACCCTATTAACCCCCTCGTTCATATTCTTACTTGATTTAAGATGACCCCAGATAAGCCAATCTGGTTGTGAAAATGTCCTGCATATTTTATTGATCTGATTTTTCACTATTAAGCACCTACGTGCATCATGTATATGCTGCACGATATATACTCTATTCAATATTGATATTTATACCAGCATTATGTTTTTATAATAAGTGTTTGTATGCATCTCTTAATCTCACACAGCACAATGTATTTTACTAACAGCACCATTCCCTATTACCGCTGCTACGTGGCGTCAGGTTACCTAGCTACCGTCTGTAAACAACTCACGCTACCCTGTGTGCTTGGCAACGGGCGTCAGCGTGCAGGACGCAGCATGGTGACGTCAGATACAGGAAGCAACGTCTGCTTTGCATCCCGCTGGCAGCGTCTCCCGCTCTGAGCCAGTCTACCGGCCACGTACAACGGAAGGAGGTGCCTTCTTGCTGCACACACTGTTATAAGGTAGGACCCTATGTTTGTAATTTTGTATTGCTGTCTGCCTGAGGAAGGGGAACGTTGTCCCCGAAACCGTTGCACAATAAATTTGCTTATTTTCTCACAAGCCCTGGAGTGCCGCGTTGGTGACTAATCTCTTAGGAGTAACTCTCACCCACCTGCATGTACGATTATCTACGAAGGCACCCAGGCCATTGACCAAGGTACAAGGAGTGCCAGATCGCAAGTATCCTATATATATATATATATATATATATATATATATATATATATATATATATATATATATATATATATATATATATATATATATATATATATATATATATATATATATATATATATATATATATATATATATATATATATATATATACCCGCTTGAAGCAAAAGCTTTGAAGGTTAGTCTGCTACCTTCTGTGTTTGTGCATGTGTGAGAATGAGATGTAGTTTTGCTCTCTGCCAGCAGGTGGCAGTGTTTCAGAGACTCACCGACACTAGACATATATGGGTGTGGATCATGTTATCCACCACACTTAGGTCGACATGGTTGAAGGTCGACATGGGACAATGTCAACATGGGTTTAGGTCGACATAGCGTTAGGTCGACATGGTTTAGGTTGCGAGGTCGACATGGGGTTTTTCACTTTTTTTTTTACCTGAATGCCGACACAGTTGACATGGACACAGTTGGAAGTCAACCGCAGCCCCTCGCTACGCTCGGCACCCTATTTTCTCCAACCACTCCCTAGTGGATGGTAGGGCATGAAATACCACCTGTCGACACATGTCGGCTTAAAAAACAGTGAAAAAAACCATGTCGACCTTGCGACCTGTTGACCTAATCCACGTCGACCTAACGCCATGTCGACCTAAACCCATGTCGACCTTGTCCCATGTTGACCTAGACACCTGTCGACCTTCAACCCTGTCGACCTAGTTGCATGTGGACACAACGGTGTCGACCTAATGACAATCGACCCAAGTGTGGTCGATAATACGACCGTATACCACATATATATAGATGATAGATCCAAACTTAGCTTCAATCTGAAATAACCCTTGTGTCATTTTATATGTATACATTGTTTCAAGGCTTTATATGATCAAACATTTCCATTTCTTGCACCATACTGTAAAATTAGTATTGTCTTCTATTCTTCTGTATCCAGTACTCTGTATTGAATTCCCCCATTCCTGTATTGCTAACTATGGAGAATAG
This sequence comes from Crinia signifera, assembly GCF_055691185.1. Lineage (NCBI taxonomy): Eukaryota > Metazoa > Chordata > Amphibia > Anura > Myobatrachidae > Crinia > Crinia signifera. The sequence continues at coordinate 165,773,956 of NC_139224.1, forward strand.
CGTTTAGTGCTATATCACAGCGCAGCTAATGTGATGTGTGCTGTGCATCTACCGTCCTAGACCCTTGTACCAGCTCCAAATACGGCTATTATCGTCCATGGCAAATAGCGCCATCTGCAGGGTGCATGTAGACTTCACCTTTAAAGAATACACCGTAACATAAACCTTTCAGCATGAAGTACCATTAGGGTTTTATTTGTGGGGGGAAGTAACCCGAAACAGAACATTGCAAATGTATATGTGCTTTGTAGATCTCTTCAGCCTGAAAGTAAACCTCTTATTGTACAGTATATAACACCCAGAACTGGATATTTAACCAGGGTCACGACTCTCAGGCTGGCCCGACAGCTGTGACCCTGTCCCGTTCTCAGCCGGCTCAACATGAAACAGGCAGTCAGGATTCAATGTCCCGCCTGCCGTGCACCGAAAAGGGGGCGTGGCCGCGAGACCCGTCAAACCACGATTTGCATGTGCTTAAAAGCGCAGCATGTCTGATCAGCGGACCAATCATTCAACCCACGGGGCCGCACGTTGCACAATTGTGTGTACACAATCTGCATGCAATGCGTCTTACAACCCTTCGAGATTGTACTCTGATTTCAAAGCAGGATCTTATTGGCTATCCCTAATCACATGACAGCTGTTGACAGTTGATAGCCAATAAGATCCTGCTTTGAAACCAGAGTAAAGCAGAGCCTGCACATCTCTAATATAAAGTGAAATATTTGTCCATTATCTGTCAATTATTGAGCGCAGCCTCTGAAATGTCCATTAGGAGCCGATTGGAGACTGTGGGTAATCTATCCACCTGTCCAGGCTCCAAGGTTTGATACGTCTCCCCCTAAAAGACTTTTTAAACAGGATCAATGTTTTGGCCCATCACCTCCAATTCCCGAATCGACCTTCATGTGATCCACAGCAATGTACTAACAGCACCACTCACATTCGTGTGTGTGGATGTATATAAAATATATTCTGTTCTTTTATATAAAACAAAGCAAAACCCACCTCTACATGTTGCAGCATGACCGGCAGAGGTGGCTGATTTTGTGCCTCACACCTCCTCTCCTGACTATCGGGGGCACGGAGAGGCATTATGGGGGGGGGGTGGGGTGGATAATAATAATATCCTATAGGTAGCGTTGCCATTTACTCTGACAGCACCTGCGGTATCTGAGAACCTGCGCTCCCCCCAGAACCTTGGCTGGCTGACTCTGGGAGATGGGCAGTGTGAAATGCTGACAATGACAGATTAACCCCAGCGGAGTAATGTACATTTCACTACAGCTCCGGCTCTACGCAGATAGATTTGCAAATCTAATTAGGTAAAATCACAGACATTATCACGTTTAAACATTGCTTTCCGGCGAATATTACAGAGGGTGAGGAATTTAAAGTCATTTTTTTTCCAACTGTAAGAAGTGCGCTGCGGCCAGATGAGCCGGAGACCGCTGCGGAGAAGCCCTGTGACAGGTGTATGCGTACGGCTTCTAGGACTTACTTAGCGTATTCACAGCCTTCTTCCTACAGCGCCGGAGGAATGGGGGCAGCCGCCACTGCGCCTGACTTTATCTCACCCGGGTCAGGTTGGCGCCCATTGTGGTTTCGCTGCGCATGATGAATTTACGGCTTCAGGTCCATACGACTGATCATGTACGCCATAATGTGGCTTGGATTGGGCGGCTGACGTCATGTGATGCCAGTGCCCGCTCCGAATTCGTCGGGAAGCGTCCGCTTGAAAAGCCGGTCCAGGCTGACATTTCTTTCTGAACATTGAATGATCTCTCTTTCGCTCGGCCGCATGTGAGCGGATTTGGCCGGCAGGTTGGTGGAGGTGGTGGTAGAGCACAGCCTAGCAAACAGATCTGAATCACCCCTCTAAGATGGTAGTTCTATTGAACATGGGATGTTGCCCATAACAACCAATCAGATTCTACTTCTTATTTATTTACCACCTACTCGAAGATAATAGATTCTGGTTGCTATGGAGATCCCATCTTCGATAGAATCCCCATCTTAGTAAATTGGCCGCTATATCGGTGGACTGAGCCTTGAGCATTCTGTGGACTGTTGCAGTGAATGTGGGGATTTGTGCTTTTAATGGTGACCAATCTAAAAGCTTTGTCTTCCTCCAGTCCTTCCACTGTCCGTCCCCAAAGAAAATGCCTTTCAAAAAAATGGACCCAAGTTGCACAATTGGATTTTACTGCAGAAACGCCGGAGACTTTGAGAGGGCGGTAGACGAACTGACAAAGGTAGGTGTTGGTGCCCTGTCCCATGCAAGTGCCCAGTGCCTCCGTACGCGCAGTTAGGAGGTGATTGGCTGTTTATCAATCAGATCTTGACTGTTTGATACAGAATGGGTTTGAAAAACGACAGTTGGGACCCGATTTACTGGTTGTTTATCACTCTCTGCTTTTATCACTTTTTGAAGCTTGACACATTTTGTACTAAGCTTTGAAAAGTGACAAAACGAAGAGAGATAAACCACCAACCAATCTGCTCCTACCTATCATTTTTTTTAAACCCAGCCTGTATTTTATCACTCTCCGTTTTATCACTTTTCAAGCTTAATACATCTGCCCCTTAGTAAATTTGCAATTTGCGTGCGATACGATCAGGACTTAGTTCAAAAAGCACGGGCTGCACAGACTTTATGTGCTGTGCGATGGGATGCCCACGGGAGCGCGCATCGCACAGCACCATTGTACCATGTCAAAAATCGCTGGTGCATCTAGTCAAGATCACTAGCAAAAATCGCTCCATGTGTACACCCATACACATCCTCATCATTGGGATACTTCTAACGCTTCACACTGCACTTCTTGTTCCACGCCAAAAGGTGGCGCCATTGAAGTAGAAATTCTTCGCTCGAAGTCGGTGAATCACTGTACACTGCGGACTTTTAAAAAGTTCTATGCTTTTTTTTGCAATATACTTTTTCAGCTTTCCCCCCCAATAAAACAGGTTCATTTCACAACTGTGCGCTCGGCATACTTTTGCGTTTTGTTGCTTGCTTGTTTTATTTCCTCACATGGGAAGTAATAAGAATAACTGTATGTACTAATATCTGCACAGCCTGAATGATTCGGGTGATACTGTACTAATGGCACCTTTTATGTAGCTCTAAAGCTGCTGTTGTTATTAATGGTCTCATTATTATTATTATTATTACTACTATTTTTTTATTATTATTTATATAATAATAATAATAATAATAAACATTAGTTCCTACACCATTGCTGCTAACTGTCTAAGTTCCCTAACACACAAGGGCACAAACTTAGGTATTCAATCCCAGTCGATGTGCGTTTTTTTTTTTTTTTTTTATTCTTCTGTGGGTTCCCGAAAAAAAAACGTGATTTTTGTTTTTGCGTAATCATTGTTGCATTTTGGCGACAGTCGTTTTGACATTGAGAGTTTTTGATTTTCGTATTTCACAATTTGACGTGTTGTATTTTGGGCAAACTGTCGATAAATCACCTGAAACCTATTCAATGTTCAACCGTCATCTTTTTCAGCTTTTGCATTGTATCCATGCTGGGGCAGATTTTCCCATCATGCTTTTGGCCCTTATTCTGGTTCACTCGCAAAGGCATATTCCTTCTTAGATGGACAAAACCATGTGCACTGCAGGGGGGCAGATGTAACATGTGCAGAGATAATTAGATTTGGGTGGGGTTTTACTTCAAAGTGAGATCTATATTGCAGTGTAAAAATAAAGCAGTCAGTATTTTCCCTGCACAGAAACAAAATAAATCCCCAAATCTAATTCTTTCTGCACATGTTACATTTGCCCCACCTGCAGTTCACATGGTTTTGTCCATTTGAGAAGGAATTTGCCTTTACGAGTGAACCAGAATAAGGGGCTTTGACTGTTGTTGCTATATATTGTTTACTTCTCCCACAATGCACTCTGTTTACCTCAGAACCCTCACTCTTGTTTGGAGACTTCAGGGAGACAACAACAGCATTTTGCAGTCTGCTGCTTGGAAACATTTTTGTTGTAACCCATGCAGGCACACGTGGCACATGACAGGAGCATACACATTACATTGCAGAAACATTCTTAATGCGAAAATAAAATAAACATTGCAAATCATACCATAAATCCATCCCAATGCTAAAGCCATGTGAAACCGAAAAAAAAACCTCATGTCGACCATGTCTATGACACCTATAAGCTTTTCGACCTTTTGTCAATGTTGACATTGTCTACCCAGTGATAGCATATCTTACCCTCAGCCTTCTTCCTGCACCCAAAGTGTCTGTCCTCTGACAGGAGGCACTAGGACAGGTGTAGGCTAGAAGGCGCCTGATTGGCTGGCTGTAGCCCTCTCTCACCCTTTATTCCTAATGGTGCGCGATGCGTAATACATCCCTTCCAATCGCACTATGCCTGGGAGTGATTCTGCAGTGCCGGCATCATTATTGTGACTCTTTCCATTAAAATGCTTCTTATTTTGCAAAACTGAGCATAAACAGCTTCTGCTGATTTAAAATGACATGTGGTATGTTTACATTCAGTGTGTGACATAAGAAATGCTATGTTACGCTGTTTTCCAGGAAAACACTATAGCATCCATTTCTTACGCAGATGCAGCGGCAGTCACATGCTGCATATCATTTAAATCCGCAAAAGCTGCTTGTGTGTTCCATTCACACTCGAATATAAGAAAAGCACTAAATCACTTGTGTAAGGTAGGCGTGCGTGGGTCGTCATTACTGAAGAGGAGAGTATTCAATAATAGCTAAGCCGTGTCTGGTAATGTTGGGATAGGAGATCGGGCCTGGGACATGACCAGTCCTCAATCCATGTAAGCCCTGAAATAGAGGTCACCATCTAGGTCTACCTGGCCGAAGCCGCTATACCTTCACCTCCCATTGTGCTGGGAAGCCGGCCTTTTGCATTTCATTTGCCCGTTCCCTGATCTTCTCACTGTATCTTCTGTTCTAGGTGCTGAAATCTTCCAGCAAGCAGAATTACCCTTTATTTACCTTTGTAAATGGACATGCTCAAGACTTTGATTTTGCCTGCACTCCGGTCTACGAGGAGAATGACCTTTTCACAGAGGATGAGAAGAAAAGATTAAAAAGACTCGGCACCGAAGAGTTTGTCTTACTGTGATTTTCCCCCTGCGCGCCGCATCCACCCTGACACAAACACTAGAACGAGAGACTGCATTTGTTTTTTCTTTTTTGGGGGTTTTTAAAATGTTTTTTCTTTTTTTTTTTTTTTAATAATGTTTTCCTAACGTGTTTTTTATGCTCTTTCGGGGCCTTTTACAAATGTCTAATTTTTTGTACGGTTGTTACACTAATAACTGTTTAATAATGCATGTGACTGGGACACCTACAAATTGGACCGAAGGCAGCGCTTTGCGATCTCTGCCATCGAACGTTGCTGCGTCACTGTGATGTCTGTACAGTTTCTTAGGTTTTAAACAGTTTCCGTTGAGTAGGCTTTTTATCTCCTGTAGCGAATGGCCCCGTAAAATAAACTAGGTTGGAATGGACTATGGCGTGCCTGTGGCGTTATCTGTCGTGGGACAGAGTGTTCTGAAGTTGGGTGAAACGGACTCCACTAATCCGCCACAGTATGTTTGCTGCATAAAACAAGGGTACTCCCGCGTAGAAAGGTTTCCATGTAGTGGAAATCTGCAAATGAGACTTGACACACTCTTTTCAATTGATGATTATATTGTCAACATGGTAAAAGGTAGACACAAGCAATAGGTTGACTTATGGAAAGGTGGACATAAGTTTTTCACCATTTTTTTTTTTTACCATCCGCATTGATTCTAAATGGGAACGGCAAAGTGTGCCTGGCGCAGCGATAGCGGACACAAAAAAAAAAAAAAAACAGTGAAAATTGTGTGATTATCGTAGAGGTAGTGGTGGCCAATGACGTGGTTGAGATAATCCCAGGCATTTTAGCTTGGTTGGCATTCTCTCCTGGTTGGACCACTATAGTCTACCCCAGGGGTGGCGAAACGGTCCTCGAGATCTACCATCAGTTCATGTATTCCAGGCCTGTGGATCTGTAGAATGTGTCCGTTAGAAATGACACATTCCACAAACCGCATGTTTGAAATGTGGCAGTTGGTAATGGCTACACCTGTGCACAAGCTAGGTGGTCTGGAGAACATGGACTGTTGCTAGATCTTGAGGACTGGTTTGGCCAGCCCTGGGCTACACTCACTGTAGCCCCCTAATAAATGGTCTGCTTGGTGCAGAAATATCTCCCAATGTTTTCCTATGGACTAATATAACAATAACAACCTGAATTATACACAGGTTATTTAGTGTTCTGTGATTTCGGCACGATTGTTGGCTTCACCCGCTAATCGCCGGCAGGATGAAGCATGAGGAAACACCCTACCACTATACTAGAGATGTTTCTCCTTGGTTCCTAGTGATTGGGTGACCGTTCTAACATCATTTATTCAGTCTCCAATAAGAATTTGATGGAGATTGTTCAAATGAATTTGATGGAAACGTTTGACGCAATGGTAATTCTTCCTCAAACAAAATCAACCTCGGCAGTGGACGCCATCAAAACAAAGCTCTTGGTTAAGGTATGTGTTAAAGGTAAGGCGCATTGAATTTTCAGGCTGGTTAATGTTTCCCGAAGAGTTCTTGATCAGCAACCGTGTACGACCCCAAGTCCAATAAGAGTGAGCGTCCAAATAGCTATTCTAAGGCTTCAGTGCGAGTTCCACCAGACTTGGCCTGGTCCCCTTGCCGCAGGAGGACTCTGTTCTCCAAGGCGGGAATAGTTGATGCAAGCCCTCAGTGTATTGTCCCCCGTTGTATTTATGCTAATGCACATTCCTGTATTATAGGGTGCCCTGCCTTTGCTTTCCGTCCGTATGGGAAAAGCGGCCTGTTTTTGTTTTCTCGACTGTTCACAATGAACAGAGGAATTGATTCAGTGTCTTCATCGACGGATGAAGCAATACTGGAATAATTTTAATTGTCGCTATGTAACACTTGCGATCTGTACCATGACTCGTGCTCTGTTTTCTGGGATCCCGGGCGACACAAAGCGTTCAGAAATTCTAAACATGACAACATGCTCTCGGGCATATTGTTCAGCGCTCTATGAAAGCGCGTTTGTACCGGGGTTCCCGGCTCTGAGGGTCTCCACTGTTTTACAGTGTATTTACAGAGATGTATGAATATTTGATTAATGAGTCATGGTCTTCGGAGCAATGTCATAACTGAACCTCTTTACAAAGGCGTCTCGTTGACCGTTTCCACAGCTGCCAATCACCGCGCTGACACTGCGGCCTTTTGCGGCATAATGTATTCAGTAGAGCATTCCTCTCTTTTTTTGTTTTTGAGAGTGGATCAGAGGCATTATTCAGTTATCTGTGCTAAGCCCTTGTAAGATCAATTTACAAAGTCTGCTTTCTAAAGACCCTTTTCCCCTGTGGAAAGCAGCATTGACACGTGGCGTGTAAGAGTCTCTTCTGTACACATAAAAAGCTTGTTGGCTGTGTGTTCTGCTGGCCCGCGCCGTCAATCGCCTCTGTGTTTGGTAAAGGCAAGAGACAATATTTCCCTGTTTGGTTACTGGTTTATTTATAGTCCTGTAGTTTATAATGCATTCCCTTGGTGTGTAAGGCTGGGGTTAGATATTGTGGATGTTCTACCGAGAAAAATATAAATATAATTACAGCTCAAATGGTCACCGATCCTGCAAATGATTGTGTACACTTACACCTCCATTTGCATGCAGCTGCACAGGTGAAAATTCCAAATTGGCCATCAACCATCGAATTATTATTTTTTTTTCTTTTTTTACCCATTAACAAAAAAAAAAGTCACAACTTTTATTTCCCATGGACATGGCTGAATTTGGGCCGGGCGTTAGCCACGTGTGACATCGGGCCGCCTGCATTACCATGTGACATTCCCCCCTGCCCCAACCCGGTGTCAGCCCCCTCTGGAGCGGACGGCTCACACTCGCCGAAGCTCTTGCGCAGAGCCCCCACTATCGGAACAGGTCCAAATTCGGACCCATATGATTAAAGCCGAATCACCCCGCAGTTTTATTTTTACAGAAATGTTCTGTTTCTACTAGAACATAGGGATCTATGTACTAAGCATTGGAAAGAGATAAAGTGAATGGAGATAACGTATGAACCAATTGGCCCCTAACTGACATTTTTCAATCAAAGTTGGTAGTTTGGAGAGAGATAATCAGCTCCAACTGCCACACTATGAGCTGTTTGAAAAAAAAATTGAAGGAGCTGGTTGGCTGTTACTTTATCTCTACTTTATCTCTTTCCAAGGCTTAAGGTGGCCATACACACGCAGATTTATCTTCAGATCTGGCTGGTTGGAACAAAAACCTGGTTATGGATGAGAGCAAATGACAGTTGACCATTTGCTTGGAAATGCCGGAAAACTGACAAACTGTCACTCATCCATAACCATGTTTTTGTTCCCACCAGCCAGATCTGAAGATAAATCTTACTAGTGTATGGGCACCTTTAGTGCATACATTCCCTATTTTGCTCTAGGTATGTGGCATGGAGGAATTGCGAGGATTGGATGACCTATGTACCTGTCCAGCAAGAAGCTTATTATAGGTCGATTTTATTTGTTTAATTCTTATTTTATTTTTTTATGTACAACCTGGTATTTCAATTTGGGTGTGGTATTAAATGTTGACCTGGTTAGAATTTCAGCAACCATCATGTCGGCATAGTTGTCCGATCAAAAAAACGATTTTACGCTTATTTTAGTCCTAACCCTGTAAATGCTGACCTCATCATTGTCATCAACGTGACCGCGTCGCCATTTTGGTGTTAATATTCTGATTGTTGGCATAGCAACTGCATACACTTGAACCCTTTTGAGTGCCAACCCTTTAAATGCCATACATCTGACCCTAAATGTTCCTCACAACATAATTCATGCTGCTTGTGTCATAAACATTGCTTTTCTCCATACTTGCCGTGGGAGACTCCCAATTTGTCAGGCGATCCCCCGCACCCCTAGAAAAGTGGCCGGATCTCCCTCTTCCAAGTGAAGCCGTCGGACGAGGAGCTTCTACATTGTACTTGGAATTGCGGCGCCTAAATGATGCAGAATTGTTTCATATAGCCACACCCCTTCCCTGCAGACCTACAAATCACGCCATTTTGGGGGCATGGCTTAGTGTTGCCCCACCCCAAATTATATGACTGGTCTCCTCTCTTGAGTTTTTAAGCAGAGGAAACTTTAAAGGTAGGCAAGTATAATTTTTTTTTCTGGAGTTCTGTAATTTATTACATTAAACATTTATTTCACTACCTAATTTAATAATAGGCTATCAATGCTCCTCACCTCTTTGGGGGGAATTCATGTGTTGCCGTCTTTGGGCCAGGACAGCCGCCGGCTGTTTTGTTGTCTCATCATTTTGACGGGCTGGTAACTTGTATAATATATATACAGATTTATGATATCTGCTCCAATAGATGATTACCCAAATTATGTGTATTCTGAATCCTGATTGGCCAGATAGCTGAAACATGCTGTTTTGGACTATCTTACCTGTTGTGACCACCTCTTTCTTTTGATGGTTTCTATTGTTCACTAGTAACATACATTTTTTTTTAAGACAGCAATGGGTTTAGTGGCGTATTCTAATCTAATTTTTACTGGCGGTTTCATCTTTTAATAAAAGTGTGGGAAAAACCCCCAATAAACAGTGGTTAAGTTAATTTACCCTACATCTAATTACAATATGAACATCATTTGGGGGTAGAAGTATAATTTAGCCGTCCATTAAATGTTCTCGCATGTGTCTTGTTGCCATTTACATTTTCACACGTTCCCTTAATTCCTGACTAGTTCCTAGATGGGCAAGCTTTGGTGGGAACCATGACCAGGGCCGGTGCAAGAATTTTCAGCACCCTAGGCAGCTTACTCCTCCGCCCCCCATACCCCCCCCCCCCCCCCCATACACACACACACACACACTAATACCGACTTTCCAGAACCTCAGGTGAACGCGTGGAGCTGGCATCTTAGAAGTTTGACACCTGCTGTCTGCATTAAGTTCTACAAGGACGTCTTTCTGAGTAATTCATAGTCGTGTGATAGTCAAACTCAGGGATGCCCCCCAGATTCTGCAGCCCCTAGTCTGTGACCAATGTTTTTCCTACAGAGCAGCCCATTGCCTCCTTGCTGGAGTGCCTGGTGAAGACTAGGGTCTCCATTATGTGCCCTTGGGGAACCAGTGTTGTCTAATGGGGCGCTGCTGGCACTTTTGTCCAAAAACCCAGAGCGTCCTTCACTATAAGCATTTTCAGACCAAATTCAATGTTTGTTCCTGACGTTCTATCGTATAGACAAGTTCTAAAAACGTTTTTGTGCCTAGAGCTTCAGTCCACCCAATGCCCTCGGCTCGGTGTCCCTGGTTGTTAAACTTTTTATATTTGTTTAGTTTTGCAGACGCAGAAGTGTACGGCTCTTAGGTTGATATTCATGGTGTGCGAACCTTTTTATTTTTCTCCGTACAAAAACAGTTTTTGTGCACTGTGGGGTTACTGTAATCTGTACGTCTCTGTATCCTAATAATGAGCTTCAAACATTTCAGAAAAGTCCCCTTTGTTTCTCTTCCTCTCTAAGATCTTCCACGCAATCTGTTTCTTTTTTTTTGCCTTCAGAACCTGACCAGCTCGTGGGAGCCTTCGCACAAAAACTATTTTAATAATTTGTCAATCACACAAAAGCCTCAATTGTTTTATTTCCTCTTTGAACCAAGTCAACTTAAACGGAGATCTGTCATGATATATCAAAGAGGTTATGGGTTAATGGTCCCATTGCTTAAGTCACTATTCAATACAGGCATGAAATTCTTACAAACCTGCGAAGACCTTTCCCATAAGTAATACAAGACGTGGCTTGGACATTTCTCAGCATGGTTCGGGATAGTAATCGTACAGAAGACTAGTGTTATCCCTACTAATATGTCCTGCTGTACATTCTTATGGACCCGGTTTCGCTATTATCTTCCTGCGACTGAAGCAAGCAATGGTGTCCTCACACTGTATAAATGTCTTGTTTTCCAAAGGAAAATGACACGACCTCTTGGAAATAATCAAATCTGGCCAGAAATTTGTTTGTCAATGTGGTCATTGTCTTCTCTTTCCCTTTTTTTGTTTCTTTAAAAAAAACTGAAAAACATTCTAAAGAGCGTTGGACGCTTAAATGGTATTTACTCCTGAATTTTATAGTTTGACCTTTTGATTGGCCAATTTAACTTTGCAGAGGAGGTGGTTGTCTGGATAATAACTAGGCCCACGCCATAATATTACTGTATAAAACTATTGCTGCAGACTGTTGTAGGGGAATTTTAATGTTTAAGCAGCTGTAAGCATCATAACGAAAATCAGAATCAGAATTTGTGTTTCCTGTGGCGGCAGGGCAAAGTCTTTTTCTGCAAGTCCACACCCCTGCTGCAAGGCCACACCCTAACACGGGCGTGCCTCCGGTTTGCAGAACTTTTTTTTGTACATGTTTATGGGGGGGGGGAGAAGAGGCACATTTTTTTACCCGTTCGCGCTGGGAGCCAAATAGTCTACAAAGGGCACTGTCCTAACCCTTCCCGATAATACCTCACCCTAATCCCCATACCCTGCTGCGTAAACCTACCGCCCACGCCCCGCAGCCTAACCCTAATCTCCCTTCTAAGTGCCTAAAACTAACCCTCCCTCCCCACAGTTTAACCCTAACCTTCCGTCACCTCCTCGCAGCCTAACCCAAAGTTCCCCCCTAGTGCATAAAACTAACCCACACCTTTCCTGGCCTGACCCTTACCCACCGGGCATACTTCCGCTCATGATACCAGCATTCTGACGAGTGCCGGACGGGGTCCCGACAGTCATTTACCCCATGTTGGGATCCCGACTGTCAAAACACCAACAGCCGGGTGCCTGACAGCCACCGGCTATTCTCCCTCGTGGACCCCCATTGAAAGAGAATTGAATAGGTGGCAAGCATAGCGAGCCACCATGCCCGCAAGGGGCTTTGTTGCGCTCACCATGCTGTCTGAGTCTGGACGGGCTGGATCCCAACATCGGGTTAATAACTGTCGGGATCCTAAATGTCGGACCCCTATACCACACCCCATTCCGTTGCTCCGAATCAGCCCCATAGTATAGTTGCATTTGTGGCCACCTCTACGTTGGGCCCTACCAGAGCTTTTAAGTACAGTGTGGCAGTAGTGGCTCCAGGGGAGGAGCACAGTCCAAAACTCAAAGAGGGGAGCCACGCCCACTGCCAGTGAGTCAGCTGGGAATGGCATTTGCCTCCCCTATTTTACATTTTGAACTGTGCTGCAGTCCCCCCTCTGGATCCTCCCTAATGTGTCGGCGAGATACTCCATTCAGATGGGGAGAGACATAGTCAGACATAGGACCTTATTCAGGTCTGCTCGCTCCCCCGCATGTTTAGCGTCTGCACATGCGCATTTCTGCGTATGTGCAGATGCTGGGCGTGAACGGGCACGGCGAACCCATTCGCACCCACCAGTGTGGCCGAAGGGTGGCGGTGGTTGGATGCACCCATGTCAACGCCCATGAAAATCCTGGGCATTCCCATGGAAATAAGGTAGTGACGGGGTGGGCAGCGGACATTACAAGATGTCAGCTGCCCGCCCTGTTCTCGTACAGGGCGCACGCAACGCTAAGGCACCTGAGAGTGTACGCTCCACATCATTCAATGGTCGGCGAACATCGAATGATTTGGTCCACCCACACAAGGCACCCATTCACAGCCGTGCGGCCGAATTCGGCGACTGAGGGGGTGCGGGCGGCTGGATGGGGTGCGGTCGTTAGGTCGGCACAAGAAAGGTCAACATTTCTTAGGTTGATGCCGGAAGGTCGACAGGGTTTTTAGGTTGACCGGCGGAAGGTCAACAAGGGTTTTTTTTAAATTCCCCACTGTGGTTCCAAAACAGGCGGTAGTTCATGCCCTACCTTCTACTAGGGCTTGGAGGGCGAACAGAAGCATTGTGGGCGCAGAGAGCGATGCGAGGAGATGCCGTACACTTAGATATGGTCCAGATGGGCCAAGTGGTTCTTATCTGCCGTCAAATTCTATGTTTCTAGAACTAGACGTCTAGATCTAGACACCTAGAAAAATACGTGTCGACCTTCTGTATTGTCGACCTTCCACTCTGTCAACTTTCAGTCCCTGTAGACCTTCCAGTGTCGACCTAACGATCCATACCCGGTTGCACATGTGAATCAGAATAAGGCCCATAGTCGGAGGCCAGGGCCGGCGCTACCCACTCAGCAGCTCCTGCAAAGCAGGGAGGCGCCATGCTGAAAAGGCGCTGTCTCCCTCCCTGCTCTGCTAAAGCTGCCTCAGCCCTCACTGTCACTGCCTCCTGCACGCCGCCCGCAGCGCCTGTCTGACAGTGGGCGGCAGTATGGAGAGGCTGAGCAGCTCCCTGCACCGCGCACACACTGTCCTCCTCCCGCGACCTGCCCCCTCTTCCTCACGGACACCTGCGCTGAGGCATGTAGCGCTGTCAGTGAATGCCTGGATGACATGTCATGTCCGGATCCGCCCCCTACCCATTGCTCCATGCGCCTGCCAGCTGTCAATCAAATGATGAACAGGCAGCAGCGCCGCCTCCCCTTCCTTACCTTTTCTCAGTGTGCTGTGCCAGTGCCACTGCCAGTCCTCAACACTCCGCCCCCTCTATCTCCTCCCCTCTTCTTCCATCTCCTCCTTCTCTCCCCTCCTTTCCCCCTCAGTCACGAGTGCTGCACATACTTTTTGTACTGCTTTCGGATCGCATCGCACACACATTGTATGCATGCCGTGCGATGTGATCTAGCCCATAACGTATGCGATTCTCGCAGCGTGTATGGGCACCTTTAGTGCCTGCAACATTTTGCGGACACAGCACTGAGATGGTGTATGCATACATGTACATGCACCCGAGATCCTCCATAGGATCGCATGTTGCATACACTCCCATAATCGGGCTGCAGCTTGTTGCAATGGCAATGTTAAAGGGGGCGCAAAATGTACGGTTTGCAGGAGGGCGCCGGACACCCTAGCCCCGGCCCTGTCGGAGGGGTTTATGACGGTTTGCAGCCAAACAGAGTCTGTGACTTTTTACTTTTGCAGCTTAAGAAAAATGAAAGCAGACGTCTGGTTGCTATGGGTTACAGCACAGTTGGGCTACTAACACTACAAAATCAAATGAACCTTAATTGAGTTTAGTTTGCCTTTCAAATGGTGCATAAATGATAGATGGAGCCGCGGTCTCCATGTTTGTTGTGGCAGCCGGAGCGGTTGCAGTTGCTGTTGGTTGCAGGCTGTTCTGTTCTGCTCTGTGGCTCCTGAGATCCTCTCTGCATTATCGCCGGCTCATAATGAAGTTGCTACACCACTGTGGTAATTAAGGAAGATCTGGCAGTAATTGCAACAGTGAATCAATGTAACTATTACCGCTTTAACGAGAGATGGTTTAATGTTGTAATCTAACCCTTTCCTCCTGATAAAACACACACCGGGTCTATTTACTGCGCTGCTGAATGGGATTCTGCTGCACTGTAAATATTTACACATAAATGGAGAGGGCGCAATCCGTTTTATGCAGACGAGATTGTTCACGTCCGATGGATGCTTATTCTCAGTGGCGTAACTATAAATTTTGCTCCCCCCAGCCAAAAAAGTTTCTGGCGCCCCCTCCCCCCCCCCCCATGCCCCTTAAACATTACGTCACACATCATAATGCCCCTTGCACTATATGCCACATGCCGTCATTAAACTTATACTCCACAAATCTAAATGCACCTTACACTATGGCCGGAATTTCATGCCGCCCGAGTTCAGTGCAGTGCAAGATGTCCGCTGAATTCTGATGTTTTTTTAAAGGGGAATTAACTTACTAGGCATGGTTTTGCCTTGCAAGTTAATTCCCCTTTAAAAAAATGTCAGAATTCAGCGGACATCTCGCACTACACTGAACTCGGGCGAGATGTCCGCTGTCGACGAAGTCGCACTGCCGCCAGAAAAAGGGTGTGACCTCACTGAGAGGCATGCTAAGCGCTCTGTGAGCTTCTGGCATGCCCCCACCCCCTCAGACAGATGCTAACGCATGGACACGCAGACGTCGACAAACAGACAGATACTGACAAATGGACAGATCCTAAAACACGGGCGCTGACAAGTTGATACATGGACGCCGACACAGACACATATGTTGACACATGGACACTGAAAGACGCCTATACACAGGGATACGCTGACACATGGACTGCACATAGAGTCACTGATGCTGACAGACGCTGATATCTAGAGACATAATACAGACACCCAGACACTGACACTGACACAAATATGCTGACATGTGATGACATAGACACTGAATGCTTTGCATACCACTGTAGAAAACCAGGTTTTGAAAGAGTTAACCTTATTGTTGTGTTCAGCTCCTGTGCTGAAGCCTGTAGAAGGGGAGGGCTCTGTAACCGGAGTGCAGAGTGCAGGGGAATAGAAGGCAGCCGCTGGAGCAGGACAGTCAAGAACAGAAAGCAGGGAGAGGGATGATTCCTTAGCTGTCCAGCCTGCGCGGACGGAGGTTGTGTGTACTGTGTACACAGACGAACTTCCTGCCTGTAATGCTGCTGCTGCTGGGAGGAAGGGAGGGAGAGAGACGGAGTGAGACAGGACGGACCTTACCTCAGCTCTGCAGGTTAGAGTGAGAGGCTTCCGGCGCCCACGCAGCCCCCGCTCCTCCAAGCAGTGGCGGGGGCTGCCTTACACAAGTTACGCCACTGCTTATTCTGTAGCGCCCTGCAAGGATGAAGGATAGCGGGACTAAGTAAAAACCGGAACCGGACCACACCACGGAACATCGGACTGAACAGGCTCCATTCTTCAAACTCAACATTCCGGAGCTTGTAGTGTACAGTCCAGGGGGTGTCCTGTCCGGGGGCGGTGTCTGTGACAGCTTTCACCGGAAATACAGGGAAGGGGAGATTACAGCCTCCCAGTATGGTCCAGACCGTAACGGTTTTCACTACATCTCCGAACCATACAGGGAGGCTTTATTCAAGGAATGGGTAAAAACCGGACCCGGACAAGACCCCGGGATGCCGGACCGGACATCAAACTCTGAATTCCGGAGTTTGTAGTGTCTGGTTCGGAGGGTGTCCTGTCCGGGGGGGCTACCTGTGACAGCTTTCACCAGGAAGAGGAGGAGGGAGAGAATCAAGCCTCCCTGTATGGTCTGGGCATGTAGCAAAACCAGAACGGTCCTGACCACAGGGGGAGACTGTATTCCCCCCTTCCCCATGTCCCTGGTGAAAGCTATCACTGGCAGCCCCCCGGACAAGACCCCGGAACGCTGGACCAGGCACGACAAGCTTCGGAATGCAGAGTTTGCTGTCCGGTCCTGCTTTCACTTAGTCCCACTTTATTCTTTACATCTCCCTGGTGGCAGGTGTCACAGGCATATCCCCCCCCCCCCCTCCACTATCCTCCAGAATGACAGAGATTGAAGAATGGTGGGTGTCCAATCCAGCTTTCTGGGGTTCTGTCCGGTTACATACCCAGTATTGCACAGTTCTTACTGGAGGTAGCGCACAGAAGATGGGGCACCATGCACAAGTTATGGTCTCCAAAATGAATTCATTCTCTCTCTCTCTCTTACGTTACCATCCACGCGTACTACGATTGGGAATGGGCAAAGCTAAGGGGTACACTATTTTGGGGGTCCGCATGCTAAGGTATTGGCATCTACACAAATAAAGCATGAAAAACACGTCGACCTTTTCACGTGTCAACCTTTTTCACGTCAAACTTTTGCTTGTGTCAACCAATTGTCCTAGTTGACCTTGTGCATGTCGACACTCCCTGGGGCGCAGTCCCTAAAGTCAACTCGCCGACACAAATGACGTCACCAAGCTCAGCCCATGTCTGCTGTGTATTCATACTTCTGCCGAGGGACTGTCCCATCAAAGGGACAATTTTTTATG
The DNA here is from genome assembly GCF_055691185.1 of Crinia signifera. NCBI lineage: Eukaryota > Metazoa > Chordata > Amphibia > Anura > Myobatrachidae > Crinia > Crinia signifera. Next base: position 165,790,956 of record NC_139224.1, read on the forward strand.
GTCATTGGCGATTCGCGGCCCTGCGATGTTAAATGTTCGACCATCAGTAGGGAACATCACCGATTAATGATCAATGGCCATCCCTATCTGCCTCCACTAGACCCAGGTCTACCGCACCTAATGATAAATCCTGCCTATAATTCAGGATCCAGACTTTAGGTTGACCATTATTAGTCTACATGGTCTACATGATAATGGTCAACAAAGTGTGAGTTTTTTTTTTCAATTTTTGGAACTTTTTGATTCTTTACCATCCACGTGAGCAGTTGGGAAACATGTGAGGGGACTCGGTTCTCCAATGGGGGGTCCATGTGCTGCAAGATCAAAATTGACACCCTAAAAATCTTTGTTGACCTTTTCATGTGTCAACCATTCGCATGTCAAAATTTGGTTTCTGTCGACCTTTTTTCCATGTCAACCTTTTGGGATTTACCTTATAGTAGAGAAATAATACACGGTTGACCCAATGATCCACGAGTATATTATTTCTCTATTGCATCCTAGGAAATGATAGACAGCATCTTGCACCATATCCCTGTGTAACGCTCCGGTCGTACTCTTTCAGTGCGGCGCGATGTGAGCAATAATACAGAGCAACGCTCATCCCTCTCTCAATGAAAGATTATTTTTGTGTAAGTGAGAGGTTTTGGAGACGAGCTCGCAGATGATCCTCAGGAATTTGGGAGCAGGATAAATGATTCCTCTCGCAGGCCACTGGAGCAGAGTTTAGTCACGACTCAGGGCCTTGATTTGTTACCGTTTCCTCCCGCACTGAGAAAATAATGGGATTGTGAATGACAGGTTTTGATCTCTGGCAGAAGCCTTGGGATAATATTTCAATAAGTTAGGATCATTTTTATGTTTCCGTTTAATGTAGATCTGACAATTTGAAGAGAGGAAGCGCTATTGATAGCGGATATTGATGTCTTTGCTGTAAAATTATGAAGACGGCACAAAACTGTTCCAGGGTGTGTGTCGGAATAGCTGGCTGTGCTACTGTACAGGAGATACATAGGGATGAACGGCGGTGGGGGTGCCAACTTCAGAATACAGACGCCAGTGACCAATGGAGTATCCTTATCTATTGCCCGCCTCCCCCTAACCCTACCTTCCCTCCTCTGCCTATCCCTAGCCCACTTCACAAGTCCCTAACCCTAATCCTCCCATTCTATACTTAACCCCCCCCCCCCCCCACACACACACACACACACCCTACAGCTGGGGTAACCAACCCTAGTCCTCGAGAGCTACCAACAGTGCATGTTCTGCAGGTCTCCTCACAGAATCACAAGTGAGCTAATTAGCTCCATCTGTGGATCTTTTAAAATGTGTCAGTGATTAATGAGTGCAGCTGTGCAGCAGCTAGGTTGTCTGGAAAATGGGGGAAAGTTACTAAGATGTGTATTCTACTTCCTATGTGCTGTTGCTATGGGCAATCAATCTACTTATTTATTTAGCACCCTCTAGAACAGGGGTAGCCAACCCCAGTCCTCGGGAGCTACCAAACGTTAATGTTTTCCAGTGCACCTGCGAGGTGATCTGGAAAATGTGAACTGTTGGTAGCTCTCGAGGGCTAGGGTTGGCTACCACTGATCTACAGCCTAATCCTAACCATCCTACTAAATTTACTAAGATGTGTATTCTACTTCACGTATGATGATGCTATGGGCAACCAATCAAATCCTGTCTACTATCTTCTAGAGCAGGGGTAGCCAGTAGCCAACTCCAGTCCTCGAGAGCTACCAGCAGTTCACATTTTCCAGATCACCTCGCAGGTGCACAGGTGCACTCATTACTCACACATTTTAAAAGATCCACAGGTGGAAACTTGTGATTCTGTGAGGAGACCTGGAAAACATTAACGTTTGGTAGCTCCCGAGGACTGTAGTTGGCTACCCCTGTTCTAGAGGGTGCTAAATAAATAAGTAGATTGATTGCCCATAGCAACAGCACATGGGAAGTAGAATACACATCTTAGTAACTTTCCCCCTAAGTGCCTCACCATAGAACTCCCTCCTCCCAGCCTAACCCTAACCATCCTTCTAAGCGTCTGACCCTTAATAATAATAATAATCAGCTTTTAATGTAACATGACATTTCTCTACAAATGTATAATGTATTTGAATTGTTAACACAATTGCAGCCTACTTCAAGGCCCTTATTCTGGTTCACTCGCAAAGGCAAATTCTTTCTCAAATGGACAAAACCATGTGCACTGCAGGTGGGGCAGATGTTACTTGTGCAGAGAGAATTAGATTAGATTGGGGTTTTACTTCAAAGTGAGATCTATATTGCAGTGTAAAAGTGAGATCTATATTGCAGTGTAAAAATAATGCAACCAGTATTTACCCTGCACAAAAACAAAATAACTCGCCCAAATATAACTCTCTCTGCACCTGTTACATCTGCCCCAGTGCAGCATGGTTTTTCCATTTGAGAAGGAATTTGCCTTTGCGAGTGAACCAGAATAAGGGCCTAAGTCAGACCCACAATAAGCAGCAATCACTTACACATTTTTCGCAGCTGATACACAGTAAAAACGCCGATACTTTCCCGCGTTTCTGCTTAGGACCTAGTAAAGAGCAGGGTTGGAGATGCAGTTTTTTTTTCATTTAGATTTAGCAAAATCCTGGGATGATGCGCATTCATGTGTCAAAATCCCTAGTGTGAAAGGCGTATTAATATCCAGTACAATAATGCAGAGCTAGCCTCTAGACGCCAACAATTTGAAGACTAATTAAAAAATTTTGTTAACTTTGTTTTATTTTAGTTTTTGTTTTTTTTCATTCCGATAATTCATTTATTAGATTGCAAACTAACGAGCAGGGCCCTCTTACGTCTTAGGGCAATATTCAATCCGGGATTCCGAATTCAATGTTCCGCCTGTTAGAAAATGGGCGTTTCGGCGGAAACGGGCACGGATTGTCAAACAACGGCGGTGAATTCGTCAATCCGCGCCAGCTTCTGACAAAACATTTTGTTTTAAAGTCGGATGTGTTTTGTCGGAAATGGCAGCATTTAATAGGCAACGGACACTATTTTCCCCGGCGGAAATATCGGACGAGAATGAATACCCCTTCATAGTATGTCTGTTATTACCCAGTTTTATGACTATTTAGGGTACTTATGTAGTAACTGGGCTGCCGATTTTGAAATCGGGTCCATCGCATCGCATCGCACCCGACCATATCGCATGCGATGCGATGCGATGCGATGGACCCGATTTTTCCATAGGATTCAATGTTAAAATGGACTGAGTCCATTTTAACATAGAATTCAATGGGAAAAGGGGTCCTTTTCATACCCCTACTATCCAAGTGGGCATGGAGTTGGATATAAACCTGTGGCGAGCGTAGCGAGCCACCGAGCCCGAAGCGTGGCGAGCGTAGCGAGCCCCGCGAGGGGACACAGAATACCGTCCCCTCGCGGGGCTCGCTTCGCTCGCCACGCTTCGGGCTCGGTGGCTCGCTACGCTCGCCACAGGTTTATATCCAACTCCATGCCCACTTGGATAGTAGGGGTATGAAAAGGACCCCTTTTTCCCATTGAATTCCATGTTAAAATGGACTCAGTCCATTTTAACATTGAATCCTATGGAAAAATCGGGTCATCGCATCGCATCGCATCGCATGGTCGTATGCGATGCGATATCGCATCGCATCGCATCTGATTGTATGCCTTAACTAATGCAGCCCACACACGCACCGATTCCAGCGTGCGTTGTGGGCTTAACTAGCACACATAGCATTGCATCGTATGCCTTGTGCATACGATGTGCATGCGATGCGATGCTGTGCTAGAAAAAGCTAGTACAAAAAGTATGTGCAGCACATACTTTTTGTACTGTACGATGGAGTGCCGCGGGAGCGCGCACCCCATCGTACAGCATCGCATCGGCGCGTGTGTGGGCTGCATTAAGGCATACAATCAAAAAATCGGCAGCCCAGATACTACATAAGTACCCTATTTAGTTCCTTATTGTAATGCGCAATATACTGGCGCTATATCAGCAACTGTTAATAATAATAATTAATGATAATGAATAATTAGACTTCACGTGTAATGTTGTTATTTCATTTCTTTGTTAAAAACCCAAGTGGAAAGTGGAAACGTTGGTGTAAACGAGTAAAGGAAACACAATCATTTTCCCAGTTCATCTTTAAACATTAAATATTACATTAATTACCCCAAATGACAGTTGTCTGGGGAACAGTATTTTAACCTCTTGGCTCCCAAGAGAACCATCGGCTAGTAGTAGGCGTAACACCCAAGTAAGACAGAGCAGTTTATCATGTCAAACTAGACGTAATCTCTCCAGTGCTGGAAGGCAGGGCCGCACAATGTATTCCAGGATCGTTACAACTGAACTGTTTAAGAGAATTATGGACTTTGCCGCAGGCCCAAAAAAAAAAAAGGGGGGGGGGGGGGGGTTGGGGACGGACGGTGTTACATCTCCTGGACTAATTCACACTGCTGGGGAACAAAACAAAACGCACACACACACACACATACACAAAAGAAACAAGTAGGTAATTTAAACGTAAGACACAAAAATACACAACTTTTTTTTCAAACCGCGTGTCTCAAAAATCGCAGTCGGCATTAATGATACAAATGAATTTTATGCTGGGCGATAAACTTGCATGATTGCTGTAATAGTATTAATAGAAGTTCACTGTTATAGTAACAAGCGCGATTAACAGTCACATTTGGATTTAATCTAATAATCTAAATTTACATGAGCGTTAAACTAAGTTATTTCAAAAATATTTAAGCGCCATGTAAAGTTAATCGGCTGGCAGACTTCAGCTGGGTACACACTGGACGCGTAACGATATTGCCGATTGCGACGGGTGAAGATACTGTCTTAGCGCGCACGCATGATGGCGCTGACAATGCGCGCTCCCGCCCGTCGTCAGTGCCATCCGCCGTGTTCTGTACATGCAGGATGAGCTGGGACCTCACTGCAGAATTCAGCATGGCTCCCGCTCCCTCCACCGTTGTTCGTCGCAGCCGCCATCGCCAAGTGCATAGGCCAGCGCCTCCTCTCTGGGTCTCTATTGCGCAAGATGTGGCTGGGTACACCCATATCGACTGGGAAGGGGTCATAGGGCCCACAGTATAAAGGTTGACACACATTAGGTCGACCACTAAATGTCGACACATGAAATAGATGGACAGGGTCAAAAGGTTGACACAAGCATTAAATCGACAATGGGGTCAACAGTCAAAAGGCGGACATGTTTTTTTCACATTCTTTCCATGTATATGTCGACATACGTTGACATGGACACCGTGTCGCTGCGCTCGCCATGCTTCCGGCATAGTAGCTCCCTGCCCTTCCCAAAAAATTGGGAAAAATCATGTCAACCTTTCCATTGTCGACATAATGCGTGTGTTGACTTTCGACCTTAGGCATGTCGACCTTTAGTGGTCAACCTAATGTATGTCGACTGTCGACATCATACTGTCGACTTAAGGACTAGCGTGCACCCAGCTTTACAGATCTCTGGCATATTAAACATCATTTTAATAGTTAAGGACGGTGCCGAACATGTAACAACATTGTATCAGCAAATATTGAAACTTGCCACAAATATTGCTAAAGGGAGTAAATCAAACAAATAAATAAATAAATAAAAAGTGCTAGATCCACCTGACCACAGACATTAGTTTCTTCCTGAGGGTTGTCACTGAGTTTGTCCTGGCCGTTAATACGGAAAAGAAAAGGTCAGCATCTGCTGGAAATAAATGTAGCAGCGTTTTTCTATACCTTAATTAAATGCCAAAATTTATCTATATTAACAACAGAACCGGGGAAATTTATTGATCTCCACCGACTCGGGTAACGTGACAAATGGCAGAGGCAATTTCCATAATGCTGTACACATGTTAAAGTTTGTAATGAGAAGAATACTCTATTAACATTAAATCTGAAATGAAAGGGACATTTTATAATAGAATACGATGCCCCGAGGCGGTGAGCCTCTGTGATTTTTTTTTTACCGCCCCCCCTCCCCACCGCACGTCCTGCCTGCCTGTCCCGAATCGGCTCGAGCTGTGTACAGATGGGCCCTTGACAGTCCTACAGCTGTTCGCCTAATTGTCCATTAAGTGTTCAATTGATTCCTTGATTCCGAGTACATGTGTCTTTCAGCTCAGTTCACGGTTCGGAGCTGGAGAAGCCTCCTTTGCTGCGAGACAGCTTGTAACGTAAAAATGTGGCCTGCCACATTCAATTGTTTTCTAAGCCAGAGCCTTTGGCTCAAAGGTTCTTAAATGGTAATAAAGTCTGGGCTTTAGTCTGTAAAGTTCTAGCATCAAATCAACAGAGACTACAGTATGTGGAGATTTCTTTAATTCCAGCCTGACCAAGTTCTGAGATGGCACCTGGCTGATAAGAGGCCTGTGCTTATATCCAGGGCCGTTTCTAGACAATTTAGCTCCCAGGGCAAATAAATAAAAATGCGCCCCCCCCCCCAAATACATAACATGAAATACAAGAAATTGCGCGCGCGCCGAAATAGGGTGTGTGGTTTATTTTAAAAGGGGGTGTGGCTTAAAATAAGGGCGTGGTCTAGCAGCAAAACAATTACCTTACATCTCACTTTTGCAACCTGCATGTCCAGACATTGGTTACCGCAGGAATTGTCATTGTCCTCCCGCACTTAAGTTGGCGGTCTGAAGCCCACACGGTGACATAAAAATATAAAGCCCCACACAGTTACCTAGTACGCCTCACAGATCAAGGCCAAACAATGACAGGCTACTTAAATCATACACTTTTTTATCCGTGATGCCAATTACACATTACATATTACGCCGCACACCATGATGGCAAGCACACAATACTCCCCACAACGTAATGCCTATTACACATTATGCCCAACGCTCCGCTGCCGCACAACTGATGCCGTTTACTAATATGCCCCCACAGTGCCACACATATATGCCCCACAGTCCCAGCTATGCCCCCACAGTGCCACACATATATGCCCCCACAGTGACAGCTATGCCCCCACAGTGCCACACATATATGCCCCCACAGTGATAGCTATGCCCCCACAGTGCCACCCATATATGCCCCCACAGTGACAGCTTTGCCCCCACAGTGCCACAGATATGCCCCCACAGTGCCAGATATGCCCCCACAGTGCCACACATATGCCCCTACAGTGCCAAATATGCCCCCACGGTGCCACATATATGCCCCCACGGTGCCACATATATGCCCCCATAGTGCCACACATATGCCCCCACAGTGCCAAATATGCTCCACAGTGCCACACATATGCGCCCACAGTGCCACACATATGCCCCCACAATGCCACATATATGCCCCCACAGTGCCACATATATGCCCCCACAGTGGAAAATATGCCCCCATAGTGCCACACATCTGCCCCCCTCAGTGCCAGACCTATATGCCCCCACAGTGACAGAGGATAATATCCCAGCAGCAGCACAACTCACCGTTGCTGCTGCTGCTGGGGAGAGCAGAGTCCGGGTCTCCGACTCCGAGTCCCGTTGCCGCCGCTGCTTCTGTTTCCCAAGGGAGGAGAGGGGAGCGCATACCGCATCTCTCCTTCACTGTGACTGGGCTGACAGGAGACAATCATATCTCGCGGGCTGGCTCCTTATTGGCTGCCGGCCCGCGAGCTGATTGGCTAACAGCCCAGTGACACAGCGAGGGGAAGGAGAGACTTATGCGCTCCTCTCTCCCCTCCAAGATCATCTTTTTGGTGCGGCGTACGGGGCGTGCGGGGGGGACAGCGGCGTGGGGGAAGCTGGCGGGCGCCCTGGCTGCTAAACAGAGGCGGACAAGCCGTGCGGCGCCCCGGGCTGCTGCACGGCTTGTCCGCCTCTAGAAACGGCCCTGCTTATATCACTGCCTCCTGTCCAGCGATTAGTGTTCACCAGCCATATGCTGTCCTTAGTATCTCCTTTGTGTTCTGTGCATTATACCCTGCACCTCACACACGCGCCCACGTCAGCACCAGATATGTTTTCGTCTGATTTGCACATTAGTGATTAATAATTTTTAAATCAGATTATCTGCGATTCCAGATTATGCCTTTCACCGATTAAAGATCATCTTCTTTTAATCTGTAGAGAGAACGATAAGATGCATATCTTACAAGCCTCTCATAAATCTTCTGGGGGAACAAATAGGCTTCACATAAGACCCTATAAACGTGATTTTCTCCTCCTCTGGGGTAAGATTTATGAGACTGAAATGTCCACGCTGCAATGGTGTCATTTGTTGCAGAGCAGTGACGCACTGAACCCCAAAACAGCCCGGGAAATGGGCTTGTGATGGGTCATTAATGGGAAAGAGCGGTAGTTAAATAATGTAAAGCTAAAAGTAGAAATTTAATGATGCATCTGAGCGAAATAAGAATGTTGTCAGTTTTGTATTCATTGTTAATTTACATATATTAAAGTGCACACTTTAATATATGTAATTCCTAGTCCTGTAATGTAATATATTCCTAGCTATTTACTAAGTTACATTTTAACGAAAACCATTGAGATCACTGAGGGTGAAGCCTATACATTCATTAGGAACCAGTGACATCACTGAGAATGCAGCCTATCCATTCTCTAGGAGCCAGTGACCTAATTGAAGATGCAGCCTATCCATTCATTAGGAACCGGTGACATCACTGAGAGTACAGATCCATTTACTAGGAGCCAGTGACATCACTGAGAAAGAATGCAGCCTATACATTCATTAGGAACTAGTGACATCACTGAGAATGCAGCCTATCCATTCACTAGGAGCCAGTGACCTAATTGAAGATGCAGCCTATCCATTCATTAGGAACCAGTGACATCACTGAGAGTACAGATCCATTTACTAGGAGCCAGTGACATCACTGAGAAAGAATGCAGCTTATACATTCATTAGGAACCAGTGACATGACTGAGAATGCAGCCTATCCATTCACTAGGATCCAGTGACATCACTGAGAATGCAGCCTAGACATTCATTAGGAACCAGTGGCATCACTGAGAATGCAGCCTATCCATTCACTAGGAGCCAGTGACCTAATTGAAGATGCAGCCTATCCATTCATTAGGAACCAGTAACATCACTGAGAGTACAGATCCATTTACTAGGAGCCAGTGACATCACTGAGAAAGAATGCAGCCTATCCATTCACTAGGATCCAGTGACATCACTGAGAGTGCAGCCTATCCATTCACTAGGATCCAGTGACATCACTGAGAATGCAATCTATACATTCATTAGGAACCAGTGACATCACTGAGAATGCAGCCTATCCATTCACTAGGATCCAGTGACATTACTGAGAATGCAGCCTATCCATTCACTAGGAACCAGTGACATCACAGAATGCAGCCTAGACATTCATTAGGAACCAGTGACATCACTGAGAGTGCAGCCTATCCATTCATTAGGAACCAGTGACATTGCTGAGAAATGAGAATGCAGCCTATCCATTCACTAGGATCCAGTGACATCACTGAGAATGCAGCCTATCCATTCACTAGGATCCAGTGACATCACTGAGAGTGCAGCCTATCCATTCATTAGGAACCAGTGACATTACTGAGAATGCAGCCTATCCATTCACTAGGATCCAGTGACATCACTGAGAATGCAATCTATAGATTCATTAGGAACCAGTGATATCACTGAGAATGCAGCCTATCCATTCACTAGGATCCAGTGACGTCACTGAGAGTGCAGCCTATCCATTCGCTTGGATCCAGTGAACTCACTGAGGATGCAGCCTATCCATTCACTAGGATCCAGTGACATCACTGAGAATGCAGCCTATCCATTCACTATGAAGGAGTGACATCACTAAGAGTGCAGCCTATCCATTCACCGACCTCCAAGGTGACAGGTTCCCTTTTGAGAATAAAACTACATTTTTGTTTATGTAAAATGCTATGATCTGCTCTGTAACATTAGTTGTTTTAAGTTATATTTAGAAAAAGGCAATCACTACAACAACACCCAGTAGTACATATTAACAAAATACTAAGGTGCAATGTAACGGAACTATTTTTATTAAAAAATTTTTTTATAAAATAAAAACCATTAAGAAGTGGAAAATTCCCATTTTGAAATAACGTATTAAAAATCCACTTTGTTTCCATTTAAAGCCATAAAATATCTTTGGTAGTCGTCAAGGACAGGAATAAAGCTTAATCATGTCACGTTCTGTGGGGGTTCCTCAGTGAGGCTGTTAGGAGATGTCTTTAAACCACAAAGGAGCAAAACAAATGAATTGGCAAGTGTGCTCACCCGTATCCAAGAACAGGCAGCTGGACTTGGCCTATCATCAAGTAATTCATTTGTGGTTTTTCATTGGAATGGAACGTGTGCTGGTGTGATGATGTATCTGTAATTATGTGTAACAACAAGCTGACAAGACGGCGGCCATTTTATGTCAGGCAAACCTGCAGCATGCTGCAAACATCTGTACAATACCCTGCATTCCCTTCTATATATTACTGTTAATGCAATATGTTTTATTCTGCCTTCTCTCTTGCTATTATTTATTTATTGTGTTTATTTATTTATTGCTATATGCTTTGCTTTCTATTTCCATAGGTTGTACCTGTCCATAATTGGGATTTGTACCTATTTTTCAGTAATGACTAACGGCAAAAGAAAGCTCGTTCTATAGGTTAAGTCAATTGATTGACACCAAAAGGTTGACAGGCTCAAGGTCCTAATTAACAAAAGGTTGACATGCACTAGGTCAAAAGCGCCCAAAAAAGTTGACACAAGCAATGAGTTGACATGGCATGAAAAGGTCGACATACGTTTTTCACAAAAAAAAATTCCTGTGGATTTTTTCATGCTTTAGGATTTCGAATGGTAAAGTGTGAGGGTACGTGACAAACTAATTGGGGGTCCATATCGACAGAAAAACATGTTGCCAAAAAAGGTGAAAAACGCATTCTGACATTTGGCAAAAAGGTGAAAAACGCATGTGTTGACATTTTCCATGCCGACTTATTGTTCGTGTGGACCTTTTGCAAATGTCGACCAATTGTTAACAGCTTAAATACGCCTCACCTTTTTTAAATGAAGTACCGCCACTGACCACTAGAGGCCACTCGGTGGACCAAAGTACTCCTTAACAGAAAGTGAAAGCAAAATGATCTGATTTAAACTTACTGGATATGGAGGGAGAGGGAGCTGTCAAGTAGGGATGGCCATCGGCACATCCCCAAGGCTTTTAAAGCAGGAACCATTGATGGCTATAAAACATTGTACCTCCTACCATCGATGGTTCCTGCTATCAATGTGCTTGTGTATGCACAGAGCTACGGGCCGGGCAGCCGCGGGGCTGCGTGCGGCCTTTCCGGCCGGGATGTGTGCACTTGCGCAGAAGAAACTTTGACTAGCCATCCATCAAGTTTAAGGTTCTTCTGTGCATGCACGCACCTCCCGGCGTGGCGGGCCGCCCACAGTGATGCCGCGCACCCAGTGCTCACGCTCCCCCAACCTTAGCAGCGCATGGTTGAATGAAGGCGCAGCCGCTGGCTGCAACACGCCCCTAGAACTCTCAGCCCACATTTCACAAGGCGTACCCCACAGTCTCCAATAAACACATCCACACCAGTCACTAATCAGTTTCCGCGAGGGCGCAGTGCAACATATATGCAGGCAGTGCAAAAAAGAACAGCTGGAATCTGCAAATATCAGCACCGAGTCCTTTGCTAATTAATTTCCTGTATTATATATGGCAGATGAAGCCATGCTTGAAAGATGACAGCTGATTGGTTAGTACAAGTGGTGACTGGTTTGTGAGATCACAGGACCACTTCTGCAGTGTTTATGGGGCTTTGCGGCAGTGAATTATTGGGGGGTACAGTAGGCACTTGTCACGTGTGAGGCTAAACTGGACAATGATTAAGTTGCTTAATGATTAACCTAAGCAGTAGGAACTGTCAGTGGGGTAATTCAGACCTGCTTTCTAGGCTGTGTATATTTGGAGGTTAGCAAGCAGGTTAACGCTGCCCTGCTGAATGAATGCCCCCTCGCCGGCCGGATCCACTCACTACGCTGCAAGCAGACGTTTACACACACGTTTGCAAGCACCTGCACAGAGGAAAAATCGGTACTTGTTTCCTAGCATGGCACCCACGATTTTAATCGTAGTACATCTTATACAATCGCATCGCATGCAAGATAGCGGCATGCGATGCGATGCATGCAATGCGATTTTTAATTGTACAGCCACCCTGATGGGTGCTTTCAGTGTTAAATGCACCCCCATTGGCAACACCACCCCCCACTATCAACGCCAACCCGAAGCATGGCGAGCGCAGCGAGCCCACGAGGGGCGGCGGTATGCGTCCTCCGACCTTTTCATACCCCCACTATCCACGTCGGCGTGGAGTTGATCTTAGATAGTGAGGCGAGCGCAGCGAGCCACCGAGCCCGAAGCATGGTGAGCGCACCCCATCAGGGTGCTTGTACAATTAAAAATCGCATCGCATGTTATTTGCTGACATGCAATGCTATGCGATATTTCATTGTACAAGCACTCCTGTTAATTTAACATGAATATCGCACGCATCGCACACCACTAAGTATGGTATGCGATGGGCGCCGGGCTAGGAAACAAGTACCGAAAAATCATTAGATGGTTGCTCACCATCGATGGTTGCTCAGAAAGGTAGCCCAGGACCTGTTGTCTGAATTGGGGGCGGGTGCTCATGGCATCTGCCCTCACTGAGCAGGCAGGGGAACATCTATGCCCAGTGTTTCTAAAAGAGCCCACCATTTAGATTATGGAGAACAGCGATTATACCAGATCCATTATCTCTGCTCCTGCGGCCACGCCATGTTTTGCGGTACAATTGTTAAAATGCACCAATTCCTTTACACAGATGGAAATCTGCAGCTTACGTTCCTGCGCCCAGTTTGAGATTCACAATCAACAATTTGATTTTAAAGTAATATTTGAATACAATTTTTAATTTGAGAAATTATGGATATTTTTTTTTTTTTTTTAATAGCTGACATTATTGTGTTAGAATTCCAACCCTGAAAACAGGTACAATCATGTCATTTTTGCAATCCATTTTGGAATTAAAAACTGAATTCCAAACCATGATAAGATCTGAACCTGGATTTGGTTTAGATCAAATTTCATATATATACTTTTAAACAGACATTGTAGGGGCTCTGCACACATACTGATAATAAATAGTGGAGATTTGGTTCATGAATTGATCAATGCATTTAAGCCTGCAGCCCCCTTCAAGGGACCCCACTTTTCTGCAGGTCCTAACACTATTGCTGAAAATGGCTACAATACACATAGCTATCACATCAATGTTTGATTCCAGGCATGCTATCAGGTCTGAAGCTCACAGCACACTTTGCTATTATAGGTGAGCAGCTACCAACACACCGGTCACTAATCATCTATGGAATCTTAGTTAAAAACAGGGTGCATGAGAGAATGTGACCACAATAAGACTAATTAAAAAAATTAATCTAATAAACAATATATACACTAAACATCGGCACTCACCTTTCCTAGTTTTGGGGTGCCCCAAAACTAGGAAAGGTGAGTGCCGATGTTAAGTGTATATATTATATATACTTTTAGAAATAAATACAGCATACTCTATATCTATTGGCTGATATAGTGAGCTTAAGGGGAGGGATGAAACAAAGATGGAGGGCCCTGCTCCCAAGAGCTTACATTTTAAAAGTAAAGAGGAAAGCTTGGATATTGGTGATATACAGTACAAGGGGGTTGGATCAGACCGGGATCCGGTAGGCTGGGGCAAATAAGCGCTGGCGAAGTCTCTGAGTGTGGAGGGAAGTGAGGTTGGAGATATAGGACAAAGAGGAGAATGTAACAGCTCGGTAGGTAAGTATGAGTTGTCTTAGCGGATATTTGCCTAATGAGCATACAGGTATCTCACCTTAGGCAGGGAGTGATGACACTGCCACCTGCAGGTTATAAAATGAAGTGCGATTGTTCTATACATTAGTTTGGGCTTTATACTGTGTTTGTTCCGCATAACCCGGATTCCACCGATTTAACGCCAAGCTCCTGTCTATGTATTCTCTCCACACCAGTCATGCTCCTGAGACCTTGTGATTGGGTGAGCTATCTGTCAATCAGGACGCTATTTCGGAGACAGTCAGCGGTCGTTTCAAGACAAGTGAATTCTCCAGTTCGCAATGTATCATTAGTGAGTGACTTATATTGTTCGTCTGATTTGTCTCTCTGACATGCTCCGGACTGGGAGAAAAACGTACTAAACTTTATGCATAACATTTTGGGATTGCAAAGCCATTTTCCTTCACATCCCTATGGTAACACTTTGGGAAAGATTTTTAGAGGCTTTTCAACTTTAGACTTTTCCGTCTTGTGGAATGAACTTCAGCTCCACTAAATTTTAAGTCAATTTGTGATGACTGAGCAATATACATTGGCTGAGCTGGAATCCGATAACCCACAGGACAAATTAATTTTCGACAAAAAGGGCAGAAACCAGAGGTGTCAGGAGTGGATGGAGTCTTCTCCTATCTCTCTGGAGCCATTTTTGCAAATCACTGTAGCTATTCATAATGTAAATCAGCGAGAGAAAGATCTTTTTTTTTCGCGACAAAACAGAAGATGACATTCATTAACGCCGAACTTGCATAAGCTGGCGGAAATTTATTGTCTCTGTCCTACTTACCTGATATAGAATTTCTTTGTCTTCTGAAGACGAGGGGCTTACGAGACACCATTAGGAGAGCACTTGATTTTAAGTTTATTCTGTTCAGCCAATAAAAAATGATTTTATTCACCCGGAAAGAATGTACTTTTTTTTAATGTTTGGCATCCAGCGCAATCGTGTTACGGAAGATAAAAGAGGAAGGTAGCGAGTGATCCGTCTGACTGCAGCATATCTGAAACAAACCGCTAAGTTTGAAGGGTTTATTGATTGTTAGACGTATTCATTGGTCCAACGTAGGCTCCAAACTTATCGTGGGTCTTAAGGCCCATACACACAAAGCGATATTTGAAACAATATTGCTCGTTTCCCCGACATCTGAACAATCTCGTTTAAAATATCGCTTGAGCTGGCCGGGAGGGGAGCGAAGTTGGGGGAAGGTCATTCCTCGTCTGAACTGTTCAGGTGAGGGACGGGGTCGTTGTCACTGCGTGGGAGTTGGCATCGTTAACGATGTTGAGTGTACACACTAGACAAGAAAGGTTTCGCTCAGAAGGGCCCTCTCCTAGTGGGGTATGGATCATTGGAACTAGGTCAACAAGCATTAGGTCGACATGCAAGAAGGTTGACATGACTAAAGGTCGACATGACTGAAGGTCGACATGACTGAATGTCGACAAGGTCAATAGATCAACACAAGCATTAGGTCTACCTGGTGAAGGTCGACAGTCCAAAGGTTGACCTGGGGTTTTTCAGTTTTTTGTCCTGAATGTCGACACAGTCGACATGGACACTGAAACGTAGCACCGCGTCCCCTCGCATCGCTCGCTGCGCTTGCCATGCTTCGGGCACGATGCCTCAATACGCTTGACACACTATTTTACTCTCCCACAACGCCCTAGTGGATGGTTGGGCATGAAATACCGCCTGTCGGCACATGTCGGCTCTAAAAAAAGTGGAAAACCCCATGTCGACCTTTTGACTATCGACCTAATGCTTGTGTCGACCTAATAACCCCATGTCGATCTTCATGCATGTCGACCTAGTGGTGTCGACCTAATGCTTGTAGACCTAGTGACCGTATCCCTCCTAGTGTGTACGGGACTATAGTATGTATGCGGAATATTGGCATGCATGCGTGCTCCCAGGGGTCTTTAGTGATGCCCTTCATCGTCTTGAATTTACAGACGAGGAAGCGCATCGGTAACTAACCCTAGCCCCAGTCACCAGAGCTGGTTTGGCCGATCACATTGACAATAAATATTTTGATTTATTTATGGACCAGCAACCCAGGCCACCCCTGCAAGTGCCCTGCGCCAACCCCGGATGCCATGGCATCTAGCATGGAAACCGCTGCCCTAAGTGCAGCCTAACCCTAAAATCCAGAGTAGGCATTCTGGCTGTGACGGCAGTTGTATGATGCCTGGGCACCTGCACAGGAACCTCTTGGTAATGGAACGCTCCCAAATGTAGATTTCAGAGCGATGTGTCTTAGATAACTGTTGAAGTTATTTTTTTTTATTATTTGTTGTTGTTGTGTTGTTTACAGGAATTTATTTTCATCTCCGTCTATTATATCGGACGGTTTCCGCAGAAGATCACCTTCTGAGGAAACCGCCCAATATAATACACGGAGAAACGCGTCAAGGAAAGAGCCCTGCACCACCTTGGGCCATTCAGAAACATTATCTTCACCCTTGCTGCCACCCGTAGAGAATTGCAGGTCGATATCCTCAGCCGTGGTAACCCAACACCTTCCCGGCGGTAGGAGCAGTCCAGTCCGGCTCGTCATTCCGGCACCCGTCAGGTATCTGATGTGCGGCACTGAGGGCTTCTATCTGCAGGCGGCTATTGAGATCTTCCCCGACACGGCGCTATACCAACACCCGCCATGCCGCTATTGAGGACCGCACACTGCAGACGTATATTGGAGCCTAAACATCGCCCCGCCGAGTACTGCTAAGGTCCGGTAAGCTCCGGGCCAGAGACCTCTTCAACACCATTAAAGTGTGTGGAACTACAAGAACATTAATGTCCGCAAACAATTATTCCAACCTAAGGAGCAACAAGTGGTGAGATACCTTGTTCTGCAAAATAATCATATTGCTTGTTTGACTATCCAATGGATCATTGACTAGTTATTATCAGTCCCAGATTAGTAGAGACTGTGGTGCACACCGGTCTCTGGACACTGACATTAATTAAGGGACATTGCCCAAAGGGTACGCTATACCCATTAGGTTTACTTAAGGTTGCTAATAAATGCTATTTTAAAATTGTTCTTTTAATAAATTTCGTATTATTGGTATACATGCGCTTTCATTAAGTACTGTTTATTTTGTAATATTGTTGTTTTTGTTGGGAGCTGCATATATATACCAATTCGAAGCACCCCACTGAATTGGGATATATATCCACTTAAAGCAATTTTTTATTTTAAATCTGCGCCTGATTTATTAGTTATTTTGTTGTGAAATAACATATTATGTTTTGCATGGTGGTGGGGGGGGGGGGGGGGGGAGGAGTCTTCTGTTGCCTCTAAATTGCTGCAGAGACAATGGTCCTGATTTAGACCCTTTTGCTTATTTCCGAATTTGCAGCCCGAACAACCCTGCAATGCGCACAGTCCGCAGTGCACCTGTGCGACCTGTCCGTGTGAACAAAGCCAGCGTTGGCTGTTCGTAAGGTGATTGACAGCCAGTGAGCGTTTATAGGTGGCACCCGGAGTTTTCTGGGCGGGGGCTGGTGAGGTGTGAATCGGGCCCAATGTGGAGAAGGTATTTTGGGGGAAAGGGAAATGATGTTCTGCAAAATGGACCCGCCATTGTACAGTGGTGAAATAAATACAATTGAGACTGAATGGGGCAAGTGGCATTTTATTAAGATGCTACATAAGTCATCCACACTGGAGTAAGATTTGGGGAGAGCAGCAGGGGTCGCTGATAACTACATATTGTGAGCGCTCATTAAGGTGCCCATACACGTTACACTTATTGTATACAATATCGCATCTCTGTTTTGCGATAAGATGAGATCTAGTACAAAAAGTATCTGCTGCGCATACTTGTGCTAGATCTCATCTCATCGCAAAACCGAGATGCAATGAGATGCGATATTGTATACAATAAGTGTAACGTGTATGGGCACCTGTACTGGAGCTACCCTAGCTGCCCTCCCCAGTCCTGCGCTGGTATTTACACAGTGGTGCCCACTTCTCCTTTCTCCTTACAAGGTTGACACAAGCAAAATGTGAAATGATAAAAAGGTCGACATGAGTTATTCACGTTTTCTGGTGTCAATGTCGACACCTAAGAATGTGGACCCCAAATTATTGTACCGTGTCCCATTGCTTCACTCAAATAAAAAAGTTCAATAAATAAAAAAGAATCCCCAAAAACTTAGGTTGACCTGTCAACCATAGACAAGACAACTTTTTGCCTATGTCAAAGTGTTGACCATATGGTATCGACACATTGACTGTCCACCTAGACATTGTCTGTCATCCATCTGGATATCACTACTAACACTACACAGTCATTGGCTAATACTACTACTACTACTATTACTACTACTACTATTACTACTACTACTACTATATTACTACTACTACTACTACTACCACTACTACTATTACTACTACTACTACTACTATACTACTACTATTACTACTACTACCACCACTACTACTACTACTATTACTACTACTACTACTACTACTACTACTACTACTACTATACTACTACTATTACTACCACCACCACTACTACTACTACTACTACTATTACTACTACTACAACTACAACTACTACTGTTACTACTACTACTACTACTACTACTACCACCACTACTACTACTACTACTACTACTACTATTACTACTACTACTACTACTACTACTACTACTACTATTACTACTACTACTATTACTACTACTACCACTACTACTACTACTATTACTACTACTACCACTACTACTACTACCACTACTACTACTACTACTACTATTACCACTACTTTTACTACTATTACTACTACTACTACCACTACTACTACTATTACTACTACTACTACCACTACTACTACTACTACTACTATTACTACTACTACTCCTATTACTACTACTACTACCACCACCACAACTACTACTACTATTACTACTACTACTCCTATTACTACTACTACTACCACTACTACTACCACCACCACTACTACTACTACTACTACTATTACTACTACTACCACTACTATTACCACTACTACTACTACTATTACTACTACTACTACCACTACTACTACTACTACCACTACTACTACTACTACTACTCCTATTACTACTACTACTACCACCACAACAACTACTACTATTACTACTACTACTACTACTCCTATTACTACTACTACTACCACCACAACTACTACTATTACTACTACTACTACCACCACTACTACTACTACTACTACCACTACTACTACTATTACTACTACAACTACTACTACTACTATTACCACTACTACTACTACTATTACCACTACTACTATTACTACTACTACTACTACTACTACTACTATTACCACTACTACTACTACTATTACCACTACAACTATTACTACTACTACTACTACTACCACTACTACTCAGGGGCGTAGCTTGTGTAAGGCAGCCCCCGCCACTGCTTGGGGGAGCGGGGGCTGCGTGGGGGGTGGCTCCCGGCCGGCGCACTATATGTGAAAACGAGCGGGTGGTTTTTTTTTTAAACTTACATTCTGCTGCGTGCGCCCGCTGGCGCGCCGCCTGCCGCTGCCGCACAGGCCGCTTAGTTTACAGACTTCTCAGTGCAGCCTAGCCCTAGACAGCGCCTGCGGCTAATAGAAATGTAACTCCGGCCGCCAGCCAATCAGAACTCATGTTCCTGCAGCCGCGGTGATTGGCTGAAGGGACGTGAGCTCCGATTGGCTCACGAACTGGAGCCATATTTCAAACGACCGCCGGAGGGGCTAGCAGTAGCACTGCAGAAGCGGCGAGTGGCGACGGCGTGAGTCGGGCTGGGCAGGGGGAGAGTGCTGCTGTCTGCTCAGCGGTGGCCATATGACAGCCACCCCAGCCCCTACTACAACACCCAGGTACACGTGGCTCCGCCCCATCTCGTATTTTCCTGCCCTCATACTTTCCCTGTCTGCTCTGGCCCCAGCAGTGACAGTCTCCTTGTGTGTGTGTACATATATATATATATAGATATATATATCTATATATATCTATATATATATATATATATATATATCTATATATAGATATATATAGATATATATATATATACACACAATTCAGGGGGAGGGGGAGGGGGGGGGGGCGCCAGACGACATTTTGGCTGGGGGGAGCAAAATTTTTAGTTACGCCACTGCTGCTACTACTATTACTACCACAACTACTACTATTACTACTACTATACTCATAATAATAATAATGGTTATTGTTATTATTATTATTATTAGTAGTATTATACAGTTATATCTGAATGTGTGTACACACGGTCGACATGCCGTGCGGTGTGAGTCCTGATGAGATCTGATCGCATCGGGACTCGCATCGCACGGCATGAAGGAGAGAAGAGGAGAGGACAGTACCTGTCACCGGGTGCCGGGCAGGGGCACAGATGGCAGGGTGCTGCAACACGCGGGGCCGCGGCACAGCAACAGCTCCCCCCCATGCATACATCAGAGGCCACATCCCCCGCCCTCCTCTATACGGCGGACTTCCGGGTCACTGCGCATCAGCCCTGCAGCCCCAGGAGAAGCCCCTCTAACCGCCGGAGCTATGTAAGTATAAAGGCACAGAGACTATATAGTGCAGATCTGCACTATATAGTTTTCCCTGCCCTCACAATGTCGCTGCCGATTTGCGCTCACCTGGGAGCACGCATCGGCAGCGCATCGGGCTCACGAGCTCTGAAAAGTACACAATCGATGCGATATGGCTTCCGATGTGCACTATATCGGCAACATCGGAAGCCATATCGCACCGTGTGTACACACCATAACTCCCCAGCTATTTATACCACCATAAACCATGGCTTACCGGTGCACTTGGTCACTAATTGCGTGGACTATAAATAGCGAATCGTGCCATATTGTTTCTTACTGGAGCCGTCGGAATAAACCACGTTTTACGTCGCTCCTCTCTAAGCCCATTTTTCATGTTGAGTTATACGGCGATGGGAATGAGAGGTGGGGAAGATGTTCAATCTGAAAAGGGAAAAAGTTGGTTTAGTCAATTTAAATGCACTTTTTATATTTTGCATGGAAATGATAACTATTGGTCTAGCGGTAATAACTTTCTCTACACATAAATTCTGCTCAGGAAAAGGATAAATACGACGTTTCATGTCCTATATCCAGGTCTCATAAAAGAGATTTTACAATTCTTAAATTCTTTCCGTCTCTCTGTAAAACGCCGGCCGGCCTTAAAGATATGAGCTATCACAGAACGGATATAAAAGTACCTGCCCTATTTAAACTCTATTTTTACCCTATGACTTGTCACATATTAATATCTGCAGGGAGAAAGAATACATTAACTCCTTCGTTACTGGTGAGCAGAATGTTTTTGGATTCACTTTCCGTGTATTTCTTGTTCATGGCTACATTTGGGGATATCTAATTAGCCGCAGAGTTTAGGACACGGGGAAGGCTTTAGGTTTAACATCTGGAGCTATTCAAATATTCTTTATTTTCCCTGCATTGTAAACCCCTAAATTCCACACTCAATGCTGGATTCAATGGGTTTCCCCATGCACTAAACTGCATAAGCTGCATTTAACACTTCTGAGGTGGCGAGGAAATATGTGCGTTATGCACCACGATGCAGGATCACAATATCCCCCATCCCACCCCCCCCCCCCCACCCCCCGGTCTGGAGATACTGGTTTACAGTAAGAACTGGTTTAGGATGTGACTTAGTGACTAATTTGTGGTGAATCGTATGCCTGCGACTGTGAGTGGGCACGTGTATGCACCTGCTTCCGTAGGAATGCCAAACCCGGGGCAATTTTTCAATCCCATGTTTCGGGATTTAAAAATGCTCAATCCCGGATTCCTGGGATCCTGGAATTGTACTCCCTAATTTAAAAAAAAAGGCCTGCCCTCTCCTTTCCCCCCATAGCATCCATGCTGCACATTTACTTACATGTGCAGGTGCTGCCAGGAGTGGGGTGAGAGGCAGGGGAGTTCGGCGGCGTGGACCTTGGGTAGCTGCCGAAGGTGGGAGGCAGGGTGCAGGGGTTACACCGGGAGAGGGTTGACCTCTGACCGTCATTCTACACAGAGCCCCATGCCGGGGATCGGGACAGCTGGGCTGTGCCTGAGCGGGTGCTCAGATGCTGCCCGGCATTAGTCTAATCCAGTGGTTCCCAACCTGGGGTACTAGTACCCCTGGGGGTACTCTGCAGACCAGTTGGGGGTACTTGAAAATAATATTGGTAATGGCGGAAGAGGAAAAAAAGTATTTTGATGGCAGAATAAGAAGACCCATTGCTATGGAGAAGAACTATGTTGTGTCACTTAT
Source organism: Crinia signifera (assembly GCF_055691185.1). Classification (NCBI taxonomy): domain Eukaryota; kingdom Metazoa; phylum Chordata; class Amphibia; order Anura; family Myobatrachidae; genus Crinia; species Crinia signifera. Next base: position 165,813,192 of record NC_139224.1, read on the forward strand.
GGTTCTGTCTTCATTGCCTGACCAGCAATCCACTGGGAGCTACCCACGCTGCCCTCAGACATCAGCAGTCATCTGCCCTGCACTGATACGGGTGGAAGAAGCAGGGGCATTAATCCTACAGGTGTAAGTGGGAACCCTGGAGACAATACACAACCAGCGGCCAGATACAGAAGGGCACGATTCCTGTCCGCTACTCCTTAATATAAGGACATGCATAAGGATACGCATACCACTCACTTCCACTCCACTCATAAGTACTGTCTATATTTTAAATTGAGAGGAGGGGGTACTCATCAATGAAAAGCCTAATCAAGGGGTACGGGTGAGAAAAAAGGTTGGGAACCACTGGTCTAATCCCAACATTTTAATCCGGGCTATTTTGGGCCCAAATCCCAGGATCCTGCCGATCCTGGGATTGGCCACCCTAGTCGCAAGCTATGGCGGCTAGATGCAATTGGGATGTGGACACCTGCAAGACCTGTTCGTGGGTGGGAGAAAGACGCTTAAGGAATGGCACCCAAAAATCAGGTGACCCTCCCAGCGGACAAGCCTCTAAATATCTGCTGTACCCCAGACCCAGCTGCCCACTTTGCGAGTGAAGTTGGAGGTCCGGGCATCCGATGACACAATTCTTGGTGAATTACTTCATAGTAGTACAATACCAGTAATCTCAGCATTGTGTAGCGGAGGGTGAGGTCCTGATGATGCAGTCACAGCCACCACACCCCTGTACCACCTCATCTGCAGTGGCATGCCCTGCCCCGTATCACACAACCAGCCCCTCCCCCGCTGTGCTGATATGGCTCCTCTCTTTAGTAAAGAGCAGCCAGGAAGTCAGCAACTATTGCGTATCTGTAGTTAGGTTTCATTTTTTTAACCTTATTTATTACAGACAGTTTTAAACAGGAATGTCCAAAATTTGGCCCTACAGATGTTATGAAACCACAAGTCCCATAATGCCTTGCCAGAGTTTTGCTATTAGGGAATGCTAGAACTATGGCAAGGCATACTAGGATGTGTAATTTCACAACAGCTGGAGGGCCACAGTTTGGACATGCCTGATTTAAAAGAACAAACACAACAATTCTAATATGTACTGAAATGCGGATTATTTGTAATAAAATCTCTGCAATAGTGAATAGTAGCAGAAAGCAGCTACCAGAGGAAAAGAGAGTGTTCAGCAATAAATCTACACAGCCTTTAAATCACGTATCTTCATTAAAGTGCGTGTGGTCTTCACACTGCCATGAGGGACAAATCAAAGGTGGGGCAGGGGCCCAGGGCAAACGATGAACATTGACAGAGCAGTATGTGGGGGGCCTAAACTGTGGGGGCCCTGACACAGCCGTCCCTATTGCCACTCCCTTAATCCCTCCCTTATGTTGCATCACTGATAATGAGCGCCCGCCACGTCGGCATTCCTACCTGACGACTCAAATAAAAAAATCTATGACACAGCACATGGGATTTAACGAAGATAAGATATCTCAGACTTGGCATGTAGATTCCTCTTCCTAAACCACCAGCATCCAGGATCACAGACTTGTGTGTGTAGAATGCGCGTCCTGATTAAACTCGATGCCAAAATAGCTCACTCGGCCTTTTACTGTTTACTAACATTTCAATTTCTATGGTTCATTTCGTAAACTTGGAATAAAAAAAAAAGCTGCTCGGGCGCCTGGCTTGTCTGTAACCTTGATGATATTTTCACTGAAGCGGCATAATGGTTCTTAATTGCTTAAGAGAAACGAACGTGTTGACATTTCTCCACTGTGCGCTCGGAACGCAGTGCCGAAACCATTATGCTAATTCAAGCATTATATACAGCAACATATTTATGGCACTGACACAAGTGATGTTGCAGGTAAAGGCCTGTGAAATGGTCTGTAAACAGAGAGAATTGATTCTGAGCTCAGAGCGCCGCTGTTAAAGCCACAGAAGGTAAAACGCAGATTTCCAATTTCAATTCATGTTGTCAGATTGGGTCAGACAGTGTCAGTGAATCTGCCACTGCACATCAGGCTGGCTGCTTAATATGTAAAGCAATCGCACTTGGAGGAATTAGCACGGATATGGTGTTCCTGGGACCCTGCCATGTGCAGCAATCTGCCCGCGTAATATAGATTGTCTGTAACGCTTAGTAAACATTAAAGATTAATAAAAAAATAAATAAAAGAAGGAAGAACGTGCGTTCCCGGGAACGTTTTATTTGTCATTTTTGGTGCTTAAGGATGAATTGGGTAATGTGTTCTTGGCGGCTGATTCTTGCAGTAAAAAAAGATGGCGGGCGATGCCTTACATTTTCCGAAGCGCTGATGAATATTTATATATGGCTTTGCTAACGTCAACAGTGTCTAGGCGGTACCGTAATAACAATATTTTTTACTTTGTACTTCTGTGGGAGATGTTTAGACAGAAGATACGATTGCTTGTGGGAAGCCGAGAGAATTTCTCTCTCTCTCTCTCTCTCTCTTAGCGATAATGGAATATTGCAATGTTGGCTCTAACGGGTAAATACAGGATCCTATGTAGTGTAGCGCGACCCAACCGCCTGGGAGCGTTCTTCTGTAACATTGCTCAATGGTGCAAATCTGCGATGAACTGATGCTAATAAAATCAGTAATTATCTTTTATCTGTCTAATGCATGTTAGACAATGGAAGCAAAGGTTTGGTTGGTTGATTGGTCGGTATAAAGATTCATATTTATAAATACATTACAATTTTGTGTAAATATAAATATAAAAAATACAGTATATAGTACTGGATTAATTGTTATGAAAATAAAAGCAAATATATATATATATATGGAACAGGCGTGAGCCCCTGCGCTCAGTGTGTGTCAAACAAGTCACCAGTAAAAGTTCCCCAATGAATAGAAATGAGGGAAAAAATGGGCACCAAAGTCAGTTTTTCGACCTGCAGCTGCTTCTCTCTATATGGTGTAGTCTCTGGAATCCACAGAGAGATGGAAATATAGAAGGAGGCAGAGAGAAGGCGCTTCATGGTGCAGTATTGCTAGTAAATAATTTTAATGGACAATAAAAATCCTGGTACAGGCCAATGCAAACTCGTACCATAGGTAAAAGCACTGTGGACTGGGTACCACAAGGTTTAAAAGTAGCCAAAGGCTAGACTGCTCACGCTTAGGTGCTGGAACATGGAACCACCGGAATCACCGCTATGCTGGTTTGCAGGGAGGCGTGTAGGGGTCACCAGGATCCAGACATCAGCTGTGAGATGAGGTAGGAGCGTCGTAGGCCACGCCCTGACGCGTTTCATCGTATAGACGAAGTCTATACGACGAAACGCGTCAGGGCGTGGCCTACGACGCTCCTACCTCATCTCACAGCTGATGTCTGGATCCTGGTGACCCCTACACGCCTCCCTGCAAACCAGCATAGCGGTGATTCCGGTGGTTCCATGTTCCAGCACCTAAGCGTGAGCAGTCTAGCCTTTGGCTACTTTTAAACCTTGTGGTACCCAGTCCACAGTGCTTTTACCTATGGTACGAGTTTGCATTGGCCTGTACCAGGATTTTTATTGTCCATTAAAATTATTTCCTAGCAATACTGCACCATGAAGCGCCTTCTCTCTGCCTCCTTATATATATATATATATATATATACATATATATATATATATATAGCAGACAGGTATCCAAACGAGGATAAAGCACGTCACTGCAGCAATAAAGTGAAAACACTTATACATTTATTCGCCTCGACGGGCCGTTTCGGGGCACAACCCCTTCCTCAAGAGACTTAGAACATGTACATGTTCTAAGTCTCTTGAGGAAGGGGTTGTGCCCCGAAACGGCCCGTCGAGGCGAATAAATGTATAAGTGTTTTCACTTTATTGCTGCAGTGACGTGCTTTATCCTCGTTTGGATACCTGTCTGCTATCTATTGTTTGCAAAGGCACGCAGCACCATTGGATTGATCGTGGAGAGTGCCGGTCCGATTTTGGATATATATATATATAAATATAAACGTTTGGCTTTCCGATATTTTTACAATTCCTGTATAATCTCTCCTCTTTGTCTTCTTTTCTTCCATAATGTCAACTCTTTCCTTTGACCCACATAACCGGCCCTTTTCTCCTCCCTATATCCATCTCTAACCCTCTGCTCCCCATAGTCATCTCTATACTTTTCCTCCATATCATCAGCTCTGTTCTCCTCTGTATATCCATCTCTAACCCTCTGCTCCCCATAGTCATCTCTATACTTTTCCTCCATATCATCAGCTCTGTTCTCCTCTGTATATCCATCTCTAACCCTCTGCTCCCCATAGTCATCTCTATACTTTTCCTGCACATGATCAGCTCTGTTCTCCTCTGTGTACATAGGCGTGCGCAGCCCATTTTCTTAGGGGGTGCACCATGAAGGGGGGGCGTGTCTATCACCACGGGGGGCGTGTCTATCACCACCTACTGGGCGTGTCTATCAACACCTATTGTGCATCAATGTAAACTAAATAGGTGACCAAAAATGTATACCGTAATGCATAATACACGTCACACACCCATTACTAGTATACCACATGCCATAATGCCCATTACACGTTATGCCAGACACCATAATGCCCATTACGCCTCAAAACGTGATGCCCATTACACATTTTGTGTCAAACTTTGATGCCCAGTATGCCTCACACCTTGATGCCCCTTACACATTACGCCTCACACCGTGAAGCCCATTACACATTATGCCACACACATAATTTGATACACGTGATGCCCATTACACCGTATGCCACACACCGTAATGCCTAATACATATAATGCCATATAAGTACAGCTTACCTACATGTTCGTTGCTAGGAGTTACATGCTTGATACCAGAGAATTCATGCTCGTTGCGCAAGGGGGATTATACGCTTGTTGCCCAGTGGGGATTACATGCTTGTTGCCCAGAGGGGGGGGGATTACATGCTTATTGCCAAGCAGGGGATTACGTGCTCATTGCCCAGCCCAGTAGCCCAGGAGATGTACTCACAGACACAATCACAGCCACAGAACTATGTATCAGATGGGGATTATTTAAACGGGAAGTGAAGGGATTATCTGAGAAAGATTTTTGCATGTGGCACAATCCAAGCCTTAGCTGAATCAGCCCACGGCATTTGCTAATGTCTAGGGCAGGCTTTATCATGGTGAAACACCCCCCCCCCCCACCTCCTGACCCCCAGCTTCAACAAACACGCCGGCTCCCTGGTGGCCATCCCCGGCACACTCACCCTCCAGCAGCCGCAGGAGCATTTCGCAAAAGTCCACGGAGAGGCACAGCATGGCAGGCGAGTCTTTTGCCCATAAGAAAGAGTGCACATGTCCGCGCACGGCCCCCTGTTAATTGGTGTCCTGCTGCTGTTGAGCTCCTGCAGATCAACAACAGTAGCGGGACGCCAATCAACAGGGGGCCATGCACACACGAAGGAGGCTGCTGGACACGGGTGGGCAGGCTTCAGCGGGGACACAATATGCGGCCGCAGCAGCACTGACCAGGAGCCAGCCCGGCTGAGCAGCATCGTCATTGCTGCTGCCGGTGAAAATGAGGTGCTGCAAACATGTGGGGGATGCCGGTCATTAGGAGGTGCCTGTGCACCCCCGGCACCCCCCGTGCGCACGCCTATGTCTGTGTATATATCTCTAACCCACTGCTCCCAAAAGTCATCTCTACACTTCTCCTCAATATCATCAGCTCTGTTCTCCTCTGTATATCCATCTGTAACCTTCTGCTCCCCATAGTCATCTCTACACTTCTCCTCCATATCATCAGCTCTGTTCTCCTCTGTATATCCATCTGTATCCTTCTGCTCCCCATAGTCATCTCTACACTTCTCCTCCATATCATCAGCTCTGTTCTCCTCTGTATATCCATCTCTAACCTTCTGCTCCCCATAGTCATCTCCACACTTCTCCTCAATATCATCAGCTCTGTTCTCCTCTGTATATCCATCTGTAACCTTCTGCTCCCTATAGTCATCTCTACACTTCTCCTCCATATCATCAGCTCTGTTCTCCTCTGTATATCCATCTTCAACCTTCTGCTCCCCATAGTCATCTCTACACTTCTCCTCCATATCATCAGCTCTATTCTCCTCTGTATATCCATCTCTAACCCTTTGCTCACCATAGTCATCTTTACACTACTCCATATCATCAGCTCTATTCTCCTCTGTCTATCCATCTCTAACCTTCTGCTCCCCATAGTCATATCTATACTTCTCCTCCATATCATCAGCTCTGTTCTCTTCTGTATATTAATCTTTAACCCTCTGCTCACCATAGTCACCTCTACACTACTCCATATCATCTGCTCTGTTCTCCTCCATATATCCATCTCTAACCCTCTGCTCCCCATAGTCATCTGTACACTTTTGCTCCATATCATCTGCTCTGTTCTCCTCCGTATATCCATCTCTAACCCTCTGCTCCCCATAGTCATCTGTACACTTCTCCTGCACATCATCAGCTCTATTCTCTTCTGTATATCCATCTCTAACCCTCTACTCCCCATAGTCATCTCTATACTTCACCTCCCTATCATGAGCTCTGTTCTCCTCTGTATATCCACCTGTAACCCTCTGCACCCCATAGTCATCTCTACACTTCTCCTCTACATCATCAGCTTTGTTCTCCTCTGTATATCATCTCTAACCCACTGCTCCCCATAGTCATCTCTACACTTCTCCTCCACAGCATCAGCTCTGTTCTCCTCTGTATATCATCTCTAACCCTCTGCTCCCCATAGTCATCTCTACACTTCACCTCCCTATCATCAGCTCTATTCTCCTCTGTATATCCATCTCTAATCCTCTGCTCTCCATAGTCATCTCTACACTTCTCCTCCATATCATCTGCTCTGTTCTCCTCTGTAAATCCATCTCTAACCTTTTGCTCCCCATGGTCATCTCTACACTTCTCCTCCATATCATCAGCTCTATTTTCCTCTGTATATCCATCTCTAACCCTCTGCTCCCCATAGTCATCTCTACACTTCTCCTCCATATCATCAGCTCTGTTCTCCTCTGTATATCCATCTGTAACCCTCTGCTCCCCATAGTCATCTGTACACTTCTCCTGCATATCATCAGCCCTGTTCTCCTCTGTATATCCACCTGTAACCCTCTGCTCCCCATAATCATCTCTACACTTCTCTAACCTTCTGCTCCCCGTAGTCATCTCTACACTTCTCCTGCATATCATCAGCTCTGTTCTCCTCTGTATATCCATCTGTAACCTTCTGCTCCCCATAGTCATCTCAACACATCTCCTCCATATCATCAGCTCTGTTCTCCTCTGTAAATCCATCTCTAACCTTTTGCTCCCCATAGTCATCTCTACACTTCTCCTCCATATCATCAGCTCTATTCTCCTCTGTATATCCATCTCTAACCCTCTGCTCCCCATAGTCATCTCTATACTTCTCCTCCACATAATCAGCTCTATTCTCCTCTTTATATCCATCTGTAACCTTCTGCTCCCCATAGTCATCTATATACTTCTCCTGCATATCATCAGCTCTGTTCTCCTCTGTATATCCATCTCTAACCCTCTGCTCCCCATAGTCATCTCTATACTTCTCCTCCATATCATCAGCTCTGTTCTCCTCTGTGTATCCATCTCTAACCTTCTGCTCCCCATAGTCATCTCTACACTTCCCCTGCATATCATCAGCTCTGTTCTCCTCTGTATATCCATCTGTAACCTTCTGCTCCCCATAGTCATCTCTATACTTCTCCTGCATATCATCAGCTCTGTTCTCCTCTGTATATCCATCTGTAACCTTCTGCTCCCCATAGTCATCTCTACACATCTCCTCCACTTCATCAGCTCTGTTCTCCTCTGTATATCCATCTGTAACCTTCTGCTCCCCATAGTCATCTCTACACTTCTCCTGCATATCATCAGCCCTGTTCTCCTCTGTATATCCATCTCTAACCCTCTGCTCCCCATAGTCATCTCTAAACATCTCCTCCATATCATCAGCTCTGTTCTCCTCTGTATATCCATCTGTAACCTTCTGCTCCCCATAGTCATCTCTACACTTCTCCTCCATATCATCAGCTCTATTCTCCTCTGTATATCCATCTGTAACCCTCTGCTCCCCATAGTCATCTCTACACTTCTCCTCCACATCATCAGCTCTGTTCTCCTCTGTATATCCATCTGTAACCTTCTGCTCCCCATAGTCATCTCTACACTTCTCCTCCACATCATCAGCTCTGTTCTCCTCTGTATACCCATCTCTAACCCTCTGCTCCCCATAATCATCTCTACACTTATCCTCCACATCATCAGCTCTTTTCTCCTCTGTATATCCATCTGTAACCCTCTGCTCCCCATAGTCATCTCTACACTTCTCCTCCACATCATCAGCTCTGTTCTCCTCTGTATATCCATCTCTAACCCTCTGCTCCCCATAATCATCTCTACACTTATCCTCCACATCATCAGCTCTATTCTCCTCCATATATCCATTTCTAATCTTCTGCTCCTCATAGTCATATCTATATTTTCCTACTTTTAATCATCATCTCTATTCTTTGTATATCCATCTCTAACGTTCTGCACCTCAAAGTTATCTCTACGCTTCTCCTTATCATCAGCAGGCGGGGAATTTGTCACTGAGCTTTGTCAAGTTACTTTTCTAAGGAGATGATATTTTATTCTCATCATCATCATCTTTATCTTTCTCCTCGACTTCATATTATTTCTTTCTTTACCATTATACTATCACCTGTAATGGTTGATCCAAGCATCCAGTGTAAAATGATGTATTCTTTGTGACGCTGATATGTTATACAATACGTACCCTAGAATATGGAATTATATTAATCCTAATCTATAATTCTAATTATGTTCTTACAGTAATAGTAACCAGACCTCCTTTTCCTCCATATTATTAAATGTTTCCGCTCATTCCAACAATGTGATCAACCTTGTGAGGACAGATGTGATATGTCAATGGATGTGTTATTTAGGAACACCCTGGAAAGATTCTGTGCACTCCGGATAGGATACTGCACTCCTTGGAAGGTATTATGGATAATTATACAGATCTATGGGAATGGTAAGGCACAGGAAGAGCATAGAAATAGAAGCTAATGGAAATACAGTCATAATGTCAACACGGAGCATGTTGGCATCTGCGGGGACCAGGTTGGGCTGTGGGAGTGTGGTGCCTAGGGATAGGCACCAGGATTATGGTTATGCTATGGGATTGGAGGTTAGGTTCTGGCAGCGGAGAGTTAGGGTTAGGCTGTGGGATGGTAGGTTAGAGTTAGGCTATGGGATGGTAGGTTAGAGTTAGTCTATGGGATGGTAGGTTAGAGTTAGTCTATGGGATGGTAGGTTAGAGTTAGTCTATGGGATGGTAGGTTAGAGTTAGTCTATGGGATGGTAGGTTAGAGTTAGTTTATGGGATGGTAGGTTAGAGTTAGTCTATGGGATGGTAGGTTAGAGTTAGTCTATGGGATGGTAGGTTAGAGTTAGGCTATGGGATGGTAGGTTAGAGTTAGTCTATGGAATGGTAGGTTAGAGTTAGGCTGCAGCAACAAAGAATTAAGTTCAGGCTATGGGAGTGGAAGATTAGGCTGCAGCACCGAAGAGTTTGGGTTAGACTATAGGATAGTAGGTCGGGGTTAGGCCGCGGCATTACAGAGTTAGGTTTAGGCTATGGGATTGATGGTTGTTATGGTCAATCTGTGGCAATAGAGAGTTAGGATCAGGCTATGGGAGTTATGCACTGGGGGAGTGTTAGACCACATGAGCAGCGGTTAGATTTATGCACTAGGGGGTAAGTTGAGGTTAGGAGTTAGAGCTATTCACCGCTGGAACCGCTGAAGCATGAGAATGAGGTCATCATGACATCATCACCTGGAAGACACCACAAGACTGCCAGAAATGTTTTGTCCACAGTCCTAACATGTCAAAATGCAATTATTGTCAACATAATGAATGTTGACGTGGTCAATGTAGACATGCCAACATGCTGTACATCAACATTACTACCATGATGACATGTTGACATTATGGATAATGATGAATCCGGACAAAATATATATACCCAAGCTATTGTAATTGCACACAAAAGAGCATTGTGCACATACAGTATATACTGTCCATATATAGGGAACGCAAACTAAAGTTATATAATAAATTACATATTTCTGTACCCTGCTTGCAAAAATGCATGAAAAATCTGAATATGTGTCTTACCAATGGGGCAGCCACCCACATTGCTCATCAAAAAGTGTGCATGACCATGCAGCATGTGCTTCGCTGGCTGGGGGAAGAAGTGTACAGAGAGTAGCAGTGCGGAAGGTGGATGAGTGGCCAAGCTGGCCAAGAATGGAGGTCTTCATATTTTTACTGTACGCTTCTCTTGTGCGAGATTTAACTGGTGATTGGAGCAATCACTTTTGAGTCAGTTCCTACAAAGTCCACTACACGAGCCACTTCTGAAAAATGCCTTTTTGGATGTTCCCCATTTTAGGATTGCCCATGTGGATTGGTGCACATAGACCTTAAGGCATAGCCACTCTATTTACCAGCTCCGTTACAGTTGCTGTCAGCTGGTCTGAACTTTGACTCCTCCCACCAGTGATGTAATTTCCTCTGAATTCCGACTCCTACTGGACATATGCCGGATCACCTGAGTGCACCTTCCGCTCGTCTGGTGGGATTATTATGAGAGAACGTCAATACAGCGATAACATCCACATATATTGCCATCGGAAACGCTGCTTAAAAACAGGAAGCTGTAGTTTGCCTACTTTATTATTTTAAACAAAAAGTGGCTTGATGACATTCCATCCTTCAAGAACAATCAAAATGTAAAAGGTTTTGGTGAGTCATCTACAGACTTGGGTTAAAACATTACATATAGGATCTGATTGGCCAGGACTTTGGGCAGTATTCAATGAGAAAAATTTGCCGTGTTTTATGGCGAGTTTGTGCTTTTCTCGCCTTGGACGGAGACTTTTGCTCTCAAAAAGCGAGCAACCCTATTCAACGTGCACTTCTCGCCGTCTTTCTAAGTGATTTTCGCCGTGTCTCTCCGTGTAGCAATTCTCCATCTTTTCATGGAGAAGTGGAATATGAACTTTTACAATAAAAGGTTTTTTGTTTTAATTTTGGTGTAAAAAAATCAGGAATTTTAATCTGTGAAAGGGCATGCTATTTTTATTCATGTGCTTATAGCATTTAAAAAATATATATATATATTTTTTTTACACCGAGCAGCCAGCAGGGGGCCGGGAGCCGAGCCGCTCATTAGATATTTATATATTCACTGCACCCGATCATTACATATGCACGATCGGGTACAGTGAATACCCGGTCCCCTGTTGGCTCTCCTGGGAGGCAGCCTGTGCTGCCTGGCTCCCGGGGAGCCCACCTCCCCCCCCACATATGTTCTGGGGCAGGCAGGGAGACTTCCATCTCCCTGCCTGCCGCCGTCCTCAGGCTCCCTGCGGCGTCACCTCATACGCTGGATTGGCTGATACTCACCGCGAGGGGCGGCGAGTATCAGTCACATTGAATACTATCTAAAGTGCCGTGGCGGAGAATCTCCAAACATGGAGAATCTCCGCAAAAACACGGCGAGTGCATGGCGAGCGCAAAAAAACGCTCGCCATGCATGGAGAATATTTTCATTGAATACGGCCCTTTATCTTCGTCCACTTTATCTCTCGCCAAGGCTTAGTACATAGACCCTTCTGTCACTTTTATTGTCTTGATTTGTCTGGTTGGCTATTTATCAGCCACTGGCTAAATTAGAATAAGCTCCAGGAAGATACCTGGGCAGCTCCTGTCTTCTCTCCCAAACACAACTTGGTCACTGGATATAGTTGAAACTGGTTGAAAGTTGAAACTAGGAGATTTCATTGAGTTCTGCTGATCTAGATATTACCAGGATCAGAGCTGCACCAGGAATAGGGAATGAATAGGAAAACTGGACTGGAATTAGGAATTAGAATCCACCAGAATGAGATCCTGGATCCATTGGATGCGGTCATTTGGTCTACAGCATTATGGTCGACAGTTATTAGGTCGACACCATAGGTCGACATGGGAAAGGGTCGACATGGGTCTAGGTCGAAAGGTCGTTAGTTCGACAGGTCATTAGTTTGACATTGTCTAGGTCGACAGTCAAAAGGTCGACATGGAGTTTTTCACTGTTTTTAGAGACAACATGTGCCGACAGGCGGTATTTCATGCCCTACCATCCATGGCGTAGCGAGGCACCGTGCCCGACGCATAGTGAGCGCAGCGAGTGATGCGAGGGGATGCAGTGCACTTTAAAATGTGTCCATGTCAACTGTGTTGACATTCAGGTAAAAAAAACCAGTGAAAAACCCCATGTCGACCTAGACAATGTCGAACTAATGACCTGTCGAACTAACGCCCTGTCGAACTAATGACCTTTTGACCTAGAACCATGTCGACATTTCCCATGTCGACCTAGACCCATGTCGACCTTTTCCCATGTCGACCTAATGGTGTCAACCTAATGACTGAACAAATGTCAGTTTACATATTGCAAACATGGGGTTCACAACATTGCCCATCGGTGCATGATATGTGTAGTTTGAAGGACATAACATTGGGAAAGATCTGCCAATGCTTGGAGAGTTATAACAATGAGAGAGAGATAAATAAGCCTCTAACTGTAACTGAAAAAGAACTGGGATTGATTTGCTGGTACTTTATCTCTCCAATTTATCTCTCTCTCTCTAGGCATTGATACATCTCACTCATTGAATGCTATGAGGTGGTCATTCACTGACGCACTCACTTGTTTGTGACATTGAACCCTCTCTGTGAAATTGATTAGTGCTGATACATCTATAAATTCATTGCTAAGTCATAAACTCCTTCAATGGTTTCCTCATTAACACACAGAGAGAAAAGAAATAAGCTAAGCAAATGAGACTCTCACTCTCCAAAGCATCTGGTATATGTCACTATTTTACAATATTTATTTTTACCATGTTCAAGATGGCCGCCTTCCTGTGCGGAACATTAACCTTCCCCTTTCAAATTATTTCTATACACATTTATTTGCCAATTAGTTTTGAAAACCAAATTGATTTAGAATTATTTTTTATTTCATCTTTCTTTTTTCACTTTGCGGAAACTCATTAAGGCGATAAAGTTATATCTATATACACAGTAGTTTAAGCTACAAAAACAATTTTTAATACATTTTCAGATATTTTGTCAGCTCATATACATATTGAATTACTTTATTATATCATTTATTTGTAAAATACCTAATAATAATACATCAAACAGAATATAATAATTGAAATGCATTGATTATATTTCGAAGCTAGAAAACTATTTTAAGAAATATTCAGACAATGGGGGTTATTCAATCTACCGCTGCTATTTCCGACGTGGGAAATAGCGGTGGCTCCCTATTCAATGCTGTCTTTAGCGAGGATGACGGCAGAACGGGGCCGACTTTAGAAGCAGTCGGGCACGTTCTGCCGCTAACGCCCGCTTTCGCCCGTTTTCGCCGCCACGCCCCCTATGTGCCATCCCGCCTGTCGTTCTGCAGTCGATCAGACCGCAAACGGGCCAGGATGGCGGCTGTTGGCGGGGATCGACAGCCCTGATCCTGGATTGCATACCCCCGAAAATGTCCACTAAGATACATCTTTACTTTATTACATAATTTATTTGGAAAATACATAATAATAATAATAATAATAATAATAATAATAATAATAATAATAATAATAATAAATACAATAATACATCAAACAGAATGCAATAATCGAAATGCATTGATAATATTTCTAAGCTACAAAACTATTTAAAAATATTCAGACAAGAGTTTATTCTAGTTCATTCTTTCTGACAAAATCCTTCTTAGATGGACAAAACCATGTGCACTGCAGGGGGGCAGATGTAAAATGTGCAGAGAGAATTAGATTTGGGTGAGTTATTTTGTTTCTGTGCAGGGAAAATACTGACTGCATGATTTTACACTGCAATATAGATTTCACTTTGAAGAAAAACCCCACCCAAATCTAACTCTCTCTGCACATGTTACATCTGCCCCACCTGCAGTGCACATGGTTTTGTCCATCTAAGAAGGATTTTGTCAGAAAGAATGAACTAGAATAACCCCCAATGTGTGCACTAAGATACATATTTCATTACTTTATTGTATAATTTATTTGTATAATTTGGTATAATCATCATCATCATCATCATCATCATAATAATAATACATCAAACAGAATGCAATAATTGAAATATGTTGCTCAGATTTTTAATTAGAAATTATTATTATTATTAATACTATTGTTATTATTATTATTATTATTATTATTATTATTATTATTATTAATACTATTGTTATTATTATTATTATTATTATTATTATTATTAATACTATTATTATTATTATTATTATTATTAATACTATTGTTATTATTATTATTATTATTATTAATAATACTATTGTTATTATTATTATTATTATTATTATTATTAATACTATTATTATTATTATTATTATTAATACTATTGTTATTATTATTATTAATAATAATGATAATAATAATAGTAATAATAGTAGTAATAGTAATAATTTACTTAAAAAAAATACCTGTCCATGGGTTTTATAATGTAATGTTATAATTTGCTACTTTTAGCAGAATATAAATAAAAAATAATTATCTACTGTATATATATATATCTATATCATCTATAATTGGGCTCTGGTGCCTTCCTAGGGAGCAGCGCTCCGACCATACAATCAAACAAACTGGAGGCGGCACTCAGAGACTTGTGCATCAAGTTACACGTGTATTAAACACATAGCAAGACATCTACGTTTCGGGGATAACGGGGAGACTATGATGACAGGGAGGCTATCCCCGAAACGTAGATGTCTTGCTATGTGTTTAATGCACGTTTAACTTGATGCACAAGTCTCTGAGTGCCGCCTCCAGTTTGTTTGTTTATATATATATATATATATATAAATATATATAAATATATATATACAAGTCCAATGAAAGAGGCACTCAGACTTTTCTTGCAAAAAAATCACGCTGTACTGGGCATAGTATCGAGCGCTTTCGGAGCTAACAGCCCCGTCCTCAGGATAACAGCCACAAGCAGATAATAACACAAACCACCAGTTTCCCCCCTCCCCCCGCACCCATACATATACGGTGTTAAACTGATTACTCACCTGTCCACACCGTCCGCCGCCGGGAGCACCGATCTCCGTTTCCGGAAGTCCTCTCACCTCACATCCTGTTCAGCGCAGGCTTGCAGTGACTGGAACGCATCTCCTGCGTTCCACCAGTCTGCTTCCGCGTCTCACCAGTCTGTAGGGGATTGGGCTACCCCGGAAGTACAGGCACATCGTGTTCACCGGCACCTGTAGGGACGTGGACACATATAATCAATTCATTACAAATACATAAAATACACAAAAGCATTAATCTAAAAAATAATAAAAAAATTATAAAAAAGGAGAAAAAAAACATAATAAAAATAACAAGAACCATATATACATACACCCATTATAAGAAACAATCATATAACTATAACAACATGGGGGCTATGATGTCCAAATAACCCGGGAACTCTGTCAGTCAGCTCAGATTATAAAATTGATACCCAGATATTTTATGTTAAACTATTCCAGTTGATCTTGTCATTGAGGCCACCTGGTTTGGTGGTCCCCAATCTCAAGATCCACTGGGTTTCTCTGATCAATAATTGCTTCGCCCTATCACCACCCCGTGGGTTAGGTGGAATGTGGTCGATGGCGAAATATCTAAGGGACTCTAATGGATGGCCAGCTTGTTTAAAATGGCGGGGAACTGGCTGGTCCACCATCTTCCCTTTTAATGTAAGGTCTATGGACGACCGATGGGCTGCCATCCTTTCCTTTAATTTATGTGTTGTTTGACCAACATACATCAAATTGCATTGACACTTAATAATGTATACTACATGCGTAGACGTACATGTGAGTACTGACCTGATGTCATATTTTTTAGAACAATGGGGATGTTGGAAATCTCTGCACGGGATTAAAAACTTGCAAATTACACACCTGCTGCACTTGTAGCAGCCGGGTGGTTTAACATAGTCATTAGGGGGCATAGCTACTCGATTATCTGTAACATCAGCATGAACCAGCCGGTCCCTCAAATTGCGGCCCCTAGTGTATGCAAGTAATGGTCTATGATCCTTCAAACCCACAAGGTCAGTGTCAGTTTTTATGATGGGCCAAAGGGCTCTGGATGCCCGCTGTACTATAGGACTTGAGAGAGAGAACTCATGAACCCATGGAATTCTCTTCTCTTTGGGTTGTTTCTTGGGAACCCAAAGTAGTTGTGGGTCCATTTCCAGAACCTGCTGCTTTTGTAACAAGAGCGCTTTATGGTCATACCCTCTTTCTACAAATTTTTGTACCATCACATCCAATTCACCTGGTAGCAAATGCCTATCACTGGTGAGGTGTGCTACCCTCAGCATTTGGGATAGGAGTAGTCCCCGTTTTAGAGAGGGTGGGTGATGACTCGAGGCCCTGAGCAGGGTGTTTCTATCTGTACTTTTGGAGTATCTACTCGTGGAGATGCACCCTTCATGAACTTTGATGGCCACATCAAGAAAATTTGCCTGACACTCACTGTGACTAAATGTAAATTTAATGAAGGGACTCCTATCATTAATGTCCGCCATCAGTTCCAGGAACCTCTCCTCCCCTCCAGTCTAAATGAGGAACACATCATCTATATACCTTAGGTACAGCATGACGTGCCCCCTAATGTCCTGGTTACTAAAGAAGAGGTCCTGTTCCTGGGCGAACATGTAAATGTTGGCATAAGAGGGGGCCACGGAAGACCCCATGGCACACCCTCTCTGCTGGATATAAAATGTCCCATCAAATAGAAAATAAGTGCGACATAAGGTCAGTTCAAGCAGCGTCAAAAACAATTTGTGGTCAAACAATGTAGAGTCCAGGGGCGAAATGTAATAGGGTGCGATTTTTTAGACATGTGCGATTTTTGGTCAAAAACGGCCGAAATCGCACATTTTCCGAAAATCGCACATTTAATAGGTTGAAAATCGCGGTAACAAATCGCACTTTTTACCGCGAAATCGCACTTTTAGAAGTGCGATTTTTAGTCACATTTCAATTCGCATCCAGATGTTTTCCCATTATAAAGTATACAACTCGCAAATGTAATAGGGTGTGATTTTTGGTAAATGTTACCAAAAATCGCAAAAAAAATAGACCAGGTTCTGACAGGCGAATTTGACAGAACCATGCACAGATCATTGAGATCTGTGCATGGTCCTGTTAATAAAAATGTGTAAAAGTGTTTTTATAAAAAAAAAACGGCGTGGGGTCCCCCCTCCTAAGCATAACCAGCCCCGGGCTCATTGAGCCGGACCTGGTTCCAAAAATACGGGGGGACAAAAAGCATAGGGGTCCCCCGTATTTCTGAAACCAGCCCCGGACTCTTGGACCGGTCCTGGTTCCAAAAATACGGGGGACAAAAAATCTGGGGGTCCCCCGTATTTTGAAACCAGCACCGGGCTCCAACAGCCCACAGTGTCATGCCACAGCCGGGGGACACTTTTTATACAAGGTCCCCCGGCCAAAACATGAGCACCGTGGCTGGTCAGCCTTGGACGGGGTACCTGGAGGAGTGGGGACCCCCCCAATAAAGGGGTCCCCCCCCCCAGGCTTCACCCGTCCAGGGCTGAAGCCCGGGGCTGTCACCGGCGTCCGTGGCCAGTGGACGCCGGCCTGATAGGGTTAAATCGATCATACATATCATTACATTGCTTTATACCGGAGAACTACAAGTGCCAGCAGACCTCCCCCGCATGCTGGGACTTGGAGAACCACAAGTCCCAGCATGCGGGGCATTAATGGGCCCGCTGGGACTTGTAGTCCACCTGTAAAAAGAATGTTTATAAAAAACACACACAGAGAGAAGTAAAAGTTTATTACACACACACACCTCACTTTTACACCAGCGTTACTTACCATTCCTGGATCCAGCGCTGGTCTGGCTGCTTTACAGCCGGCTCCCCCCGCACTGACAGGCAGCGGGGAGAACCGGCTTTCTCCGTTGCCTCTAACAGCTTCTGTAGCGCTGTTCCAGCGCTACAGAGGCTGAGAGCGCGATTGGCCGATACGTCTCCATGGAGACGCATAGCTCAGTCCTGATTGGCTGAGCTATGCGTCTCCATGGAGACGCATAGCTCAGCCAATCGCGCTCTCAGCCTCTGTAGCACTCGGACAGCGCTACAGAAGCTGTTAGAGGCAACGGAGAAAGCCGGTTCTCCCCGCTGCCTGTCAGTGCGGGGGGAGCCGGCTGTAAAGCAGCCAGACCAGCGCTGGATTTAAAGGTGCGATTTCTGGCGAGTTTGGAACTCGTCCAAAAATCACACCCTATTACATTTCGCCCCAGATGTTTCGCAAGGAACCCCTCAATGACCTTCAGACCACCAGGAAGCGGAATAGATGTGTAAAGGCTGCAAACATCAAGGCAGCACAATAGAGCTCCAGCAGGGATGGTTCCTATTTCCTTCAACTTCAGGAGGAAAGTATTAGTGTCCTTGAGAAATGTATGTTCGAGGGGCAGCAAAGGTTGTAACAGACTGTCTAAAACAGACTGTCTAAAAGTTGTGACACTGGTTGCAGCAATGAACCCCGGGCCAATATGTCCAGGGGGCTTTATGGGGTTCTTATGAAGTTTTGGCAATGTATATAATACAGGGACTACAGGATATGCTACCCGCAAGATCTGTGCCACCTTCTCAGGTAGCTGTTTGTTAGCCAAGGCTACATCGATAATAGCAAAAAGTTCCTTCTGGAAACCCACTGTCGGGTCCCTTGGCAATCGCTTGTAGACTTGTGGGTCCGCCAGTTGTCCCTGAATCTCCAATTTGTAATCTTCCATCTTCATAATTACCGTTGCTCCCCCTTTATCCGCAGGCCTTATAACTATAGACCGATCTTTCTCAAGGGTTTTTAATGCTGCAATCTCCTGTTTGGTCATATTGGGGCGAACAGTATATGGGGTGTCCAAGAACCTGTTCATAGAATCATCTATTAGTCTTGAAAAAGTCCGCAATGAACTGTTTTGAGAGGGAGGATCAAAA